>NC_059326.1:6168571-6789285 GCF_018350155.1 Leopardus geoffroyi
TCTCTGCTCCCCTTCTCTCTGCCCTTCCCCTGCTCGTGCACTCTTGCTTTCTCTCCCTCAAAAATAAGTAAACATTTGTTTAAAAACTGGCAGAATCGTTCAGGTGAATTTTAGTGGCTTTACATAAGCTCTACCATAGTAGAAGACAAGAGGGGAAGAAAAGGACCAACAATATCCAGTGTTGGCAAGGACGGGGAGTGGCTGGAACTGTCATACATTATTAGTAGCAATATCCAATAGAACAGCCACCCTGGAAAACAATTTGACAATTGCTTATAAAGTTATACATATTCCCCAGGGGACCCGGCAATTGCACTCTCATGTATTTACCTGAGAGAAATGAAAACATGTCCACACAATGTTCAAAGCGCCTTTATTATAGCACCAAAATGGATGTCTACCAACAGATGAATAGATAAACGAACTAGTATATGCATGAAGTGGGGTATGTTACTCAGCAGTAAAAATGGAGGTTCGGTAGACTCTTAGTTGTAATGATGGTATAGGTATACATTTTGCAAAACTCCTGAAACTGTACACTTTCAATTGGCAATTTGTAAATGATGTCTTAAAGTCAGTCTGCTTAAGATGCAGTAATCCATAAAGCGCTGAGCACACGCGCGCCTATAAGCATTCATTAAATGTTAGCTATTATTAGCATTCTCTCTATATGGAGATATGATTTTTCTGAAGACTTAAAATATGACCTACTTCTAGCAGGTAAGTTGAACTTTGGGGGTCACGTCACGACCAGATGTCTCCTAGCCCTTCACAAATGAACGTAGAGCGATTACGTGAACGTAAGCAGAATTCTTGACGTCAATAATTCCAGGGCTGAAATAGTTAAAGGTAACTCCGATTTCAATAACCCATCATGAAGTTTTCTTTCTTTCTTTTTTTTTTTTTTAATTTTTTTTTTCGACGTTTTTATTTATTTTTGGGACAGAGAGAGACAGAGCATGAACGGGGGAGGGGCAGAGAGAGAGGGAGACACAGAATCGGAAACAGGCTCCAGGCTCTGAGCCATCAGCCCAGAGCCCGACGCGGGGCTCGAACTCACGGACCGCGAGATCATGACCTGGCTGAAGTCGGACGCTTAACCGACTGCGCCACCCAGGCGCCCCATTTTTTTTTTTTTTTTTTAATATTTTTTTTTTTTCGACGTGTTTTCTTTCTTTCTTAAATTCAGGGAAGGTGAGGGGCTCCTGCTTTTTACTGAACAATTAATTCTCCTCATCTCACTTAGGGACAGCTGTGAATTTTCTCATAACCTGAATGTGTTTTGAGGGAGCAATGGAACTGAATCCACATTTACTGAGCATTTGGTATCTCAGAGAGGCTGTTAGGGCCTGTGGCCAAACAGAACTGAAACAAACCACAATCCCTATCCTCAAATACTCATGGAATTTAATTTAGTTGACGAGGCAGGATACACGTATGGGAAATAAAGCAATGGAAGCCATTATTGGATCAAGCACTAAACGGAAGGTTAAGAACCATAACTATTTCTCTTTTGAGAAGAGAAAGTAGTACAATGGGAAAGATTTCGGGGGTTGGGTGGGGAGACTATCGGTGAAAAGCATCAGAAAGAACGTGAGTTTGGGACCTCAGGCTTTGATCGAGTCGTTCTCTTCCAAGCTCTGTAAATATTAAGAATTGTAGTAACAGGGCGCCTGGGTGGCTCAGTCGGTTGAGCATCCGACTTCGGCTCAGATCACGATCTCACGGTTCGTGAGTTCAAGCCCCACATCGGGCTCTCCGCTGTCTGCGCAAAGCCCGCTTCGTATCCTCTGTCCCCCTCTCTCTGCCCTTCCCCCGCTTGGGCTCTCTCAAAAATAAATAAAACGTTAAAAAAAAAAACTTACAGAAAAAGAATTGTAGTGCTAACTATGATACTTTCAGTGAGTCACCGAAATGCGTAAAGGTGCTGTGGAGAGCAAGCTCCATCACTGTTCAGAGTTGCCTAATTAACTTTGTTATCTCAGCTTGACCCTAAAGTAACACTGCCTGCCTACCATTTGGAGAATTAAGTACAAATGTACTTGTCTCAGTGTACAAATGAGACAAAATGAAGTTTGGAGAGATCATGCCCTGCAAAGTCAGTCGGCTGTGTGGTAAAGTCAGATTACTGCAGCATCCAGGCCCCAGAGACAGGAATAAGTCTAAGGTGGTCACCCACAGTGACGTGGCCACTCTGTTCAGAGCACTAAACGTGTCCTGGGCAGCAATGGCCACAGATGAAATTGGTAAGCTCGTGGAAGGCCAGTGAGGACCGTTTTGTGTACAAATAAAGTCATTTCTTAGGTGTGTTTTTCCATTTAAGTTACAAAGTACAAAGAGAATTTGTATTTTACCGGTTATTGATAATGTCTGTTGAAAGCATACTCAACAGTGCTAATGGATGTAAAAACTGATGCTGGCTTAATAGACCCTAAAATCCCCTTGATAGGTGGTAATTGCTTTCCCAGTTGAGTTTCTTCATTGGTGGAATATATACTATACATAGGCAAAAATAGATAACGAACAATTGTCTCTGATTTAATCAAGGACTTTTCCTAATACCAAACTACGCTGGACTCCTCTCGTGGTCCCCTTCTCCCTCCAGTACCATAACTGTTTTTTTTTTGTTTTTTGTTTTTTTAATTTTTTTTTCAACGTTTATTTATTTTTGGGACAGAGAGAGACAGAGCATGAACGGGGGAGGGGCAGAGAGAGAGGGAGACACAGAATCGGAAACAGGCTCCAGGCTCTGAGCCATCAGCCCAGAGCCCGACGCGGGGCTCGAACTCACGGACCGCGAGATCGTGACCTGGCTGAGGTCGGACGCTTAACCGACTGCGCCACCCAGGCGCCCCATACCATAACTGTTTTACTGTGAGTTTGTAGTGTAGACTGAAGTCACGGAAGTGTGGTGTCATTTCTGTTGTTCTTCGTCAGGACCGCGTCGCTTTTTGGGGTCTTTTGCGGTTCCGTGCATATTTTAGGATCGTCTTTTCTATTTCTGTGAAAAGTGCCATTGGAATTTTGATAGGGATTGCATTAAATCTGTAGATTGCTTGGGTACTTTGGGTATTTTGGCAATGTTAATAATTCTTCCATTTAACCAACATGGACTATCTTGCCATTTATTTGTGTTATCTTCGATTTCTTTCATCAGTGTTATAGTTTCCAGTGTATAGGTCTTTTCTCTTCCTCGGTTAAATTTATTCCTGGGTATTTTATTCCTTTTGATGCAATTATAAATGAGAGTGTTTTTAAATTTTTTTAACCTGGTATTTTTTTTTTTTAATTGGATGCTGATATTGTGAATTTTCCTTTGTTGGTTACTAGATCTTATTATATTTGTTTAGTGTTGGATTTGTTCTGGCATACTATTAAATTAACTGGATCTTTTTGATGCTTGCTTTTAAGCTTGTATATCAGGTCCAGAACTGTGCCTGGGGCTAACTAAGTAGTGATACTAAAGAAATGTCCTGAGAATTCTGCCAGATGCCTCAGCAACCACTCTGGTAGGAAGATAGACTCTTCTCAGCCCTGCATAAGTTCCTGGAAGTGGTTTTCTCTGACCTCAGGTAATGTTCTCTCATGCATGCACAGATCAGTACTCAGCAAAAGATTTGACGGGACTCCTCTGCAGATCTCCCAAGCTCCCTCTCTCTGTGCAGTCCCCTGCTCCAATACATGGCCCAGAAATTCTGGCCACCTTAGCTTCTACGTGTATTTTATTTTATTTTATTTTATTTTAGAGAGAGAGGGCTAGCACGAGAGAGTGGGGGGGGGGGGCAGAGGGAAAGAGAGAGAGAGAGAGTGGGAAAGAGAACCCCAAGCAGGCTCCATTGCTCAGCACAGAACCTGACATGGGGCTCGACCCACAACCCTGGGACCAAGACCTGAGCCGAAATCAAGAGTCAAATGCTCAACCGACTGAGCCACACAAGCGCCCCTAGCCACCTTAGCTTCTATGCAGTGCAGCTTCTATCTGCTCAACACACACCAACGCCAATAGACCGTATTTGGAGTTCCCTTTCTTGTGTTGGAAACTGCTTCCAAGCAGTAAGCTCACGCAAGAGTAAAACTCACTTTGTGCTGCCTGTTATCTGATGTCTGAAAAACACATTTTTAAATATATTTGGTCCAATTTTCAAATTGTTTAAGGAGGAGGGGTGTCTAACGGTTCTTCGGTTCGAGCCCTACGTTAGGCTCTGTGCTGACAGCACGGAGGCTGCTTGGGATTCTCTCCCTCTCTCTCTCTCTGCCCCTCCCCTGCTCTCTCTTGCTGTCTCAAAATAAATAAAATTAATGGGCATCGAGGAGGGCCCTTGTTGGGATGAGCACTGGGTATGGTAGGTAAGCCAATTTGACAGTAAATTATATTAAGATAAATAAGTAAATAAATAAATAAACTTAAATTTTAAAAATTTGTTTAAGGAGGAAGGGTAAATCTGGTCCTATTGTTCCATCATGGCTGGAAGTAGAAGTCACAGCTGGAGACAGTTTGGTAGATGGAGAAAACATTGAGCAGATTCACAAGATTTATTAGAATTGTGATGTAAGTGAGTTCGATATTGACAAGACAGTTAATACATTTTCCTAAAACTTGTGTACATGTCCAAACATTTGGTTTGGCAATCTGGTATATAATGTGATCCTCTGGTTTCCCAATGAGAAGATGAAAAAAAGAAAAGGATAGATAGATAGATAGATAGATAGATAGATAGATAGATGATAGAGATAGATGGTAGATAGATAGATAGATAGATAGATAGATAGATAGATAGATTGATGATAGAGACAGATAGAAAGATAGATGATAGATAGGCAGGCAGACAGACAATAGACAGACAGACATAGATATCCTTTAAGAGATGGAGATGGAATTAACTACATATACTTATAAAGTTCAATTTAGTTACAAATATTTAAAACTACACATTACATAAACTAACGTTATTTTAGAATATTGCCTCTTCTCACTAGAAGGAAATTATCCATTCTCTCATATGCATCTTTGACTTGATGAGCAATTTTGTCATTGCTATAATTTCTTTTTAAGTTATCTAAACATCATTTTTTATGTCACTTGAAATTGTATGAGATGCAGCATTTTTTTTCTTTTTTATGTATATCACTCTCGCTGGAAATTTTCTCCGGGCCACAAGTATTCATTCACATCACAGGAAATGGCTTGTCTGGCACTTGTTTTTGTTTATTTGTTTGTTTGTTTTCATTCAGCAGTCACCACATGCAAAATACTTTGTGGCTTTTGTAAGTGATTTTTATAAGACTTGTTTACAGTATATCCAATAATTCTAACTGGGTGTGTCAGACCCCCAAAGATAATCACTAAATACTAAACTTGGTCAATTGCTTTGTCTCTGTTTTTAAAAATCCATTCCATCAGGTGACCTCTCTAATCATCCCAAACTAGCATTTTAAGATCAGTTTAATATTTTTTTTAACATTTATTTATTTTTGAGACAGAGAGAGACAGAGCATGAATGGGGAAGGGACAGAGAGAGAGGGAGACACAGAATCCGAAGCAGGCTCCAGGCTCTGAGCCATCAGCCCAGAGCCCGACGCGGGCTCGAACTCACGGACCGCAAGATCGTGACCTGAGCTGAAGTTGGACGCTTAACCGACTGAGCCACCCAGGCGCCCCGAGATCATTTTAAACTAGAGTTGCAAGATAAAAAATACAGGTGTCCACTTAAATTTGAATTTCAGATAAACAGTAAATTTTAGTGTAAATTGCCCCAAATATTGTATGAAACCTACATGCATTACCAAAAAAAAGGTATTTGTCTGAAATTCCAATTTAACTGGTCATACAGAATGTCCACCTGAAATAAAAATACAGACTTTTATTGGCTAAATCTGGCAATTCTATTTTATTTTCTTTATCAATTTTTTTAAATTGAGTATAGTTAACACACAATGTTACATTAGTTTCAGTTGTTAGACGTAGTGATTTGACAATGGTACACTTTATGCCGTACTTAGGACAAGTGTAGGTACCAGGCATCCCATACAACAGTACTACAGTGTCATAGACTACGTTCCCTATGTTGTGCATTTCATCTTCCTGACTTATTCATTCCATAACTGGAAGCCTGTACCTCCCACTCCCCTTCACCCATTTTGCCCATCCCCCCACCCCTGGCAAACATCAGTCTGTTCTCTGTATTTATAGGTCTGTTTCTGCTTTTTTGTTTGTTCATTTGTTTTGTTTTGTTTTTTAGATTCTACATGTGCGTTAAATCATATGTGATATTTCTCTTTCTCTAACTTACTTCACTTAGCATAATACCCTCTAGGTCCATCCATGTTATTGCAAATGGTAAGATCTCATTCTTTTTTATGGCCAAATGACATCCCATTATACACACACACACACACACACACACACACACACACACACACCACATCTTTATCCATTCATCTATTGATGATACAGCCCTGTTTTGGATCCAGGTCCTCCTTGGAAAATCTTTATAAGATGTTGCTTATCAGATGATTCCTTCTCTTTTGAGTGATAATATTGAAAAACCATCTCGCTTTATATTTGGGCATAAACAATAATTTTCACCATCATTTTCTTCCTAAGTACTAATATCATAAGCACTCTAGACAATATTTCCAAGCATTTTCCCTTGGTGGGGGGTAGAAATTAATTCAGAGAACCAAATATTAGAAGACTGTGTTCACCCATTTTCTGAATATTCCACCAGAACCCACATGACTAATTAAAGTACTACAATATTCATGAACACAGGTTTGGGCTAGGTGAGTGCGTTCATTTTTCTTTTCACGTTTTCAGGTTTATTTTCTCTGAGATTTCAGAATACCAGAATTTTTCAGAGGTAAATGTTATCTTTAACATCACTATCCTGACCCGCCCCCCCCAGATTGCAGGTATCCCCTAAGCCACACACACTTGTGAGGCAATTTAGATGGCAAATGGTTGTATCTGTGAAGAAATCTAGGATTAAAGAATTCCTTCGGTCAAAATGACTTTTAAAAAAAAGTGTTAAGGAGTGAACAAAACTAATCGTATTTTCTTCATTTGTTCTTAGCATAGTAACAATAATGCTTTCATTTCCCCCTGCTGTATCATTTAGAAAGAGTAATTCAATTTACCTCACTACTGTGGAATCCTGGTGGGGTGTCACATCTTTAATAACTTAACTTGTTCTGTCACTTTATTAAGTTAGGGGGGAAAAATAACATTTGCTACTTTGGATCCTGTTTTAGAATCCATGAAAAAGTGTTAAGTTCCTTCGTGCCTCCTGAATATCCTCAGTTAATACCAAATTGTACCCAGCTTGAAGCATTTCCTGTGATTCAGAAAAGCATTTTTGTTCTGTCCCCAAGGATACAAATTGGAAACAAAGTGATTAAACAAAACAAAACAAAACAAAAAAACTTGGAAGTAACACAATAAGACATCCCTAGGAGGCATGAGAATCTTACATTAAGCCGTTGGTAAGTTTCGAATCCTGCCCAGATGTGCTGAAAATATCCTTCGCGCACAGTGAAAATCTCCACTGCCCTCTTTAAATCAGTGATTTTCCCTTTCTTTCTTTCTTTCCTCTTCCCTTTTTGACACAGATGACTTTGCTCTTCTGGGGGAAATCAGAGCGCTCCCTGCCTCTGAGGCTGATGCACTGAGGAGGTCAAGGCTGCTTGCTCCAGCAACTTCTTCACACCCGGGCTTAGAAGGAACTTCTCCCAGCACATTCCTATCCCTAAAGAACACCCTTGCTTCCTATTCCAGAACAATGCTTTCTCTGCCAGCCAGCCCGTTGATACTAACCAGAGCTTGACCAGCCCCTGCAACCCAGTTCCTCACCCGCACTTTTACATTTCACATGTGCTAAGTCGAGCATCCTTAAAGAGAGATTTAAAAAAAAATTTTTTTTTAATGTGTATTTATTTTTGAATGAGAGAGTCAAGAGTGCGAGCAGGAGAGGCAGAGAGAGTTGTCAGCGCAGAGCCCGAAGCGGGGCTGGAACCCACAAACCTTGAGATCATGACCTGAGCCAAAGTCAGATGCTTAACCGACTGAACCACCCAGGCACCCCAAAGAGAGATTTTTTTTAAAAACATTATTGATGCAACAAATGGCATTTCCTTCAGGCTTTTCTTTTTCCATTTTTTTTTTAATGTTTATTGATTATTTTTGAGAGACAGAGAGAGTAAGAGCGGGGGAGGGGCAGAGAGAGACGGAGACACAGAATCCGAAGCAGGCTCCAGGCTCCGAGCTGTCAGCCCAGAGCCCGACGCGGGGCTCGAACCCACAAACCGTGAGATCGTGACCTGAGCCGGAGTCGGATGCTTAACCGACTGAGCCACCCAGGCGCCCCAAAGAGAGATTTTTTTTTTAAACATTATTAATTCAACAAATGGCCTTTCCTTCAGGCTTTTGTTTTTCCATTTTTTTTTTTTATTTAAAAAAAAAATTTTTTTAACGTTTATTTTATTTTTGAGACAGAGAGAGACAGAGCATGAATGGGGAAGGGGCAGAGAGAGAGGGAGACACAGAATCGGAAGCAGGCTCCAGGCTCTGAGCCGTCAGCCCAGAGCCCCACGCGGGGCTCGAACTCACGGACCGCGAGATCGTGACCTGAGCCGAAGTCGGATGCCCAACCGACTGCGCCACCCAGGCGCCCTGTTTTTCCATTCTTAAAGGCAAGTACCCTCGGAACCAAAGTGTTTACAGTATTCTCTCTCATCCAGTAATTACCAAGCCAACTTCAAAAGATGCCCGGCACTCTCGGTCTTCCTTTACAGCTTGATTTCTTTCACTGCGTTTTCTACTGAATGATGTTGTGTGGTTTCTGAAAACGGACCGTTCACTCCTTGCCCGAGGAAATGGCATGTTCTGGAGAAGAAGTGTGGAAGACAGAGACCCAGACTGATTTCCGACCTAAGCACTGGGGCACAAATCAGTCTGCTTCCCTGTGGCTCAGGGTCAGCGGGGGGGACCAGATCCAAACAGGCAGGCTCGGGGCTGGCACCTTTCCGGAGTTCCAGGAGCCATCTGCGGGGGTGAGCGGAGTCTTCTAGGGGGTCTGGGATGGGACTCACGTGAGCTCACGACACCCCCTTTCTACTGACATTACCCGCCCACCCTCTGTGAGCTTCATAGGAGCAGGAACCGGCCTTACGTACCTCCCCACTGGCGCGGCGGCCAGCAGAGCGGTCCCTTGATGGTTAAGCGTAGGTTAAACTGCTTCATCCGGGAAGACGATGTTTAGGGCTACAGTGTCCAGTCGGCTTTTCCTCAACTCCCAGCCGAGAGCAGAACGGGAGGGGGGATGGCAGGAGGAGACAGTGGCGTGGCCCTGAAACTTCAGCGAAGTCAAAGGTCTTAACTTGAACGGTTATTTGAAGTAGGTCTGGACTGCGTTTTGTTTTCCTGGGCGGAGCTGCTCAGCCATTTCAATTTTTGATATCTGCTAAAAGCATTGAACGTTTTGAAGCACAGTCAAGTACTTGCCCTAACATGGCCCGGAAAGAAGGAAGTAGGAACGTGATTTCCCTGACTCCTGCCCCTCACAGAGCTCTGGACCACACAGGTGCCCTTTGATCTGCCGACCTGAGAACACGTTGGGTTTCTTGGGTTACAAAAAAGAGCGTTTTGCTCCCTCTGCATCCACGGCCGCCTTCCTTCCTTCCTTTCAATCTCGTGATACCAGGGCGTTTGAACGGAAGTGGAAATGAAACATGCGACCAGCTCTGTGCTTGACATGAGGACCTTGAAGTGACCCGGAGGCCAGTGTCACCATCCTTCCCATTTTTCCTGCCTACCTTTCTGTCGCTTACCGGGTGCCAGGCCACCACGTCCCCAGTCCTGCTCCTATCACGGGAGTAACAGTATCAAGGGTAGGAAACATGTCCCCCTGTGTCCCAACCACCAGCTCACTTGCCTGTATCCTCACTAACTCGGGTCTCCGTAAGTGAGCTCGGCGCCTAGCACTCTATAAGCACGTAATACGTTCCGTGAAGACGAGGGGCGAGTCCTTAAATTTCCTGAGTGCTTTCTATATGTCAGCCCCCACCTCACCATCTGTCTTAATCCTCCCCACAATCTTAGGGCACAGACATTATTATTATTACTCCCGTTCGCCACACGACGAGGCTGGTGCTTCAGAGGTTTGCATCTTGCCCAAGACGCACAGCTCTCAGGCAGAGCCGGGATTCGATTTTGGCCTCTCTTCCCCTACAGCCTTCGTCTTTACCTCCACAGTGGATCAGTGAGCCCACGATGCCCCCATTGAGTCCCGGAGGGAGGCAGGAAGGGGAGCAGCGATTGGGACGAAGCCGATGCTCAGGGTGGCAGAGGGGAGACCGCCAGAAGTTGGGGCTGGATGTGGACCTACCAGCCTGGAAGCCTGTTCCCCTCTGGACTTTCCAGTTACGTAGAAAATAAATATCCTTGGGGCGCCTGGGTGGCTCAGTCGGGTAAGCATCTGCCTCTGGCCCAGGTCATGATCTCATGGTTCGTGAGTTGAAGCCCCGCATCCGGCTCTGTGCTGACAGCATGGAGCTCATGTCAGATCCTCTGTCCCCTTCTCTCTCTGCCCCTACCCAGCTCTCTCTCTCTCTCTCTCTCTCTCTCTCTGTCTCTCAAAAATAAATAAACTTAAAAAAAAAAAAAAAAGGAAAGAAATGTCCTTACTCTTGAAGCCATTTTGAATTGATTTTTTTTGCTCTTTGCGATGAAAAATACTCATCGATACACTGGACGAGCTACGTCTGGGATTCTTCACCCACTACTGCTGTTTCTGCTTACTAATTATTTACTGATATGCTTCTTTTCTATGGGAACATGTTCTTTAATGAAAATTTTAATCGCTATTTATCGTGTACCAGTTGGAGATCAAGCTACATCCACCAATTAGCTTTCTGAAGATTAAAAATGTGTTCACATGCCTTTGTGTGTTGTGTTTTTTTTTTTTTTTTTTTTTTTTTTTTTTTTTGTCAGTTTTCTTTTTCCATCATTTAACGTCTGTGTTTATTTCATGCCCCTAAGAGTTTATGCCAGCGTCTGGCTCTTCATGGAGAAAGAGGTAACATTGATTTCTTGGTGGTGCATTGCAAGCATAACCCTCTGATCACAAAGCCCTTTGTCACCCATTCCCAAGCTAATTGATTTCTTTGAGAGCTGAACAATCCCAGCCTTGTGGGAAGAGAGTCTCCCACATTCGGAGAGCAGTGGCTGCTTTAGAAACGCTCTGTCTTTGTCCCAGACGAAGTCTCTTCCGCATCCTTGATTATGTCTAAATGATGCTCTTATCCTTAAACAGAGCCCACTTTCTCAGTCCACCAGGAAGTGCCGATTTGTTTAGCAGCCTCAGGGACGGCAGGAAGCGGCGGTCCACAGGCCAATCACACAGCCAGGTGAGCCGCCACCGAGCTCTGGCTTGGGAGAAAGCGGCTTTAAAGGCTGAAAGGGTTTGGTGTCATGCCAACCTGTTTACTAAAGCATCTGCACAGCCTGCCTGGGAAATTGGACGGGCAGGCGATGCTGAATGCTTCCAAATGGGGACACTTGAGGTAGCTGTAATTGTCCCAGCCAGGGGGGACAATCATGAGGGGACAGTGCCCATGGTGTGCGTGACCTCGGTGGATGCAGGCCTTCGCAGCAACCATAGCACTCGGGGGTGGACCAGGGATTAATGAGAATGACTGTGTATGTCTGTTGGGTAGGTGGGTGGAGAAAGGTGGTCTGATAATATTCTAAGTCCGCTAAACCGGCTTCTTACTCAGAGAAGTATCATTAGAATTCCTTTCCCCAAAGTCAGAATTTTTATAATTCAGGCATCCCGTTGGTAAACACGGGGGCTTCAAGAAACAAGCCCACCTCGGGGGCTGGGAATCCTTGGAGCAGAGAGTCTCAGCTTCTGAGATGCCTTCAAAGGAGTCCTACACATCCGGGACTGAATCCCACTCAGCCCTCGGAGAGTGACAGGGTGGCACCCTGAGCTCCCTCCTTCACTAAGTGCCCCTCCTGGCTTGTTCCACTTGCATTTCCCAACCCCCTCCCCCCCCCCCCCCACTGTGATGGGCACAATCATATCGCATTGTATCTGTGCAGGCAGGATAAAGTCATTAATTTGTTCAACGGTGAACATTTAAAATATGTCAGTATTTTTTAACTGCTTTGGCATCTCTTCATCTGTTAATATATTGAGTGATTTGAAAAAAAAGGATGTGTATGTGGGGGGGGTGGGGGTGGGGGGGTTGGTCCTGGACTTTTTCAACCTCAGAGAGCTTCTGCCCGGCCTGGATATCAAAGGTCCTCAGGTGGAAGGGGGCCTTGCTTCTCCAAGTGTGGCCCCTGGGCCAGGACATCTGCATCACCTGGAATTTGTGCAACACACAGAACCCGCCTTTCAGCAAGGTCGCCAGGTGATTTCTAAGCACTCTTAAAGTTCCAGAAGCACAGCTGTAGGCAAGACAAGGAGAAAGTGAGTCAACAACCATAGGCTCTGGCCTGATGACAGCACCCCATCCGTCCTCTGTCTCCGGGCGCCCTGTGTCAGGCACAGTCTTCAGCTCAGCTCCGAGGGCTCTGTCACCTTTGCTGCTGCGTTTGGGGTTAAGGAGTGAGCACCTTCTGATGCGAGGCCGGAGCTCCCCCGGAGGAAGGGGAAGGCCCCACAGCTGGGACCGTCCTCAATTATCACCAGCATCTTTTAAATCTCGTCCACAAAAAATTTATGGACGTTAGTTTTCTTTCTTGTTTCACAAATCAAACTTACAGAGACAAAGTGGCAGGGCGGTTGCCAGGGGCTGGGGGAAGAAGGGGACTCGGGAGTTGGTGTTTAACGGGGACGGAGCGTCGGCTTGGGAAGATTACCTGGACGTGGATGGTGGTGACGGTTGCTCAAGGAAAATGTCCTTAATGTCCCTGGACTGCATATTTAGAAATGGTTGATCATAAATCTTACGTATTCTACCACAATAAAATGAAACAGTCTGGAGATCAATCAGTGGGACCCCCTGGCTGATTGCACGCGGGGGTGGGGGCCGAGAAAGAGAGGGAGGCCTATACAGCGCTCCCCCAGAGGCTGCGGAACATTCCCACAGCCACCTGCGGCAGGTCTCCTGCCCCCCGGCAATGCTAGCGCCCCTGGGCCAAGTGACGGAAGGGCGGCGCTGCCATGGTCAGCGTGGCCTGTGCGGGCTGGGGCCCACTCGTGGCCCCGCGCAGAGTCAGACGCCCCCTGCCCCGCGAGCCCTCGAGAAGGCACGGCCCTCCGCTGTGCAGAGAAAACGGGGCAGGTCTGTGTGCAGAGCTGCGCGCAGGGGCAGGAGGCTGGCTCCACGCGTGGCCCCAGGGCCTCGGTGACCCGGGCCCACGCCCCCAGACGAAAGCGGCCCTCAGCCACACACGCCTGCGCCTGTCCTGCTCCCAGGCTCGGGCCTCCCCAGGGAAGGGGCAGGGGCACGAAGTGAAGGGCAGGGTCCACCAGACTGGGCATGAGATCAGGGAAGGAACGTGGTCCTTCCTCAGGGAGCAAGGCCACCGGGCAAGGCCAAACCCGGGGCCTGGGCCCCTCTACCCGTGCCGACTCCCATCAGCCCGTATCCAGGAGATGCGATGATGAATAAGAAAGCCTAATTCCGTATGGAGTTGGGAAGCAACAAAGGCAGGGCTCTCACGCATTACCACTTGCAGCAGCTTACCATACAAACTGGGGAAGGAAGGATTTTCTTCTTGCCTGGCAACAACCCAGCCAATGAGAAGCCTCCACAACCCAGCCAATGAGAAACTGCCACAACCCAGCCACTGAGAAGCCTCCATAACTCAGCCAATGAAAAGCTGCCACAAGGCAGCCAATGAGAAGCCGTCACAACCGGAACTCTAGCTCTCCTCCAACGAACTTTTGTTTGGAACAACCCTGCCTAATGCCCTCCTTTCGTCTACGAGAGGACGTTCTCCTCCTTTGTTCTTGGACGTGCCGGTGGTTTGCCGTGGTTTGCACGTCCTGAATTGCAGTTTCTCTGCTATTCCTGAATAATCTCATTTTTGCTGGTTAAATAACTGGCCGTTTTAGCAGCTCCAAGACAGATGTGTGACGTTCAGACGAGAGGCGGCCTTGGAAGTGGGTTCCCAGGCTCCTGCGTCCGGGCTGTAGTGAGGACCTCGCTAAGCAAGAGGCCAGGGCTCCAGGTGACCCATTTCCTCTTTTGTGTCAGCAACTCTCATTCCACAGCGTCTTCCGAAGCTGTCCTTGAACACCAGCCCGGGAACAGGGAAACGTGCGGTGGGTGGAATTGCTGAGCCCCTGAGCCGCAGGGGCCAGAGGACCAGCGTCAAAGCCTCTACTCTGATTCTTATGGGCCAGAAAACAGTTGCCGAACCGAGGCTTCCAGAACGGTGAGACAAATACCGCCTCTGTGTTTGGACAGTGCTCTACGATGCTGTGCTGTCTGAAGGTGACAAGAATTCGGTAAATAACTCGAGGATGTTTCCAGCTGCTCAGGCATATTTCAGGCACATCAAGAATCTTTCAGATCGTCTTCTCTGTGGGCGAATTGGGTCATGGGGAGAACCCTTTCTTGTCACCCTCAGGGTCATGGGCAAGATCCAGTGCTTCAAGTCAAAGAATGAAATGCTCAGTTCCCGTCGTGGCCCAGGCTCTCAACCCTCAATTGTCCTGCGTCCTCAGCCTTCTCCCACCCACTGTTTCCTGGGTGCTCTGGGTTCTCATGAAACCATTTATTGGCTTGGCTTCCTGAGGAAATAAAAGATCACAGCATAACGCACTTTCCGGCAGGTCTGGTTGGTTCCGTGGAGCCTGACTGGACAAAGGGATTGCTTCGGGCCAGGCCGGGCAGCTGCTGAGTCCGGCCAAACCAGCGACCACAGCGTCCCTCAACACACCAGACTCCCTCAGGGATCTGTCCTTTCACACACACAGTCCGTTTGCCCAGCCTGCTCACCCCTCAACCCTTCCCCTTGGCCTTGCAAACTCCCGGTCAAGCTTTAAAACACTTCCGGTTTCTTCTGTTTGCAGTCCTTCCAGGCCAGCGTCCTGTTGTCGACGGCACCCCTCGTGGATCGTAATCGTTCATAGGCTTTGCCTGTCTGCCAGACCGTGAGCAATCTGTGGGTAGTCAAACCTGCTTCTTGGGGGCGGGGAGGGGGTGGCGGTTAGGTCTGGAATGGACGGGGTGTCATTCTTCTGCTCCCGTGACGCACAAACCCTGAGGCTCTTAGCCAGGCAATTTCAAGGGCGGGCAGCAAGGACGCCGTGATGGCCACTGAAGGGCGAGGCTGGCCTGTCTGAATTACCTGAGGCTCCCGGCTCAGTTCAGTAGGCCGGGGCGGCCTGGAGCAGCGCCAGGAGGGGCCCAGGAGAGAAGGGGCCTGTGGGAAGGGCGCAGAGGAAACGCGGTACACAGAAGAGGTCACGCGTGAATGTTTCCCTTAGCAGCTGGCACTTCGTAGGGAGGGAGCTGCCTTTGGGAAACCGCCCATTGAAAGGCCCTTGGGTGGAAGGTGAGGCGGTGGCCACAGAGGGAGGGCAGGGTGTGGAGGGGCAGGAGGGAAGGCAGGCTAGGGAAGCAACTCGGGGGGAAGCTGTAATCAGCCCCTGTGATGGGGGAGCACGAAGCCAGTTAAGGACTAAGATGCTTAAGTTCGCAATAGCGCTGATGTCAGTTAAACCTCTTCTCTGGCTTCCCGCCACCCCAGTGGGGTGTGTGTGTGTGTGTGTGTGTGTGTGTGTGTGTCCAGGAAGGTGGGAGAAGAGTTTCCCTCCTGGGCCTGGAAGCAGGAGCTGAGAGGCCAGAGGCACCCTGGCACCCCGTCTCTCTGTACCCTCAAGGGCTTCCCAGAAGCTGGAAGTCTAAAGCAGGGGTTCTCACCCCCAGCTGTACATGATAATCGCCCACAAAGCAGGTTTGAAAACACAATGCCTGGCGTTCACTCTCCTCCTCAGAGTCTGGCCTCAGCTGTGTGATGGGGAGCCCAAGGCATGGGTGCATTCGAAAATGCTCCCCAAGTTGTTCAAATGGGCACAAGGGTTGAGGACCACTGATCTGAGGGAGTGACTCAAGAAGGAAGTGGGGGCAGGGGGTAGGGGCGCCTGGATGGCTCAGTTGGTTAATCATCCAACTCGTGGTGTTGGCTCAGGTCATGATCTCACGGTTCGTGAATTTGAGCCCCATGTCTGGCCCTGCGCTGACAGGCTTGGGACTCTGTCTCTTTTCCTCTCCCTCTGCCCCTTACCTGCTCGCTCTCTCAAAATAAATAAGCTTTAAAAAAAAACAAAGGAAGGGAGGGGTTCTGTGAGGCCTCCAAATGGGGAGTGGGAAGCAGGGTAGGGGGCTCAGGGAGGCAGAGAGCTGGCCATCCCCGAGGAAGGAATTTCTGGGGACGTGCAGGGACCAGGGGACCCAGCACTCAAAAGGCTATCAGTGATAGCCTTTGTGTCTCCAGCTCCAGCCCTGTGTCTGCAGGCCGCTAAGGGAGCTCAAGTGCTGACTCATTGAAACTGTGCAGCATCACATAAAGTAGCTGTGAGCTCCCCTGTAGCAGATAAGGACAGAGGAGCGTGGAGAGCACCCAGGTTGGTTAACTGCAGGGCAGGGATTTCAGCCCAGTCTTCTACCTGCCCTGGGCGCCCGCTGCCCACCCTGCAGAGCTGACACAAGGGAGCTGGGCCAGATCCTGCTTTTCCGCTGTTGCCCAAAGCTCTGGTCTTGGTGTTATCTTTTCTGTGGCCTTAAAACGATCGCTATGTTCAGTCTGTATTCTAGCTCATGGAAATGAGAATAGAATCTTGGTTGCATAAGGCTATAAATCTTGTGCTGTTCACTCCTAATTATGCTGGGGGGGGGGGGCGGGGGGCATAGACATTCCAAGACGTAAAATTCACAAGTAATCACCGAACGTAGGAATTGCCAGGGACTCTATTGGCAGACCTCTCCAGACCCTGGAGTTCACAAACACTAGACAAAACGGGGCCAAGAGGGTGCCAAAGAAAAGAAGTGAATGGTTTGAATCAAATTCCCAGTCCCCAACCCAAAGATTTGGATTCCAGGCTGCACTCAGGAATCTATATTTTAAATTCCCCTCGTGATTCTGATGGTCTAAGACTTGGGAACCAGTGGTGGGCGTGGCCCCGTGAACTGGAGAATCAAGCTTTGCATCCCATAAGCTGGTGGCCTAGACTACACAGAGAAGAGGAAAGAGCCCCCACTGGGAGCCAGGACTCTGAATTCCAGTTTGCTTGTACTGGGTGGACAGGCTAACAGTCACCAGCGCGCAGACCCTCCCTTCGGTTTTCTTATCTGTGGAATACAAAAACTGGACAAAATAATCCCCCAACCTTTCCTGTGATGGATTTATCTGATTCTGTGAGAGTCGAATTTCTTATTCAGGAAAGGTAAGAATATTTTTTTTTTTTCAACGTTTATTTTTTTTATTTTTGGGACAGAGACAGACAGAGCATGAACGGGGGAGGGGCAGAGAGAGAGGGAGACACAGAATCGGAAACCCAGAGCCCGACGCGGGGCTCGAACTCCCGGACCGCGAGATCGTGACCTGGCTGAAGTCGGACGCTTAACCGACTGCGCCACCCAGGCGCCCCAAGGTAAGAATATTTATAAAGGAATGGGGATCAATTCTCCAAAGGGGGGTTGCCATAATTTTTGTACCTCTTCCTAAATCTGCTTAGGAAATTTGGCAAGTCCTTCCAGCCAGCTCTCTGATCTTCCTTCCTTCCTTCCCGTCACAGGGACCCTTAATGCCAGTGACCCGTGGGCCTTCCTTCCACTTCTTGCCCGACTCTCAGAAATCTCCCCTCTGGCTCTTGCTTTCTTTCCCGGAAACCCCAGAGTGGCAGTTTTCAATCCTGGCTGTGTGTTAGGATCACCTGGGAAGCTCTTCCGTACTATTGGCACTCAGGCCTTCCCCCCAGACAACTGAATCAAAGTTTGGGGGGTGTGGCTTAGGCATCTGCATTTGTAAAGCTCCCCAGTGGATTGCAATGCATGAGAAGGTTGGAGCAGCTCCCCAGAGCTGGTGGGAAAGCAGGGGTGATAGGTCTCAAGGTACCTCTTTATTCAAGTAAGAGAGTGAAAGTGTAGGGTTGAATTTACAGTATTCCTAGTCTTCTCTGCCTAGACCTATGTGCCAGTATTTTAGATACACCACATCGGTATCCACAGGAGCAAGCATCAAATACACTATGGAAGTGAAATGAAAATACCAGGCCACCTAGCACCACCCTACACCCACCGGTGGACCTGGGTCTGGTCTCCCAGTTCCAGCTTTCCCATTTGCAAAGCGAGCCCAGCATTTCCCTCTGACCTTACAGGGTTGGGAGGTGAATCATATGATGTAATGCACGTGAATTGGCCTTGTAAACTATAAAGCACTCCACAAATTGAATGGGTTTAAGCACCTTGCATGTGGAAGGAGTTCACTTGTTCAACAAAAATATGTCGGTTCTTTCCCAGTTAATGCATGGATTCCATGCAATATTAATACCAATCAAGATGCCAGCAGGCTTCTTTATAGATATCAACAAACTGATTCTCAAGTTTGCATGGAAATGCCAAGGACCCTGAAGAGTCCAAACAGTTTTGAAAAAGAAATACAGACTTGGAGGACTCACACTCCCTGGTCATGAAGCCACAGCAATCAAGATAGCGTATGAGGGGCGCCTGGGTGGCTCAGTCGGTTGAGCGTCCGACTTCAGCTCAGGTCATGAACTCGCAGTTTGTGAGTTCGAGCTCTGCATCAGGCTCTGTGCTCATGGCTCTGAGCCTGGAGCCTGCTTCGGATTCCGTGTCTCCCTCTCTCTCTGCCCCTTCCCTGCTCATGCTCTGTCTCTGTCTCTCAAAAATAAATAAATGTTAAAATAAAAAAAAAAAAAGAAGATAGTGTATGAGTGTAAAGATAGGCGAGTAGTTCAATGAAATGAAATCCCAAGATAGACCCACATATATATGGCCATGTGCCTTGCTACAAACCGATAAGACAATTTGATGGAGAAAGGATAATCTTTCGACAAATGATACTGGAACAACTAGATAGCCATAGTTGAGATATATCTATGTGCATGTATATACACATGTCTCCTAGGAAAGAAGAAATTATAAAATTATGGCATCTCCATACAGTGGAATACTATTCGAAAGAAAAAAGGCATGAACTAGAGACCTATACATTTGTGTGGATGCCTCACTAAAATATCATACTAAGTGAAAGAAGCCAGACACAAAGGCTGCATGTTATTTGATTTCACTTCTGTGAAATTTCGCAAAAAAAAGAAAAAGAACTATAGTAATAGAAAGCAGATCAGATAGAAACCTGCCAAGAGTCAGGGCATGGGAGGCGGGGATTGAATATAGAGGGGCTTAAGGGAACTTTGGGGAAATGGACATATTCTATATCAAGATTACATAACTGTATACATCGGTCAAAACTGAGAGTTAAAAATGGTGAGCTTCGTTGCATGTAGGTTCTGTTCCAAAAACTGACAAAATTATCGGAGTCTTTGGCTTGCCAGGCACTGTGCTGGGCACACCAAGGTGAATCAGACACGGCCCCTACCTGCAAAGCACTTGCAAATAAGTGCAACACATCGCTGAAAGTGCTGTGATAGGGACTGCACGTGGAACTTCCTCTTCTGCGAGGTTGATTCTCACCGGGGGAGGGGGAGCAGGCTAGATGCTATCAGAGCCAAGTCTTGAAAGATAGGTAGCTATTTGCCAAGTAATAAAGGAGAGAAAAGCAGTTCTAAGCAGCAAGAGCCAAAGAACAGAACCTCGCAAGCTGGAAATAGCCAGACACATTCCAGGAAACGCAAGTGGCCGGTCAAAACAGAAGTTTCCAGGAAGAGCATGTCCAGAGATGAAGATGTTGAAGGGTCTCATACCACATGCTCGGGCGCTCAAGTTTCATCCTATAAACAAAGAGAAACTACTGACTAGTTTTGAGCTGTAATAAACAGGTTCAGTTTGGTGTTTTATAAATATTAGTCTGGAAGACAGATTGGAGGGTGGTAGCAGCTAGGTCGAAGGCTAAGAAGCCAATTAAGAGACGATTGCAGTCACTCAGATAAGATAAACCGTGGGTTTTGTTCTGTGGGGTAACGTCGAGGCAAGGGTCATGAGACCTACTAAGGCAGCATAGCTGGATGTGTTGGAGGGTGCTGCGTAAGAGAATGATGGAGAGTAGACAGGACTCCTTGGATCCCAGCTTGGGTGACTGCTGGGGACATTTTTCAAGTGTGGGAGGGAAAGCTGAGTTCGGGTTGGTGCATGGTTAGCTTTGTACAGTCCATTCTAGTAGAGTGTCTACAAGGAAACTGAACACCCAAGAGGAAAATTCAGAAGAGATCTAGACGGGATGTACGGTTCAAAGTAACGCACACATCATGGCAGCTGAAGCCAAGGAGTGAACGAGGGTGATCACACAGAAGGGCAAGGAGGGCTTGTAGTTATGGAAGGGATGAGCAGAGAGCAGGAAGCCTTGACGGAAACTAAGAAATAACGGCCAAAGAGGTGGAGGTGGGCCAGGAGAATGTAGTGCAGAGAAGCAAAGGAACAAGCGATCTTTTAGAGAAAGGGATGGTCCACACCGTCAAATGCCACCTCTACGTCAGTCATGATGAAGACAGGAGAGTCCGTTAGAATTGCCAAACAGGAGATCGTTGGGGTGGTGGCACAGGGCCCGACTGTGGAAGGCCAAGCAATGAATGGGAAGGACACGGAGACAGTGAGCAGGCAGTTTGGGTCTGAAATGGAAGACAGAGGAAAGAGCGGGTTGCTAGGGAGAGCTGGGGGATCCAAGTATTTGGTGTTAAAAATATTGAAGAGGGTCGTCAAATTTAACCGGCTGTTGAGGAAAAGTCAGCGGAGTAGAAGTTGACACCATAGCAAGTTCTTTCTGGCTCTCCCGAGGCATAGTTTGGGGCTCCTCCCTAGTGCCCCCTCTACCCTCTCACACTTTCCATCGGAGCAATAATCACGTCACAGTAGAATTTGCTTGCTGTGATACTGTGATTTATAAGAAATGCATCATTCAGATGGCCAAGGTATCTTTCTCGTACGTATTTGGTCTTTGTCTGCAGTTCCTGGCTCGCAGCTCGCAAGACTCTTGGTCTCTTTCTATTCTGTGTCTTTACGCCCGGCTCTTCCGAGCCTCAGGGTCTCAGGAATCGATCGAACGCCTGGATTTTGAAGCCAGATAAACCCTGGACTCAAATTCCAGGTCTGCCACTTGCCAGCTACTAGCTGCTGTCCTTGGGCAAGTTACTTAACCTCTTGAAGCCTCAATCTCGTTATTTACGCCACGGGGGTGCTGAGGGCGGTGGCGGCGTGAAGGTGGGAGGGTAAGTAATAATGTTCAGAAATTCCAACGAGATCATGGATCCCAAAACCATTGCTGGTTTTTGAAAACATAGACTCAGAAATTCTCTTACAGCCTAGATCTACTAGAACCCTGATGAACAGATTCACACCCCTTTAGAAACCAGGATGCCAAATTATTAGCTCACGATAAGAATGCCAAGCAGGGGGCGCCTGGGGGCTCAGTCGGTTGAGCGTCCGACTTCGGCTCAGGTCGTGATCTCGCGCTCCGTGAGTTCAAGCCCCGCATCGGGCTCTGTGCTGACAGCTCAGAGCCTGGAGCCTGCTTCGGATTCTGTGTCTCCCTCTCTCTCTGGCCCTCCCCCCGTTCATGCTCTTTCTCTGTCTCAAAAATAAATAAATGTTTAAAAAAAAAAAATGCCAAGCAGACCAGGCACCATGATACCACGCCCCCCCCCCCACCTCCTCCCTGGGGACAGTGCCAGGGACACACTGAGAAATTCTCATTACCCACCGCACACTTTTTAGATTCTGTTATGACTATTGTGCCCGTTTCTGCCATGTCATCTTGGCTTCTTTTCACGGCATGTCACATTTCCAAGTTAATTCGCACTGAGCTATGACAGCGAAAGTCTCCTTATTTTAAACCTGCAGTCAAAGAGGGTGACCCTCCCCCGAACTTTGAGTCCAAGATCTCGGGCTCTGTCTTACTTCGAGAACTGCACAGCCCCCACCCGACACCCTCCCTCCCACCCCGCTCCAGTCCATTGACGACCCTGTTTATCCTCAAAGGAAAGAAAAGCGGGTTTTTATTTATGGGCCAGATGATGTACCATATAGAGTTGCAAAGCATTCCCCACTGGAAGTCTCAGCAGCCGAGAGCCAAGTGCGTTAGTCAAAGGCACTATTGATACGAGGGAACAGAACTAGTGTCCTCAGCTGCCCTGAGAATGTCTTTCCTGAGGTATTTGTCTGGGAGTAGGTCTGACATTTCTGACATTTGCAAGGGAGCCTGTGGGACTGTCGTCTTAAGCAAGGAAGCAGCTGCTCGCCTTCTCCCACCAGCAGCCCTGAAACGTTGTGAAATTCTGTTGTTTTCCACAGCGAGCGCAGGGGCCCTGAGAGATGTGACAGTGGGTCATTACGGAACGCTTAAATCACACCTGGTTCCGGGACCCAAGCGCGGGCCAAGCATGCTCTTTTCCGTCCTCCCCTCTGTCTTTCTGTCTCTCTCTCTCTCTCCCATCCTTCCTTGAACTTTCCTTGCGTGTGTGTACCTACACAGAACTTTAATAAAACCTATAATGAAGGGTAAATATGTTTAGGATAAGACGTGCTTCTGTTGTAACTCCTTTTAAATTAAATAAAAATTCTGAAAGGTCAGGAATGTATCACAGGAGTATCAGGAAAGAGCAAACCTCAAACATCTTATTTGAGAAAAGAAACTTCAGCTCTGGTTTTAGGGTTACAGCCCCCACAGAGGTAAGTTGCACGTTAGCCTCAGATTCCAGTGATGGTGGCTGTGTTCAGCTGGATCGTTCCTTTTTTCCCAAGTAAGGAGATACAGAGTGCGTTGTATCTGGGGGGTCGTGTTTCCCCAAATTCATAATGTGCTTTCTTGCCCAGTTCTGGCTTGGGATGACTGAGCTGCTCTCCTGGGTAACGGGATTGAGGGATCTTCTAAAACACAGGGGTTACCATCAACAAGTCTCAGCAGGGGCAATGATGAAACTTCTAAGGCATTAAATCCAACAACCCAAAGAAATACCCTAACGAAGGCGTGGCTTTCCAACGTCAGTTAAAATGGTTTCTTCCTTAAGGATACCTCTCGGGGGTTTTGTTGTTGTCATTTGACCTAATTTCCTTCAGTTGCTGAGATATGGAGGGGGTGCTTGTTAGCTCAGTTGAGGCAGGTAGGTCAGGGAATTTCTTAACTCTCTCCTCTGAGTCCGTGTAGTGATGCTTCCAACATCCCATCCTCACAATCCTGCCTCCTCCACAGCCTCCATATCCCCTCCTGGCTCCGTGACGCCTGGACCTCCCTAAACCTTGTATCTGCTTCCTCTCCCTTACCCCCAACTCCTGTCTCTCTACCGTAACCCACTTTTCAATTCCCCTGTGTAGAAACATGCTTACCTTCTCCATCTTCACAGAGGTGAAGGGTTTCACAGCCGGCTGGGTGTGAGGGCAGGTGGTTGATCGGTAGCATTTGCCGATGTCTGCAGTGTAAACACATCCACCGTGGGAGTGTGTCAAGCCAGTTGAACAAGAAGTGTGCATAATCTCTGAAAATTTAAAGCAGCTCTCCCAGAGGTAGGAGGTTTCTGGGGCATCACTGCAGCCTTCCCCTTAGCTCTGATCTTAACTTGAACTATCTTTCTCCTTCTATTTGTTGTAGAACTTCTCAAGGAGCAGTCCACAATCATTGCTTGTGTCTCCCAGTGCCGTAGTGTCTCTTGGGCCTTTACCATATGGGTTTTACCTCTTCAAGATCCTTAGGAATTTTGTGGTTGTTGTTGTTGTGACTACGAAAGCTATCCGTGTGGAATCCGAAAGCAAAAAAAAAAAAAAAAAACAAACAAAACAAGAATCCATCAAGAAAAATGAGTAAAAGTATAAAAGAGATACCATAAATGAGGTTTTTTTTAATGTTTTTATTTTTGAGAGGGAGAGAGAGAGAGAGACAGAGCGTGAGCAGGGGAGAGGCAGAGAGAGAGGGAGACAGAATCCGAAACAGGCTCCAGGCTCTGAGCCATCAGCACAGAGCCCGACGTGGGGCTCGAACCCACGAACCGTGAGATCATGACCTGAATCGAAGTCGGACGCCCAAACGACTGAGCCACCCAGGCGCCCCTACCATCAATGAGCTTTGAATTGGAAACTGACACTCTTGTTCCTTGTTTTCTTTGGCCTTTGCACCACTGGTTGCTAGTGACCTCCCCCTCTACCAGGAACTCTTTTTTCTTCTTTTCCTTTTTTTTTTTCTGGCATTTTTCAAGTTGAGTTATGGTTGACACAATGCTACATTCGTTTCAGGCGTACGACGTAGTGATACTACAACTCTATGCATGATTTTGTGCTCACCACAAGTGTAGCTGCTGTCCGTCGCCATGCAGCACGACGACGATATCATAGACTATATTCTCTATGATGTGTCTTTCATCCCTGTGACTTACTCACCCCATAACCGGAAGCCCGTCCCTCCTGCTCCCCTTTGCCCATTTTGCCGATCCCCCCACCCCCTCCTGTCTGGCAACCATCAGTCAGTTTGTTCTCCGTATCTGCAGGTCGGTTTCTGGGTTTTGTTTTGCATTTGTTTTCTTTGGTATTTCTCTCTCTAGTCTGATTTCTTTCACATAGCATAATACCCTCTAGGACTATCCATGTTGTTGTAAATAGCAAGATCTCATCCTTTTTTAGGGCTACGTAATATTCCATCGTATATACGTACCACCTCTCCTTTATTCACACATCTACGAGTGGACACTTGGGCTGCTTCCATATCTTGGTTATTGTAATTAATGCTGCAATAAACATGGGGGTACATGTATCTTTTTGAATTAGGAGGTCTCCTTTCATTGGCTGCAGCTTCCTGTCCTTCTCCGATATGCCTTCCTCATCTCTCACCTCCTCTTCCCCTGTCCCCACAGTGTCCACATCCCCAGAGCTCTCCTCCACCCTCTCCTCTTCCCTTCATCATCTCCATCAACCTTGACGTTGGTGACTCACAGGCAGATCTTTCTACCTGAGACCTCTCTTCTGTGCTCCAGTTCAGTATCCCAGTGGCCTGAAGTTTCTTTCCTCCGAAAAAATGTGAATAGTCCGGAATAGACTCCACCAGCTTGACGTCCAGATCTTCTCTGCTGTCTTCATCTTTCCTGTTTCTGTTAAAGGGGCTACCATCCCTGCAGTCACTGAGGCTACAGATACCCACAGACCGAGTTCCTCTACACTCTTCACACATACGTCCTGCTTGTTGAGTCTCCCGGCTACCTCTTATTCCATTTCACCTCCACAGTTGAGACCATCACTACCTATCGTCATACCTTCTGGCCTCCGGAATTGATAAGGGTTCCTCTTCCACTGGAAAGAAATCCAGGGATGCCAGCGTGGCTCAGTTAGTTGGGCATCTGACTCTCGATTTCGGCTCAGGTCATGATCTCACGGTTCATGGGATGGAATCCCACGTTGGGCTCCCTGCTGACGGCACAGAGCCTGCCTGGGATTTTCTCTTTCTCTCTTTCTGCCCTCCCCCCCATCCCCTTCCCCTCTCCAAATAAATAAAATTTAAAAGAAGAAAGAAAGAAAAGAAACCCAGCCGTAAGATTTATATTTATAAAAAACAGTTCTGACCAATCTCACCTTCCAGCTCAAATACCCTTGATTATAACTGAGGTTTCACCTTAGCCTAGCATCAAAGTCCTAAGTGACATGACCCCTGATTTTCTCCCAACATTATCTACCTCTCCAGCATTCACCTGCCCCTGGACTTTGTCCGTGTTGTTCCCTGTCTGGAATACCTCATCCCCTGTTTCTACATACTTAAATCCGTCCATCTTCAAAGCCAGGGTCAAATGCCACCCCTGCCCTGAACTTCTCGGAGCTCCCCAGCTGCCAGTAATTGCACCTCCATTCTCCGAACTCGGAGCATTTTTCTTGCGTCACGTCACTTCCTGCTTCGCATTAAGAGTAATTTGTGGAAGAAAGGAGGAAAACTAACATTTGTGAGATCAGTCGTTGCCTTAGGACTTTTTGTTAGCTCCTTAAATGTTTACACAACCCTGGGTGGTGCATACTATCACCTCTTGTTACAGAAAAGGAGACAATGGCTCAGAGTGGCACCGTGAAATTGAAATCGGATGACAGCCTGCCTGACTCCACTTGGGTGCTGTTACCACTCGATCACGTGTCTGGCTTAGCTCTCCTCTCATGGTGACCTCCTTGAGACTGAGGACCATGATTTCTCCCATGTTCACACACTTCAAGACTCCCCGAGCAGGGCTGGGCACCCGGCCCGGTGTGCCTCGAAACGCGAGGGACCGAGTGCAGGCTGGATTGACAGATAGGTTTGCCCACTGCTCATTTCCCTGCGGGTTGCAGCTGTGCATTCCAGAGCTCCACACGCTATAAATATCTCACCGCCATTCACGTTTAGATGTTTCTTCCTGCTCTCTGTGTCCTACTTCTGTGCCTCTCTTTGATTGGCAAGCTGTGAAGGAGGCAGAGATTGAATCGGTGGTTCTCTTTTGTCCAGAGCCTGAGCACAACAATCAACAAACGATTTCTGGTGAGGGGAAAAAAAAGTTGTTTTCCCGAATGATTCTGTGCTGCTTTTCGATCGATTCTCCTTGCATTTCCTCCCCTTCATTGTAACACATAGAAGTGGCATGTAGGGTCCACTGTGACCTCACCTCTGTTGGGACGATTATTTACTCTCCAGATCCCTAGCCTATTGTGACCTCTTCTACTCCTCCCGCCCCACCCCTCCCCCTGCCCCCTGCTGGTTGCTCAAAGCCCTCATTCACAAGTGCAGGGGCAGAGGTCCCCCAAGCCACACCCCCGGGCCTGACTCACCTGTTCTGGTTTCTTCTAGATCTACGCAACTAATCTCGTAAACCCACTGAGACTAGACAACCGCTCGTGGAATCATTAGATTGTTCCTTCCTCCTTCCATTAAGCGGTGGCTTCGTGAAGTAGTTTAACTAAAAAGTAACTGTAATGGTGGGAACTCGGATACCATGGCCTCCTGTTGAAAAAGATATTTTAGGGCCAAGGGACTTCTCTGAGGAAGCTCCCAGGCACCAGCTACCTCTACGGCTGGCCCCACCCACACACCCCCTCCTGGAGCTTGCCTCCAAATCCCCAAGTTTGATTTGCACCTAGGAAGGGATGAGGAGCCAAACTCTCATTGCCCGTCTGATATGCAATCTGACGCACAGACCGGCCGGTATGACGAACATGGACGTGGCTCGCCCGAGAGCAAGGGTGATATATGGCCCTTGTGCGGCTGGCCACTCCCCAGGCTGAGGAAGTGTTTGTCAAAGCTGGCCAAAGGGCCTCAAAGACCAGTGAGGACAGGGTTTCTGCTCTTGACTCCTCCTCTATCAGTGATGTCTCTGACAGAATGCGGCACTGACCTGTCCCGTGTGCCACGCTTTCTGATGCTCTCTGAGACAGGCAAAGGGGCCCCAGAGGGATGGCCAAGCTCCTGGTCGGGTCAGAGGGGGAGGGGCACCACCCTGGCCCTGTCCTGCAGACGGCAGGACGAGCAGGACCCTGCACGCGCTCTCGCTGCCTCAGGAGCACCAAAGGCCTCTGGCTCCCTTGGTGTGTTGTTTTGATGTAAGAAACCCCGTTTTTACTCTCCAAATTTGTGCATAAATCCCCCGGAGGCCTCGGATTTGAGGTGGGTGGATTTCATGGGCATCCAGGCACTGAACAGCTGTTGTGGGATTTCTGACTTCTGAATGCACATTCATTCCTATGAAGAGCTCCAGGGACATCTAAGCCCTTGGATGCTCCCTCCTCCACTTGTCCTCTCTCTCCGTCCCCAGCACGTAGGTTATTGTAGCTATTACTGCAACTGTTTGGGACTTGTTCAATAAAAAGTCCCTTTTAATCCAGCGTTACTAAAACGGGTTCTAGTTTATTCGCATATATGTATTTGAATCTCAGTGTATGGTGGGATGAAATGTAATGCTAAGAAGTAAAATGGTTCTACTGTGACTATAATATCATCAGCCTCTTTTTGGATATTGGGGAAGTTTTATTTGTGGCAAGGTGATATACTGAAAAAGAGAGCGTATGTCCCTGATATAAGAGTTAGGAATTGGCCAGATAAATTTCAGGCATTATAGGTAGATAAGTAGATAGATAGATGGATAGACAGATAGATAGATAGATGGTAGATGATAGATGGAATAAATGTATTATATATATTTATATATGTGATATATATATTTAAAATTATAGAGAGATGTTAATCTCAGGTACTGAATGATGGGAGTTCAAAATTCCTTTTTCGTTAAGGAGAAGAAGAATAGAGGTCAGTTTGTGAGAGAGGAGGATGGGTTGACTTCTCAATGGAGGTGGGGTCTGATCTCCTGCACAATTAGTCAGAACAGCCATTTGTCACGTGCTGGCTCCTGGCCCTGACATTGTGGGTTCACCTATAGGGCTCACCGGTTCAAGAGGGACGTATAGATGTTCAGGACTGTTCCCAGCATTGACAGAGGCAGGCCTTGGCTATGGCTGTGCTCCCAAGGCAAGGCCATGACAGTGCCCTAAGGAATTCTGCCTGAAAGACTCTGGGAATGCAGACTTTGGAAAGGCCTGGCACTCATGCACTTGACCTTTTAGCTGCCGTACAAGCAGGAAGTAATCCCCAGCAGCAACGGCATCCTTGAACATGAATAGCAATCCCGATGTTGCCAGCAGTGTTAAGAAATGAAGAACTCTGAAACTTAACCTTTTAAACTCCTTAACATTTTGAAGAGTTCTTTTGTTTCCCAGAATCATCATTATGAAAAAGCAAAAATGTGATCTTCGCTTCAGAGAAAAGAATCTAACCCCAATGCCAGCCTCAGGCCCAGCTGCCATCAAATGGTTTACTTGCTGAGAATACAGAGCCCTACTTCCCACCCTGAATTCTCACGTAGTACGTTTGGAGTCGGCCTTGGAACCTGCACTTAAGTCAGCTGGTGGATAGCCAGACTTGGGGGACACTGGCCTGGTTTAACTCCCCATAAATTTAGAAATCCCTATCACAGTATCCCTAAGCCAGAGTATTTACGACATTGTTTCTCTTACTGAGCTGGAATCTGCCACAGAAGTGTTTTTACCCATCTGCCCTGGTTCACCCCTTGGCACAATAAATCAAAGGCCTCTGAATTCAGGGGTTGGGAGGATAGCCCAGGGCAAGGGAGCCGGCGGCTTGTGAATAGGAGTGTACTTGCGTGTGTATGTGTGCGGATGTGTGTGTGTGTATACACGAATGCACGCTTGCAAGTGTTCGGGGTACAGTTTAGAGCACGTATGAGGCAGGAGTGAAGCTAACATTTAAGATCAACTGGGGGCTTGGCACACCCAGGTCCAACAGCCATCAAGATCCGAGAAGCAGAGACGGGGGCAGGATGGGAAGGACAGGCGTGCGAAAACAGAGTGAACACAAGACCACCTTATTCAAGAGCCTCCAACTGCAATGTTACCGGCCTGACCTCCAGAAGTGGGGGGCTAGACGGTGGGGGCAGGAAGCCGGCATGAGGTAGCAGCTGAAGTTAAGGACACGGGTATGGGGAAAGCCCAGAATACCCAGGAGACTGGAGCAAAAGGAAGTCCGCCATTCCTCCCGGTAAGGGGAAGAAAAGGAGCTGCTGGGTCACACCATCAGAGCGGGTACGGCCCCCTTAGTACAGAGTTAAAACTATGTCTAGGTCTCATGAATGCACGGGGCAAGGGCTCTCATCCTCACGGTCTCCTTCATCCTGAGGACGGACAGGGACTGTACCGAAGGATGGGTCTTGTTTGAGGCTTCGGCTGTGCTGCCAGGATGGAGAAAGACCTAGATCCTTATGTCTCCCAACAATTCTCGGTTTTTGTGGATTTTTTGCCACCCTGGTTGAGTGCCTTTAATGAACAAAGTACCATATCCCAGAAGTGGTCTAATCAGTATGGAATAGACGTGGAATGAATGCCTTCCTCGTTCCGGACATCAGAACAAGCACCCACATTGCTTGTTCAACTTTTAGTAAGATTGGTTTACCTTGACCTTGAAGACATCCAAACCCTCTCGAACCTTTCCAGAACTGAATAGAAGTCAAGACTTTGTATTTTCTCTTTTTCGATTTTATCTGTTAGTGTGGACACACTCTTCTAGATTTGGGAGGTTATTCTGACTCCTGCCCCATAGCCAATGTTTTCGCTCTCCTCCGCAAGTTGACGTCATTGGCAGATTTGATCAACGTGACCTTGATGTCTCCGTGTAAGTTTCTAAAAAGAGTTTGGACGACACAGAATTGATATACCTCTTTGTGGTGCGGTAGAAGAGACCTCCCTCCACCTTGATCTTGAATAATTAATGTTCATCAACCAGCTACAAAGTCACCTGCTTGTCCCATCACATACAGCACTTTGTAAATGACTGAATTATAGCATTTATCAAAGTGTATCATAATGACTTCTTTGCGTAGCTGTCTCACTCACCAGGCTGTTTCTCCAAGACAAGGACCATGTCTTATTCATCTCTGCGATTTCAATGCAGAGCACAGTAAGTGTGCAATGTACATGGTGTGGACTCCTCTGGCCAATATCCCCCCCAACTTGTCTGCAGAGGTAAGTATCAAGAATACTCATAAATCATCTTGCCAAAATGAAGGTACTCTTTTATCTTGCAACTCAATCTACCAAGAAACGTAGAGAGGTATGAGGTTAATTGGACACAAGTTAACAACCCAGAATTATTCATTCTTCTCCATAATGTGCATGGCAAACATAAGCTGAATAACATGCCATCAGTTTGTTAACCTAACCTAGACATTCGTTAGTACTCAAGGTCATGTTCATTGGGCTGTAGTTTCTGGTTTCCACCTTGTTCTGTGTCTCCCACCCCCAAGTTGAGTATCCGCGGTCCTTTTGTCTCTTACCATCCCCCATATTTGCTCAAAGATTCCTAATTATCTCCATGCCTCCAACGAGCCTCGCTCTACCTCCCTGGGACGTCCTCCCTTGGACCCATCTGATCTCCTGGAAAGCCTTCAGCACCAGCTGCTGGTTTCCTCTCCTTTCTTGAACCACACGCTTCAAGTTAACCAGGACTTGACATGGGTCTCTCCGGCCAGGTCTGGGAGAGAAAGTGGAAATGTTACTTGGGGGGGGGGGGGGGCCCATGCCCTCTTATGCATGGCCTGGGTCAGGGCAAGGAGATGATGCAGAGCGGCATGTGGGCACTTTTAAATGCCCCCCCGGCCCCCCTCCCCAAGGACTCTTGAATAACCTTGTAGGGAAGAGTCTTCCACAAAATCATGGAGGCTGGATTTCCCGCCAGCTGGAAGGAGGGGTAGGAGGAGGCTTGAAGTGATGGAGAGAAGTTGAAGAAAGGGGTCTGTCTTCTCTCATGACTATCTCGGAGCTAATTGATCTCATTACATAAGTCTTTCTTCCCTGTCAGTTTTTAGATCATTTTCACCGACAGAGAAGACAGAGAAAACTAGGATGGGGTATTTCTGTCTTCGCCGAGCTCTCTGTTACCACCAGGCCAGCTGCCAAGCACAGCTTCAAAGTTTCCGGGCTTGCCGCTTCCTGAATGTCGTTCCGCAATTTGCATCACAGCGTCCCGTGTGTCCACCCTCAGTGATGTGCTTCAGTCTTCTATACGTGCATTCAGCAGAGAGTTATCCAGCTGTGCCCCTGACACGGGGTGCGCTGCGGGCGCCGCCCCGAACAAAACGAGAAAAAAGCCATCCACCCTGCCCCTCATGGGGCTTGCAGTCGACCGGCCGGCAGACAAGAAACAAGACAAACAAAACAAGTGGCAGCTTGGAGAGCGGTACCAGCTGTGGAGGAGAAGGGAGCACAGAAGCGGGCCTGAGGGACCAGGAGCTGAGGTCTGTAATAGTGCAGTCTGGGAAGGTCTCACCGAGACCTCAACGGTGGGGAGGGGGCGGGGCAGGGGGGTGGGGCAGGTGCCCGGGGAGGGAACCTCCTAGTTGCTTGTTCAATGAGGCCAGACTGACGGGAGCAGAGCATTGGAACCGATCCTGTTAAAATTGGAACTCCGCAGAGAACCTGCTGGTTTCTCCTTCTCTGTGTCAGAATAGACTGTTCTGGACTCCGATGCAGGCATGGAACTAAGTGGCCAGGGATCGTGGTCTCATACGCGGAGGCCTCGGATGGCTGTGCTTTCTGAGTTCTTGATGCCGGACCATCCACTGGCATTTTGTTAATTTATTACATTACTCCCGAGTGCCCGTTCTACCTCCGCGAGTAAAACATTCCCGACCCCGACTTCACGGGCTCGGGGACACCAAGAATACAAGCAATGGTTCTGCTGGAGGACATAAGAGGTAAACGGGCCCCCTGAGAGATCCAGGTGGCTTCTGGTGGGAAAGGATGTCCAAATCCTGTCTTGAAGAATGGACAGGAAGGAGTGGGCCAGGCAAAGAGGTGGGGCAGAGCTTTCCAGACGTAGCATGCCCAGGGCACCAGGGCACGTACTCAAGACAGTCTCGGGGTGGTTCCAGATGTTTGGGGGCAGGTGAGGATGATGTGGGGGTTGCTGGGCGTTTGTGGAAAGAAGGATGGCAGAGACACGAGGGCGGTGGGGGCGGCACAGGCCTGGTCGTGTCTGGTCTCATCAAGGGCTGCACCGGAAGTCACTGAACAGTGTGACTAGGGCAGTGACACGGTCCAATGTGCTCTCTGGTGACACGAGGCGAAGAGAGCACAGCAGGGAGCAACAAGACCCACGGGAAGCAGGGGTGGCCTGAACTCCGATGGCGTCACAGAGCACAGCGACAAACGGACAGACTCCAAGATGAGGCGCCCCACTGGCAGGTCGTGGGCCTTTGGGAAGTGACTGGGTCATGTGGGTAGAGCCCTCACGAAGGGGTTAGCGATCTCCCCAAAGGGACCCCAAAGAGCCCCCCCCCCCCCAGCAGCACCGGAGCCACCTGAGAACACGAGAAAGGCCCGCACCGGAAGGGCAACCTGAGCTGACCGGCACCCCAGTCTCCGAGGACATCCGCGCGAAAGAAATTTCTGTGGTTTACGAGCCGCCCAGGCCACGGTGCCTCTCTCTAGCACACGGGAGATGCGCCCGAGCCGAGCAAGTTGCTCTGACCCAGGGCCTGGTTTCACCCGAGAGCGAGTGATTTTCAAACGCCGGCTTCAAACCCACATTTCCAGCTCGGATTTTTGTGCTTCCCATCCCTTTACTCGGTTGGGTTTGGCACAGTTGAGTTCGCTGAAAAAGTGTCCTCTGGGTAAAGGAGCGGCTGTCTGGGTCCCCGACAGACCGTCCTCGGTGCAGCTTCCCGTGGGCCCGTCACAGGGAGCCCACGCCTCTGTGGCGCAAGACTCCCAGGCGACGTCCAGCGAACAGCGCCCCCAGGAGCTCGGGGGCGGTGTAACCCGCGCAGCCCCGCGCCCCCAGTTCCCCTCGGCTGGCTCCTGGCCCTGCCATTGTTTCCGGCGGGACTGGAGCGGGCAGAGCAGATGGGGAGGGGCTCTGGGGGCTGTGGGCTCGGGGTCCTGCCAGGCTCGCTGCTCTGCGAAAACGCAGCGACGCCAAACACGGGCTACAAAAGTCCCAAGTGCCCTGCGGGAGGCCCGTGCCAGGCTCCCCTCCCACGGCCTTCAGTGCGTGACTGTGACCTTGCGCACACACCCCCTCCCCCCTCGCTGGACTGTGGCTCGCTGGCGACGTTGCTGGGACTCGTCCAGGTTGCCATGGGAACGCGCGGGGGCGCTACCGGTCAAGACCCAGACCCCTCAGAGCTGCTGCAAAATCAACACCACGTACAAGGCCAGGTGCCCAGCAGCACCGTCTCGGCCCACAGCTAACCGGGAAAGGGGTCTGGAAGGGATGTCGGACCTTGCCTGTCGTTGGGGAAAGCGCCCCTTAGTCCCCGGCCTTAGTGGCTCTGTGCACACATCAGAGAATCACTCCTCAGGGCTAGGAGGAGGGGGCAGGGGGCATGCAGAGAGAGAGAGGTGGGCTCTGGGATCAGGAAGACTGGGTTCAAGTCCAGGCTCTGGCACCGGCTAGCCACCCCACTGTCAAACGGGCACCGTACATCTCCCGGGGTTATCACTGGGGTCAGATGGGAGAACACGGTCAAGTGCGGAGCCTGGCGCACGCCCAGTACCCCTGACGTGCCAGCTGGTGAGGGCGGAAAGTAAACCACTTTTCTAGCCATAGCGTGGGGCCCTTTGCGGATTCCGGGTGTCTTTGTGGGCATTCGGGGTCCCGGTGCTTGGTAAACACCCGGGATTCTGCTGCTTCCAAAGGGATTCTGCTTCCCTGAATGGCTCATCCCTTGACATTCCATTTAATTACTGCCTTTTCCGTTTGCAGGCGATGATCCCACGGTTCACAAGAGCTGGGCCTGGTAAACACCTTTCATCTTTGCAGTTAGGGTTTTTTATGTGTACTCCTTCCCCGCCCCCAGCCCCACCGCACACCGAAATAGGAGATTAAAAAAACACAACAACGCCTCTGTTAATAATACATAATCATGCTAGAAAAATTAGATAATACAATGCAGATAAACCACAACCAGAAATATAATTAAAATAATCCAGATCTTTCCACCCAGAGACAACCACTGTAACATTGGTTCTAGACTCTTTCCCATGTAAATACGTATGTCCTTTTAAAGCAAATTTGACTCATGTTATACATAAGGCTCTTTCTTTTTTTAATATGAAATTTATTGTTAAATTGGTTTCCATACAACACCCAGTGCTCATCCCAACAAGGTGCCCTCCTCCATGCCCATCACTCACCCTCCCCGCCCTCCCACCCCCCATCAACCCTCAGTTTATTCTCAGTTTTTAAGAGTCTCTTATGGCTTGGCTCCCTCCCTCTCTAACTTTTTTTCTTTTTTTTTTTCCCTTCCTCTCCCCCATGGTCTTCTGTTAAGTTTCTCAGGATCCACATAAGAGTGAAAACATATGGTGTCTGCCTTTCTCTGTATGACTTATTTCACTTAGCATAATACATAAGGCTCTTTAAACTGCTTTTCCAACACATACATGCTGAACATCCTTCCAAATAAATATAGAAGTATAATCCACAGCATTTTATTTTTTTATTCTTTATTAACTTTTTTTTTTAATGTTTATTTATTTAGTTTTGAGAGAGAGAGACAGAGACAGAGACAGAGCATGAGCAGGGAAGGGGAAAAGAGAGGGAGACACAGAATCCGAAGCAGGCTGCAGGCTCTGAGCCATCAGCACAGAGCCCGATGCGGGGCTTGAACTCACAGACCGTGAGATCATGACCTGAGCTGAATTTGGGCGCTCAACCAACTGAGCCACCCAGGCACCCCTCCACAGCATCATTTTAAATGGTTGCATGGATATATTATAATGTATTTTACCAATTATTTGAGAGGTTTGGATTCTTTTTGCTGCTATAAAAAACACTGCAGTGAGTAATCCTGTGCATGTATCTTTGTGGTCTTACATACTTGTTTCTTAAGAAAAACATTCCTGGAGGTGGAATGATATGGAGAGTATATATCTTATGAGGGCTTTTGCTACATATTATTGAACCACTCCTTAGATGTTCCTTTCACGATCCCTCCCATTGAGAACACCAGTCGTTTTTCTCATACCCATAGCAACACTGGCTTTTAATTTCTCAATGAAAAAAGTATTATTCTTTTACTTTTTTTCCCAGCCCATTCTATGAAAAACGCATTCTTGTAATGTTTTCTTCCGTTTGTTGGATTACTAATGAGAATGATAACTTTTGACACTTATTGGCCACTTATCTGTGTTTCTTATTTTATTAAATGCCTCTTCATTGCCACTCTTAGCCATTTTCCCGTCAGGGCGTCTCTCAGCCTTTGTTGATTTGTACTAGCTTTCTCCAATAAGCTCTTACACAAACCTCTGCCCAGGAAATACTCTCCTCAGTGGGGTGAGAAATTACTGCATGATTGCTCTGGCAGAGGTGCTGTTGAGGCCAAGTTCCCCCAAAGAGGCCCCGAAAGGAGAGCGGTCACCCCCTGAATGGCGGGAGGGGGGGGGCGGGGGGGGGGGTTGGGAGCTCCTGGTGTGGGTTGTTGAAACTGGCACTAACCACAGACGGAGCCTGCACATTTGGCCTCAGCGAGACTGTGTTATTTCACGTAGCAAAGTGCCTACCAGATGCATCCATATCGTAGCTTGTGTCAGAATTTCCTTCCCTTTAAAGGCCGGAAACTGTCCCATTGTGTAGATGGACCCCATTTTGTCTGTCTAGTCATCTGTTACTGGAACCGAGGATGGGGTTAAATGCAGACTTCAATCAGCACTGCTGGGACGAGGCTGGAGATTCGGCAGCAAGCTTCTGGGCCACCTGCCCTCACCAGCCAGTTCAGCTCTTCGCTCACCGTGCCCCGTCCCACTTGTAGTGATAAGCACCAGCACCAAGGGCTTCTCTTACGGGCCGCTTTTAAAAAACACAGACTACCCATTCTCTCCTTTCTAGCTAGTTCCAACCGCCAACTCCCCACCCCCGGCCTCTGCCATCTGACAGGTCTGAGCGGCCCTGCCTGGGTCTGAGTGCCTCTCGGCCACGGCCAGGCCTCCTCAGCTGGCCTAGCTCCCAACTCCCCGCAGGCCTCTCCCCTGCTCCAACCCCCGGCTCTGTTTTCATCTGTTTTGTATACTTGGCTTCTTTCATTTGGAGCAAAGATCCCGAGGCCAAAAGCCTGTATCCTGTATTCATTCATTCAGCAAATATTTATTGTGACTTTGAGCAAAGCGCCGTTCCTTCTAGATACTGGGGCTACAGCAGAGACCACAAGAGACCCAAATCTCTGCCCATATTAGCTTTCACGCTGATGGGGACATAGATAACACACAAGGGAAACAAGCAAAATTTTAGCTAGAGATAGATACATAGTGAGCATGAAAAATAAAGCAGGGAGGAGAGAGGGGAATTTGGGGGCAATGATACTTTAGGGAGGGAGTCCAGATCAGCCGTCACTTGGCGATGAAGTCGGGTAGAGATGTGGGGGTGTCAGGGGGCCAGCGGTGCGGGCATCTGAGGAGTTCATTACAGGTAGGGAGAATAGCAAACAGCAATTGCAGAGGGCCTGGGGCAGGAGCATTGAAGGCACATCAGGAGGCCAGTATGATGGGGACAGAGCAAGTGAGGCAGACGAGGCAAGAAGACGAAGCCAGAAAGACAGCAGGGTTAGATCACGCAGGGCCCTGTGGCCCAGTGCTGTCCAAAAGAGATCTGGGAGCCACACATGCATCTCTAAATTTTCCAGTAGCCGTACTAAACAAGTAAAAACAAATACGTGAAATTGATTTTAATATATTTTATTGAACCCAATATATCTGAAATATTATTACTATTATTAATATGACATTTTTTCTAATGTTCATTTATTTTGAGAGACAGAGTGTGGGTGGGGGAGAGGCAGAGAGAGAGAGGGAGACACAGAATCCGAAGCAGGCTCCAGGCTCTCAGCTGTCAGCATAGAGCCCGACACGAGGCTCGGACTTAACAAGCTGTGAGATCGTGATCTGAGCGGAAGTCAGACGCTTACCCGACTGAGCCACCCAGGTGCCCCTGAAACATTGTTATTTCAACATGTGGTCAATATAAATACTGATGAGATATTTTACTATCTTTTGGTATTGCCTTTGAAACCCAGTGGATATTGTATAATTACGGTACATCTCAATATTGGCTAGCCACATTTCGAGTGCTCAATAGCCACAAGTAGCTAATGCACAGCACCGAGGGCAGCAGAGTCTGGGCCATGTGAGCAACTTGACTTTTCCCCTGAGAATGATTTACAATGTAGGTTTTAGGGGCGCCTGGGTGGCTCGGTCGGTTAAGCGTCCGACTTCAGGTCAGGTCCTGATCTCACGGTTCGGGAGTTTGAGCCCCACGTTGGGCTCTGTGCTGACAAGATCAGAGCCGGGAACCTGCTTTGGATTCTCTCTCTCCCTCTCTCTCTGCCCTTACCCCATTCATGCTCTGTCTCTGTCTCTCTGAAAAAAAAATACACGTTAAAAAAAAAAGGTTAATGTAGGTTTTATTATCATTCAGGTACGGCAAGGCCAATGGATCAAGGAGACAAGGGGTCGTTGGAAAATTAGTTGGCTACACTTACAGTTCCCAAAAGAAAGGGTATGCCACTCCACATGGGGCCGTGCGGGGAGCCCCAGGGGCAGTCAGGAGGCAGAGGGAGAGGGGAAAGCATGAGCTAAAGACTTTTTGACTGTTTCTATGGGAAGGAACAGGAGAGGTAGGACAGGTTCAGGATGGGTAGTCTGAATAATTCCAATGGGCTCTAGAGCATAAGGCTGCCCCATTTGTCAGTACCTGGCCGTACCCGGGGTGATCAGAACAGGTGTTTAGTGGCCCTGAGGGCAAGAGTCCCATAGAGGAGGCACCTGGGGGTGTGGGCTCTGGGCTGGTTGACATGTGTATGAAAGTGCACTCCTCGGTCCCTTGTTTGCCATCTTTATGAATTAGCCAGTCCTGGGAGGGGCAGTCTCTTGGAGTCCGAAAGCCCCCAAGATGTCAAAGCATCAGAAATACAAGGTTAACATAGAGAGGAGCAGGAGCACTGTGGGATTGGAGCCAGGCAGGGGTGTGATCGGGCTGCTGTGTGTGCAGGACTGCCCTCAGCTCGGGAGCGATGGAAAGGGGGAAGGGGGGACGCGGGACAGCTAGGAGGCTATAGGGACACTCCAGAGGAAAGGGGGTGGGGGCTTGGGTGAGGACAGAGGCTCTGCGTGCAGTGGGGGGGGGGGGGGGGGGGGGGGGGGGGGGGGGGGGGGGGGGGGAGAGGGGAAGAAGCTGCATTTTAGACAAGACAGACAGATCGCTAAGATGACTCCGCCCAGAAGCCCCTAAGCAACTAAATGAAAATAGACACTAACCAGGGGCCTTTTGAGGAAGGCTAGGACAATGCATTTGTTGAAATGCTTAAATTCAATAAAATTCCGCGAGCGTTTAGACAGTGAAGTAATACCAAAACAGACGCAGAGTTATTCTCAGCTGGCTCTCAGCTGGTGAGTGTGCCAGGCCTGGTCGGGTCATTCCGTTTCCCGGGTCAGAGCCTGGGGTCCCCAGAACAGGACAGAACCCAGAGATGGCACACCATCAGGACGAGCGGAGTGCTTTTTCCTCCCATACGTCTTCATTTGTCCGGGAAATCCCAGGGCTTTGCTGAAGGAAAGACTGTTGTTGAAAGAGCCATCTGTCATCCTGCCATCCCGAGGCAACTTCGTCTATTCGGAAGGCAAGGGGCTGCCTCAGGGTCTGAGGGGCGCGAGCCCGTGGGCCTTGCTCCGTCCAACAGTCCGCCCCACGCCCACGGCTCACGCCACAATTACTTGTTCCCATTTTCTTCATAATCCAAACACAATGCGTTCACTGGGGGCTCGCATCCCTCATGCGTCGTCCCAAAGCCCAGCCCAGCCGCAGGAAGCCCGGCCAGTGGGGACAGCTCCCCTTCACATTAAAGAACAGAGGTGGGTTAAACCCTACCTAGAGCTCACCAAGGAATAAAGTAAGATAAAAGTATTGAGTCAGACAAAAAGCACTGCTTTCCTAGAAAGCAGGCAACACAGGATGGGGACTCTTTTCTTGCCTGTAAAAACAGGTGACTGATCTGTCAGCACCTAGGCCGGAAATCCCAGATGTCGGGGAAGTGTGCTCAAAGCTGCTGCCTGGGGAGGAGTTCTATCTTATTCCGAAGTTGTTCCCACACTCAGCACACATCTGGGACTCACTTCTCCTTGGCAGTGTCCTTCAGAGTCCATTGAAGCCACATTGGAAACCCCATCTCATTTTTTAGAACAAAAATAATGGGATTACTCATTTTGAGCTCATGTATCGTCTCCCAGACTGGACTCCGAATTATTTTTTTTGTCACTTCCTAAGCTCATAAAAAAAGAAAAAAAAAAAGGCCCCTGTTCTGAAAGCAATTATATTCAAAGGCTACCAAAAACTTAAATTCCTTGTTTCACCGCTGATCATCGCAGGGTATATTGTTCCAATTGAATAGGTACCTGATCTGAAAAATTATTTACTGAAAGATTATCCTGAATTTACATGCAGAGAAATTTACAAATTGGATGTGTACAGGTTGAGTAATCTGTGGAACTCAACACCCTACTGCGACCAGCACCCCCACTGACTCACAGAGCGTTAGCCATGGCCTGGCGCCCACCCCCCTCTTTCTAGGGTAAGCAGCCCCAGACCACGGCCAAGGTCAGGGCAGGCAAGCGAGGCCCCTAGGAGGCGCTCACTCTCAGGGTCAGCACTAAAGCCTCCTTACTTCTTGGCCTGGGCGCCTTCCTTCCCTCACCCTAGTCCCCACCTTGATCCTGACTTCTAACAGCACTGGTCAGTTCTGCCTTCTTTTGTGCTTTGCAGAAGTGGAATTATCCGAAATGCTGTTTTGTGTCTGACACCTTTCGCTCAACATTGCGTTGGTGAGATTCACTCATATTTTCGCATGGAGCTGTAGTTCGATCGCTCTCATTGCTGTCAGGCAGTGACTCTCACACTTGGGCGGACACCATCGTCACGTGGGGGTTTGCTAAAACACAGACTGCTGGGCCCTGTGCCAGAGTCTTGGAGTCAGTAGGTCTTGGGTGGGACCTCAGAGATTGCTTCTCTAACAAGGTGCCCGGTGATCCTGAGGCTGCTCTTTCCAGACCGTACTTGGAGAACGACTGCTGAATATTCCGAGGTGGGAATAGCTCCCCATTCCTTCGTCCATTCTAATGTTGATAAGCAGGTAGGTTTCCAGTCTTGGACTACAAATGTGGTTCTCCAGACAGTTTTGTACATGTCTCTTGGTGAACTATGTATGCATCTCTGTTCGGTGTGTCCCTGGGGGTGGAATCGCTGTATTAGAGTAGGCATGTGATCGGTTTTAGACAGACCGTTTTCCAAAGTGGTTGTGTCAGCTTACATTCCCACCAGCAGATTATGAGGATTCCTGCTGCACACCCTTGCCGACACTTGATATTGCCCACCATTTTTCTCTCAGACATTCTGGGAAATGGGTACCAGAATCTCACTGTGGCTTTAATTTGCTTTTCCCTGTTAATGGATAAGACTGAGCGCCCTTTCATATGTTGATTGGCCATTTGGCTGGCTTCCCTTATGAAGTGTCTATTCACGTCTTTAACCCGTATTTCTGTTGGTTGTCTGTCTTTTTCTTATTGATTAGGGGGACTTCTTTATGAGTCCTTTGTGTGCATTGCAAATTCTTCCTCCCTCTCTGTGTGCTACCACTCACTCTCTTCAGTGTCTTTTTTTTTTTTTTTTTAGTGTTTATTTATTTGTTTGAGAGAGACAGAGACCGGGTGAGCAGGAGAAGGGCAGAGAGAGAGAGGGAGCGAGAGAATCCCAAGCAGGTTCCACACCGTCAGCACAGAGCCCAACACAGGGCTCGAACTCAAGGCATTGTGAGATCATGACTCTTCCGTGTCTTTTAATGAACAGAAGTTCTTAGTTGTAATGTAGTCCAGTCTACTTTTTTCTCTATGCTTAGCATGTTTGTGTCCTGCTTAAGAAATCTTTACCAACTCCAAGATTCCAGACAAATATTTTGAAATAGGTATCCAACACTCGCTTGGAAGCGTAAGCTTGAGTGCAGTCACGCCCAACCTTTGGATCCAGAGCTGCCAACCATGGCATGCGTACTTTCATCAGCCGTGGCAAACATCACACGTTGTCCCCAAGCCTTCCCCTTTCTGCTCCGTCCACATCTTCTCTGCTTCCATCCTGCCCTTCTCCTCCTTACCCTCTCCCCACTGGTTCTTCCACGTGGCCTCGCGTAGCTCCTGCAAACAACACATCCCCTCCAACCGATAGCCTCTCTCCTCTAAGGTCCCCTGAGCTCATAATGGGGCTCCTGTGACCTGCTCCACAGAGCCCGCTGGACAATAGCATCATCCCAAGAAGACTGATTGGCCTGTGTTCTTGGGTCAGACGTGGCCATGGGGTGTCCTTAGACAAGAGTCCTTCCTTTCAGGGAAACATCTCTGTGTCAGCTAAGGAGTGCTCATTCGTTACTCTTTCCATGTGGATGTCTGAAATCTCAAACGTCATGGCAGGATTTCAGAATGGACATCAATCTGGGGCGCCTGGGTGGCTCAGTCGGTTAAGCCTCCCCTCCGACTTCGACGCAGGTCATGATCTCGCGGTCTGTGAGTTCGAGCCCCGCGTCGGGCTCTGTGCTGACAGCTCGGAGTCCAGAGCCTGCTTCGGATTCTGTGTCTCCCTCTCTCTCTGCCCCTCCCCTGCTCATGCTCTGTCCCTCTCCATCTCTCAATAATAAATAAACACTAAAAAAAAATTAAAAAAAAAAAAAAAAGAACGGACATCAATCTCTTAAAGTTGAATTAGGGTTGAATTCCATTCTGCAGATCTCATGTATCACATTGTAAACATGCCTTCCCAGTCCACCAGGCAGGGCAGCATGGATCCTGGGCAGAGCCCAAGCCCAGGGGTGAGCAGGACCCACACAGGCAGGGGGGTTCGGCATGTTTGTGTTTGGAGGGCACAACAGGGGGCCAGGAAGAGTTCACAGAGAGACGTGGAGGCTTGTAAGGAAGCAACGAGAAGCATAATCATGGAAAGGACGTGGCACCAGGAATGAACAAGCCAGGTACCAGCATGGGTGGCTTGAAAAATTCTCTTAAAATGTGCTCCGTGAACCTAGGACACCTTTTACTATCATCATGTGGTCTTCACCCACAAGGGTCTCGGTCCATTTCCAACACAAAAAGCATCACTCTCGTATGGTTAAATAGAGCTCATTAAAACACCTCTTCCTATTCCTTGACAAAGTGGTAGATGAGGAAGTAGCCCAAACTAGGCACCCTGAATATATGTCCAATATAGATCTTTCTAGATTTCCATTCATGGGAAACCAGAGGTAAGCAACAAAATATTCCAATTTATTTAAGTTTTACTTTGTAAAGCGTTAGATAAATCTTACTCCCTCAGCAGATCTGCCTCTATTTTCCAAGTCAAATGTAACATGTTTTTTGTACTTCCCGAGCACACACCAATGGATGGGGTGCTATTAGCAACAGGGGGGAGAGCAGTTAGGTGTTTTAAGTGCTGCGCACGGTGTTCAATAGATAAGCCAACTAGTCTGTCTCCACTCCTTTTCAAGGATCATATTCTTCACTCTTTAGCTCTCCCTACTTATCTTTTTATTTCCTTCCTTCTTTTCTGGTGGTTTCTTTTTCAGCTGCGCTATGGGAAGGGGTGGACTTCTACCTTCTTTGCCCTCATCCCTCTACCCTGGTTAATTTCCCATCAGCTCTCTGTGAAATCATCATCCTCGCACTCCAGTCTAAAAGGAGAGAGAGCACTTTAAGACAGAGCCTTATTCCTGCCACCTGTCTGCTTTTGATCATTTATTGTTTGGGAGTATAGGGATTTCGCCCCCATTCACCAGTCGTTAAAGTTATATTTAAAACTCGAACGTTAGCAGGGAGCCTGGGTGGCTCAGTCAGTTAAGTGTCATCTCTTGATCTCAGCTCGAGTCATGATCTCACCATTCTGTGGGTTTGAGCCCCGCATTGGGCTCTGTGCTGGCAGTGTGGATGCAATGCTTGGGATTCTCTCTCTCCCTCTCTCTCTGTCCCTCCCCTGTGCTCACACACACACACTCTCTCTCTCTCTCTCTCTCAAAATAAATAAACTTAAAAAAAATCAAAAGTTAGAATTGCAAGAAAATGATCACAGATATATGCAAAGATTACCAGGTTGTTTATCACAACACTGACTCGTATCGCAAAGAAAAATTAGAAGAAAAGTAAATATCCATCTATACAGACTCGGTTAAGTTCACTCTCCTTACAATAGAGTACTAAAAGCTATACAAATTACGTTGTAGAATAATATTTGATGATGTGGAAAGCTGTTTATGATATATTGTTGGTGAAAAAGAGGTTAAAGTCAATATGTAGAAGATGATTCTCCTTTCTGCAAATGAACCTAAACTTGCACCTCTAGTCACGAAAAAAAAAAAAAAAAAATCCCAATGTGAGAACTAAATGTTAGTGGGATCAGTTCTGAGTGTAGGAGAATTATTGTTGGATTTCATTTCCCTATTTTTGCTTTTCTGTATTTGCTATGAAATCCACATATAAGTTTTGAAAGCAGACATAAATGATGGCTCTAAATTTTCTTCATTTAAAATTTCAGTGAATAGAGAGACAGGGCCCTACCAGGGGCCCCCAAGGAGGCAGACAGGGAAGTAAATGCTCTTTTGGAGAGAGAGCCCGTGCTGCCTACCACGTGAGCTCCACGAGGAGGCCTTGACCTCTTCGCAGGATAGCTAGCTGGACTTTGACCTGACTTAGACTGTAGTCAGCCCCAAAGAGGCCCTTTGCTAGGACACACATTTAAAGACTAGATGCTTAGTGATATACCAAATGTTTAACTTTCTCAACAACCGGGAAGCTTGTTCCTCAGTGTATCAGTCTGTATCAGCCTGCGGGAGCCTGTGTAACAAAGACCACAGACTGGGTGGTTTAAACAACAGAAATGTGTTTCTCACGGTTCTGGAGGCTGGAAGTCCAGATCAGGGTGTTGGCAGGTTTGATTTCACCAGAGGCCTCTCTCCTTGGCTTGCAGACGGCCATCTTCTTGCTGGGTCCTCACATGGCCTTTCTTCCGTGCATCAAGATCCTGGTGTTTTGTGTGTCAAAATTTCTTTTTGTTATAAGGCCTTCGGTCAGATGGGATTAGGGGCCACCCTCATTTTAACTTAATCTCCTCGTTAAAGGCCCTATCTCCAAATACAGTCACATTCTGAGGTTCTTGGGGTAGGGCTCGAACATACGAATTTGAGAGGGACACAGTTCAGCGCAAAGCAGCAGCTGTCCTGTTTTCTGAGGGGAGAATGAGCTCAGGTGAGCTCCGGAGGCAAAGGGCGGCCTTAGGTAAGGCATCATGTTTTTCTGAATATCGTATGCGTTTTCCCCTCTGTCCACCAGAGGGCAAACTTTTAAAGTGCTTATTTAAAAATGTTAACCTCGGTTTTTAACTCTTTAGAAGCCTAAATAGTTTCTTTTATTTTATTTATTTAAAAAAATTTTTTAATGTTTATTTATTTTTGAGAGAGAGAGAGGGTGTGAGCGAGGGAGGGGCAGAGAGAGAATCCAAAGCAGGCACCCCTAAGCAGTTTCTCTTTTATTTTTTTTTATTTTATTTTATTTTTTTTAATTTTATTTTTTCAACGTTTATTTATTTTTGGGGGGACAGAGAGAGACAGAGCATGAACGGGGGAGGGGCAGAGAGAGAGGGAGACACAGAATCGGAAACAGGCTCCAGGCTCCGAGCCACCCGCCCAGAGCCCGACGCGGGGCTCGAACTCACGGACCGCGAGATCGTGACCTGGCTGAAGTCGGACGCTTAACCGACTGCGCCACCCAGGCGCCCCACAGTTTCTCTTTTAAATAAAAGATCATTGGGGCACCTGGGTGGCTCAGTCGGTTAAGCGGCCGACTTCGGCTCAGGTCATGATCTCGCGGTCCGTGAGTTCGAGCCCCGTGTCGGGCTCTGTGCTGACAGCTCAGACCCCGGAGCCTGTTTCAGATTCTGTGTCTCCCTCTCTCTGACCCTCCTCCGTTCATGCTCTGTCTCTCCCTGTCTCAAAAATAAATAAACGTTAAAAAAAATTTAAAAAAAAAATAAATAAAAGATCATTAGGGGCACCTCGGTGGCTCAGTCATTTAAGCATCTGATCTCACAGTTTGTGAGTTCGAGCCCTGCATCGGGCTCTATGCTGCCAGCTCAGAGGCTGGAGCCTGCTTGGGATTCTGTGCCTCCCTCTCCGCCCCTGCCCCGCTCACGCTCTGTCTCCTCTCAAAAATAAACATTAAAAAAATTAAAAATAAAATAAAATAAAACACCGTTAGAAACAGACAACACTTGTGTTGCTCATTAATGTCAGTTATTCTCAGTTTAAACCTCTCTTTGAAAGTTCAGGGTCACTGACTAAGATAATTTTTCATTAGTGGGTGTGAATGTCTTGACAATTTCAAAGTCAGTTGTTCAAAAAAGCGTTTCTTTGTGCATATTACATTTTATTGTAACTTTTATCATTTCGGTTTCATTATCTCAATTCCTAAGCACCTTACGAGATAATTAAAGAGTTATCATGCAAGAATGGGAAAAAAATGAATTTTCAAGTCAAGGTACTTGACTTCATTTGTCTGTTTGTGTCTTCAGTTATTCATCCAGCCAACAGATATTTGTCATCGTCTGCAAGGCAGTGGGATTCAAGTCCTAATTCTGCCACTTGGTGGCTATCAGACTGTGGGCAACTGTGGGCAAGTCAGATCCCCCGTATTTCTGCTTGGTGGTTTGTAAAAGGGACACGACGCTGACCTCAGATGACTGAGGGCTCAGTGCAGTCAGTGGCGGGGGGGGGGGGGGCGTGAAGGGGGAGGGATGTTTGGAAAACCTCAGAATGCAAAACCTCTGTCAGTTGTCACATACTTACCCAGTTTACTCTCCACTTTGTAGAGCAGTTTCTTAAAGTGCCAGGGTCAGGGAACACCTGTTTCTGGATCTCTGGGGTGTGGCTATTGCAAGGTGGGGGAACTTTCCCAAAACTTCCTGAGAATCTCTGGGGGATTAGTGCTCAAGAAAACATGCCTGTTCATGTTTGCCCCCTGAATGCATGGAGATCTGCAGCTTAATCTAGGCAGAGTTTCTCCATGTGGGCGCTACGGTCATGTTCTGCCCGATAATTCTTAGTTGTGGGGTCTCTCCTGGGCACTGCAGGGTACAGCAGCATCCCTGGTCTCTACCCTACGGGCCACCAGCACATCTTCCTCCTCTCCTGGTGTGACAAATGTCTCCAGACAGCACCCAGTGGCCCCCGGAGGTCAAATTTGCCCCTGGTTGAGGACCACTGAGCCAGAAAAACGGAAGTGGTCGCGCTCCCTGAGGCAGACACGTAATCCCAGTCTAGTGCCCATCAGGGTGCAGCTCTGAGAGTCCGGCCCCTGCCGCTCTGTCCACGCCCCCATTCCTAACCTTCCCGTGGTCAGAGCCACCCTTCACTGAAGGACCCCCATGTGGCAGGCATGCTTTCCAGAAACGAACCCAAGGAACACTTGAGTGGACTCCATTATAAATTCTGGCTTAAAGGCGGGAAGCCCGAGGTTCAGAAACCCGTGCCCAAGGTCACAACTGAGCCCAGATCTGCCTCTGAGCTCATCGCTTTCAGTATCCCTGCACCCACCGGCCATTAATTACGCCCTGCCTTGTCGCTCTCCTTGTGCCACTCACAGTCCAACGGCAGGCCCTGCAAGGACAGGATCCGGGTCCTGGGGCAGCCGGGGAAGCTTTCGGTGGCGAGGAGCACAGCACCGTGGGTGGTGTCCTTGTTGTTTCGTGGGCAAAATGGGGGGAGCACCGGGGTCGGGTCCCCTCCCTCAGGAGAGAAAAAACAAAAACAACCTCAAGGCAACCTGACTATCCGCGTAGGTGACAACGTCCCTCACGACCCGGTACCACGAGACCACTCACTCAGACTACGCGTTTGTGAGTTACCATATGTGGGAGACACGGAAGTAGAAAATGTCTGAAAACCTACTGGGGCTCCTGGGTGGCTCAGTCGGTTGAGCCTCTGACTTCGGCTCAGGTCACGATCTCACAATCCGTGAGTTCGAGCCCCGCGTGGGGCTCTGTGCTGACAGCTCGGGGCCTGGAGCCTGTTTCAGATTCTGTGTCTCCCTCTCTCTCTGCCCCTCCCCTGCTCACGCTCTGTCTCTCTCTGCCTCAAAACTAAATAGAAACATTAAAACAAACAAACACACAAACAACCTACGCCACGTGGCGCTCGGGGCTCCGTTCTTTGGGTACAAACCCAGCGGAGTGAGCCCGTGCCAGCACGAATAAACTTGCTTCCTGGAGAGAAAAGCCTCGGTGTCACGATTCCGTGCGAGGATCCTGCCACAGCATTGCACAGCTTATGCCAGCAGTCGCATGTTTTCGTCTTTGGGGAACAGAAAGCCGGGGTAACGGGCACGTACGGAGAGTGAAGCGGCGCCCCCGCGCGGGGACTGACTGCACGGATCCGCTCCCCTGGCTGGCGCTGAGAATCCCCGGGGAAGCTCCGAAGCCAGCTCGGCGCACTGGTCCTGCAGACGCTAACGAGGGGAGGGAAAGGGCCCCGGGCCTCAGGGCTTCCATACGTGCAATGGGCACAGCACCACTCCCGCTGCGGCCGGTCAACCGCGAGGCAGCTCTAAGAGAAGCGGTTGTGAAGCCACAGCCCGGGGCGTGGCATGTCCTAAGCTGTCCACGTGGTTTCTCTCCCCCGTCTGTCTTCCGTCCTCCCGCTCTGGTGCTTTCCTGCCGCCCCGGAGGGCTTTCCGACCTTACTCATACGTACCCCGGCTGGAGAGGAGTGTGGACGACCCCCTGCGTCATGCTCCCCGCTGCAAGGGTGGGAGGGGACAGAGAGTGTCACGGGGACAGGCGCTCACTCCAGTTTGGGTTCCCTCGGGCTCCGGGCTGAGCCAGACCCGGGCTGATCGCTGGCAGGCCGCCAGTCTGGAAGGCAGGCCCTCGGGGAGCTCAGCAGCCCTTCCGGAGGGGCCGAGAGACCAGAAGAGCTGCCCGAGGCCCGGCGGAGGGTCCCCCTGGAGCCCAGGCCAGGGCGGTGCCGGCCGGGGGCCCCCTCGCTGCGGGCCACGCAGCCAGAGGAGGCTCCAGAAACTCCCACCGCTGCTCTCCACTTGCCAGCATCTTCTTTCCTTCGCCTCGGCCTCAAGAGCCTTTTTTGTTTTGCACTATTTGAAGATATGCTATCGATTTGCACACAGGCTGTTGTTTATTTTACCTTTCTAAGTAGTTAAGGCTTCTGGTCTGTGGTCTATAACTTTATCCTTTTTGACTACCTTAATTTCCTTCCTGCCCTGTTTTGAATTTCTCCCTTCTATTTAAAAAAATGTATTTTTTTTTTTGATGTTTATTTATTTTTCGAGAGAGACAGAGACAGAGCAGGAGTGGGGGAAGGGCAGAGAGAGAGAGAGAGAGAGAGAATCCGAAGCAGGCTTCGGCTGTCATGACAGCTCAGAGCCGGAGGCCGGGCTGGAACTCAAGAACCAAGATCACCACCTCTGCTGAAGTCCGAGGCTCAACCGACTGAGCCACCCAGGCGCCCCATAAATCATTTTAATTTAAGTGAACATCCTTTTATTAGCCGTGTTTTGGTTTTTCATCTATCTTCATACTCTTCATAACACAAATCATTTTATCTTTTTAAATTTCCTTCTTATATCCTGTCCTTCTTCGTTTCTTTTTGGTTCTTCTGTTCCTTTGGATGTCTTAGTTTTAGGTAGCATCTGATTTCTTTTTAACTCTAGTTTATAAATGGCGGGCAGAATGCGCATGTGTGGAGTGAGGAGGCCGAGAAGGGGCCCAGGCCGTCAGCAGAGGCCCTGGGCTAGCGCCTTCTCCAGCCCTGGAGACGTCTGCTTCTCTGGCTCATCGTGACACAGCTTCCAGCCCCTCCTATGTTCCCTGAACCAGGGTCCATCCATGTCCCTCAGAGGCCCCCAGGCTGCAGATGGATGTGGGCAGACGACAAACAAGCTTCCGAGAGTAATAAGAACCATAAAGAAAATGTAACAAGAAATGAAGGGAGAGGCTGAAGAGTGACAGTGTGAGGACAGGTGACTGAGAAAGTGGCAGTCCCCTGCCCCAGGTTTCTTACTTTCTTTCTTTCTTTCTTTCTTTCTTAAGTTTATCTATTTTGAGAGAGACAGGGCGTAAGCGGGGGAGGGGCAGAGAGAGAGCAGGAGAGAGAGAATCCCAAGCAGGCTCCACACTGTCAGCGCACAGCCCGACATAGGGCTCGAACTCACCAACTGTGAGAGCCAAGAGTCAGACATTAACCGACCGAGCCACCCAGGCGCCCTAGATTTTTTTTTTTTTATTTCCTAAGATGCGGTCAGGTCTCTTCTCCCGGCAGGTAGTTTTGTCTGCGCGCTGGGAGCCAGAGAAGGCCTGAGGCAGGAGGCCCAGACGACGTCTCAAGGAAGGAGCTTTCAATTCTGTGATTGTACGATTCATTCTTAGTAACCGTTTGCCTCTGTGGGTTCTTTTTCTGTTGTGTCTTTTGGATACGCGGGACTCCTGGAAATAAAAGTTGTTGGAAAATTCCATTCGGGAAGAACTGCCGGAATGGTGTTAAGGTACCATTTACATGGTAACCATGTCCCCGGTAGGAGGCACCGAAAGATGGAAATCACATACAAACAAGCAGAAGAATTGGTTTCCGCCCCCCCGTAATGATGGGGCCTGGGGCCAGCCAGGGAGATGACGCACTCCCAGCAGGGGGAGGGGGGTGCTGGGGGCAGCTGGGAGGACACGTTCTTGCCTCCCCTCTCACGGGGAAGCCTTGCAAAGCTGGCCTGCAAGAATAGGGAGGGACGGGGCAAGGTTACTGTAGGGGGTTCAGGGTTGAGAAGAATTGAGCTCTAGAAGGGTCACGATTATTCAGCAAACTCCATGCAATAGTCAACATCGTCGGGCATCCTGGGACATGTCTACCCGTGGACAGCTTGTCTAGGGACTCCTGAGCTGGGCAGCCTCGGGAGCTGGCTGCCGGCTGCAGGCTCGCCTTGTCTCCTTCTCTGGCAAGGAGGCCTGGCAGGGCTGGCCGGACCAGTGCCATCTGGTGAAGCTGGAGGGAGAGGTAGGCATCTTCTACCCTCAGCTGCTGGTGCATGGGGCCTGCAGGTAAATACCAAGTGAGCTCCCTTGAGCTGAGCCCAGCAAGTCTGTCTGCAACAGGTGATAGAGCTGCGGTGGGCTTGTCAGAGAGGCTCTGGGAGGGGGTGACAAGATAAAGAGGGGAAGGGGTTGGGATCATCCAATAAATAGCTGTGACGGCAGCTCCCAGCGGATCGCGTGGGCAGACCTAGCCCCGTACGGGGCTCAGGACTAATGAACCCGCCTGGGGGGAGGCTCTACCCGGGATTGGGGCGCAGCGACTCTGGTTGGACTGGAGTGGGAGGCCTGGTGCTCTGCCTCCTCCCTCCCCCCACAGCAGGGCCATTAGAGGGCCCTCCAGGGGCGGGGCCTCTCCCAGGCTTCCCTTTACGAAGACAAGAACATTCGGGTCGGGACTGAACCCGCACGACTCTCCTTTCGCTTCACCATCCACGTAGGCAAAGACCAGGAGCCCCGCCAGCCTCTCTAGAAGGCTGGGGGCTCATGGGAAAAGATTCTTCCGGCATCTTCTGACATGCTCCACCTCCCCCGAAAGAGCATCACGCTTGCCACATGGCATCGTAATTGTCTTTTTTGCAGTTGGGTCCCGTCACCCGCACGTAGCTCGAGGGAATTCGACTGTAGGTGCTCAAAAGAACATGTGACATAAAAAGCAACATCCTGTGTGTGATCTTGCCCGCCGTCCCCCACCATGAGCAGGTGCCCCGGAGTGCGGCTCTGCGAACGTTCGTACCCAGTTCCGATCCTCTCTTGCCGGGAGCATCTCACACGCTGGCGTGGAGAGCTACGATTCATATTTTTCATACAACGTGACCTCAAAACACAAGTCAAGCCAAATGCTTCGTCTGGTGCTCAGCCACAGAAAACAGCCATCTGTTCCGGGGCTGTGGGGAAACTGGCTTTGTTGTATTTCTTGAGAGGCTGTGTTTCAGATGCCAGCCAACGTGCCTCCTCCCTGAGGGATGTTCCCCTCCCCCCCAAGAATAATTTTGATTATACTTGATTTTCTTCTTGATGCCGAAATCTACCGAAGCCCCGCCAGAAATGCAACTCCGTTCTAGCTCTCTTCCCGGCGAAGCTGCGAGCTCCCCGAAGGGTGGCCCATATCGAATTCGCCCCACACGGTAGGCACAGTCCTGTGCGTGAACAGAGAAGCCGGAGGGGAGCCGAGGGCGGGCGCCTGGACGGTCTTGCTCATTTACCCAAGGCGGGGGGCGGACTGGGATCTGCACGAAGGCGATGAACTCCTGCCTGTGCTCTGCTCACCTGCTGTGCACCCCACCTTCGTGAGGAGGCACGGCCCGACACGCTGGAAGTGCTTCGAGCTCCCAGGATTCCACGCTCGCGTGTCTCGTTTGCTCACTGGACACGCGGTCTCAGGCTCCTTCGCTGGGTCCTCTTTCTTTTCCTAACCTGGAAACACTCGGGAGCTCCAGTCTCAGCCTTTGTCTCTGTCCTCTCTTCCCCATCTGCACGTGCATCTCAGCGTGGTCCTGCCCAACCCCGCAGGTGTCCCATATGGTAGCCACCAGCCGCGCACGGCCACGGAGCGTGTGAAGTGGGACAAGTCCACGCTGGGACGTACTGTCCGTGACGATCCACACGGGATTTTGAAGGCTTAGTATGGAAAAAACAAAAAAAGTAGAGTAGCTCATTAATACTTTTGTATTGATTAGATGCTGACATGGCAAAAGGTTGGCTCCTCTGGATGAAGTTGAATGCGTGAAAAGTAGTGTCGCCTGTTTCCTCACGCCTTGTTTTTAGCGTGACTGCTGGAAAGTTTTGAGGTCTCTCAGTGACGCACACATTTTCTTCTGTTGGACCCTTCTGATCTCCATGCTGATGACTCCTAAATTTCTACCTCAAGTCTCTTTTCTTGGAGGCTTAGAGTGGCGTATCAGTTAAGCTTCTCCAGAGACACAGATCCAATGGGATGTAGGCGCACACATATATGAGTGTGTGTGTGTGTGTGTGTGTGTGTAGAGAGAGAGATTTAAGGAATTGGTTCACATGGTCGTGGGGCTGGCAAGTCTCAAATCTGCAAGATAGGCCAGCTGGCTGGAAACCCAGGGTAGTGTTGATGTTGCAGTCTTGAATCTGAAGGCAATCTGCTGGCAGAATTCCTCCTTCCTCGAAGGTCCTCAGTCTTTTAAGGCCTTCAACTGATTGGATAGAGGGTAATCTGTTTCACTCAAAGTCTACTGATTTAAGCGTTAACCTCATCTAAAAAAAAATACACCTCCACAGCAACACCTGGACTGGTATCAGCCCCATGCCCAGCCAGGTCAGCGCATAAAATTACCCCCGCATAAAATAAGTGGTTTGGCCAACTTGGCATCTCCACAGAGTGGTCTGATGGCCATCTTAGACTTCCTGTGCCCCAAGCAGACCTCTCTGCTCCACCCCCCCCCCCCCCGCCGCCTTCCTTCCACCCAGTTGTTCAGCCCAAATCCTAGGAGTCCTCGGCAACACCTTTCTTCCCTCACCTCTCCTCTCCTGTCCATCAGCCAAGTCCTGCTGGCTCGGCCGTTAGATCAGATCCTGATTCTGACACCGCCCCGCTGGGCCAAGCCACCATCACCTGTCACCTGCATGTGACAGTTGTCCAAACCATCTCCCTGCCTCCCCTGCCACCCACCTACACACGAATCCCACAGCAGCGACACTCTCCTGCTCAAAACACCAGCTTACCAAGGAACCCCCAGTCTCAAAACTCCAATGGCTTTCTATCACATTCAGAATCAAATCAGAAATCTTTACTGAAGCCCGCTTGGCAAAGACCCGCCCCTGCCAGTCTCTCTGAGCCCATAATCCACTGCTCACCTTGGCCGAACTGGTCTTCTCAGTTTCTCAGACGCATCAAAGGCATTCCCGTCTCCGGACCTCTGTGCTCTTGGCCCTCCTGACCTCGTCTTCTGCTCTGTCCTTCCTCTCCTTCCCTGCTAAGGCAGCCTGCCAGGCCCGCCCGCTGCTAAGAACCACCCCCCCTTGAGCCGACACGTGGCTTTTTTGCACCTCATGGGGTGCTGCCTTGGCTGTGTGAGCCCTTCTGACCTTACTTGCCATGGGCTGAAGGGACTTCAATGCCAGGCCACGCTAACATCTCCCGGGCTCGGTCTGTCATCGGTAATGACAACGACAACAGTTTCCATTTCATAGGTTTGTTTGGGGGAATTAAAGTGGCAGTCTTCCTAAACCGCTGGTCCGTAGAAAATAGTCACTACATGCCGGCTAAAACACTGCTGATTTTCTTGGTGAAACTTACGGGTCAGGAACTGAGAGCCGTGCAACAGGACAGGGGCAGCCTATACTCCAGGTTTCTGTCTGTTTGTACCAACCCACCCGTCAGTAAGAGCCGCAGGGGTGGAATTATTTGGGGGGAGGGTGTAGGGCACACAATTCCGTTTTTAAAATGAATCGGGGCATCTGGGTGGCTCACTGGGTTGGACTTCCGACTTCGGCTCAGTCATGATCTCACTGTTCAGTTCAGGAGTTTGAGCCCCGCGTCGGGCTCTGTGCTGACAGCTCAGAGCCTGGAGCCTGCTTCGGATTCTGTGTCTCCCTCTCTCTCTGTCCCTCCTCTGCTCACTCTCTCTCTCTCTCTCAAACATAAAAAAAATTAAAAAAACTTTTTAAAATGAATCAGATCTCACATTAAGTTGATTTATTTACTTGAGAGAGAGAGAGGCAGAGAACAAGTGAGCAGGGAAGGGCCAGAGAGAGAGGGAGAGAGAGAGAATCCCCAGCAGGCTCCGGCACTGTCCCCGCAGACCCAGATGAGGAGCTCGAACTCACGAACAGGGAGATCACGACCTGAGCTGAGGTCAGATGCTTAACCGACCGAGCGACCCCGGTGCCCCCAGACCTCACATTAAAGACAAAGTTGGCAATGGCCGCTGAGAGAAGGTTCCATATTTTCCCTTTTACTCCGAGTCGGCTTTAATGGGTCTGAGTCACCACTACCTTTCAGCCTTCCTTTCTTCCAACCCAGCACGTTTGGCCTGAAGGTCCCAGCAAGGGATGTACTGATTCGAAGGTGAAATTTGTCATCCCAGCGAACGGGCTCCTCACTGAGGCTCGGGCATAAAATGGCAAGTGCAGCCCCCCCATCCGTAAAAAGACAGAAGGAGGCAACACGCTGCTTTCAACGACTTTCGGTCTCTGGATGCAGGGGAACTGTAACCGCAAACTGCTGATGGCATTTGCAGACGTCCCCTCAGAGTCTTCGAGAAACGCAAAATGGGACGAGCACCAGGGGACCGGAGACAGATCACGTGGTCGGAATTTTCAAAAGGTGGAAACAACGAGAATAGACCGAACTCCACGCCTCAGTCCTGCGCTGCTGATCCAGAAGGGGCTTTCGAACTGTGAGTCGCTTCAGGGTCATTACACTAGACACGCTTATTGCGTCCTGGAAACGGGCAGATGTTCGCATTCACACGCTAACTGCTAACAGTTAACAGCTTCCTGGGCAACAGGGGTTGATCTGCTAATAATCTCTTCCATTTATTGGCCCCCTCTGCGCCAGGAGAAATGCTAAGTGCTTTCTTTGCATTTTCTTGCTTAATCCGTCCTGCCGCCCTTCGAGGTTTGCATTCGGAGGAAATTGAAACTCAGAGAGGTGAGCTGGCGTGTCTGCAGCCGCCCAGGGAGAGTGAGGACAGCTGAGGCTTGGGCACAAATGGACCTAATTTCAAGGCAATGGCCCTTAACCATTTCTCTGTCCTGCTTAGAGAAACCCCGGCCACATTTCGAGGAGCAAGAACCAGCGAAGGAGACGGAAAAGGGCAGTCATGGGAGCAGGGGGATGAGGCTTCTGCGAAACGCCTCGCTCCCCTCCCAGCTAGGACGAACTTTCCGCGTTGGAAAGAACAACGTTCATGCGGGATGAACGCACTGTCCACGAAAATGCCAGGAGCTGCTTTAAACCAAGGGTTCGAAGTCGTGGCGGGGGAAGTGAAGGTGACTGGATGAATGGGACTCTAGACACTCGCCCTGTTTATGTCGTGGTAAATATCTTCTGTCTGTACTACCAACACTCATCCTCTGAAACCAACGCGGGATTGGTATTCTGTTCACAACAACAATTCTCCAATTTTCCCGTGTTCTACTCTAGATCACTTCGTCCTTTTCTAGTCACAGGCCCTGGCAGGCAGCAAATGGGACCCTCAGACCCTCACACTACGTACCTTCTGAGAGTTTCACGAAGGGGCTATTCATGAAGATTCGGACAAGATTGAAGGAGACCGACAGGCCATGGTCTCAAGACTCCTTAGTTCACCTGCCCTAGAAGGGCCAAGAGCAGGGGGCAGGTTCCAGAGCCTGGAGAGTGTGTCTTCCGCAGAAGGAGCAGCAGAGGGGAGGGGCGGGGGGAGACCCCGAGGGGTACGGGCTCTCACAGCACTTTCTTCCCAACCCTTGACCCCTGTCAGCGCATCCTAATGGAAGTCACTGAACAAGAGACGCTGTTACTGTTCCCAGCACACAAGTCAAGGTAGAGAAAGATGGAAAATGGACTGGAATGAAAATAGTTAAAACAAGCAAAAAGCAAAAAAAAAAAAAAAAAAAAAAAAAGGCCAAGTGATGCAATGAAGTAATAAATTGTTTTAAAAAATCACAACAGGGGCGCCTGGGTGGCGCAGTCGGTTAAACGCCCAACTTCAGCCAGGTCACGATCTCGCGGTCCGGGAGTTCGAGCCCCGCGTCGGGCTCTGGGCTGATGGCTCGGAGCCTGGAGCCTGTTTCCGATTCTGTGTCTCCTTCTCTCTCTGCCCCTCCCCCGTTCATGCTCTGTCTCTCTCTGTCCCAAAAATAAATAAACGTTGAAAAAAAAAATTAAAAAAAAAAAAATCACAACAAAAAGCGCCCATTGAGAGGTCACAAAGAGGTCCTTGAACAGAAAAAAACCGCGAGGCTGTGTGATGTGGCCTGGCACATGCCTTACATGCATTTGAATTTGTTGCCAATATTTAACACTTTTTAATGTTTTTATTTTATTTTATTTTATTTTATCTTATCTTATTTTTGTGAGAGAGAGACCGAGCACAAGTGGGGAAGGGGCAGAGAGAGGGGGACACACAGAGTCTGAAGCAGGTTCCAGGCTCTGAGCTATCAGCACAGAGTCTGACACGGGGCTCGAACTTATGGACCGTGAGATCATCACCAGAGCTGAAGTCGGACGCTTAACCCACTGAGCCCCCCAGGCGCCCCTATTGCCAATATTTAAATATTGGAGGATTTTACACAGACATCTGGATTTCCTGTTTTTCTTTTCTTTTTTTAAATGGAATAACAATTGACATACAATGTTGTGTTAGTTACGGGCGTACAACACAGTGATTCAGTGTTTATGCACATTGCAAAATGGTTACCCCACTGGGTAACCCCATCCGTCACCATACGAAGTTGTTACAGGATTATGGACTGTATTCCCTAGGCTGCACATTATATCCCTCTGTCTTACTTATTGTATAACTCGAAGATTCTACCTTTTAACCGCTGTCACCTCTTTGGTCCACCCCCCCCCCACACACACACCACTCCCCACTGGCAACCATTCGTGTCCTCTCTGTATCTATGAGTCTGTTTTGTTTTGGTTATTCCTTTGTTTTGGTTTTTAGATTCCACAAGTAAGTGAAATCATAAGATATTTCTCCTTGTCTGATTTAGTTCACTTAGCATAATAGCCTCTAGGTACACCCATGTTGTGGCAAATGGCAAGATTTCCTTCTTTTCTATGGCTGAGTAATATCCCATTGGTACGTCTGTTCTTTATCTATTCATCTATCAATGGAAATTTAGGCTACTTTCATATCTCGTCTATGATAAATAATGAACATAGTTCATTAGTTTTTGTTCTCTCCAGGTAAATAGCTGGAAGTAGAATTACTGTGTCATACGATAGTTCTATCTTTAATTGTTTGAGGAGCCTCCATACTGATTTCCGCAGTGGCTGCACCGATGTTCATTCCCACCAACAGCACACAAGGGTTCCCCTTTTCTCCACATCCTTGCCAACACTTGTGTCTTGTCTTTCTGAGGCTAGCCCTTCTGACAGGTGTGAGGTGATAGCTCGTTGTGGTTGTGATTGGCATTTCCCTGATGAGCGGTGATGTTGAGCACCTTTCCATGTGCCTGTTGGTCATCTGGATGTCTTCGTTGGGAAAGTGTCTATGCAGTTCCTCTGCCCCCTTGTCAAGCAGGTTGGTTGTTTTTTGATATTGAGTTGTATGAGTTGTTTATATATTTTGGATATTAGCTCTTTATCAAATACGTCATCTGTGAATATCTTCTTTCATGCAGTCGGTTGCCTTTTCATCTTGTTGATGGTTTCCTTTGCTGTGCAGAAATCTCTTTAGGTTGTTATTATCCCATTTGTTTATTTTTGCTTTTGCTGTTCTTTTTTGAGACGACAGAAAAAAAAGAAAACAAAACCGCTAAGACCGATGTCAAAGAGCTTACTGCCTATGTTTTCTTCTAGGAATTTTATGGTTTCTTACATTGAAGGTCTTTACATTGAAGTCTCTTACATTGAAGTCTTTACATTGTCTCTTACATTGGTCTCTTACATTGAAGTCTTTAATCCTTCCGAGTTTACTTTTGTGTATGGTGTAAGAAAGCAGTCCAGTTTCATTCATTTGCACGTAGCTGTCCCGTTCTCCCAGCACCATTTATTGAACAGGCTGTCTTTCCTCGTTTTCTATTCTTGCCTCCTTTGTTGTAGATTGACTGACCCTATAATCATGGATTTATTTCTGGGCTGTCTGTTCTGTTCTGTTGATCTATGTGTCTGCTTCTGGGTCAAAACCATACTGTTTTGGTTATTACGGCTTTGTAGCGTTTAGCCCCTTCTGCCTGGGACACGAACATATCTGCCTTCATCAGCAACCCTCAGGAAGTACCTTAGAATCACTTCACTCCCTTTAGGGAGCTGTGTCTCAGAAGCTCTTACGGCATCCCCAAGCTAGTGATGATCTTGTTCCATTATTGCCCCTAGACTAGATCCAAAAGGACAGGGATTGGGCCTCTCTTGGCTATTGTATCCACAGGACCTCTTCATGAGAACCACTCAATACTATTTGACAAATCCATGGCCACACCTTACCCGCTAATAGGTTTAGAGAAATGAGAGGCAGGTCCTGTCCGAAGCTCCAGTTTTGTCTCCAAGATAACCAGTACGAAAGAAGCAGCTCCTGGGAGAAAGCGAGCGAGTGTGAGAGAGGCCAGCCCACTTCCCGGCAAGCTCTTGCAACTCTGCCTCTCGTGAGAAAACATTTGGTTTGTAGGTTGTTCTCACTTGGCTTTGAAAAACCAAGAACACGTTCAATTTAACGACCATTCGGCATTAGTCAGCATGGGTTCACAGAAGTCCTCACTCTATGTATTTATTAAGAAATCCATCGACCCTTATTTTTCTAGACAGGGCAATTTCAGACACTTCCTGTCTCCAAGAAGTCATTGCTAATATTGAATTCCAATAGTATGTGAAACTGTGGCTGGCGGCCAATAAAAGATGCTTTAAAGCCCAGCCCTCCCCTGATAGCCCGGCATTTGTGAGCAACCTAACAGGCAGTGGAATTCATAGCATTCTGACATCCAAGCTGCTCTCTTTTGGTGGCGAGAGCCAAGCTGGGATTGATAACCCCGAAGGAGCCAGTTTGGGAATCAAAGTTGCACGCGTTCACTCACTGCGTTCACGACGAAATGTAATTTTTCCAGAAGACTTGAAAGTGTACCCTGACGTGACAAAGGAAAACACTAGAATACCATTTGCTTTCTTCACCTGGAAGGCAGATGCCCTTTCCAGACCTGACTCCGGCAAGGCAGGTGGGGGCTGGCGCCAGTCAGCTCGGGCCCCTGCCTGGTGCCGGACCTCAGGGCCTCCAGAGACGGGAAAGCCCATCTGCTTGCCCAGCATGGGCTTGCTGTAACGTGCACAGCACGTACCTTGTATTTCCTCTCTGTGGGGATTTGATGTAATGTCTGTCGAATGCAACCAGAATCTCAAAAGCATGGAGCCTTAGGGAGAGAAAGGGCCTCAAGCTGTAAATAGCAGCAGAATGAAACACCGTGTTTTTCGTTGACAGGTGTTCCCTGGGGAAGGCCCCCCCCCCCCACCACCCACATCCCAGGAGGACCTACAATCACCGGAGGTTTCCAGCGCCCCTGACAGGACGACGTGAAGGTCCACAAAGAGGTTGTAGAAATGACGGCTCTGTTATTACAGCGAGATTAAATGGGACTCATTGTCAGGGAACAGGAACAGTCATACTCGTCTTTCTTTCCGTGGAAAATGGCCTGGGCTGCTGGATTGGGCACGGTCTCTAGAATTAAGTCCATCACGCAGTTAGCAGCTGGTTTCACGGAATCACAGGCTGCTACAGCTGCAACAGCACCTCGATGCCACATATCCAAGGTTCCACGAAATGCGTTTCACAGATGACGCACCCTAAACGCAGAAGGTCGGAGTGACTTCCCGGAGGCTGTCCTGGGAGCTAGAAGCAAAGAGGGGACTACCTTTCCTCACCCAACCTGTCACCTTTTATACCGTGCCGTCACCCTGAGGACACAGCCCTGCTTACTTGGGGTTTAGGCAACGAGCTCTGGGTTTAATTGTCTGCTTTAGTCTGTCTTGGCCGCTATAATAAAACTGCTATAGACTGGAAGGTTTCGCCAACAAGCATTTACTTCCCTGGAGGATGGAGGCTCGGAGGCCCAAGATCAAGGCTTCCGTAGATTTGGTGTCTGGTGAGAGTCCACTTCCGGGTTCAGAGACGGCCACTTTCTCAGGGTCCTCACGTGGTGGAAGGAGCAAGGGAGCTCTCTGGGCTCTCTTCGCGAGGGCCCGAATCCTATCAGCGAGGGCTCTACCCGTATGACCTCCCAAAGGCCCCACCTCCTAATGCATCACCCTAGGGGTTCAGATTCAGCACAAGAATTTTGTGGGGACACAGCATCCGGGCTAGAGGGTAGGTACTGGAAGTTTCTAGGCCCCCACGGGCGCTCGGTGGGAGACAATTAGGCCTCTCAATGCCCGGCCGCTGTCTCCTCCCCACTTCCTGCCCACCTTTTTTTTCGCCTCCGAAATCAAAGACAGAAAAGCACAGGGCAGGAAGGTTCCCAAGATCTCAGACCACTGTGACGGGGTCTGTAAGTCACCGGGCAGACGGCAGTTTTGTCCTGCGTCCAGCCCCTCTCGCCTGCTTCTTTCAGACAGTGTCATCTGTGCTGACCGGAAGTTTGGCCATTTCCTGTTTTCAAAGGAAATACCTGTGGGGGCGCCTGGGGGGCTCAGATCGTTAAACTCGGGTCTTAAGGACTCTTGATTCCGGCTCAGGTCTCAATCTCACGGTTCATGGGATCGAGCCCCACATAGGGCTCTGTGCTGACAGCACAGAGCCTGCTTGGGATTCCCTCTCTCCCTCCCCCCTCTCTCTCTCTGCCCCTACTCCACTCTTTCTCTCTCTCAAAATAGTTATTTTAAAAACTGTAAGTAAACAAATAAATATCTGCAAAGGCGACAATGTCAAGGGGCCTAAGAGGTTTTGGGGGGGCAGAGGGTGTCAGACTCCTCAAGATGAAAAGCCAACCTGGGCAGGAAGAATGGTGCCCATGGGTTTTTATTCTTAGGGGAACAAACTGCACGACAGCTCGTGTCCAGCCTCCGGCTCGTATTTATTTCTCCGGCCAGTCAGTGAAGGGACTCTCGAGTCATAATGGACCATCTCTGATGAGTGCGGTGATGTGCTTTTCTTGCGGCCCCAATTTTCTACCTAATGTTTCAGGGGGCTGAGGAGCCACGGGTCCCTTGGCCTCCTGGCAGATCTGGGAGGGATGCAGGGCAGGGAAAAGGTGATTTGATCCCCAGGCTTCATGTGTCTGGAGATAAGACCCCAGCGTGCCGGCCAATCCCGTCCTTCATGGATTAGGCTGACGGTCATTAAAATGGGCTTTGGACAAATGGGGTGGGGGTGGGCTAAACAGGGAGACAGGCCAATAGGATCCATCAGTTCTCTTTCCCCTCCACCTTGACGTGCAACACAGATGCTAGATCTCAAAGTATTAAGAGAGACGAGGGCACGTTCATTCTCTCATCCCACGCGCTCACCAGGCGGGAGCGAGCCAGGAACCTGCTCCAACAAGAAGCCAAAAGGCTTGGCTCTCGAAAGTGTTGAGTTCTGCCTCATCCTTAGCTTCCCTAAGAATATTTGCTTTTTGAAAAAAAAAATTTAATAATAACAATGACTTCAAGGCTTACTTAAAAATGGGTAACCTGATTTGCCCGCAAAACAACCAAGCCTGCTCGTCCCTGGTAAAAAAGGTCAGCATCTTCCTTATTCCAGTGTGTGAGCGAGTCTGCCTCTGGGAATTCGCCAAAGTAAATAATTGTAAATTCTGAAAAATCTACACTCAAGATTATGTTTATTATAGCACTACTCAGTGGCATGAAAGAAAAGTAAACACCTTAATATTTAATGATAGGGTGGTAATCGTTAAGTAAACTGTGTAAATTCCCAGGAAGGAATATTATTCAGCCATTATAAGTGATAAGAAAAGGCTAAGTTCGCCAAAAAAAAAAAAAAAAAAAAAAGGATATAAAATTAAATAGTATTTGTGTATCTCTATAGAGGCATGGAAAAAAACCTGCCATAAAATTTCCTAAAGCATTAACAGTGATTGCAGAAGGGCGGGGGGCAAGATCATGAATGTCTTTCCTTTCTTTCCCAAGTTCTCAGTTACGTAATTGTATTTTTGTAATGGAAAAATATAAATATAACTTTCCAAAAAAAAAAAAATATTGCCCTGGCCCAACTCAAGACATTCTGCTCTTCGGACCTAACAGACAGCTACCTGACTTGAAAGAAATGTCCGTGTACGGGACGTGGTAGTTTAGTGACTCAGCATGAGTCACCTGTGAGTCAACTGAGTGTGAACTGTGTCAGGTAGTTGCTACGACAGCTCATTAGGTGGTGTTGATAAAAGTGTGGTTTCTAGAACTCCTGCTGTTCTCTGTGCCGGTTGGTCGGTCGGGTAAATCAGAGTTTCCGGTCCAGAACTGCATGTGAAGGCCACCAGAAGGTGACTAGGGGTGAGGGGTCGGGGCAATGAGGAGTCTGAGAGTCATGTGACGGGGCGGCTGAGGTCTCGAGATGGGCAAGTGGCACTGGGGAAAGAGACGTAGCAACCCTCCTGTCGGTTGTCCTCAAATATCTGAGAAACCAGAACCTTGTTTTTCTCTTACCATCTAATCCAAGGAGGTTGGTGTCTTTATGCAAGAGCCACCAAGGAAAAGGTGGCCCTGGTTCTGATTCTCTATGTGCCACGCACTGGTTCACACCCAGAGGTAGTCCTCCGGGGTGGGGGTGGGGGGTCTCTCTCCCTTATCCCTGGCTTGATTTGCCGATCAAAGAATTCTTCCTTCCCTGGTGCTTCAATTCAGTCATTAGCTAGAAATCCCTCATCAGTGGTTCTTGAGGTTGAGTCGCTGCTCTTCCTACTTTGTTACCGGACAAACCCACGCCGTGCCGGCATTTGTCATCCATTTATGCCACCAATACTTTCATGAGCACTCACCTCGAGCCAGCTCTGAGCTAGACGCGGGGAGGGAGGCAGCACGGAACCCAAAACACGATGACGCTTTGCCCTCACTCAGTAAGCTTATGTTCTAGTGAGGGAGGGACAGTTAACATTTAAAAGGTATTTGCATGTATTAACTTAATACTCATCCCAACCCTGTTGGATAAGTACTATTATCATCTCCATTTTAAATGTTCATTCATTTATTTATTTATGACAGAGAGAGAGAGAGAAAGCATGCATGTGTACAAGTGGACAGGGAAGGGGCAGAGAGAGAGAGGGAGACAGAGAATCCCAAGCAGGCTCCACACTGCACAGAGCCCGGCTCGGGGCTCAGACTCACGAACTGTGAGATCGTGACCTGAGCCCAAATCAAGAGTCAGACGCTTAACTGAGCCACCCAGGGGCCCCTGTTATTTCCATTTTAGAGAGGAGGAACTGGAGGCACAAACGTGCTGAGCAGCTCATCCAAGGAGTCAGAGCTGGCCGTCCTCACTCTTCCCCACCCCCCACCCCGGGCCAGAGTTGCTCGTCTGTGGTCCATACTTCTCCGACTCGGCTGCAGTGTTCTTTGGCAACCCTCCGTCTGGAAATTCTCACTCGGCTGAACCGAGGTGGGAGGCGTGTGAAGGACTGGGGTGTGGGAAGAGTGACTTTGAAGCTGGGGACTAATTGAAGAAATGGTTACCTCTAAGTGACTCTGTGTGCGGTGTCATCCTCCGGACCCTCAGGCTTCCGTGGGCCCGCTCATGATAGTATCGGTTATGTTTTTTAAGAGCACCCCAAAAATAAAAGATTTCTAGTAAAACATTTCCTTCCCTGGAACACACTTTGGGGAATATTGTCCTAACCGCCTGGGATAATTGCTAAATACAGGCTACAGGTCAGCACTGTGATGAAAGTGCCTTCAGACCAGGACAACACGGGTCAGCCGTCCACACCGGGACAACACCGGGCAGCCGTCTACAAAGGTTGGAGAGGATTCTGACACACCAGCTCAGAATGCTGAGTTGTCACTAGACAGTGTCATTTTCATGATAACCGTTATAGTTATTAGTTCAATTACTAACTTGTTAAGGGCATGAATCGAATAGGAAATTCTAGATGACCCTGTTAAAATAACGTCGCCCGCAAGCATTTTTCTGTTTTCCCGTTACACAGCTGAAGATTTTGAAAAGATCCTTAATGAGGAAGACAAATTTTCCCTAGCCTCTGGTGTCAAATCAAGAGAGAAAGTATCCTATTTAGAGCACTCGTATAGAGCTATTTTTCTCTTCAGGATTACATACATTCCTTTGTGTTTAAAATTAATTTTATTTATTATATCATTAACCTAATATTTCCTGAGTGCCTACCACGTGTCAGGCATTTTTTTCTGGGCATTTATCAGTGATAAATGAAGCAGACAAAACGTCTCACGGAGTTGATATTTTTGGGAGGGAAAGATAGTCAATAAAAAGAATACAAACAGGTGTATAAGATAATGTCACCTGGTGATAACCAGTATGGGGGAAAATAATACGAACTAAGAGGAGACAAAATGAAGGGCAAAGGTAGTCTTAGATGGGTCACAAGGCAAAGCATCTCTGAGGAAGTGACACAGCTGTAGCTTTAGGGACAACAGTGTCAGGTTCAGACCTGGCTGGGCACGAAGGCCACCTCCCCACAAGCAGCATGACTTGGGGCAAGTTACACAGCGCCTCTGTCTCCTAGTCACTAAAATGGAGATAATAATCGTGTCCACATCAGAGTGGTGTTTATTCATCATTCAGTTTCTAAAAATTTCGAATGCTCCTCCTTTCCTTGTCTGCCTATTTGTTTCATAAATGTGTGGTGACCATATTTGCCGGACACACAGCAAAAAGTGGGCAGGTGCTTTTGCAGATGATTTTGTCTGGTGTGTACATTTTACTCTTACAAAGAGATAAAAGTCAATTAACACTTTGATGCACATGTAATTCAATATGTATATACATATATATATATATATGTACACACACACACACACGGTAAAACTTGGTTTGTGAGCATAATTCGTTCCGGAAACATGCTTGTAATCCAAAGCACTTGCATATCAAAGTGAATCTCCCCATGGAAAATAATGGAAACTCAGATGATTCATTCCACAACCCAAGAAAATTCATATAAAAACGATTACAATATTGTAATATAATACAAAATAATAAAGAAAATACAAACTATAAAGAAAAATAAATTAACCTACACTGACCTTCGAGAGAGAAAGAGAGAGAGAGAGAGAGAGAGAATCATTGGCTGAGCTGTGATCATGTGACATTCAATATATGTACTACTCGTAGTGCAAGACGTCGCTTGTTTATAAGGTTGAAGTTTATTAGAAATGTTTGCTCGTCTTGCAGGACACTCGCAGAACAAGTTACTTGCAGTCTAAGGCTTTATACGTATATATAAACTTTTAATGTTGAAGTAATTACAAACTTACATAAAGTTTCAGGACTAGGACAGAGCCCCACACACCCCTCACCCAGATTTCCCTTAGCAATAATTATATTCACTCTCATGGGAAGGGTTGTGCAGCAGTAACCTTCTACAGTTGGGCCTGGGTGCTGGTTCACTGAATGTTTGCTCTTTAGGTGTTAAACTGTACACAGAAGCTTTGTCTATTTTTCAGTAAGTTATATTTTACCATTTCTACAGGACTGAAAGAGACAGAACAAGGGAGCAAGAATGAACGCTCCTGGTGAATTTTTCTCCATTCTTTGGTGAAATTTCACTCAAAGGACATTAAAGAAATTCTTTGAAGTATGAACCCACAAGGAGAAAAAAGTGGGAGAGGAGATGACAGAATATTTCAACAAGTATTTGGAAGATGAATGAGTAGAAAACGAGTAGAAACTATTTTGGCAGAGCGGGAACATACGAAACCTCCCTGTAAACCTTCTTCCCTACAAAGGCCAGTGAGGGATTTAGGACATGCCAATAAGAAGCCAAAATCCCATAAAGATAGTTAACTGTAAGGGGACAGGGAGACGAGCTGGAAGGGGAAAGAGGCAAGGGCAAAACTTTTCAAATTATACATCTTTTTACAGTGCTTGGATTTTGATACGTGGAAATGGTTATCTGTTCACAAGAGGAACAAGGTGGAGGGGAGGAGGAGGGGCCGGAAGGGAGAAGGACCCAGGATAGACCCTGTTGTAGGACCCAGGAAAGGCTACACTGCAGGAGACTCTCCAGGTCTCTAGAAGGCAAGGTGGGTGGGGCTGAGAGAGAGCAGGGGTTGCTGGAAAGGTCAGATAAAGAGAGCTGGGCCCTCGCTGCCCTCCTCCCTCACCCTCTGCAGAGCCTGAGGCCTCAGGGACACAAGCACCCCCTGAACTGGGGGGAGAGGACATTAAAAGCAGAGACACGATGTGTCAGCTGACTGAATGATGAGGTCTCTTCCGGCCTCTTCCCCCGCCCTCAGCTCTCAGGCCTCTGGGAAGCCAGGCTCATACCCCCATCTTACCCCAGCCCCCGGACCCCCAGCCTCATATCAGAGGGTTTCTCCGCAGGAAGGAGATGGACAGAACATCTGAGCTCAGTAGAACAGCTGCTTTGAATGAGGGCAGGCTCTGTGTCCCCCCGCCCCCCGCTCTCTCCCAAGGTTCTGAGTGCTCTACAAGGCTTGACTGGTTACCTGTGCGTGGACACTCTCCTCATTCCCAGTTTCCAGAAGGGAAGCTGACATAGGGAGACATTTTATGAGGATTCTCCTGCATTTAGGGGCAACGCCCATCACACCAGACATGCATTTGCTCTGAGCCTTTAAACTGGTGTTTGCGATTTCCCTCTTTTTTGCATTCTTGGTTTTGGGGGGGGTCCACTGATATTTTTAAATGCCTAAGCTATGTATTAGAGCAGTTTTAGATTCACAGCAAGATCGAGCAGAAGGTGCGGGGATATCCCCCCACCCCACACCCCTGCCCTGACATGTGCACAGCCTCCCCCGTTGTCCGAACCCCGTTCCAGAGCAGGACATTTGTTACAACTGGTGAGCCCCCATCAACACAGCATTGTTACTCAAGATCCATCATTCACCTCTGGGTTCACTCTTGGTGTTGTACGTCCTGTGGGTGTAGACACGTATCCACCATTATGGCTCCACATGGAGGGGTCTCGACTGCCCTAAAAATCCTCTGTGCTCTGCCCATTCATCCGTCCCTCCCTGTAACCCCTGGCCACCACTGATCCTTCCACTTCCTCATCGTTTCTCCTTTTCCAGAATGTCATACAGTTGGAATCATAATTAGTATTTTAAAAATAATTTCTATTGTCTAGCAGGGCTTGGAAGAATAAGGACATTAAAAAGTTCATGTTTGGGGCGCCTGGGTGGCTCAGTCGGTTAAGCCTCCGACTTCGGCTCAGGTCATGACCTCGCGATTCATGGGTTCAAACCCGCATTGGGCTCTGTGCTGACAGCTCAGAACCCGGAGCCTGCTTTGGATTCTGTGTCTCCCTCTCTTTCTGCCCCTCCCCTGCTCACACTCTGTCTCTCAAAATAAATAAACATTAAAAAAAAAAAAAGTTCATGTTTAATATGTCCCATTAGAATGGGAGATAAGAAAATTCCTGTGTTTCTATTAATTTTTCTTTTCAAATGGAAGACAGTTGCCACGGGGGGGAAAAGATATCTTCTATAAGTTGAGTCCAAAACCTGTGAGTGAGGGTTTGATGTGAATACACTGGGGACCCTCTGGAGATTTCAGTTCTGGGGGTGCTTCCGGGAATGTGCGGGGGAGTCATGGCTTCCAACGCAAGCCGCGAGGCAACAGTACCATGTTCTGGTCTATTCTCACCCAAAACCCTGTTATGGTCGGATTATGTTCTCCCGAAAGAGACATGTGGCGTCCTAACCCTTCGTACTTCAGAAAGTGACCTTATTTGGACGTCCGGCCTTTAGAGATACAATCCAGACAAAGGAGGCCGTGGGGTGGGCTCAGATCCAATACAACTGGGATCCTCGTGAAAAGGGGAAATTTGGACACAGCCACACAGAGAGGGGAGATCGCGTGAAGATTGCAGAAGATGGCCGTCTGTAAGCCAAAGAGCGTCTGAGGCCACCTGAAGCTGGAAGGGAGGCGGGGACAGAATCTTCCCTGCAGGTTCCAGAGACAGCAGGTCCCTGCCGACAGCATGGTTTGAGCCTTCTCGCCTCCAGAACAGTGAGACGATGAACTTCTGTCGTCCCAAGCCTCCTGGGTTGTGGCACTTTGGTATAGCAGCCCCAGGACTTAGAGCTGGAGTTAGAATTCCACGCGGTGAGTTTTCTAGATAGAGACTTGTTCGTTCCTGGTTTGAAGGCCAGATCCAAGAGTTTTCTGTTTTTGCTTTGTTTAAACGGCATTGGCTTTTAAAATATAAACATTGAACTGGACACCCCCCCCCCCCCCCACACACCCGATCTGGAGAATTCCTGATCCCTTTGGCCAAAGCAGGGGTTTTTCCTCCTTTAGAAAAAAAGAGGGGGGGTGGTGGGAAATGACAGGTAGTTAAATTTCAAGGTCTATCTCCTCCCGGGCTTTGAAGATGAAGAAAAGCAGCTTAATTGGCTCTGGGCTGTCTTGGGGGTGATTTGATACTCTTTTTAAAAATAGAGAGCAAGGAAAATTGTCTCGTGTTGAAATGCAACTCCCTCAGTCTCAGTTTTAAAGGCTCCTTTGCAGGCATCCCTCCCGGCTTCCGGCTAACCCTGCTGGCTCGCTTGTCTGCTCTCCAGGGCCAGCTGGAGAAAGCTTCCCCCGGCTTCCCGGCTGCTCTCCCTCTGCCAGGGGGAGCATATCCCCATCATTTTTAGGATGTCCCCCTTTCAAGATCTGCCCACATCCTGAGGAAGTTTGGGAGAGGAAAATGCACCGCTTTGTCCCAGCCACGCTGTCACTAACCCCCAGTGGAGCAGGGGGTGTTCTGTCTTCATGTTGGCTCAGAGGGAGTCTGTTGTCTCTCCCTAGCCCACACCCCGACCCCGACAGCGGGGCAACTCCGTGTCTCTGGGTCTTCCTTCGAACGTTCGGTGCTGACACGAAAAGGGCCACGGCCCTCACGGTAGTTCAGGGCTGCTAGAGCGTGTTACGCATCGAGAGCTCCCAATTGCCGTGGCTTCTCAGCCCATGGCATTTAGTCCAAGTCATTTCCAGTGGATGCAGCGGAGCATAACCCTGGAATTCAAAGAGGAGGGGACATTTTGAAACCTCATTAACTGTTGGCGTCTTTTCTGTGAACATTCTAGGCCATAAAATTGCTTCATTGGGGTATTTTTTTTTATTAATTTTTACTATTTTTTATATGACATTTATTGTCAAATTGGTTTCCATACCACACCCAGGGCTCGTCCCAACAGGTGCCCTCCTCAATGCCCATCACCCACCTTCCCCTCCCTCCCCCTCCCCATCAGCCCTCAGTTTGTTCTCAGTTTTTTAAGAGTCTCTTATGGCTTGGCTCCCTCCCTCTCTAACTTTTCTTTTTTCTTCCCTTCCCCTCCCCCCCATGGCCTTCTGTTAAGTTTCTCAGGATCCACGTAAGAGTGAAAACATATGGTATGGGTCTTTCTCTGTACGACTTATTTCACTTAGCATAACAGGGATGGCATTGGGGTATTTTTAAATGCCAAGGTCTTCTGTGCCCTAATGAATTTCAGGCCACCCCTCTTGCATGCACAGGTGAATTGTACTCTGACGAAACATAGGAGCCGTTATACGGACAGATTTATTGATAACAAAAGACCACCAGAAAGATTTCCTTTTCCTCTTGGTTTAGTTTAAGACTGTCCCTGAAGCTTCTGGTAATAGTGTCTGTCGTGGTTTAAGCTCTTGGCCAAGATGGTGAGATAGAGGGACTGTGGGAAAATTTTAAATTCTTCTCTGGGTCTTTCACCGAGGTGCTAATAGCTCAAAACGTGGAATCCTTTATAAAGGTGTTAGAGGGAAGGAGATATATAAGGAAAGAATCAGAGTAACGGTACCGTTATCCCAAATTACAGACCTCTTTGGAATTTGGTGTGATGTGAAATTATAGTCTGTCTTCAACTTCCTTTTTGCAGCTGCGAGTTGTTTACTATTGAACCATACAACCTTAAATTAGAGAGAAGATGGGAGGGGGAATCCCTGTTTGGGGCACTATCTATGCTTATCTTTGCAGATATCTTGGAGCATGCACAGCATATTTCTATTAGTTGCCATACCGGTTCATTTTAACACCCACGTCCTGGTTGCTTCTGTAGTCCTGAAAGTGGTGTATTCGTAAATAAGGAGAAATCTAGAAAATCTGGAAGAATTTCAAAGCTGAACTAAACTGCAGTGATCTGGTTTTAACCTTTAAAAAAAAACCAACTTCATTGTTAATTTCCCTTCCGACATCTCTTGGGATCTGGCAAAGGCAAACTGCAAAAAGGTCAGCCAGACTGCAGTTGGGCAGAAAATCTTGTTTAGATTATATTATCACAACCAACTAGCAGTATTTGGAAATCGGACGTAAATGACGCCAAGGAATGAGGGAGGTGGGAAGGACTCGTAACTCTCATGGCGCCCGCCCCAGACCCTGGGTGCTACTGGGCGGGGGCGGAAGCAGCTCGCAGGTTCTGGGCCCGCTTGCACCACCCGATGGCCGGTGGTCTGTGGGGGAAAGCATCCAAATGTGAAGGCTTCAGTTCCCTCATCTATAAGAAGAGGGAGTTAAAAGAGATGATCTCCAGGATTCCTTCTGGTCCAAAACAAGTTCTGATTCTAGGCCATTTTCGATTCATTGGCTGACGTTGGGTGCTTACGGGAAGCCTTCAAGGAAGAAATGAAGTCTGAGCTGTGCCATGACAATTTGGTTCAAGAGTTCCAGGGGTATTGTGGGCTAGGAAGTGGTGGAACCGATACCTTACAGATAAGTGAGAACGCAACACCCTTAGACGGCTGGATTGACATCCTGGTTCTTCCATTTGCTTAGCTTTACAAACACCTAGAACTAATGGTAAAACGCCCAGCACGGTATCAGGAACTTTGTAGGTGAACACCAAACGGAAGCTATTGATGACGCTGGAAGTTGGCCGCCCGTTGAAGCAGGAAGCGTGTGTGTACAGAAGAATATGTGAGTGGGAGAGCTATTGAAAACATCTGAAGTCTTGAGTCACAAACTATAAATTGTTGTGAGTGGCAGTTGTGACCGTCTATTGATCTACAAAGAGAATCTGAGAGTCCCTGCTTGAGGAGTGGGACCAGGTGGGCAGAAGCAGGACAGGCCACCAAACTGGGAGATACTTGGCATGCCACAGTTTTCTCCTGAGATGATGTGGCTCCGGGAATTAACTCTAGAAGTTTCCGTGAGGTTGACAGTAATGAAAAGAATGTGAACAACCACGCAAGGAAGGCAGGGCCAATGCACAGCAGAAAAGTCCTGGCAGTGGAAGCTTGGGAGGCAGTCCTGGTCAAAGTGAAAGGTCGGGGGACCGAGGGGAGCAAATGTAAATCAATAAGAGGGCCCCCAACAGGCTGGGACGGCTCCTGCTCATATGGGACACAATACATATGTGTTCATTGACAGGCTAACTGGCTAGATGGATGGTGTCCTTGAAGCTAAAGAGAGAGAGGGCAGAGGATCACAAGAGGCAGAGTGTATGTCTGAAAAAGCTCCATTGTTTCCTTCTGCCCTGGTTACTATTATTATTATTATTATTATTTTTATTTATTTATTTTTTTTGGTTCCTCATCTCCCTACTTGTCCAAGGACAGTCTCAGATATCCCCAAACCTGGTTAAAGCCCCAACGGTCCCGGACAAAGACCTTACACAAGGCTTTAACACATGATAATCATCGTGCTCTTTTCAATTTCCCGTTCTCTGGTCATCCTCACTGCTGTTTCTCTAGAGAGGCTCCCCTACTCTGACTCTCCTCACAACAGTCAGTCCTAGGGAGACTCGTGCCAACAGATTCACTCCAGCATAAGCCGTTAGATCGTGTGGTGTCCACGCTCAAAACTTTCCCAGGGCCCGGCACCGTGTATGAGTTAGAACCCCAGCCCCTTGGCTGGGCTGTGTTTCGTCTCCGCACAACTGCCCGCGCCCCGGCTTTCTTCCAGGAACGCTCCACCCCTGCCTGTGTACCTACGCATTTCCCTTGCCTGCAAAGTCCTGGGTCCACCCAGCCTCCAGCCTTGAGGTGCTGATCTGTGTGTCCCTGCTCATCCCTACTCACCCCTCCCCTTTTCCTTTCTGGACTTCATTCGTCCGCTCTCTTCCTTGGGCGATTTTTCCGCCGATTCCAACTAGATAGTACACCGCTTGAAGGTAAGGACTGCATTTTACCTTCCCTTCTCCACAGTACCTAGCATCGTCTGATTAATAGAAAACTATATTGGCATGCATGAGATAGCTAAAGCACGCGTGAATTTACGAAGCCGTTTCAAATACATTTTAGTTGTTAACGTGAAGGCAAGCTACCTTTCCAAAGGCCATATAAAAATAGCCTTTTAAAATCAGAATTCCTGTCTGAGTAATAAGTCGAATCAAATTTTCGGATTAAAAAAAAAAAAAGATGGGATACGGGTTTTTCACTTCTTCTGCTAGTTGTTTCCAGGCAACCTTGAACTTGTCAAATAAAAAAGTCTAAGCAGAAGACTGAGATGTATGACCTTACTTTGAGAAGCCCGCTCTGGTCAGGCTAAGCGCGCTATTCAGCATTACAAGCAGACATTCTTTAGAGACCAACGTCTTTTCTCACGTTCGGTCTTCTCAGGTGATTTCAGGAAGAAAACGTGGTGTAGTGGGAGAGCATAGTATTTGGGCTTACTTACTCTGAATCCTTTGAAGCCAGGCTTTATTGCTGTGAGCTTGGGGAAAAATCATCTAAAGTCTCTGAGCTTTGATGTCTTTGTCTCTGAAATGCGTCTAACCGCCCAACCTGCCTCCCTCCTCATTACATCACGTGTACCACGTGACGGAACGGTAACCTGAAGCTGCCTTTTGCGATCATCATCATTGTCGTCGTCATCCGTGAAGCTCCCCTCATCAGCTGCCCCTGCCAGGGCCTGCACACATGTGGCTGTGGCCAGTACCCAAGGTGCGGCCCCCTACCCCACTGCTCCCCACCCCAGGGCCACCTTCGCGCGGCCGGAATTAGAACTGGCTCGGCTCTACCTTCTTGACTTCCACGTCCTTAATCCTTGGCCAGCGAGGGCTGACTCCAACTCGCACCCACTTTGGCCCTTGGCCGCTGGCTTCCGGTCTTTTCCAGCCACTGGGCCCAATCTGGGGTGACGCAGTTCCAGCCTGATTTGGGGGGGTCAATCAAAGAGAGGCCTTTGCCACTTGTTCTGAACTTGGTTGGAGTTCTGATCACCCCTCAGCCCTGCATTTGGCATCTTGCCTTTCCTTATTCACGCGGGGAAGGAGCAATTATTGTCCCTGTGAAAATGGCAAGGCCTCGTTCCCCTTCTCTGTTCTCAGGCAGCACCAGATAGGGAGAGAGGAAATAAAAAAAGCCACGGGGAACCGCTGAGGCTGTTAACTTCTCCAAACCTCTTTGGTCTTCAGAGACTCATGCTGAAGATCCCCAGGAGAGAATTTCTAAAGGAAAAGAGGGAATTGGATTTATTCAAAAGCTACTTCCTCCTTGCAGGATGGAAGGAGCCTTCTGTCTCAACACAAAATATGCCATTTCAGAAGAAAGCTCTTTTTTTTTTTCTTCTATTATGGCAAAATACAATGTTCCTTTGTCACGAATGGGTAAACCTCAGAAGACGTAGCTCTTCCCCTCCACAGACGTGAGGACTGACTTCTATATTTTCTATTTTAAGACGGATTCAAATCCCTCATACGTGATTTAAGAGCAGCAGTGGAGAACGATTCTTTGGAGGAGAGATTTTTCCAATGGCATTCTACGCCCTCACGTCCGGCGCCCAAGGCTGGATGGACCTCACCTACAGGTTATGGCTGGGACATCGTCATTCTGGAATGGCAAGCTATCATGAAACATCATTATTCTTCATCCTGACCCCAGGAAGCTAATGAGACAGGCCCAATTATTAAGCCATATGGCAAAGAGATATTTGGGTAAACAAATTTGTATTTCAATAAAATTTAACAGCCCCGTAAGATATAATAATTAAAATGTAAATGACAGTAGGTGCACTGGCTTAAAGCTGACTTCGTAACTTACCAGATGGCATATTGTAGGTGATTTGTGTTTCATGAGCGGAGGTTTTTAGGCAGGTGATGTTTTCAGTATTCTCCCTGTCCATTTTGTCTCTTTGGGTAATATTTCTAGTTCATTGTATCACCCCCTGCGATCAGCTTTATTTTATGGAATTGCTTAGGGCAGACATTGAGTAGTACAGTATATTGAAGGGTTTTCTTGGTTTTGCTTTCTTTGTTTTAATTTTCTCCTTTGCCCTTGGGGGATGAGTGGGGAAGAGGGCAGGAAAATGAGAAGAACAGGAGGTGAGGTTACCAGCGAATTCCCTCTTGCCTGGACTCCCTTTCCCCCCATCAGTCTAAGCCTCCATCAACCACATGAACATCATCTCCTCTCTGTCTCCTTCAGACGCACACGCAGTAGCCTGCAGCCTCCCTTCGGGCAGTCTTTTTCTGAAAGTAGCACTAACCAGCAGGGAGATGTTAGAAGATCTAGATTCTAATTAAGGTCGCCTCTGATTGCACTAGACAAGTCCCTGCTGCTTGGAAACAGGCTGAAAAACCTCAGATTAAGAGGGTTGTGGAGGATGGCACAGATCAGGGGCAGGGGCTCGCGTGAGCCCTCTTTCTGCGAACATTATCTAAAATGGGGGCTGTAGAGGGCATACGATAAAAATGTCAATAGTCAACAATGCCACCCCTTGCTAAACCATGAATTTAAGATATAGCACAGGGCAAATGGTGACATCCATTGTGGCACGCAGCTCTATCTGGTAAACACTTGGTATAGAACGATTGTGGGCCGTGAAGATGGGGGGAGGGTGTTAGACAATGTGTAGGCTTTCCCTTAAACCAGCAGGTAAAAAGGTTCTGCCTTTTGAGAGCATAAAGTAAAAATGAGAGCACTGCTCCTCCATCGGAAGAGCGGGAGCTAGGGTTTACCTTCCCATAGCTGGGGGCAGGCAGAGTCTGGTGACTCCACCAGAGGTCTGGAACGCCCTCACCCCTTCCCCTCAGCGGCCACACTGCTGGCCAGAGTTAGGGTCATGAAACTTGGCATCGCGAGTGTGCACTTTGTGTCTGAAATCGTTGTGGTTAATATGGAGAGACAGGTCAGACTGGTGATCAGAGTAGGTCATCCGATAAGTGTTGGATTAAATTAAATGAATATGTGAATGAATGGTTGTTTAAATGAATGAATGCCTGGTCCCTGCCCTGTTGGGGCTTAACATCTAAAGGAGGCGTCCAGACCAACATACAAGAAGCACGAAGCTCACAGTCTCATCCTCTTGGACCTGCTCCCTAACCGGAGTTAACCAGTGGGGAGAAGGGGTGTGTCTGCTTTTCCATCGGGGTTACCAGGAAGGGCTGGGCAAACACGGTGGCTTCCTTTTTATTAGTGGAAACCTAGAGGCCCAGCAAGGTTAAATGGCTCCTCTTGGGCCACTGTCGTCCACGGGTAAACACCAGGTGAATATAACTGTTTGTCTACGAGGATAAATATGTCTGTATTGGAATTTATTTTTCAGCCACTTTAAATTTGAAAATATATAACTTCCCAGTATACAGAAAAGCTGCAAGGATAAGAAATGTACACAGGACACCCTTATCTCCCTGCTTCACCTACTTTGTTGTTGTTCCATTTGCTTTATTATCTGTACACAGTAATATATGTTTATATTACATTATATCATGTATCATATGAGTGAAAAACTATTTTTCTGAAGTATTTGAGAGTCAGGTACATACAGTTGATCCTTAAACAACATGAGTTTGAAACGTGTGTGTTCATTTACAGGAGGATTTTTTTCGATAAATACAGTACAGCACTGTAAATGTATTTTCTCTTCCTAATGATTTCCTTAGTAACATTTAGTTTTCTCTAGCTTACTTCATTATAAGATGACAGTATATAATAAGTATAACATACAAAACATGTTAATCAACTGTTTATGTTATCAGTAAGGCTTTCAGTCAATAGTAAGCTATATTAGTAGTTAAATTGGGGGGGGGAGCCAAAAGTTATATGTGAATTTTCAGCTCCTTGGGGAGTCAGCACCCCAACCCTTGTGTTGTTCTAAGGTCAACTGTATATTTGGCCTCTTAATGTCTAAATACTTCAGTGTGTATTTCCTATGAATGAGGCTAGGATCCCTACCCCGATCAGCATCTTTCACAGAACCTCTCCTCCATGTGGCTAATTGGGCTTCCTCATAGCATGGCAGGCTCAGGGAAGTTGGACTACTTTCATGGCTTTAAGAGGGAGCATTCTAAGCAGCAAAGGCAGAAGTTACAGATCTCCTGAGGACCAGCTCAGAAGTCACATGGCTTCACTGTCACTCATTCTATTGGTGCAGACAGGCCACAGGGTTGGTTGGATTCAAGGGCAGGGGAACCCAAACCCACCTGCAGTAGGAAAGAATTGTTGGCCGTCTTGAATCCAGCACAACACCCACCATTTTCTTTTTCTTTTTTTTTAAATTTTATTTATTTATTTATTTTTTAATTTACATCCAAGTTAGTTAGCACATAGTGCAATAATGATTTCAAGAGTAGATTCCAGGGGTTCATCCCCTAGGTATAACACCCAGTGCTCATCCCAACAAGTGTCTTCCTTAATTCCCCTTACCCATTTAGCCCACCCCCCCCACCCACAACCCCTCCAGCAACCCTATTTGGTTGCTGTATGTTTTGTCCCCCTCCTTGTTTTTATATTCCTTTTTGCTTCCCTTCCCTTATGTTCATCTGTTTTGTATCTTAAATTCCACATATGAGTGAAGTCACACGATATTTGTCTTTGTCTGACTGACTAATTTCACTTAGTATAGTACCCTCTAGTTCCATCCACATTGTTGCAAATGGCAAGATTTCATTCTTTTTGATTGCCAAGTAATACTCCATTGTATGTATGTATGTATATATATATATGTATATGTATGTATGTATATATATATATGTATTTATATGTATGTGTGTGTGTGTGTGTGTGTGTGTGTGTATATATATATCTCACATCTTCTTTATCCATTCATCTGCCAATGGACATTTGAATGCCCACCATTTTCTATCTTGTGGTCTAGGCATTTATGTATGATTCTCTGTCTCCTGCTAAACTCTAAACAGCTAGAGTCTTGGTGGCAGGATTCCTATCTGTCTTATCTTAGCAACTTCTCCCATGGTACTCAGCTCACTGCCTTGCACATAGTAAGTGCTTAATATTTATGGAATAAATATTGATTGTAAACAGACTCCTCGATGGTTCAATCTCCTCACATTATTTCTGAGGACCCTGAAACCCTATGAAAGGCCCTTGATAGTCTCAAGGTCACAAAGCCCCATTGTGTTAATCTCCATGACAGTCCTGTGAATCAATGTTCCAGTAGGGAGGTGTGACTGGGGACTAAGGAGGGCTGCTACGGGTTGGTAGGAACTTGGCAGGGAAGAGACTGTTGGATTTCTCATTTGGTGCCTGTGTTTTTGAGTAAAAATCCTGCTTTGAATGGTTAATTGGCTTACCTGGGTCATAATGTCTCTGTAAAATAAACTGGAAATATCTTTTTTTCTATATCTACTGGCAGAGTAAGGATACTAGATTTAAAATACCATGGGAAAGACAGGGAGGAGAGATGAGTAGATGGTTCCAGAAGTAGCAGTGGAGATGGTTGAAAGGATGTCCTGTCCACTTTGTCCCTCCTTGGTCTCTGTAACTGTGCTTAAGAATCCCTAACATGAGCATGGTCAGTGAACATGCCAGCAGTTAGCAAGTACTCGGGGTCCCTAAGTGGCTCTGCTCAGAGCTGAACAGGAGGGCTCAGCATTTTCCCTTCAGCACTAGCTTGGCCCTCTCCTCATGCGTGCCCATGCCCAATCAGAACTAATGCCCATGGCATCTGTCTCACAGGCCGATTTGCTCAACTTCAACTTTGGTCCTCCAGATTTTTGTTTTGACGTTTAAAAAATGGCCTCGTCAGTCGATACACCCTGATTTTTGTGACGGTTCTGAATGAACTCTAATGAGTTAGTGAATCTTTCTGGATCTGTATAGGGATGTAGGAAGATAAATTGCATCCGTCTTCCAGGAGAGTTACGAATTCAGCAGAATGTCAGGCTGGGAAGGCGGGAAGGGAAGCATCTCTGACGGCAGGGCTGTGGAGCAGGCAGCACACACTGGAAGACTGTGGGCTGTCGGACGAGGCAGACTGGACATGGGAAAGATAGAAATGGCCTGCACACGGGGCGCCTGGGTGGCGCAGTCGGTTAAGCGTCCGACTTCAGCCAGGTCACGATCTCCCGGTCCGTGAGTTCGAGCCTCGCGTCGGGCTCTGGGCTGATGGCTCAGAGCCTGGAGCCTGTTTCCGATTCTGTGTCTCCCTCTCTCTCTGCCCCTCCCCCGTTCATGCTCTGTCTCTCTCTGTCCCAAAAATAAATAAACGTTGAAAAAAAAAAAAAAAAAAAGAAATGGCCTGCACGTTCCAGACTCCTGGGAAACCACTTGCACCTATTAAGGAAGACTCTCCATCATTTTGGCCATGAAAGCAACATCTCACTTACCCGGCACTCATTTAGATGGCCAGCTCCAATATCTGCGATGCCGCCATAACCTAGGAAGGAAGTTAAAACATCTTTGAGGCGTCAAAAGAGATGCCTCGGAATTTGTGACAAAACTCCATGAAGTTTTAGACAGGATCTCAACAAACTTGGTTATCTGCTGTCCAACTCACAGCTAGTGAGAAGCAACTTTGGGAAGAAGGCAAGAGGCTTCTAGAGGCAGACGTGAAAAGCAGAAGGAAATCACAACCTGATGGGGGAGGAGCCCTAAAAACAAGTGAAAATCCTCAATAAGTACAGCATCCTGGGACCAGCCTGGGAGGAGGCAGATAACTCTGTATTCTGAATTACCTGAGTTCCACGTTACAACCTGATGGAAAAATGAAGATAGATGGGGCCTGGTGGCATCCACAAGGGGTTAAAACATCCTCATTATATTGTCATTTATACCTACGGCTTAGAAATCTATCCTTCCAAAATGATTCGACATTTTTTAAGTTCTTACACTTAAAGGAATAGATTTTAGTTATCTGCAAAATGCATGAAGTAACTGTATTAGTCTGCTTGGGTGGCTGTCACAAATACCACAGGCTGGGGGCTTAGTTAGGCCACAGAGATTATTTTCCCACAGCCCAGGAGGCTGGTGGTCCAAGATCAAGAGGTCAGCAGGGTTGGTTTCTCCTGAGGCCTCTCTCCTTAGCTTGTAGAAGGTCCCATTCTCCCAATGTCCTCACTTGGGCTCCTCGCCGTGCACCTGCACATCTGGTGTCTCCTCCTCTTGTTATAAGGACACCAGTCATATTGGGTGAGGGTCCCGCCCTTATGACCTCATTTAACTTAGTTACATCTTTCAAGGCCCCATCTCCAAATATGGTCACTTCCTGAGGTACTGGGGGTTAAGATTTCGATGTATGAATTTGGGCGGACACAGTGCAGTCTGTAAGACCAATACAACTTTATGTCTTTATTTGTGCTTTATTTTGTGTCAACACAACTAATTCAGCCTTGGGGGGCGGGGCGGGTGCAGAAATTAGCAGAGCTACTAGGTAATCTTCTTTTCTAGTTATTCTGAAGCCACTGACAAGAGGGTTGAGGACACAACTGTTTGTATGTAGTTCTTTCGATCTTTTACCGTCTCTCTCTCTCTCTCTCTCTCTCTCTCTCTCTCTTTCTCTTTCTCTCACACACATACACACACACACACACACACACACCCCTAGGAGAGCAAGTCTTATTTATTCATTTTTCTTACAAATCTTTGAAAACCTCTCCCTTCTCCTGCCACTGCTTTCTTTCAGACCCTAATCATTTTTTTCCCGAATTCCATTATCCGCCCTAGTCCCCCTTCCCACCGTCCCCCGGCCAGGTGAGGAGGCGATTTCCTGAAACACAGATCTCATCACACCACTTTCTGCTTACATCCCTTCAGTAGTTCCCCTATTTGCTTCCAGGATTAAGTTCAAACTCTTCAGTGGCTTTACAAGGAGGCTGACCAAACTGATGCTATCAAGTGCTGGTGAAGATGTGGAGGAACTGGAACTTCCCTACGTTGCCAGGAGCAAAGCAAAGTGATACAGCCCCTTCGGGAAATAGTTTGGAAGTTTCATGTAAACTAAACATACACTTATCATATGACCCAGAAATCCCACTCCTGCATAATTACCCCTAGAAAAATGAAAATCTACTTTCACATGAAAGCCAATATGCAAATGTTTACAGTGCCTTCACTGATGATTGCCAGAACCTGAAACAACCCAAAAGTCCCTCAACTAAGGAATGAATAACAAGCTGTGGGACATCTATAAACTAGAATACTCCTTAGTGATCAAAATAAAACACACACATTCCTGATACAAGTAACAACATATATGACTTTCATATCCACTATGCTCAGGAGTCAGATTCAAAAAGCTAAAGACTTGATGAACCCATTTCTTCACACTCTTGCAAAGGAACAAGGCACAGAAAGACGATTGATTGCCAAGAGCTGAGCTGGGGAAGGGGCTGATCATAAAGGGCACAGGACTTTGGTGGCTTGTGGAGCTGTGTCCGTATCTTGACTGTGGTGGTGGTTACACACTTGTATATATTGGTTCAAGTTCCCAGAACTGTATACTAAAAAGAATGACTTTTACCACATGTAAACAGTTCCTTAATTTTTAAAAATGAGAAAACAGGGGCACCTGGGTGGTTCAGTCAGTTAAGTGTTTGACTTTTGATCTCGGCTCAGGTCATGATCCACGGTTCGTGAAATCGATCCCCGAGTTGGGCTCTGCACTGACAGTGGGAAGCTTGCCTGGGATTCTCTCACCCTCTCTGTCTCTGCTTCTCTCTCTCTCTCTCTCTCTCTCAACATAAATAAATAAGCTTTAAAAAATCCTTAAAAAATGAGGAAACAAAAATACTGACCATATGTCCTGATTATCCTGGTACAGCTCAGATTTATGCCTATTGTCCCCGGGTAATTTAGTCCACCTTCCACCTTTTACTCTAAAGACAAATGTCCCCAAATTGTACAATCATCGTCTTAGCTCAGGATAAACCCAGAAAGCAGCCCCTGAAATCAGGATTTGTGGACACTTTGTTTTGGAAAGTGATGCCAGGGACTAGGACTGGAAACTGGGAAATGGTGAAGCAGGGAAAGGGGCAAGGCTAATACTCGGGGGGCCGCCCTTTGTGTAGTGGGGGCTTGTCTCCACGGGTTCTTACCCTGTGTGGTTTGGAAAAGAGGAGCGTTTCTACCCTGCTCTCCTCCTGGGTCGGTCCTGCACGGCCCATGGAGTGCTGGGTTCCAGGTTGCGCGTCCTCAGGGCCACGTGGGTCAGTGTTGGCATCCTATTCAGCATCTGAGAAGCCCCGAGGAGGCGAGAAGAAGGTACAGGCAGAAGCCGAGGTGTGGTTCTGTCGGGCTACACCCGAGGAAAGCCAATCGCTGCAGCAGCGGCTGGCTTAAAGCATGGGCGGAGATGGCGTGAGGTGGGACACGAGAGGTGTCCGATTCAGGCATCCTACTTAGAAGGCCCTCTGGTGCTGGGTCCTGATTTCTTTTCTGACCTTACTTCCAGCTCGTCCTTCACGTGCTCGTGACCCAACCACCTGACCCTGGACATTCTGTGCTCTCCCTTGCCTCTCAGTCCCTAAGTTGTTCTTCTTTAGGGCTGCCACCGAAGGTTATATAGGTTGTATGTACAACCTATATAACTGCCCAAGGGCTACTGGAACAGGGGACATATCGGGACTGTCATCCAACCCGACCTCCACTGTATCCTCAGTGGAGAGGTGCCCACAGAGCTGTATCTCTCCAGCGACGGTACCTTTTCCTAACTTGCACAAAGGCACCTTGTAGCCTGGAAGCAAGCCCGCTCCTCTTGGAATGTGTCCTCTGGTTTCCATAGTCTCATGTCTCCTGTCCCTCTCTGCTTGCCTACTGTTCATCCTCCAAACTCACCCTAGGAAACATCAGCCTTTCCTAATCCTCCTCCAACCCAGCCCTAAGCTATTAAATACCCCTTGTTGTGGGTTGAATTGTTCCTCCCCAAACTCGTATGTTAAGACCCTAAATGTGTACTACCTCGGAAGGTGACTCTATTTGAAGATACGTCCCTTAACTAAGTGATTGAATTAAAATGGCGCCCCTGAGAGTGGGCTCTAATCCAATGTGACTGGTGTCTTTATAATAAGAGGAAGAGACACCAGACATGCAGGTGCATGGCAAGGAGCCCACGCGAGGACACTGGGAGAATGGGACCTTCTACAAGCTAAGGAGAGAGGCCTCAGGAGAAACCAACCCTGCTGACCTCTTGATCTTGGACTGCCAGCCTCCTGGGCTGTGAAAAAAATAGATTTCTGTCGTCTAAGCCCCCAGCCTGTGCTGTTTGCTTATGGCCACCTGCGCTAATAGACCCCTGTTCTGTGCCCTCATAATACCTTGAGCATATGTCTCTTAGCTAGTATTCCAGAGTCTGAGAATCACTGGTGTCCCTGCTTCCTCCCCCAGCTGGATCATCGGCTCCTGGAGGGCGGTGTGATCTTGTTAGCATTCACTCCCTATCACCCAGTGCAGCGCCCGACATCAATATTTGTAGAATGAATGACTAGGCAGAAAAACCCTTATCTCATTTGGCATCCTGAGAAACTGTAGCTGCTGGTGCCATTAGAGGCTCAAATGAGAGAAGCAAATTTTATGAAAAATATATCCAGAAACGCCGCTTCATTCCATAAAATGTTTCCAATATAGATAATACAGTGTCACCAGCGGGAAATTATGGCTTCCCATTAGCTATGGGGTTGGCTTCTATCTGCGTTCCAAATTTAACTCCTATCACTCTTTACCTTGATCACTGTGCTGGAGCAAAGATCAACATTTTGCTGCTTGCTCTATCTGCCTCTTTCTGCAGCCACCCCGGCCACCACCCACCATATACGTCCCGCACATGCTGGGTGGGATCCTGCGGCCATCCATGCTGCTCTTCTGGAAGGTTCCCCCACTTGGCCCTGACAGCCCTCCTTCCCCTTCTAGGTGCACCATGCCTCTCGTCTGCTCCAGGGATTCTCCCATTTCTGCTTCAGACTAGATCAAACACTTCTGCTTGCTGTCTTATACCTGGGAGTACAACTTACCATATCATTGACCACAGTACATCACAGGTACCCATTTCCACGGTTGTCTTCCTGATATACCAGAAATTCCTTGAAAGCAAGGACCTTATCCCTTTCATTAAACACACACACACACACACGACTTTATCCTTGGTGCCTGGCAAAATGCCTGATATATAAGTTACTCAACACATGATAGTTGTTACGATCATTTCTAATAAAATAGTAGTAAATCATGGGAAGGACAGTTAGGTATCATATAACGTCAGTATGAATTATTTATAAACTAAATATTTTTTCTTTTCAGGTTCATTTCTTTTCCTTCTGCTAATTTCTTTTGAACATAAGTTGTTTTCTAACTGCTGGTCTCCAAGATTGGTGAGAAAAAAATAGAAGAAAAGACAATGAAAGTTAAAGAGGGTGAGGGGAAACAGACACACACACACACACACACACACACACACACACCACAAGTATAATTGAGGACAAGGATTTTACATACTTAAATACCTTAAATGCAGCATGGATTCCCTTAGTGCCCTAAAGTGAAGTGTACATAGTCCTTAGTCTCTGAAACTAGAGATGCAAAACATATCTCTTTCAACAAGGGGCTGAACAGATTAATTAATGCTTACAAAGCTCTTTAAAAATGAAAATGTGCACACAAATCCTTATTAGTATTAGTTATGCTCTATATAATAAGCCTTAGATGTGAAATTTATGTAATAAATCAGGTAACATGGCTCAAAAGTAGAAAAAGCATGTACAAAATACACAGTGGGCATCCACATTAATCATATAATCAACAACTCCTAAACCCTCGTTCCTGACTGAGCTATCAATAATATAATACGAACTTGAATCCTTTGTGTGCTTTCCAATGTGATTATTGGCACAGTGTTACGTTTTGTGATGTAGATTTTAGCACACTTCTAGAAGATTTCCCTTTTTTTATATTAGATACATTAGAAAGACCTCATTCTGATGTGTTTTTTTTTTTCTGGTGTTGGAAAAAATTGACAGCACTAAGAAAATTCATATATTTTCTTTTATAAGACTTGAAATGCTGGGTTTTGCCATAATGCGTCTATTGTCGAGGAGACAACTGGGCCATTATAATGATAACAATTTCTTCTGTCACTTTTCTTCAGTTTGGGTGAAAGTCCTTAAGCTCTTTCTAAGAAAGAGGTACTTTTCACTTCTCTGAAACAGGGAGATCCTTATAGGTGATAAGACTCCTACTTTATGGTAATTGCATATTTAATGTCTGCCTTCTCCCCCGGATGGTAGCTTCACAAAGCCAGGAACTATGCCTGCCTTCTCATGTGATATTTGGCACACAGCAGGTGTTCAGTATACATTCAGTATACATCTGAAGTGGAGGGGCTAAGTGTGGAGAAAGGGAGAATGAATATTAATGATAGTGATACTATCTATGAGAGAGAGAAAGTCAGATGTAGGAAGGGAGGGACTGGTGGAGAACACACATTTTAGAAAACTATAGAAAAAGATTTTGAGATTGAACAGAAGGTCCCAGTTTGCTAAGGTGATAAATGTGAGTTCGAACTACTCAGTTATGTACATATGGTTTTGCTAATATTTAAACCTTATGATCTGAGGAAAAAAGAGAATAGCATGATTATCTTTGAAATTGCTTGCCCTAAAGGGTAGGTATATGGCTCATGATAAGTCAGGTAGAACTCGCAGATGTCTGGGATTCACAGTCCTGCTCATTTGGGGGTGCCAACAGCGCCTTGGTGGTATGTTTTTTTTGTTTTTTTTTTTTAAATATAATGTATTGTCAAGTTAGCTAACATACAGTGTATACAGTGTGCTCTTGGCTTCGGGGGTAGATTCCCATGATTCATAGCTTACATGCAACTTGGTGGTATTTTGCACGTAAGTCATATCTCGGTAAGGTATGTGGGCTGACTCTTGACGTTATCATCGGCTATCATTTATGGAGCCCTTACTCTTTGTCTGGTTGGACTCAGCATTTCACATTGTTTACCTCCAATTCTCACTACTGTGCGTCAGAGACATCCTTAGAGACATTTTACGGACTAAGGAAACTGAAGCCCAAATTCCAAACAGCTGTTAAGAGGCCGAGTGTGGATTTAAATTCATTTTACTGTAATGATCCTTTTCCTGCATTGTGCTATGTTGGGGGAAAGACTGCTTTTTGGACTTAAGCATGTGACTTAAACATGTTGTTTAACTTTAATGAGCGTCCATTTCCTCATCTGGAAGATGGAGGTCTGAAAATAATTAATCTTCAGGCCTATTTTCCACTAAAATTCTACAAATAGAGGGAGGTAAGGCACTCCCTGCTGTGTTTGGAGCTGTCCATGGTCCTGACAAGACAGACCCAGTAATGCCATAATCACTTTAGGAAGAAGTCCAAGAGTCCAGAAACGCCTACATTAATAAAGATCTTGGTCTTATTCTCTGGGTCTCTTAAGTAATTAAGCATGCCTTCTCTTACTGCTGAGTGTATGGATTATTCCAGGGCCCAAGCCACTGCAAATTAAAGATACAGGCAAATATGCACGCCCTTCCCCTCTCCAACACACACACACACACACACACACACACACCCCTGAAATAGTCTATGTGTTCCAGCCAAATGAGCTGTCCATCTTGCCTCCATTTTTTATTCTTTTGCCTTGAATTACAGATTCTTTTTCTGGGCAACAGCTGTTCTTGAGCCTGAATTTCCAAGCTTAGCCACCCTACGAACCAAGTGAGAGTAATTGAATGAATTATCTCAGAAGCCAAATAAGTTCTTTGGTTTTAGTCTACTTTTATTCCTTTTTCCATTTACCCACAGGGATATATATTTCACATGTGTCTGTGTCAAGGCACGCATATTTATTGTATAAGCAATAATTTCAAAACAAGATGTAGTGGATACAGGGATGTGAAAACTTAAGGTGAGTGCCCGCTGTACGTTTTCTCTGTTGATCGTGGGCTAGTCACTGAATTTTGTACCATCATCTCTTACCATTTACAACTTAACCCTAATGTATGACGTAACTTGTAAAATAGCATTAATAATAAACCCCTGGTATTTTGAAGTCTTTTTACTCTATGATGGCCTTTGCAAGATTTTTTTTTAAATAACAATATTTAAATGCATAAGGAGTTCTCTCCATGTTGAAATAGTGTGTCCCACTGAGAGTTAATTGTAAGCTGCAGCTGCTTTAATAAGGATATATTGGACCACAGTAAAAGTAAAATCCTAAAAACAACAAGTGATAAAATTATAGCTAGATATATGGCTAAATCTAAGCTGTTTACATTTAAGGCCAGAGAGGATTCATTTTTTTGCCCTCCAAATTATCTTCCTGAGTGATCTGCAAGAAGAAGGTCTTCAAAGGGAACGTTTTTTAAGGTCCTTGAAGAAATGCTGAACAAGTGAATTCCTACGTCAAGCCAAGGAAAAGAGTCAGAGAGCCATAGCCTATATAGTGCTCACCCCAGCCTCAAAGAGTAAGATCAGTCTTAGGGAGAGAAACATTTCCCCCAACTCATGCATAAAAAGAGGCTTTAGGGCTGGGAGGTCTGAAGGGGACTTAAGACCTTTGGGCTCCTAGAGAGTTTGCAGCTCTGGGGGTGTTGGAAGCAGCTCCCTGGGCAGGGGCAGCATCACCCCAGGATGTTTGGCAGAAACAATTACCAGGAAATGGTGGATGTCCAGCACTATGGGTGGCTGTGCACAGGCCTCCGCCAGGCAGCAACAACAGCAGCTCAGGCAGACTGAATAAATCCCTCAGCAGGCAACAAGGACCCAGGGAATGCCCAAAGTCAGCTGTGTTTGGGGGAATCGGTAGCAACCTTCAAATCAGATACAACATGCCTTTGCCACATTATTATTTATACTTAGTTAAAATTTAGTTTTTAAATAAATTATAATGCATGGATATGTGCTTCCTTAGAAAACGTTCAACAATTAGAGAAAAGCTGAAATCCCATTTGCTATCCCCCCCCAAACCTGGTTCCCTCTTCCTTTTTTTGAAGACCAGTTTATTTCTGCCATATTAAGGAATCGTTTTCCAAAAGAAAAAAGAAAAAAAAATTATAGACTGGAAGTCAGTGAGAATACTGGTTTTCATATTGCCTTAAAAAAGTTTTTAATGTTTATTTATTTTTGAGAGAGAGAGAGACAGAGACAGAGTATGAGCAGGGGAGACACAGACAGAGGGAGGCACAGAATCCGGAGCAGCCTCCAGGCTCTGATCTGCCAGCACAGAGCCCGACGCAGGGCTTGAACTCACAGACCATGAGATCATGGCCTGAGCCGAAGTTGGCTGCTTAACCAACTGAGCCACCCAGGTGCCCCTTAATATTGCCTTTTTAAAAAATAAAAGAAAATAAAATAAAAAATAAAAGAAGCACATGAAACACCAAGAATACAGGCAGTACAAATAGGGAAAGAAAAAAAAAAAGGAAAGAAAGAAAGAAAAAACAAATAAACAGAGCTTCTGATGAGATGTTGGAAATATTTACCTCTATCAGCCCAGTCTCATAAGTACAACATTTCTCAACGGAAGGGAAATGGAGTTAAAGGTCTGGGTCCACGTGGCTGATTGATGTACCACTCTGATGTGTTGACATAAAGAAAGAAAGAAAAATCACATTCCCCAGGTTGTAGCTACATAAGGCAAGCCTCTGCTGGCAACGTCTAATCATCTTCCCCAAGGCTGTTGTGTCTTTCATATTGATGATTCAAGGTAGTTAAGAGATAGGAGGCTGGGCAGCCTTTCACGGGGTGGCCGATTAACATTTTATCAGCAAAATTCCCTGATTTGGACACGTTTCACAGAGCAGACGTGATTCTTAAGGCACAGAATAAATAGTCAAGGTCTCCATGTGCTAGTTAATTTCTTAGTCACATGTTTTAATGGGGCCCTGTGATTATCATTATTTAGTTTGATGAGGCAGGTGCTCTGATTGCTGTGAAATAGTCATCTGGTAAATGGTACTTTCATGGCCTGATGGCGTTGCTGCAGCTACCCTCTGGCTGACTGCACAGGGGCAGAAACCCTAGACATTTTGGTCTTTGTAACAGGTCACATGGTGCATGGAAAACTTGGCAGTTCTCCGAGGTGTCAGGCAGGTGAGACAGGAATCCCTTCACATCTAGGGAAGACAAGCCAAAGATAAGTGAGCTGGAGACCAGTGACCAGTAAGTCCGTGGTTGTATCATGTCCCCTGCCTTCACATCCAGCCTCTTAGGAGCACCTTCCAGAACACTTGGGCAACCAAATCCTTGTGCTTCCCTTTCTGCAAGAAAGTACTCTGTGAGCCTCTAAAGAAGAGGTCACCCTCGCTTTCTCTCCCAGTCACCGATGCTCAAGCAACTTGGCTTATGACAAATGTGAGCAAAGTATCTCATACAAGTTGTTTGGCAGCCACCGTATTTTTGGATGTATACACTTTTCCTTTCTTTAAATGTTTATTTATTTGTTATGAGAGGAAGAGAATGGGAGCGAGTAAGCGGGAGAGAGGCAGGGGTGGGGGGAGAACCCCAAGCAGGCTCCGGCTGTCGGTGCAGAGCCTGATGCGGGGCTTGATCTCACAAACTTCGAGATCGTGACCTGAGCCAAGATCAAGAGCCCGACACTTAGCCAATTGAGCCACCCAGGCACACCTGACTCTTTTTAAGTGTGTAGTTCAGGAGTCTTAAGTATATTTACATTGTTCTACACGCCAATCTCTAGAACTTTCTCATCTTAAAAAGCTCAAACTGCACATCCATTAAACACTAGTTCCCCCCTCCCCACCTACTCCCCCCCCCCCAACTGCCCCTGGCAACCACCCTTCTCCTTTCTGTCTCTGTGAATCTGACTACTCCAGGTACCTCACACAAGTGGAGTCACACAATATTTGTGTTTTTGTATTACTGGCTTATTTCATGTGGCTTAATGTCTTCCGTGTTCAACCATATTGTAGACTGTGGGCTGAATAATATTTCATTGTACGTATATGCCTCATTTTGTTTATCCACTCACCTTTCAACCGATATTTGGGTTGCTTCCTCCTTTGGCCTATGGTGAATGTTGCTGCCAGGAACATGGGTGTGTGAATCACTCTCCTCTCTATCTCTGTCTCTCTGTGTTTCATAATCCAACCTTTGGATCTCACCCTGACTCAACGTTCTGCTGCCAGGAAAGGAGATGTGAGAAATCATTAACGCCTTGGTGCAAATGTGCGTAATGTGTTATTCCTAAATGAGACTGTCTGAATTTTAAAAAGAGGACCAAAGGGAAAGGAACATAAGGGAATGAATACCAAGTTGTGGAGTCCCTGGGTGGGCGCTGTGTGGGCCTATGGCATCCTAGCACTTCTCAGAGCTGATGGGAATTCTGTACCAATGGAAGCGGGACTCTGCTCCCATTAGCCCAGAACACCCTTGTCTTACGTGCCAGTTCCAATCCGAGTCTATCTTAACCATCAAACGTTAAGCATACACTCGTCTCGACCTGTAATCATTTCGTGTTAGGCTGGGAGAGAAAATCCTTATAACGTGCTGGAGAAAGCTCACTCTGCTCACAGAGCAGGTCTGGTTCCGCTCAGACCCCAGATCACACCTCCCCACTGAGCCTTTTTTCCTCACACCAGCATCCCCGGGGCCACAGCTCCTGCACGGTTGTAATCCTCCCCAGCGAGGGTTTGCTAATCTCTATTATCTTTGCCTTATGACACCTGTCAACTCATGCTCCTCTCGGAGTTCACCACCACGAACACACTGTTGCCAGAAACACACGTCCGCCCACAACTAAAGATATGCAACCTAGGGAATATTTGTCTTCCTACAGACTTTACCCGCTGTAGTCTCAGAAAATGTTAATAGGCTGCAAGAATTCGTGGTTGCTGAACGGAATCTCTGTCCTCTTTTCTTCGATTGTAATGTCACAAGCGGAGCCTGTCACAGCAGATCAGTCGCCGTGACTTAACGTGTTGCCTTTTTGCAGCACTTCTCACATCCTTCTGCTCTCACCAGCTGGACGCAGCCTGGGGTGGGGGGGTGGGGGCTTGCGGGAGACAACGGGGAAAGGCCCAGTCACGTCTGGAAGGCAGGTGCAGAGTTTGGAACCGTAGGGAAGGCTGATTTCTGAGTGTTGGGGTGGCCGACCGGGACTTAGGTGAGAGGGGGCGGCGGGCTGGTAAGTCGGGGCGGAGGGGGTGGGAGAGAGTGATGGGTGCCAGAGTAGTGCACCCAAATTCAGGAACTGTGCCAAAGTGAGAGTGCAGGAACCAGAGACCTAAGGGGGACGTGGAGAAGTGAATTTAATCCTGGAAATAGCTTCCCACGGACCTGCCCTTATTTTATTATTTATTTATTTATTTTTGAAGTTTAGTTATTTATTTTGAGAGAGAGAGAGAGAGAGAGAGAGAGAGAGAATCGCAAGTAGGCTCCATGCTGTCAGTGCAGAGCCTGTCCAGGGTCTCAAACCCACAAACCATGAGATCGTGGCCCGAGCCGAAATCAAGAGTCCGAAGCTTAAGTGACTGAGCCACGCAGGTGTCCTACATGGGGCTTGAGCTCACGACCCGAAGATTAAGAGTCGCGTGCTCTACTGACTGAGCCCGCTAAGCGCTCCTCACTGATTGCTTTTAAAAGCTTAGGTATATGTTCTGAGGAAATTTCCTTTCGTTAGAACTTCCCATTGCCAGTTAAAACCCTCATGGTATTTTAAAAATATCTTCCGGGGCGCCTGGATGGCTCAGTCGGTTAAGCCTCGGACTCCGGCTCAGGTCCTGATCACACAGTCCGTGAGTTCGAGCCCGGCGTGGGGCTCTGTGCTGACCGCTCAGCGCCTGGAGCCTGCTTCGGATCCTGGGTCTCCCTCTCTCCCTCTGCCTCCCTGCCCCGCCCCCAGTCATGTTCTGTCTCTCTGTGTCAAAACTAAGTCAACATTAAATCAGAGTCTGTGAAGGTGGGCCTTGGGCACTGGATACAAAACAGCAACTTCCCGCGTGATTGTAACGAAGCCATAATTAACCACTGCTAATTACTAATTAACCACTGCCCCCAGCCCCGAACGCACCCTGCCTTCTCAGCCAGTAATTTGTACACTCGTTTTGTCCCCTCTTTGCAACCGGACGCGGAGAGCCCGTGTCGTGCCTTCCACGCTGTAGCACACATTAACTATCTGAGTTGAATCGCACGTTTTGAAGACGATCAATTCGTCCTACGAAAATGCTAACTGAAAAGCGCTGAGATTTACCGCTCGGATGGAACCATACTTGTTGCTTGACCGATATAAGGAAGAGTAGCTGTATATTTAAACTTAGGCACTTTGGTCCCACGGAAGATTGGATGTGTCAAAGGGTACCGGCCAGGAACCTCTTTGTTATTTGCAAGACAGGTTACAGATGAGATTGCAGGTTGTCGGAGTAAAGCGGGATCTGGCCACAAAGTTGCCAATGTCTGTGATGGCATCCAAATGCCGAACGGGGACGGGGATGGCATCTCAGTCCCCGCCGGTGCGAACGTGAGGAACGGTGCGAGGCTGTGTTGTTGGCCTGCAGTCAGCAACTTTCTGTTTGGGGAAGAAAAATGCTACACTTGCTAGAGTTTTGTTTCATATTTACCTCCCACACGTCTTGGCAAATAAACTATACATCGTTTGTTGTTCTCCATCCAGACCACACTTCCTTTTCAAATGTGTTTGTGTTACATTTGCCAGGGAGCCAGGGGATCTTAACCGTAGTACCTACCGCATCAAAACCTGTCAGTGGGAAGAGGGTGGCGTACTGAGCAGCTATTTGCACACGGGCTGTACGTTAGCCTCGTGCCCTGAAGCGATATATCCGAGAATGAGAGCTCAGGGCCATACACCCGACACATTTCGTCTGGGTTAAACAGGACTCCACGCCGCCTCCTGCCCAAAGCCCGCTGAAAATTGATCAGCGGGCGCTGTCGTTGCCTTGGACATAGAGTAGGTGCTCAATAAATGCCTGTCGATGGACTGCCTTGCACCATTTATTTAATGTCAATTTTTGAAAGGCAATGAGTACAGCATATGGAAATAGCGTCTGCGTGTAAGCAACCTACAGTTTTCACGGGACAAACAAGTTCCGAATTGGGCTAGAGAGGTGGGAAAATGTAAAGTAGGTAGAGAATTAGAAGGCGGTGGTGGGCAGTGTGGGGCTTTGGGACACTGTGTCCCTCGATGTCCTGTGTTGAAAGGCTGAGACCTACCTCTCTAAGATGTTTCTGAGCAGCAGGATGTTGGGGTGATGGTGAGGTCGGGGTTGGGGGGGTGGGGAATGTATCTGCCCTGGCTTTGACACTGGGGTCTTTGTTTATCCAGAAGCATTCCTGCTTTTCTCCGTGGCTCTTGGGATTTCCTTTGCATGTGTGGGAGGGAGTTAAGCAGAGATGGATAGATGGATGTCTCCTGCCCTTAAAGCTGGGACTTAAAGAGTTATTGGGAATGGAAGTGCATTATTTATTGATTCAGAAAGGCTTCATCTTTCATTCATAATTTTAAAAATACAACAGGGATCATTTTAAAAGAGAAAACGACTTCATTTTGAATCATCTGAAGAGAAATATTACTATTACTGTGGCCTGTGGGGGCAGGGTGGGGCGAGTAATAGATTAATGCTGTCTCATCTCAGATCTAAAGACCCGATTCTAGGGAAAGGCAGAGACACGTGGTGCGGAGATGGGACGATTTTAAACGGGCATAACTACCCAGCCCAGAGCCGCGAGCCCTGAGGGCGCCCAGAGCCCTCGCGGGCTGCACCGTGTGTGGGGAATGAGCTTCCGGCGCGCCTGCTAACCTGCAGCCGTAGGTTTTACGGCACCTGCCTGAAGGGTCTTTATCTTTCACAAAACTGGAATTACAGAAAGATTGTGGGGCACTGTTAGTTTCCCTCGCCTGGCTGCACTTGACCCTTTCTCCTGGTGTCCACTGGGAATCGAATGGGAAACTGCTTTTAGCAGGGCTTCACGGCAATAATCTATAAGTCATTAACTGTAGCTATATTTAAACCTACAAGAATCAATCTCTGAGATCCTAGCAGATGTTATTGACATAAAGACCAGCGCCTCAAAAAATCCTTTAGAAACAATGATTTTAGGTCTGGGGCTGGGGATTCGCACCTCCCCATCTTCCAATCGTCTTCGATTTGCTACCTGGGGCTGGGACGCACGCCTCCGTCACATTCTATTCCAGAGCATCTGGCACTGGAGGGTCTCACACGTGGGACTGCGATGGACCTTCCATGTGTCCTGGGGCAGACGCAAGGTTAGAGGCCACTGTATAAATAGCAGCTGAAGCCAATGTTCTCCAGGGAGACTGTAGCGATGATGCTGCTACGTGTTGAATTGTGCCTCGCCGTTCATTTGTCGAAGTGTCAAACCGCAGGACCTCAAAATGTACCTATGTTGGGAGATAAGGTCTTTAAAGAGATGATTCAGTCAAAATGAGGCTGTCAGGGTGGGCCCTAATCCTATATGACTGGTGCCCTCGCGAGAAGAGGATGAGACACCAGCGGGTGTGTGCCCAGGAGGGACACCGGTGAGGACACAGCCAGAGCGGCCATCGCCATCTATGAGCCAAGGAGACAGGCTTCAGGAGAAGCCAACCCTGCCTGCACCTTGACCTTGGACCCCCAGCCTCCTGACCTATGGGAAATAAATTTCCATTGTTTAAGCTCCCCGGCCAGTGGTACTTTGTTACAGCAGCTCCAGCAAACTAATACGGAGGCGAAATCACTTCCGGGCATGCTCCTAGCCGAGTATCAAACAGACAGAACTTTTTATGTTACTTATTTGGGGGGGAGCGTATTAGGGAGCGTTTCAGATATGGTCTTGTTAGAAATAGATGGCACACTCCAAGGGTGTCACCGAAGAGTGTGAGGAAGGTGACTGACTGGTGCGGGCAAGACTGAGGGAGCAGAGGAGGGATGGGGCGACCCGGGGACTGGCAGCAGTGGGGTGCCATTGGCACGCTTGACCTGAGGGCCAAGGGGATCGAAGGGTTGCTGGAGCCCCCGGCAGCTGTAGCTGTAGAAAGGAGGCGGCTGGCCACAGAGTGGCAGGGGTGGTGGAAAGGGAAAGATAAACACTCAGCCCTCTCTCTCCTCCTGCCCTCTTCACCTGTGCCAGTGCCTCCTGTTGCCCGACCTGCGTGATGGTGCAGCCCTGCAAGGTCCGGCTCCGGGCTATGGCACAGGGCGGAGAAGGGCAGAGAACACACGAGGGTGGGCACGGAGAACGTTAGCTCCTCTCTCAGAAGATCCACTCCTGCCACGTTCAGAATGGCGCCCTCTTGCCCTGGGTTCCTTTGCTTTTCCCTTCTCCTCTCGCTTTGGCCGTTTTCTTAGTTGTGGTTTCTTCATTTTCACAAGTGGGAGCCGTAAATATTTTCCTCATGGGATTGTCATGAATGAAACAACGTATCGACCTGTTGAAAGCCCCTGGCGCGGAGGAGATCCTCTAGGAACCTCATTTGTTCTTGTTCGCCCCTAACTACTCCTCCCCCGCCTGTATCTTCCCCATCCTCTTCTTCAAGCCTTCGTAGGTCCACACCAGACTCTCTTGGGGTGGCTTTGTCACCAGGTCAGTGTGCTCTACAAAAATGGGACAGGAACAGGAAAGAAAGAGGTAAGAAGGCAGTTTTGCGTATTGGCCAGAATAGAGATAAAATAAAGGTCCGTTAAAGAAACGGAAGAGGTTAAAGAGGAGGAGAAGGCTAATGTAGGGACACGAGAAAGTGCAGAAGATCGATCACAAAAGAAGAAATAGGTGCTCTCTGGCTCCTTTTCTTTCCAAGGTCTGAAACCTCACTCCTATGGAGGAAGGGAGGGAAGGAGGGAGGGAAGACGGAGTGAGTGCATGGCTCGGTGGATGGGTAGATGGGTGGATGGATGGGTGGACAGATAGCTGGCTGGCTGGCTGGCTGGGTGAGTGATTGGATGAATGGATGGATGGATGGATGGATGGATGGATGGTTGGTTGGATGGATGGGTAGATAGATGGAGGCTTGGGTTCCTGCATACCTGTACATAACTGCTCTGTTCCAATAACAACATTATGATTTGAGAGGCACAGAAAGAAGTGCTAAGGATCCTAAGCCAGGGTTGGGGAGGAAACTTTTACAGGAGCGTATGGGTACTGTCTTGCCAGGTAATCTAGTTGTCAAGAGTGGATGGGAGGGTGAGAGAAAGGAGTGGTAGTATTAAAAATAGATACACAAGTACAAGGTGAATTTTAGCTCTTGGTTTTATTTTTGGAATGAGAGCCATAAATAGTCACAATCTTACCCGTTCTTCATCCTTCTGGGCTTTTCACAGGGAACTCTTATCTAAGCACAGAAGATGCATAGTCAGATCTGAGCCTCAAATACATTTTATACCAAGAATTAGGAAAACTTTTAAAAAGTGTTATTGACAGACCAGCAAGAGTGCTTCTCACTCAGAGAAGGGGGCACTTCCTGTCCCTGGAGGATGGGAGCCCCAAGAATGGGCATTTCTTGGTATCACCAAGAGTTCAGTGCATCTCAGTTCTCAATAAAAACATCAAAATGTGCCTACTACTAATAGAACGTAGGCTAAGATCTCATTAGTTTTAACGTGTCTAAGGTCATGTCATAACACAAGTTGTTTCTTCCTAAGAATCTGCCATTGTCAGTCTGTGTTATATTGTTCAGAGCAAACACGTATAGTGAGTCCGTTTGGTGGAGGACGCTACCATGGGGACTAAGAGATGCTTGGTGACATGAGCTGATGACTGAGGTCTCCTATCTGTCAAGAGGAAGACCAGACTCTGGACCGGAGACGTCCCACCACACAGGGGTTGTCCAGTGAAGCTACACTTGCTCTGCTTGTTCTTCTGCTTGTTTCCACGTCTCAAGGGCAACCCTGGCTACGCACCAATCCCACCCACTTTAAACTAAGTAGCTTGTCTTCCGCTAATAAGTGTAAATAACTGAAGGACGTTTTCTGAGATTGAACTGGGCACATCCGAGGCGTTTGAGTTAAAGAGGCAACCCACCCTGATTTCAGATAGCACCCGAAAAGAGTAGTGACTGTCGGGGCGGGGGTGAGAGAGATTGTGTGGGAGGTAGCAAGCGTGGCCTTGCTCAGCCACATTGCCCTTTGCCCCCTGCCTTCCACGCCTGTGAAAAATGGGATCAAGGGAGTGGGAGTCAGAGGAATGTCAGGACTTTGTTAAGATTTCTGCTACTGGAGGCTTTCTGCTAGTTTTCTGTCATTCCTCTACATTTTAATAGAGAAGTTGAAGTTTCCCCACTACTTTAGGTTTCTACAAGATTATTTCTGGGTACAGTACAGCTTGACTTATGTGGTTTTCATTGTACCTTTTGATATTTTCAATATTCCTTCTCTTTCTCTAATTTGCAGAATGCTTAGATTTTCTTTAAAATTGTTTTTGCTTTCAATGCTAGTACTTTTCTTTTCTTTTTTTTTTTTTTTTTTTAAGTAGGCTTCATGTCCAGTGCAGAGACCAACATGGGGGCTTGAACTCAGGACACTGAGATCAAGACTGGAGCTAAGATCAAGAGTTGGATGCTTAACCGACTGCGCCACCCAGGAGCCCAATTCCAGTACTTTTCAATTTTGTGTTTACTTTTGATTTGCTAGTCTCCATACTGACTTCTGGCTTCATACATTTTTTTCATTTTAATTGCAATAATTTCACCTTTTCCATCCTTGTCTTTAATCTTTTATCCTTTCCACTTTTGCATTTTAATTTTTTACTTTTCTAGATTTTATTAAATCTTTTTTTTATTGTTTTATTTGTTTTTGAGACAGAGAGGGACAGAGCACAAGTAGGGGAGGGGCAGAGAGAGAGGAGGACACAGAATCCGAAGCAGGCTCCAGGCTCCGAGCTGTTAGCACATAGCCTGACGCGGGGCTCGAACCCACAGACCGCGAGATCATGACCTGGGCCCAAGTCAGCCGCTTAACCCACTGAGCCACCCAGGCGCCCCCTACTTTTCTAGATTTTAAATCTAAATTCTGTTTACCCGATCACCATCTTATTTTTAAACAGTTTTGACTTTCAGTCTTGGATGTGGCTTAATGAATTCACTTAAAATAGTGAATTGATGTTTTAAAATACCATTATTTAATCTTAACTTATTAGATTTATTCTTATCTTAAACCACTACCTTCCCTTTTAGTCTTGCCTTTCTCTTATATTTTAAATACTTTCATTTTCATTTCATTTTAGGGATCACACATAGTTTAGAATTTTATTTTGGGGATCACGGAGATCAGACAAGAAACAAATGTATGTGACTTAAGCTGGATATAAGGTGATAGGAGAACAGACAGCATAGGCACCTGGAGATAGCACATCCTGCCTAGAAGACCCATATGAAGACAAACCACATGGGAGAAAATATCTAGGATAAAAAAAAAAAATAGGAGCTAATAACGGTGCTAACTTTTGAGTGGGATTATAGTTTGTTTTTTCTTTTTGTTTGTCTCTATTTTCAAAATCTTACAAACGTCAATCACAATGCTTTGGTAACTATGGGAGGAGGGTAAACACAAAAGCGAAAGACAACATAAGGAAAATACTATTCCAGCCAGACAAACACATCTGCCGGCTGTATGTGGCCCGCAGGCTCCAGCGTGTGACCTTGACTTATTTTCCCAACGGCAGGAAAGAAGCTTACGCTGCAACGAGGGGAAGCTGGAGCCACCCTCCTGCCCTCCTGCTCGGGCTCCGTGCCTCTCAAGGAGAGTTCTCCCCGAAGCTTTAGCTGTTGGGTCTTGATGTTCCATCAGCAAAATTTCTTGCCAGTAAAACATAAGGAGCACTTTGCACATTCCAAGTGCTCCTGTTTCTTCTGAGCCACTGAATACTTTTTATTCAACAGCGACCGGGAGTCATTTCATTCTTTGGGTTGAATAGAATAGAATGGTTGCTATTCATGATTTTAGCATGATCTCTCAAGTGTCCAACTCACATATGTTTGTTCTTTGGTTTCCTCACTACTTTTTAATCCCGTGTTGCTGAATACACGCTGGGAGACACCTTAAGTCAGCTTTGAAATAACATAGGGTATACATAAAGTAATTGACTAAATGCGTGGGAACTGCCTCAGTTTACCTCCTCAGTCTCATTTCCATAAAACTCTTTCCACACTGCTTGTCTACACACACACACACACACACACACACACACGCACACACACGCATACACCCCATATGCATCAGTTTCCCGGAGATATCCAGAATTAACGGAGATACTTACCTGAATTCACCATGCATCCTTCGTGCTTTGCATTTGGTCTCACCTCTGCCTGGAGTTGGCCCTTTGTTTATCTTCCTGATTCCTACTCATTCTTTCGGAGTTTGAATCTTCTGTTCGCATAGCCTTCTTCAGTTTCCCTTTTCTGCCTTTCCACTTAGATGCTTCTCCCAGTGCTCATAGAACCCTCTAGAATAGTGTGTTGGCCTATTTGCTTCTCTTGATCTTCTCCCCTAAACTGGGAATTCTCTGGTGGCTGGGACTTAATCATTTTTTCCACACTTCCATTAAGTGCAAGGAAAGTGTTCCAGACACATGTCCACACTGAAATGAGTGACAAAACATAAAACTGAAACCAGAACACTTTTAGGGGCATGGGCCTTTGTTTGGGTGGATTAATACATTCCATATAGATTTGATCTAGTCATTTAACCATGCATCAATGTCAACGAATGACGTTACCTTAAATCGCTTGGATCTCCCTGGAGAGCAAGGTTTCACTCTATTAATATCTCTCATGACAGATCACTTGGTTTGCTACACTGACCTTGCATTCAGTCGTGTAGAGAGATAGTTCAGGTTTTCAGATTCTGCGTGATTAAACCTCCGCACAAATAGCGTTTATGCATTTTTATCTTTTCATTTGAATAGCACCCAATACATTTCCTTAGCATTCACCATACAACTCCGGATGTTTTCCTTCAAACCTGCTGTTTCTCTGGTCTACCCGTCTGTAAATACCTCCTCCCGCTCCTCCTGCAGAAGCTTGAAACCTGGAAAGATTGCCTGACATTTTTAATCCCCTCCTCTTCCAGCCCATGGCCAAACCCCACGGATCGTACCCTAAGACACACCCCACATCTGCTCTTTCCTTTCCGTTCTCCTTGCTACTTTCTCGGTGTGGGCCTTCATTGCCTGTCACTCACTGTGAGAACTTAATGACTCGTCTCTCCTCCGTGATCCACTACACCTGGATGAGAGGAATCTTCACGAGGCCTGCCCGCTCTCCCTTGCACTCTTGTCCACAGCACTGGGCCCAACCTCCAGGCTTACACGTGTTCAATGGACAGGCTCTTCAGAGGCTCCTCACAGTCTATGTCTGAATTCCTTACAAGACACGAGTGACCCTACATAGTTACGTTCTGATCTCTTCTCCTAGCTTCTCTGCAACCCGCTCCAGCATTTCCCAGTTCTCTAGCCTGTCCTATGTCATGTCACACCCCGGGGTGTCCTTGCCCAGCTATCTCTGCTTGTCAAAGTGACATCTGCCTTTCAAGGTTCAACTTGGTTGGAACCTCTTCCATGCCTCCACTTGGATGCATATATTTTCCCTCTCAATGATATTCCGGTGGAATTTATCTTATAATTTACTTCTCTCCTAGAACCTACTACATTTTTTTTCTTGACTTACATCTTTTTTTTTTTTTTTTTTTCATTTGAAAACATGCCTGAGTTTCCCTTTCCAGGATGGGGGGATTCTCCCGGAGAGCAGGAAAAAAACATTATAGAGTAAAACCTTGAATTGTGAGTAACTTGTTTTGCGAGTGTTCTGCAAGACGAGCAAACATTTCTAATAAATTTTAACTTGACAAAGGAGTGACGTTTTGCAATATGAGTAGTACGAGATGCCGAAGGTCATGTGATCACCACTGAGCCAACGGTTCTCTCTCTGTGGGTGATCGCCTCCCATGCTTGGATGCTCGGTCTCAGGCGTCGGTATTTGGCAGAAATCAGTGATTTTTCAGAACGTTGGAAGGTGCCCACAATTGGTACTAGTGTATTTATTGTCCCTTCAAAGCACCTATGGACAGTCCTTAGCTTTTCCAGACAAGAGAAAGCTTAGGGATGCTTAGCTTCACTCTAGGTCAGGCTGCCTGCAGATGTAGACCCTTTCCTCTGCTGCCTTATTGCCAGTTACATTATATACAGTGAATGACAAGAGTTTATGAATACTGTACCACAGTCAACATCCAGGTGAGCATATACAATGGCCCCATGCAGAAAAAGATTCCAGTGAGCCAACAGATAGCAGTGATTCCGGTAGTGATAGTCAAAGTCATCCTACACAATAACCCTCCTCTCTCTTGTCTCCCTCATACCAGCCATGAAGGTTTTCAAAGGTAAGTGCAGGTTAATTTCTTTATTCTTTATATTTTGTATTTTCCTTATTATTTTGTATTATATTCCAGTATTGTAATCATTTTTACATGAATATTTTTGGGTTGTGGAAGCAATCATCTGAGTTTCCATTATTTCTTATGGGGACATTTGCTTGGATAGACAAGTGCTTTGGATGACAAACATGTTTCCGGAATGAATTATCCTGGAAAACCAAAGTTTCACTGTACTGGGCTTAGCATCCTCTGGAGCACCTTGCAAGCTGTGTCCCCTTTTCGAAGCGCTTACCAAATACAATTAGTCCTGTGTATGTAGCAGACTGAGAAAACCTGATGATCTCATATAGGTAGTGAGGGCCGGAGGATTCTCCCTCTCTCTCAAAAATAAATAAACATTAAAAAAAATTTTAAAAATAAAAAAAACATCTAAATCTGTTAAGATCTCTAAATTTTATAAGAAAAGCCATTGCCTAAATAACCCACATATAAATGGGTTTGGAATGGCTAACTAGCAAAACTCCCAGGCTCCGATGGTCAAGAGGAATGACTGATAATGAAGGCAGGTTCTTCAGGTAGCATCAATCTGGGAGTTATTTCCTTCCTGTCAAAGCCCGGGGGCTTATATAACTCCACCTTACTGCAGCACAGAGATAAAAGGCGTCCTGGGCAATTGCAGCAGGTAATTTTGCAGACTATGCATGGCAAGAGTGTTGTACGTTTGTTTCAGGAGCAAATTAGGAACAGTAATAGCCCAAGCAATAAAATGAAGACTCTGGATTTTTAATAACTGAATTCGGAGCAATTGCCCTTCAATTTTTCTAACAGTATGAAGGCAAGGTACCCGTCGATTTAAAAGCAGCAGAGGTCCCAGACAGGGGCGAGCACACTGGAGGAAGGTCTCTGTGGGACCAGCACAGGGTCGTTGCCCTCAACATCAGGCTCCAAGATTTGTTTTTTTTTTTTTTTTTTTTTAATTTTTTTTTCAACGTTTATTTATTTTTGGGACAGAGAGAGACAGAGCATGAACGGGGGAGGGGCAGAGAGAGAGAGGGAGACACAGAATCGGAAACAGTCTCCAGGCTCTGAGCCATCAGCTCAGAGCCTGACGCAGGGCTCAAACTCACGGACCGCGAGATCGTGACCTGGCTGAAGTCGGACGCTTAACCGACTGCGCCACCCAGGCGCCCCCAAGATTTGTTTTTTAAAAAAAAACTCATTGCAGGAAATAGGTGCACCCTATACCTTCTTTACTGCTTGCGTAAATATGCAGCATGAACTTCAGTTCACTTCGTAAGCTTTGGTGTCGTCGTTCCCACGTAACCCTTCTGCCTTGTTTGTAAAATACTGACTTCAAACAGATTTCCTTCAGGTAGTGGAGGAAGGGGATCTAATCAATCAACAAGTGCAGTCTGGAGAGGGAGAGGGTTGAAGATGAGGAATAATTAACGTTCTCTGAATACCGGCAATCATACAACCCCATTCTTTATGTTCATTTTACACGAGGGAAATGGACAGGCTCTCCAAGACTGTAAGTTACCTTCCTCAGTACACAGTGGATGCGGAGTGGAAACCCTCTGTGGTTTCACTCAAGAGCTCATGCCCTTTGCATCCCGTTCCCCGGCCTCCTGAAGTTTGGGGTCCAGGGTAAGCAGACAAATGAATGGCGTCTACTTATGGCCTGTGCTTATGTTCCTGTAACCCACTCCACAGCCGGATCACTTCAGATCCGGTATGCTTCCTCCCCTCTCCCCCCAGCAAGGTCAGGACTGTGTGTCTGTTGGCTGAGGGTCAGGGGAAGCTGACAAGTGTCACGTGGGCCCGGGGCGGTGTGGAGGCAGGCAGCATATGCAGGCCCTCGTGCTTGCCAGGCCGGCAGTCACGGGTTCACCTTCGTTCTTCCTGACGCTGTTGTCGTCGGCTTCCTGACCTTCGTGGGGGACAGAAGCCTGGGGAAATTTCTGAGCCTGATGCCTCTCAGAGCTCTCTGTTAGTGCTATTTGGATTGCATGCATATTAGTTTTTCCTATAATATCATGAAAATCCATTCAACAAAGATTAGCTATATGCCTGCATGTGTTTGGGTCTGGGTATTCGCGAAGAGGAAGGGAGAGTGTCTGCCCTCTCGGAATTCGCTGGCTGGTGCGGGACTGTGAGGCAGGGTAGGACAGGCGTGTGAAAAAGTGCAAGGGGAGTGCTTGGCGGGTGTGAGTACCCGCACGAAGGCTCCCGAGGAGGGGGGGGGGGGCGTGTGAACTGCGTTGTGCAAAGTGAGCTTCCCAGGGGAAGAAAGGCAGGAAAGGTCTTCAGACAGAAAATGTCCAGGCACACAGGAAGAGTGCTAGGGATGCTTTGGGGAAACTAGTTGGAGCTGGTAATTAGTAAGGGTTTTATTTGACTTCCCCTGGAAATGGTAGGCGCCTCTGAAGGGTTCTGAGCAGAGGAAAGACCCAATTCGATCTGTATTTGAAACATCACTCACTTGATAATGCAAAGACAGACCGAAGGGAAATGAAGCCATGGGAAACGTGTTAGAAAAACTACCCCAGCGCAGAAGGGGACCGCAGTGGCCTCAAGTTGAGTGGTGGCAATGGGGAAAGAGTAGGGGGACAGACTTGAGAGAATTCCCTGCCATGGTGTCAGAAGGGCACGTACATAGCGTTCCGCTGTCTCGCTGAGTGACTTTCAGGGCTGCCCTGGCCCACTGGAAAAGCAGCTTTCCGTGAAAATATCACGTCAGTAACTCTGGTAAATAACATACTTTCTTGGGGCAGCCGGGTGGCTCAGTCGCTTGAGCGTCCGACTTCGACTCAGGTCACGATCTCACGGTTCATGAGTTCGAGCCCTGCATCGGGCTCCCTGCTGTCAGCACAGAGCCCGCTTTGGATCCTCTGTCCCCCTCTCACCCTGTTCCCCCCACTTGCTCTCGCTCTCTCTTTCTCAAAAATAAATAAACATTAAAAATAAAACCATACTCTCTGTGTCTTATCTGTAAAGTGGGCATCACACCATGTAGCCAACAGACACCGCGAACGTGAACTAAACCAAGGCCGCCATATGGCAAGTAGTGAATTCACAATTCATGTTATATTCACCTTCTCGTATTTTTCCTCTCTTAAAAATAAGGTTAATATTGGGGCGCCTGGGTGGCGCAGTCGGTTAAGCGTCCGACTTCAGCCAGGTCACGATCTCGCGGTCCGTGAGTTCGAGCCCCGCGTCAGGCTCTGAGCTGATGGCTCAGAGCCTGGAGCCTGTTTCCGATTCTGTGTCTCCCTCTCTCTCTCTGCCCCTCCCCCGTTCATGCTCTGTCTCTGTCCCAAAAATAAATAAACGTTGAAAAAAAAAAAATAAGGTTAATATCAATAGACTGCCCTGCTCTCATGAGATAACTGGCCTCACATTTCCAGTTAAGATAAAGTTCCTCATTTTTTCGGGGAAGGTTTTATTCTTGTGAGATGTGGGCATGTGGACGCGAGGATTTATTTCACTCTAGCGTCAAGATAAACATAGATGCTCTCCTCCAAAAGAAAGCTAGACTAAGCACAGCGTGTTTATAAAGATTTATGTGGGGCGCCTGGGTGGCTCAGTCGGTTAAGCGTCCGACTTCAGCTCAGGTCACGATCTCGCGGTCCGTGAGTTCGAGCCCCATGTCGGGCTCTGGGCTGATGGCTCAGAGCCTGGAGCCTGCTTCCGATTCTGTGTCTCCTTCTCTCTCTGCCCCTCCCCCGTTCATGCTCTGTCTCTCTCTGTCTCAAAAATAAATAAAAGACGTTAAAAAAATTAAAAAAAAAAAGATTTATGTATGGAGCTAAATTAATTCTTGAGAACTGAGGATTTGTAGTCATCATTCTACCTCATTCTGAGAACACATACAAATGGGCATGTCAAAAATGATGACAATTATTATGCCTTTGTAATTCGATTTCTTACATATTCTAATTATATTCTTTTAATTAGTAACCACTCTCGTTCTGGAGCTTCCCCAAAGTGAGACTGAACTCAGTTCCTATTGCAAAAACAGTTTGTAATTTTTATGTCACAGGACACGTTATTAAGTGAAAAGAATGACAATTGTGTTTTTCACTGAAGACTTAGTCATGGTGAGAGAGAACTTCGGCTAATCACCGAGCATGTATCTAATTTATAAAGCGTCTAATTTGTAAAAGCCACAGTGTCATCACTATCCGAATCATCCGATTAAAGTAAAAGATGATGCGAACACTACATTTGAACTTTGGGCATTTACCCAAGAGCTTGGCCAGGCAGGAGTAAAGAGGAACAAAGATGACACATTTCAAGAGGTTTAAAAAAATATCGTCTGGAAGATCTCATTAAGAATACGCTCGAGATCTTGTTCAGTTGTCATCACCCTGGACAGCATGCGTTCAGCTGGCTGGTGGGTCCAGAACCGGCCGCATTTGATGAACGTCATTTCACAAAACACGAATGATGGCTCGCTAGCATTGCCTCACCAGAATTCTCCTTGGCCGGATGCCACACCACCAACCTCCCTGGCTCCCAAATTTGATTTTACCCGCTCAGCATGATCCCAGTTCATGGGGATAAGGACATTCTATGTCAGACTGGCCAGGTATTTACAGAAAACAAAAGGGAAGTGATGCAGCTTGAGTAGTCAGACATACCTTGTCTCCACGAGCCCATTTTAAAGGCTCTGCTTGTCTCTTCTTATGTGCTAGAACAAGCCAGACATTTTTGCCCTTGGAGGTACATGCGGAGGTATTTAAAGTGTCTTAGTGTCTGCGAATTGCCTCCAGGGGTTGACTGAAAAAAAAAGCCATGTGCACAGAGAAAAGAGAAAGAGAGAGAGAGAGAGAGAGAGAGAGAGAGACTGACGAAGAATGAAGAAGCAAATATGGTGCTGTGTAGACATTTGGTGAATCTGGGTAAAAGGTTCATTGTGCCATTTTTTCCGTTTTTCTTTACATTTGAAAAATGTTCACTATAAAAATTGGAGCACCCCCCACATCAAAAAAAAAAGTATATGCGATAAACTTTTTAAGATTTAGCAATAGTTGAAGGGCGATAGCATTTGTCTGTGAATGTGCTGAAGGCCCATAAATAAAACAAAGGTGGCTTCTCCAAACATTTTTATTTCCTCTTTATTATGTTCACCTCATTACGGACCAGCGTTATAACAGCATCCTTGACCGTTAACTATGGTTCCCTTGTTTTAGTGATTAACAGACTTTATTTTTTAGTATAGTTTTTGATTTACAGCATAGCGGAGCAGATAGTACATAGTATATACTCACCCCACCCCACCCCTCCACCCCTCACACAGTTTGTCCTATTATTAACATCTTGTGCAATTATAATTAATGGACTAATATTAACACATTTTTTATTAACTAAAGTCCATAGTTCACCTTAGGTTTCACTTCTGGGTTTTGCATTCTGTGGATTTTGACAAATACATAATGACAGGTACTTACCGTTATGTATCGTACAGAATAGTTTCCTTGCCCTAAAAATGCTCTGTGCTCTGCCGACTCACCCCTCCCTACCCCAGCCCCTGGCAACCACTGATCTTTTTAGTTTTCATAGTTTTGCCTTTTCCAGAATCTCCTCGTTGGAATCGTACAGAACGTAGCCTTTTTAGATACGCTTCTTTCGCTTAGTAATATACATGTAAGGTTCCCCACGTCTTTTCATGGCCCGATTACTCATTCTTTTTATCACCGAATCACATCCTCCTGTCTGGATGACCGGTTTGTTCATCCACTCACCTACTGAAGGACTTGGTTGCTTCCAGTGTTTGGTGATGATGAAGACCGATGCGGGGCTCGAACTCACGAACTATGAGATCGTGACCTGAGCCGGAATCAGGAGTGAGACGCTTAACTGAATGAGCCACCCAGGTGCCCATTGCTCATTTCTATTTATTGATTTATTTGTTTGTTTGCTTATTTATTTATACTATAACTTATTGTCAAATTGGCTTCCATACAACACCCTGTGCTCACCCTTGCTCATTTTTAAACTGGGTTGTGTGTTTTCTTGAGATCTGAATGACTTTTTTTTTTTTTTTTTAAAGTGGGTCATCTCATGAATAGGGGGTGGGTCCAATCATGTGTTCAGTTATTCCACAACCATGGCAGAAACTGCATTTCCCTTCTCCTTTACTAACAGAATCCTGACATCGTGGCAGACAAGGTCCCTGGTCTGAAATATTTAGTCTTTCAGACTCCTTTGAGGGGTGGCCGGTGTGACACAGGTCTGGCCCACAGGAAACAAAAACAAACAGAGAGTGCTGGTTGGGGCTTCCCAGAAGGACTGTTAGAAAGGAAGACTCAGTCGGCATGCACCACTTCGATCTTTTGTCCTTACCTGTACCCCTACCATTTCCCAGAACGTGATACAGTGCCCAGAAAGGGAGAGATCATCTTGTGAGGAGGCAGACAAAGTCACTTGACGAGTAGAGCCAATGGATAGACGGAATCTGAGGTATAATGACACCATGGAGGTGTTGCAGAAGCCGGGACCGTCCCTAGACGTCCTGGTTTGTGATGAGAAGCACCCCCATTTGGTAAGCATTTTAGTCAAGTTTCTGTTACAGGCAACCCAATGCATTCCCCGCTATGGCGACATTTTTCAAGCACCGTTCAGGGTGACACGCTGTCTCCCTGACAAGACTATTCTAAGCAATGTTTATTTAAAGGCCTGGTTCGCAGAAGTACTACATTTGAAAAAATTTCTGTATGTTATGGGCACGATTATATTTACGACATGTTCAGCACTGTGCTGGGCATCACGGGGAGAGGAAACGAGAGAATGAAATAATGAGGTTACCCTCATGGAACTTACCATCTGATTAGAGATAAGAGCGACCTACATGAAATAATCCTGAGCGCATCAGGACGGTAAGATGAAGGGCTCATAGTGGGTATAATAAACTAGGTATAGCAGCAGCTCCCATAAGGTGAGGTCACTGAAGAAGAGAGGAAAGGGGAATGTGATTGTCAACTCTGAAAACACACTTTGGGTATCCTATAGCTTCATATTTTTGAGTATTAAATCAATGACCTAAATATGGACAGGAAAGCTAGTGCCTGGGTAAGTGAAGACAAAATGAAGAAAAGTCATTTTAATTTGTATGCCAATTCAGCTTTGAATTCAGAGGAAATTTATCACACTAGTACCAATATTTCAAATACAGAGGACTGTAAATAATTCACTAAAATTCTATTTACCTTATTAATTGCCAGTATATTTCATGTTGACACGAAATGGAAACTGAGTGCATGTTATCTCAAAATAGAGCTTTCCCAACGCTTCCTTTGGTAGGTTAATGGATTTCACCCGAAGAGGGGCCCATGCTTTTTCTTACGCGTTTCTGGTGGTGCAAATTTTGCTAATACTGTTAGCAACTGCTATTCATTTTTCCTAGCTTGCGGTTGCCGTTACTAGCTGGAACAAACGTGGGTAGTTATCACACGTCTGTACAGACAAGAGCAAGGCAATCTGAATTAGTTTTTCTTGGGACTCTTTCCTGGGATTCGAAATTTTTTTTCTCAAGTTTTTCAATTTCAGTGATAGAAGAATAAAGGCTTGCAACTAAAATACAGATGACATCTCTACCTAAAGTTTTTAAACCCCTTTTCTTCAGGACTTGGGGGCACGAGGGCATACTTGGCTTTTCTTTTTTCTTCTCTTCCTTTCCTCTTCCATTCTCGAGTTTACGCCTGAGTCATCAAGTCAAGTCATCAAGTTTACGCCTGGCTGTGCTTCATTGCCACGGGGCTTAGTTTCAGGGTTATCAGATCTTTAATGGGCACTGTGGATTGTCTCACATCTGGGCTGGAGGGCGACTGGAGATAGGGTGAATCAAAAGGGAAGAATCTGTAGAAGGATAGGAGAATAGGCAGAATGTTAACGGATTGGAGAAGGGCATGGAACCAATAGATGACAATGGCTATAATCCTCTCAAGGTTGCCTGAACTTAACCCTGTAGGACGTCTGACTACCTACAGGTAGATGGGACTTGTTCGCAGGGGCCCTCAAAACCCGGGTAAGGTTAGGGTACGGGTGGAAACTCAAAGGGACTGCAGTGGGTCCATCGGTAGCAGAGGCGATGGAAGGGCCCCTGATGATAAACTCGGCCGAAAGTAACCCCACCTCTCCACTCCGAGGCCGACTCCGGCCAAATCCTCATCCGGAGCCGCGGGCGGAGGACTGATCGTGAGAGCCACCTCCTCCGCAATCCCCCGCCCCTCGGCGCCGACGCTCCGCGCTCCTTCCATTTCCCCATTGGCTGAGGCGCTCGCCAATCCTGGTGAAGCGGCTCGGCGAGAGGCCTCCGGTTGGTGGAGCCGGCGCTGAGCCCCCCTCTTGCTCCGGCCGGGCCCCCGGCCGAGAGGGGGCGTGGCCGCGGCCGTGGCCGGGCCGGAGGCGGCGTCGCTGGCGCCGCTGCGTGCGGTGTGGTGCGGGGCGGGGGCGCCGGGCGGCCGCGGCGCGGCGGGACCATGGAGCTCGGAGCGCAGCCCCGGCGCCGGCGGCGGAGCCGCGGACCGGTGAGTGCGGGCTGCGGCCGGCCGGACTCCCCGGTCCTGGCCCCTTCGCTGCGCGGCTCCGGGCCGAGGGGCTGCCCCGGGGGAGGGGCGGGCGCGGGCCGGGTCCCCGCAGCCCCGTGGCCAAGTGAAGTTGCTGCATCGCGCCGGGCGCTCTCGGGCGGCCGGCGGGGCCCACTGCGGGCCGCGGCGCCGCCCCGCGCCTTGCCCTGCAGCCCAGCCGCATCCTCCGCGCCGGCTCCCGTGCCGGCCCGGGCTTCCCGCCGTCGCGGCGCGGCCCGGCGGCCGCTCTCCCCCGCGCGGTTCCTCGGCCCTCGGCCCCGGCGCTGCTCGGTGCGCGCTTCCCGGGCTGCGGGGCAGGCGCCCGCCATCCCGGCCGCAGGTGGCGCCCGGGCCTCCGCTCGCGCCCCACGCACGATGCTCGGGGCTGCCCGGCGTCCGGGACCTTCACATCCCGTGGCTCTGCGCGCCCTGCCGGCATGTGGCCCAGTCGCCGTGTGCCTGCCGCCCCGGGTCGGGCCCTCCACCCCCGGCTTCGCCCTCCCCGCGCCTCTGCGCCGGGTGCCCCCTCCCCCGGGTCTGCAGGCCCGCGGGGCTCCCGGCCTCCGCAGCCAGGCTCGGCTCCCCGAGCGCAGGGCAGGGGGGTCGGGCAGCCGGCGAGGGGCGCGCTGCAGGGCAAGGGGAGAGGGCTGAGCGCCCGGGAGCCGCTTCGCGGGCATGGATCGTCCCCGGGAGACTTTGCCTGCGCGGCGGGCGGGGGCCGCGGCGCCTGGCTCTCGCCGTCCTCCGCGCCGGAGCTCCAGCGCGTGGAAAACCTTCCCCTCTCCGTCCGTGGTACTTACGGGCAATGGCGATTTCTTCTTGCTTCAGCCTCCCTGCAAGGGACAGTTCCGTGGCGGAGAGCAGAGTTCTTAATTATTAAGAAGCTAAGCGATGGCCTTAGGGATGAATGGGAACATCTCATTTTTCTTAGCCGCTGTCGGGTGTATTAGGAATTCTTTCTCATTTGGGGGTCAGTTGAAATCGTACTTAACTGTCAGCAGTAATTTCTCAGTTTTTAAAAGACCGAACATTCAAAGGTCAGTTTTTGCTTTGTGCTTGCTTCTCCAAATCAAATGCATACTGGGGCACGAAATTTTAAGATTCAGAATCCACATTTTTGGTGTTTCTTGAGGGGAGGGGCTAGCCTCATTTAAAAAAATCGGTTTGTCTAAAACTTAAAAAGCCTGCGTCTCTATCAAAACTAAGTTCAAAGTGTTATAATGGACTTCTTTTTCTGTCGCCTCTAGGGCAAATTCTGTTGAACCTTGGTGGCTTCTTTTTTGTGGATGCTTTACTCAACTTTCCTTTTCTAGCAGCGAAACAACGCAGTGATTCTTTAAAGCTAGGTCTTTTATCTACTAGAGAGGTTAAACAAAGGAAAGCTGGGTTTGACCTTTCCCATAGGCAGTTCTTATTGTGTATCTGGTCTCCTTTCTAATAGCCTCCACATAGGGCTCATTTTTCTTCATTTTTGAAGATCTTAATTTATATTCACAAAAGTTGTGCCCTTTCAGATGTTTAAAACTCACTCGGTTGGGAAGTTTGCTTGACTTCATCATACATTTGCAGTTTGACCTGTATCCACTGTTGTCTTAAAACCGTGAAAAGAAGCTTGTTCTGGAACTGTCTACATAAAAATTGTTCTTGAATTTCCAGTTGCTGACATGAAGTTGCTCTATAGCAGCGTTTTATCTGTTTCCTTGAAACTTATGACGCAATAGCCAATGGTGTACTACTCTGTTTTTAAAAAATTCTGGAAAAAAAAAGAGAAAAGGCGAAACTGCACTTTACTAAGTGGTGGTGTCGGCATCGTAGCCCCCTGTGTGTTCCCAGCGTGTCTTTGTACACCTACTTTACCCTTCCCAGAGTAACCTGCATGTGGTAAGTGACTTCTGGGTTATTGGAATGGTTCCATTAAAACAGTTGTCTGTTTATAAGTATTAAAAGAATTACCTGTCAGGGCGCCTGGGTGGCTCAGTCGGTTAGGCAACCGACTTCGGCTCAGGTCATGATCTCACGGTTCGTGGGCTCGAGCCCCACGTCGGGCTCTGTCCTGACGGCTCAGAGCCTGGAGCCCGCTTCGGATTCTGTGTCTCTTCCTCTCTCTCCCCCTCCCCTGCTCATGCTCTGTGTCTCTCTGTCTCTTGATAATAAATCAACGTTAAAAAAATTAAAAAAAAAAAAAAGAAAGAATTATCTGTCCTAGGAGGCCAGTACTAATGGTTTCATTTAGAGTTCCCAGAACTTTTCTTTGAGAAATAATCGCCGAGTATATTTCCCACTTCTACGCTGTTATCATTCCTTATATCTTCTTGGGCCCGCCCCCCACATGGTCGTACAGACTGTTGATGCTCACCTCAGTCCTTTTTGCTCAGAAGCCTGCTTTCCTCTGCAAGGTCAGGTTTTCTTGGGACCTGCCCTGGGGCATTTGGAGCCCAATGCTACTTGCAGTCCATGGGTGCTCAGGGCTGGGTCTTCACCCATGGTGCCTTTTACGCGGGCAATACGGGAACAGTGTATGCCATTCATACGTAAATAAGGCGTTATTATAAACTAAATCGAGTATCACTACGGAGATACGGGCAGTAATAAGTCTCAGTCCCCTCTACCTCTTCTTCTTGGGTGCCCTTGTCCTGTGTCTTTCTCCAGAGGTAACCAAACCTGATCCTGTGGGGTGTGGCCTTCCAGAACTTTCTCGATAACTTTTTTTTTCTTCAGAAGCCAGTGAGTGGATGCCTGCTAAGCGCCTAGCGCTATTTTCATACCGGGAGCGCAGAAATAAGAGAGAAAAGCTCTCAAGATGTTGTTAGTGTGCCGAGACCAACGATTTCAGTGCAGTGGGATCAGTGCCATGATGGGAGTTAGTAAGCAGAGAGGGGCGCGGAGCATCACATGAATGGCCCAGTCCATTCATTTGCTTGCTTTATTCATTCGCTGGACTTCAGAGCTTATTCTACGTGCTGGGGATACAAAGGCAAACAAGGTAGATGCCTCTTTTAGCATCTGTCATCGGGTTCTCGGACAGTTTGACAAAAAACATTTTTTTTAATGTTTGTTTATTTTTGAGAGCGAGAGACACAGACTGTGAGCAGGGGAGGGGCAGAGAGAGAGAGAGTGGGAGACACAGAATCCGAAGCAGGCTCCAGGCTCTGAGCCGTCGGCACAGAGCCTGATGCGGGGCTCGAACCCACACGAGCTGTGAGATCATGACCTGAGCCGAAGTCAGTTGCTTAACCGGCTGAGCCACCCAGGCGCCCCATGTCTTTTTTTTTTTTTAATGTTAATTTATTTTTGAGAGAGAGAGACTGTCAGAGTGCTTAGCGGGGGAAGGGCAGAGAGAGAGGGAGACACAGAATCCGAGGCAGGCTCCAGGCTCTGAGCCGTCGGCACAAAGCCCGATGCGGGGCTCGAACCCACAAGCTGTGAGATCATGAGCTGAGCCGAAGTCAGTTGCTTAACCGACTGAGCCACCCAGGTAGGTGCCCCATCGGACAGTTGTAACCGATGGGGCACACATTTAGTTAACCAGTGCGGTATATGGTAAGTGCTCTGAAAGGGCTCAGCTACTGGAGCTTAGAGGGTGACTGGAAACCGAAGCTTAGGGACTATTCAGAGAGATGAGAAAAGCCTCCGGGAGAAATACAAGGGAAGGAATTGGTCAGAGTCTGGGTCAAGGAGAGGCTTGGTAAAGGCTGTCAGAGACATGGTATATTGGAGCACCTGACAAAATTTAGTCTGGTGGTGTGACAAGGTGTGGATGGGCTCAGGGAAGCGGCAAGAAATGGGGCAGGAGAAGCGACCCGGGGCTGTGCGGCATAGGGCCTTGCGGTTCCTGTCGTAAGGGGTTTGGACTCTTCCGTGGACGAAAGGAAACAGTTGCGGAATTCTGAAGCAGAAGGGCATGATCAGATTTGCCCTTTGCACAATGGACAGAAGGGAGCAAGGGTGGAAGGAGGGAAGGTCGAGGAGGTAGAGTTACTGGGACTTGCTTGTCGGTTGGTGGGGGTACATGTGGGGGAGTGAGGAGAGGCGGGAGTTCTGGGCGGTGCTGAGTCCTGGGTGGCCAGCCGGGTGGATGATGGTGCCTTTCTCAGCGGAGCAGCGGCCATTTGGAAGAAACGATGCCCGGTGTACTTGCCTTTGTTAAGTTTCAGGTGGCCGCGGGACACGGTGGTTAGTCGACTGCGTTAGGGATCCGGCTGTTGGGGGATGTCGACTTGAGACAGACATCGGAGAGTCCTTAGACCACAGTTCCCAGACTGTGTGCTGATGTGATGCAGTGAACTCACAGGGAGACTGCAGGATATTGAATTGTGCAAGGAAACTCAGCAGTCCATAACATCTGTCCTGCCCTGTGGGGAATACTCGCTCCGAGGAATCTACGGTTTCCACTATCGGTTGCATTACTTTCTTTTCGTTGATAATGTTTGTAAGGCTGGGCGTTCAGTGGTTGGGTTCCCTGTGACATTCAGTGTGTAGTAGGACATGCACGAGGTGGTATCCAGTCCAGCTCCAAGGTTTGAGAAATTGTGAGGTGCCGAACAGGTGCACGCGTACCATAAGTAAATACTGGTGGTTTATTCAGACATGAAAATACTGATTTTTTTTTTTTTCTCAATTGAAACGTGCTTTTTAAAAATAGGTAATAAGTTGTTAGGGCATGAATACTTAAGTTATTTGAACTTGTCCAACAATGCAGCAGTCAGGCGTTTCTTTTGGCCCGAGACGCTAAGGGTGCCGTGAACAGAGAAAGTTCCAGAACCTCTGCCTTTGCCCGTATTTGTGAACGGAGGCTGTTGGAGTGGATGGAGTTATTCAAGAAGCACGTACAGAAAAAAGGGAGTGTGTCGAATGTGACCTGGGGAGCTCCTGTGTTCAAAAGATACGCAGGAGAGGGTAGGCTCTCACTGTGAGACCGAGAAGGACAGTTGTAGGGGGAGGGGGGCACGAATGGCGTCCGGAAGCCGTGGTCCAAAAGAACATCAGCAAAGAGGGGTGCTGAGAGCCAGGAAGTCATTAGTGATATAGGAGGTGGCAGCGGTGACACGGTAATGGGGACAGGAGCGGGATGGCCAGATCGTGAGAGGGTTTAACAGCGGGAGCCAGGAAGTATGTGGGGACAGTGTGTGGGGACAGCTCTCGGGCGTGGTGGTGGTGAAGGGTGGCTCCAGGAGGCCAGGGAAAGGGGGGACTTTTTTTTTTTTAGTGCAAGGATTTGAGCATGGTGAGGAACCAAGGGGAGAGGGTGCTAGCTAGCTAGAGATCCAGACAGACAGTGGGTACAGAATGTCCATTGGCTTCCGCTCTGGGATGTCATTACTGGTTTCACAGGAGGAGTCCCAGGGGAGCCTTACTGCCACGGACCAAGGATTGTACTCGGGTGGGGAGGCTGGTCGGGTTATGCGGTGCTTCTAAACCTTGGTTATGGAGAGGAGAGAAGGGCATTCGCTAGGGAGGCACAACTGGTTCAAGGGGAGTTGTTTTTTGTTGTTTTTTTTAAACATTGACTTTATTTTCTTTTATTAACTTTCTTTTTTTTTTTTTGTTTTTTTTTTAAGAACGCCTTTTTTTCTCTTCCATTTAAGACATGCCTTTCTTAGGACTGGTTGAGCCTTCTCAGGGTGGGGTGCTTTGGGCATGGCCGTGCCTTTTTCTAGGTCCTGGCGTCCCGTGAAGGTCGTATGGTCCGCGACAGTGCTGTCCTGTTTTGCTTTGAGTGGACGCTTTCTGCTGTCAGTGCTGTGCTGCTTACCTCAAGGTCAGTCTTGTTTGTTTTGTGCAAGAGCCCATCCTCCTGTCTTAGCAGATGTCCCTAGATTAGGATAATTTTTCCATACTCAGATTTCGGCCTTAATCTTTGGAGCCACCCTGTTCTGGTTCTCCTTCCCTGGATCTGTGCCTCTCCTCTTTGAGGTTAGCTCTTTTCTTCTCTTTTCTCCTGTTGATGCTCTCTTTTTTTTTGCGGGGGGGTGTGTGGTTTAAACATCCTGAATATCCCAGGGTGATTTCTCCTCTTTCAGGTCTAGTAGGAGCTTCTGAGCCTCAGCTCTGGGCTCAGCATCCGGGATGGAATTTTCCCTTGGGCCTGTTCTTCCGGGGCCCTCTGACCTCTGGGAGCAGTGGTCTTGTATTGATCTAAAGATGTCTTCTGCTGCATTGTATATTTTCGGACTTTTTCAGTGTTTTATTAACATTTCTCTTTAGTTTTTGCTTTATGGTTCTTTTCACATGATTGAATGCCTACTGTGGACCGTTCTGGTTATTGGTGATAATAGCATTAATCGGACAAAGCACCAGTCCTCAATACCTGGAGAGGGAAAACAGAGGTACATTGTCTTGCAAACTAACTGTAAGCTCCTTGTGGGCAGGCACCAGACGGCACGGTGCCTCATCCACAGCCGGCTCTTAGTAGATGTGTTCCAGCTTTGTTAAGTAACCTCTTAAACACTGTGGCCACTTACAGACTGTTGTTTAGGTCATCACCTTACTGGCCAGTGGTAACACCCAGTGCCTCCTGGCTCCAGCTGGCCATTTGCCCAAAGCCTTTGTGATCTTTGGTCCTTGAATACTTCCTTTTACTAGCGACTGAAAGCCATCTTGGATTTAAAAAAAATTTTTTGCAATGTTTATTAATTTTTGAGTGACAGAGAGACAGAGTGTGAGCAGGGGAGGGGCAGAGAGAGAAGGAGACACAGAATGCAAAGCAGGCTCCAGGCTCCGAGCTGTCAGCACAGAGCCCGATGCCGGGCCCGAACTCACAGACTGTGAGATCGTGACCTGAGCCGAAGGGGACACTTAACCGGCCGAGCCACCCAGGCGCCCCCATCTTGGATCTTTAAAGCTGAGCTCCAGTGCATCCTGAAGATGTCATTACCCTGTTGCTGTGGTTCCTCTCGCGGAGTGCTGTTGTTCATGCTGTGCACACGAGTAGCTCGGTGAAATTGTGTTGCATATGAAAGTATGGATGTGATTGACCGAACCAAGAGCCCATGTGGCCATATTTTATCAGCTAAATGGAAGAAATGGTGTCTTCCTTGCACATAGCAGATACTCAGCAAATATGTTTTCATTGACTGAACGTGTCATGGGTTTTGATTGAGGACCATAGGAAAAGCAGAACACTATCACTACTTTCTAATTTTAAGAGTCCGGACTGAGTCATTTTGCTCTATTCATGTTGCACTTTTGTTTTAAGCCCCCCAAAAAACGTGCATGACACTCCCCCCCCCCCCCCCCCTTGTTTTGTCATGTAGTCCTGTGTTAGAGTTACTACCTAGGCACAGTTCGGCTCTGAATTTGACTTTGTAACTCTTTTTGGGGCCATATTCTGTGCAGCTTAGAATGAACACTTACCTAGCGGTTCATGGATTTAAATTGCTCCCTGTGGTGCATGGAAGGAACACTGTCTAAACACTCAGGGAGTGAAGTATCTAGTCCAGTAGAGGGATGACATTAACCAGAAGAGTGGCAAGAAAGTGAGGGAGCAGCTTCTGTGTGTGTTGGTATCATTCTGAGAGAGGCTGTTCACAGCTTACAACAAAGAGGAACTGACTTGCCTTCCATCTCTTGAAAAGTAAGATTTTAATTTTGGCGGGAAGATTGTAGTTTTCCAGTATAGGTTACATGCCCATTTTCAATAGAAACAGAAAAACACATTTTGTTTATAACCAAACCTATAGAGTTTGAAACATAACTTGGTTCTCGGTTTTCCATAGTACTTACCTCCTGTTTGTGTACATCTTTTAGAGTTAATTATCCGGTTTTTGATTTAAAAACAGAAATGCACAGAGACCCCTTAATTCCCCAATCACCTGTCTTCAGATTTTAATTACACACTGCAAACAACATTGTTTCCAAAGGCTTTACTGAGATGTGGATTGTCCTTTGAGATATCCCAGGGAGGAAGATTATTAAAATGTTACTTTTTTTGAAAGCTAGCATCTTGAAATTGGAGGATTGCAAGGCCTGTCAGTGATAACGACGTTCATACCTGAGTTTGCCCGTTGTATTGCATAGATTAATTAAAAACTTCTTCCATTTCTGACATGTCCAGCATATTCCATACTCCCTGTCCAAAAAAAAAAAAAAAAAAAAAAAAAAAAAACCCAACCAAAACACGTGGTAACAACAAAACCTCATGGTATCATTTGATAGAATTATAGAGGCATTAGGTATTACAGGGTCTAGAACAATTTTCGTTTTAAGCTACATTTATAGTTACTGTTGCTAGACAGGAGTTTAGAAACGTGTGGTTTCATTTCTTAGGCTATTTGGTTTCTGATGATTGTCAAATTACATTTGAGATAAAACATGTTGCCCTGCATTTTAGTATTCACCCAGCATGCCCTCTGGTTCTGGACCCTGGTACAACTTAGACCAACTGTGTACAAGTGAATGTTACAAATAGGGTTTTGTTGCAGTGTTTTTGTTTTATCCATATATATTTGTTCAGATTTTGTTGTTTGAGATGCTTATGATTTTATTGAATGCAAACAGTGGAGGCTTGTCCCTCGTCCCCCATCACGTAAAGATTTAAATTAGCTTCTAGGAAATACTCATAGTGATGAAGCTGAATATAAATAACGAGAATCAAAACCATGTGAAGATCATGAATGAAAACAATGAAACCTATTCTTTGAACAAGGGCCCAGCCTCCCAGGTGGGTGTTTTAGTTGTGGAGGGCTAGAATTTTACTCGTGCAAGGCGTCAGTGACTCAGCCCCAAAAGCATCTGTTGCTTAGTGCTTGTGTTCCTCATGGGGTCGTCTTCCACGGGGCCCTTCTGGTAGGCCAGCTTTTTCCACCTGTGACTCAGCCTCCATTAGGAAGTAGGAACTTCCTCCTGCTCGGTTCAGCCGGTGGGCAGGGAGAGAGCCAAGTCTCGTGGAGGTTTTATGGGCCAGCACACATCACTTCTCATCCCCCTGGCTGAACTCCGACACGGCCTCATTTAATGTGCTGAAGGCTGAAAACGTCAGCTGACTCTGAATCCCCGAGAAGAGAGGACGTAGATATTGGTGACATAACTAACCAGCCTGCATGCATACTGGGAACTTGGCCGAGCATCCTGGTGGTGAAAGGGGGAAACATCGTCAGCTCTACGCTGCAGTTTTCACCATCTGTAGAAACCATACCAGTTTCCTTTCCTTAATACGTTCCCCAGACCCTCACTTGGGGTTCGTATTGGTTACACTGAGAGCCTCAGTGAGGGGTGTGCAGCCCATAGGACGTGGTTTTTCTGAGGCTGATTATATTCTGTTTTTTAGATGAAGGGAAAACACACCTTAATAACAACGTTTCTGCAGAGGGTTAAACTCGCATGGTTCATGTGCTTTCTGGTGGCAACAGTGAATGCACTGCATCTCTGTCAAAACAGCCATTCAGGAATATAATGAGCCTCAAATGGATTTTTTGGTAAAAGGTGTATAGAAGCTGGTTTGAAGTTCTCTTTCCTGATTAGGTTGGAGTGCTGGTATTTTATGTTGTCAATTAGAGGTAGACTTTTTGGAGACCAAAAATGGAGAAAGGACTGATTAATTCAAAGTCAATGTACTGCATGCCAAGCTTGTTCCAGAACAGGGGTTGGTAAACAATAGTCTTTGGGCCCAATCTGGACTTTTGCCTGATTTTGTAAAGAAAATTTTATTGGAATAGAGGCTTGTCCATTCGTTTACATACTGTCTGTGGCTGCTGCTTTTGTGCTATAAGGCAGAGGTGAGTAGTTGTGACAGGAACTGTCTAACCTGCAGAGTACAAAATATTTACTATCTGATTCTTTAGAGCAAAAAATCCCGACCCCTCTTCTAGAGGATAAGTGCCCTTTCTCAGAGAGATCCCATTCGAGTGGGGGGGAAAGATAATAAATAAGCAGCATAAATACATGTAGTGATAATGGTTATCAAAAAAATACAGGAGCAAGGGGACAGTGTATCGGGGACTGCCATTCTTGATAGTGTGGTCAAGGAAGTGGTCAGGGAAGGTGTCTCTGGGGTGACAGTTGACAGAGGCGTGATGAAGGTCAAGTGCGCCAGTCCGGCAGATATTTTGACCAAGGGCCTTATGGGAGGAGGAACAGCAGGTGCAAAGACCCTTGAGGTGGTAGGAGGGTAGTATGAGTAAGTGGGTGTGTGTGTGCGTGTGCGTGCGTGTGCGTGTGCAGTTACAGAGGTAATAAAGGACCAGATCACGTAGGGTCTGGTAGACTGTGGTGGCACTTTGGATTTTATTCTGAGTCAAATGGAAAGCCATTGCAAGTTTTTGAGCAGGGACGCGATACCATGTGGCTTAGATTTTAAAAGGGTCACCAGCAGTGTCGTGTAGAGAATAGATTGTAGGGGACAAGGTAGAAAGACAGTGTGTGCACCTGCTAGGCATTGCTAGATGCTGAGGGTATCAGGATGAATCAGATGGCCCTTTCCTCCAGGGGCTGATGGTGTAACCGCTGAGAAAAACAAGTGAAAAGATCACTGTGGTGTATAGCTGTAGGTGGGAAAGTGTAAGGTGCCGTGGGATTGCACAGGAGGTGCTTGATCCAGAGTGGGAGACGACACCCGCCTGAGAAAACGGGAGGACGCTCATGAAGACTGATCGGAATAGGTGCCCGTTGCATACCTGAGCTCTGAGAGTTTTGGGAGAACCACGCGAACAGATCGTCAGAGATTCTGCCATCGAGCAGAGGTGGCGGTGGGTTTCAGATCCTAACGATTGTTCTCTGGAGCACTGCGGGAGAGTGATTCTAAGATTGCATCGGGCCCCGATGGGATACGGTGCAGTGGGCGCTGAAGGGGCACGGATGATCTTTGCCAGAGAGCAGGACCAAGGTAATTTTGGTTCGGAAAAATTGTAGAAAAGTCTCCGTAATTTATCTGTGGAACGTATTGTAGAGCGTTGATAACCTTTCCCATGAGCCCAGCAGCATGAATGAGGTTGCAAAATATACCTCTAAGTAGTTAAACAAATTGATCTGCTGTCTGCAGTTACTGGATCTGACCCAATGAAACTTTGGAGGATGTCTATAATGATAGTTTTTATTTTTGAGAGAGGTGATATTATCCCATTTTGGATAATAGCGGAAAAAATTGCTGCCATTTTTATTGGTGTAGTGAAGGTTATTCATCTTTTTATTTTCTTTAAAAAAAATTTTTTTTTCAACGTTTATTTATTTTTGGGACAGAGAGAGACAGAGCATGAACGGGGGAGGGGCAGAGAGAGAGGGAGACACAGAATCGGAAACAGGCTCCAGGCTCTGAGCCATCAGCCCAGAGCCTGACGCGGGGCTCGAACTCACGGACCGCGAGATCGTGACCTGGCTGAAGTCGGACGCTTAACCGACTGCGCCACCCAGGCACCCCTCTTTTTATTTTCTTTAATAGAGTGTCTAGATCATTTGAAAATAATTTCAGTGATTATAAAAGAAATAGGGAGATGAAATGGATACATTCACAATCGTAGAGGGAGTTATTGTTTGTACTACCCTGGTATTGTAGTGAACAGAATTCCGTAAGGATATAGAAGATTTGAACAACACAATATTTGAACAATAAACTTGCCTTGCATGTCTAGACATTTCCCCTAACAACTGCAGAATACACATTATTTACCAGTTCATGTGGATAAGCTGTCAGCTTATGGGATATTTCAGAGGATTGAGGTCAAACAGTACAGTATTCTCTACGTTAAACTAAAATCAATAGCAAAAAGTAAAATCATTTCTAAATGCCCAGAAATTATGGAAGATCTTTAATTGCAATGAGAATTTTAAATATTGACAAGATATTTTGATCAGAATTAATATAAAAATACTTCATATCGAAATCTGTGGGATGCAGCTAAAGTTATACTTAGAGGAAAGTTTATAGCCATAAATACATGTTAGGAAAGAAGACGGAAAAAACGTTCAGTGATCTGTACATCCGTCTCACGGAGTTAGGAACAAAACAGCAAACTAAACACGGAGGAAGTACAGTTGACCCTTACCATGGGGGTTAAGGATGCTGACCCCTGGGCAAAGATTCACATGTAATTTTCGGGCATGGATTTAAAGTCAAGGTCTGAAAACCTTTCCCTGCACCCATGTTACAGAAGGCTTCACCAATGATTTCCTTAAGAAGTTAGGTAGCTTTCAGCTTTTACATTTTGATTTCTGCTGCACTTGGAGTTTATTCTGGTGTGTGATATTATGAATGGGTCTCATTTTATCTTCCACATGGCTATTCACTTGCCCCAACATTGATGAAGCCCATCTTCGCCCAAGTCATTTGAGATGCCACCGTTATTATATATTACTAGGTTTCCGTTTATAGGTTGGGTCTGTTTTTGTATTTTCTATTACATTTCCCTGGTCTGTCTGCCTCTTTGAGTGCTACAACCACAATTTTAATCATGGAACTTTGTTCTCATATCTGGTAGGGCTACTTCTCCCTCGTTCCAGTTCAGTGTTAACTGAGTGTCAACTTGTCTAGCTCCATAAAGAAGCTTCCGAGTAATTTTTTTGCAGTTGTGTTATATTTGTAAATTAGTTTAGGGAGAACCAACTGCCAGTCTACTGAAGTTGTGATATCTCATCCACGAATGGTGGATGCGGAAGTCTCACAGGGTGTGCCTTTTCAGGAGTGTGAGTCTGTAGATTTCTTCATGGAAGTTTTGAACGTTTCTTGTTAAGTGTGCGTTCTTTTCTCTTGCTGTTACAAATGGGGTTTTCTCTTCCATTACATATCCTGACTGGTTACCGGTTGTGTACACGAAGGCTATTGTTTTTTTGTTTGTTAATTTTATATCCTGCTGCCTTGCTGAATTCCCTTTCTTGAGTTATTTTTTATCACTGATTCTTTTGATTTTCCAGGTTTACTGTCATGTGATCAGCTAGTAGAGAGTTTTATTTCTCCTTTTTCACTGTTTGTGTTTTTAATTGTTTTCTCTTGGTGAATGCCTCCAGAACAGTGTTAAATAGTAGACAACATATTGGGCATCCTTGCTTGGTTCTTGGCCTTAAGTGGGCATGCCTCTAGTTTTAACCCAGTAAGATGTTGGCACCCCCGCTCTCTTGTGTGCGTACTCTCTTGTGGGTGTGCTCTCTCGTGTGGGTACTCCTACGCATACACTCTCTCCATATGTATCGGTAAAGTCATGTTAAGAAGCATTCATTCATTCCTATTTATTCAAGAGATGGTTTTCCAAAATTAGGAATGGATACTGAATTTTGTCAAGGGTTTTTTTCAGGCCTTTTTGGAGGTTATTATGTATTTTTTCTCATTAGATTTATTAGTATGGTGAGTTGTATTCAATTTGCTAATACTGAATAACAATAATAATAATACTGGTTTTTTTTTTTTTATTCCTTTAAGTTTATTCATTTATTTTTGAGAGAGAGAGAGTATGTATGTGTGTGAGCAGGGAAGGGGCAGAGAAAGAAGGAGGGAGAGAATCCCAAGCAGGCCTCACACTGTCAGTGTAGACCCTTGACATGGGGCCTGATCCCACAAACCATGAGATCATGACCTGAGCTGAAATCAAGAGTTGGATGCTTAACTGACTGAGTCACCTAGGTGCCCTGGGTTTTTTTTTCTTTAATATTTTATTTCATATTTCTGCATCGGTGTTCCTAAGTGCTATTCGTTTGTAAAGGTGTTCTTTTTTTTTAACTGTCTTAATTGGGTTCAGGTATTAACGTTATAGTTTTTTATGTTATACTTGATTCATAAAAAGAATTTGGAAGTTACTCTTTATTTTTCATGTTTTAAAACAATTTAATATTGGAACTGTTTTTTAAGGGTTTGGTAGATTTCCTCTGGTTTGGTCCTCTTTTAGTAAGGTAGTTCTTTGGTAACTTTTTCTGATTCTTCTAGGGAAGTTAGTTGGTTTAAGCATTGTCTCTGCTGGGGTCCGTTTTGATATGCTGTATTTCCTAAGAAATTATCTATTTCATCTAGGTTTTTAAATGTGTTTGCATGCAAGGGGGCAGGGTACTCTTTTATGATTTACAGATTTTATCTTTTTTGTATTCGTGTATTCGCTTCTTTTTTTCCTTTGCTGAAATTAGTGTATGTTTTGTTTTGTTATTTCAGCTGTACAGGTCTGTGGCATTACGTCCATGAACTGCAGCCATGAGCACCATTCCGCTCTAGAGCTGTTTCACCTTCCCATAATCCAAATTCTGTGCTGGTTGAATATTCACCCCCCGTTCTTCCCTTCCCCCAGCTCCTGGCAACCACCGTTCTCCTTTCTGTCTATGAATCTGACGACTCTAGGTCCCTCATATACGTGAACTCAGTTTTTTTTTTTTTTTAAAGAATGAGAATTTTTATTAAGTTAATTTCTGCTTTTGTATCTTTACAGTTACCATCTTTAAAAAAATATTTATTTTAAAGTAATCTCTAGACCTAACGTGGGGCTCGAATCATGACCCTGATCTTAAGAGTTGCAAGCTCCACCAACTGAGTGAGGGGCCTTCTTTGTACTCCTTTTGGTTGACCTTGTTCTCCTTTTTAGCTTTTTGAGTTAGGAATGGGATACATTCATTTTCTGCTCTTAAAAAATTGACATAGGTGGTTAGGGCTCGGGATTTGTTTCTGATTAGTACTTTAAATTCTTCCATGGAGTCTGATATGTAATATTTTCATTATCATTATTTTTTAGGAATTCTGTGACTTGTTTTTATATTCTCTTTCTTCCAAGAGTTGTTTCAGGTTTTTGGTGGGAAGGTTTTAAAAAAATAATTTCTAGCTTTTCTCTGATTTTTAAGAAAAAATGTTAATTTTATTGATACTGATAAAAATCACATCAGAAATGTGGAGCTTGGTGCTTTTTCACAAAATGTATTCCATCACCCATGAAACTAGCACCTAGAACATTCCAGTGTCTCCTTTAAGTCATGACCACCCCGCTCTCCAAGGGCATCCCCTATGCTGACTTCTAAACTGATGAGTTTTGCCTGGTTTTGAATTTTGATTATTATAAATGGTTTTGTATTTAGATCTTTTGTTCACCAATTTTAAAAAATTCGTCCATGTTGTTGCAAGTACTCTTGGGTCATTTATTCTTCTTGCTGTGTGTGATTCCATTGTGTGTACCATAATTCATTTATGTTTCTCTTCATGTACCATTTTACATCGTTTCCAGTCTTACTTTCAGTTTTCTTTGCAATTTTGATCACTGGTTATTGTTGGTAATATTGCTGTTTCATGATTACGTTCATGATTTATTTGTGCCTTATCCTAGGATAAATGTTTTGTGTTTGTTCAAAGGAGGCATATTCTCTATTCTTAGAGCATGGCGTTCATATATGTCCAAAAAAACCTTCTTTATTGGTTATGTTGTTTAGATGATTTACTTTTTTTTTTTTTTTTAATGTTTGTTTATTTTTGAGGCAGAGACAGAGCATGAATGGGGGAGGGTCAGAGAGAGAGGGAGACACAGAATCTGAAACAGGCTCCAGGCTCTGAGCTGTCAGCACAGAGCCTGACGCGGGGCTTGAACTCACAGACCCCGAGATCATGATCTGAGCCGAAGTCGGATGCTCAACCGACTGAGCCACCCAGGCGCCCCTAGATCATTTACTTTTAGTCTTTGTTTATTTTCCTTCCTGATCTGTTTTGGGTACTGAGTAGTGCGTGTCTCTTATTTATAGAGATTGTATTTTTTCTTGGATTGGTTATAGTTTCTGTTACTTGATTCATAGATATTAATACTTTTTTTGCATTGTGAAATAATAGCTTTTAGCATTCTTCCGCTTGAATACTTTTTGTCTTAACTTTTATCTTGTCTGGTATGATTGCCACCTAATTGCTTCCACTTGCCTGATAAGTTTTTGTGCATAGCTTTATTTTTAGCCTTTTCGAATCTTGCGTCTTAAATCTGTCTTCTCGTTACTATGGGACAGGGTTGGCCTTTGCTCTCTGAGGAAGTTTGAAAATCTTTTAAGTAGGCAAGTTTAGTTCATTCACATGAATTGTTATAACTGAGATACTTGTTTTCGGCTCTGTTGTTATCTGTGATACAGTTACCGTGTGTATCGAACTTACTGTGTTCACTCATTATTACGTGTATTTTCCTTGAGCTTGATAAAGGCAACTTCATATCTAGGAAGGAATAAATTTTTGTTCTAGCGGTTGCTTTTCAATTATGTACCTGTATAGTACACCCTCCCCCTTTTTAACCATTTTAACCCATTTTACTCTCTTGTATGTTGCCTTGACATGGCTTCTTTTGATTCTCACCTGTTACCAATACAGTAGTGATTTTATTGTTTTTTTCTTTCTCTTTTACCTCCCCATTTTACTTACTTAACTTATTTATAGTGTATGCGCTCGCTCGCAAGCTGGGGAGGGACAGAGGGAGAGAGAGAATCTTAAGAAGCTCCATGCTCAGTGTGGAGCCCTACTTGGGGCTCGATCTCATGACTGAGATCACGATCTGAGCCGAAACCAAGAGTCAAGACGCTTAACCGAGTGAGCCACGCAGGCACCCCTTCCCATTATTTTTGTTGCAGTTTTCTGCTTTGTCACAACGTAGGTTTGTATACTTCTGTCCGTGACCCTAGTCTTGTTTTTAGTTTTAGTTCTGCTGTTGAATACACAGACTGGGGACTTCTTCATCAGTCCTCTTCAGTCATCCTGTGACCGGTGGGAGATTCTGCATTGTGTGAATGGAGGTCTCAGTTCTCGGCTTCCCCAGGAGAAGATTTATGTGCGGATCCACACTTGCTCTGGAATAAAGGTGGCCAGATGGAAAGTAGCAAGCAGGAAGCAGTTTATTAAGGACAGTACATCCTCAAGGTGGGAGAGTGGGCAGGCCCAGAAGTGGCAGCTGCCGGGGTTAGAGGGGACATTTCTTTCTGTGTTTGCATAGGTCATGGGTCACAGCTAGGGCCACTCCCACTGAGGGCTGAGGTTGCTTCCAGTCATCTACGGGACTACTCCCACAGGTTAGGAAGGGGAGCTTTTGGCCCTATACACACACGGTTCTTGCCAGAACTGTCATGGCCATCTCCCCCAGGGGGTGGGGTTTGAAACCACAGTGTAAATATATTAAAATGAATCTACAGGTTACCCTGGGACAGAGGTTGAAGAGGAGAGCCATGTTCTACACCTGTGGCTCTTGGTCTGTCAGCCCTGTGTGTTGGAAGCCACAAAGTAAGGGGGAACCTGGGTGGCTCAGTCGGTTGAGCCTGACTCCAGCTCAGGTAATGATCCCAGGGTTCGTGAGTTTGAGTCCCATGTGAGGCTCACGGCTGTCAGCTCAGGGCCAGCTTCAGATCCTGTTTCCCTCTCTCTGCCCTACCCCACTCATATCCTCTCTCTCTCTCTCTCTCTCTCTCTCTCTCAAAAATGAATAAACATTTAAAAAAAAAAAGCCACAAAGTCAGGATGTTGTGCCCTCAGGCTTCTTATGTGTCTCCTGTGTATCACTGCCTTTGCCTCTTACTCATGTCTGACTGCCTGTTCCATTCCTTGATTAGATGGAGTTCAATGTCTAGTGCATCCATTGAATATAATGGATTAACCTCTCTCCCGTGCATGTAGAAGTGTGTTAGTTTTGTGTCTTTGGGAGAACTGAGAAGATAGTCACGCCGATCATTCCGTGTCTTTGATTCAGATGATGAGCCTGAGTTGAGAAGGGTGATTGGAATCCTCAGGATGCGTGCCTGTGTAAGCATTTTTTGAGTTCTTGCTTGTTCGAGTATTTTTTATGGTCCCGATAGTTGAAGGACGGCTTGGCTGGGTATAAAAACCTATGTTTCGCTAAGTTTTCAGGCTGACGCAGGGCGCCATCTCACAACCGTGAGATCATGACCTGAGCCAAAATCAAGAGTCGGATGCTTAACCAACTGAGCCACCCAGGTGCCGTCCCTCTTTCAGTATTTATTTTAAATATCTTTTCCCAGAGTCTTGACTCTTTGTACCCTGGAATACGTGTGTCTTCAATTACGTGATGTTTGACCTTCTTTGCCTGTTTTCTGTTTCATTCACTCTCTGCATACTCATTTCTTTATCTTTTTCTTTTGGTTGTTTTCTCAATTTTTCTTAATGCCTTTTATTAAACTTTCATTTGAAGTTAATTTCCTTTGGGCACCTTTTCATTTAATCTTCTGCAACAGGATTTTTTTCTTCTATTTCTTTCCCAATTAAGTTCAGCTTGCTTTTGTTTCAGTTTCTTTTTCAGTCCATTTTCATTCTCAGCTTCCGTATTAGATTCACATGTGCTTGTTTGAGGGTACTCAGTTCGGTTTTGAGTGTCATACTAGAGTTTTCTTTGGTTTCACAGATGCTTTGGGGGAGAAGTTTTGTTAGTGAAATGCTTTGATTTACGTTTTCTGTTTTCTTCTAGCAGTTTTGTGTGGGTATGGACTTCATTTGCGTTTTTGAATCCCCGTTTATTTTGTGAGTAGGTTTCTTGGTTGGGGAGCACTCTTTCCAGTTCCCCAAAGTTCTTTTAATGATGTCAGTTTTGATGGGTGGGTGGCTTGTCTTATTTTTGCTTTCATTTCTGCAGTTTCTTAATTTTCCTCTTCTTTCTTTCTTTCCCCTTTCTGCCATGTCTCCAAGACGTGCCAGTCTCTCTAAATAACTGACCCTTCTTCACAAACGTTGCTTCTCCAAGGCTGCGACTTCTAGTTCCACTCACTTTCAAGCCCCCCTCTTGCAGCCAGTTCTGTGAACTACCAAGTCTTGATCTGTGTTCAGTGATGTAGCACTTTTTCTCCCCCCAGGGGGTTGAGGGTCATTTAAGTCTTCCACATGTCTCTACTCTGTTTTGTATAACCTTTCATCTCTCCCGCCTTGTTCTCTCCAGCCATAGGCTTTCAGTGGTGTAGGATGGAAGCTCTGTTGGAATGCAGTTTATTTATTTACAGGTTATTTGAAGGCTGTTGTATTCTGCTTCCTATTCGTGCATGAAGGCATGGGTCATATGTGGATATTTTTGCTCTTCTTATGGATGTTTCGGAAAGAGGATGTATGGGGAGATTTGGAATCAGGGTGGCCACACTCTTGCAAGCCTGGAAGTCCTGCCAGACGAGCATAATCTTAACATCAAATATTGTCAAGGAATAAATTATAGGACAGTCTCATTCATGAACATACTTGCAAAAATCCTTAAACATAACAATGAGATCTACCGGTGTAAAAGGGTAATATGAGCGTTTTGTATTTATTCTAGAACGCAAGGTTGGCTTAATACTCAAAATCAAATGTATCTCATCATATTAATGAAGGAAAAAAACTATTATAATCATTATGAGATGCAGAAAGCACTCAAATTTAATATTTGTTCATGTTGAAAAACTCTTAAGCAAACTAGGAAAAGAATGATCCCAGGAAGAGTATCTACAAGGAAACTTATAGCAAATGTCATATTAATGGTGTTCAGTGATGAAATGCTTATCTTCTGAAATTGGGAATGAAATAAGAATGCTTGTCCTTACCACGTTTATCCACCATGATGCTGTAGGTTATGGCCAATGCAGTAAGAAAAGAAAAGTAAAAGGATAAGAATTAGAAGGAAAAAAACAATTGAATATATGTAGGTAGTATGATTGGTCTATATAGTATTGTATATAGAAACATCCAAGAGAATCTACACATAAGTTATTAGACTTTAGAAGTGTATTTAGCATGGTTGTTGAACTCTCTATAGCAATTGGAAAATGAAATGAACAAAGACATTGTTTTGGCATTAAAGATCCCAATGTATAGGAGTAGAAGTAGCAAGAAATTTATAATACCATTGTGCAGGAAACTAGAAAATATTTAGAGAATTTAACGGAAAGGTAAGGAAAGGGGGACTATATCATGTTCATGAAATGAAAGCCTTAATATTACGGAGATGTCAGTCCTCTCTAAATCAATACATGGATTCTGTCCAACCTTAGACCATAGCCTGGAAAATTTGGGGAGGAATGGAAGTTGACTATTTGTGTCTAAAATTTATGTGGAAAAATAGAGGGCCACGAGTTTCAAGACATTCTTGAAGAACAACAAATCCCTGGCCTTATCAGATACATAGAGTTATTATAAAGCTATAGGATTCAAGCAGTGTGGTATTAATGCGTGTAAGCGTAGGCAAACACGATTAATGAAGTGGAGTAGAAAGCCCTAAAGCAGGCCCAGACATTCATAGATGTCTGATTATGTTAAGTGCAAAACAGTCTGGAAAGAATGTTTTTTTTTATATAAAAATTGTTGTGTGATTGCTTAGATGGATGTCCCTAATTGACATTTGACCCCTATCCTGTATCATACTCAGAGATCAATTCCACACAGACTACAGGTCTACAGGTAAAAAATAATATAGAAAATCCTCATGGTCTGTGAGCAGGGGAACCTTTCTTAAACAGGACACAGAAGGCCCTGACTATAAATAAACAGATGCTAAGTTGAACTGAGTATTAAGAACTTCTGTTCATTAAAGTGTACCATTGAGATTAAAAAAGTAGTCCATAGGCTGAAAAAGAATGTTTGAATCACATGTAAACTGACATGTCTTCTACCTCGAAAATTTGAAGAGCTGGCAGAGATGAGTAAGAGAGCCAGATAACCTAATAGATCAATGGGCAAGAGACTTGAACTTGCACTTTTCCAGAAGATGTACAAATAGCCAATGAAGATACGAAAAGAAGTTTAAACTCAGTAGTCGGGAAGTGCAGAATAAATAATACTGAGACATCACCACAGTCTTCAGATGGGCTAACGTTGAAAAGACTGGCAGTCTGTAGCGTGGAGCCACCGGAATGCATATCCCAACTGATGGGAGTGGGAATTGGTACATACGCGTTGAAGAGCTGTTGTGGGTTGTACCAAAGTTGAAGGTACACATTCCTCGTGAACCAGTATCTGTCTTCTACATATACGCTCCATAGCTATGCGTGCATGATTGCACCAAGATACGTGTATGGTGGTGTGCATAGAAGCATTATTTGTAATACCCCATTTGGATACATCCCACGTGTTCGTCAGTAGCACAACGATTATGTAAAGTGTGGTGGATTCATCCACCACCCAGTGATAGAAGTGAAAAAATTGAAGCTGTGTGCGACAGCAGGAATAATCTCATAAATTTGACGTTGAGTGAAAAGATGCTAGACATAGCAGAATCCAAACCGTATGCTTTTGCTAAATACAGTTTTAAAGGGGTGTCAGGAACAGGGGAAGTGATTATCTTTGGGGAAGAAGAAGGGATTCTAAATGAGAGAGGCACGATGGGTACTTCTGAGGGTGCTGGCATTGCCTTGTTTCATGATCTTGATGGTGGTTCCCTGGATTTGTCCACTTTGCATTAATCCTTCAAGCTGCAATTTCTTTAATAGCTAGATTTATTCTATATACGTCACGTTTACACTAGTGTTTGGATATAGATTTCCTTCACAGCTCGTGTTCGGTTTTGATTCAATTCACTTATAAGTGTTAATCTTTTCATCGAAAATCAATGTGGGTTTTGAGCCAGCTCTCTCCCCCTCCCCCTGTCTATTTTTTCTAGCGGAAGTCCTGCCTCTCTGGCAGCTGCAGACCTCATTAGTCCTCCTTGCTTCTCTACTCTCTACCAGCAGTTTTCTCGGTGTAGAATGGGACCTCGGGGAGTCTCCAGCACCTTTTTAGGGGTCATTGAGGTCGCACTTATTTTCAAAATTATGCTAAAACATAATTTGCCCTTTTTACTCTCATTATTTCAGAGCATACAATAGGGTTTTTCAGAGGCTGCATGACAGAGCTAACAGTTACTTGAAAAGACTATTAAAAACTCCTCTTTCCAACTAGATATCTGTGTAAGACTGAATTGTCTCCATACACTGCAGCCAAAACAACGTATTACAGTGGAATGAATTCAGAAAGCAGATACGAAAATCCAGCCGCCTTCTTTTAAGCCAGATGTTAAAGAAACTCGTAAAAAGACAATGGTGCCAATGGTTTTTTGTTTTGAGAAATACAGTTATTTTTTAAGATAACGTTTGTTCACACATAATGAATTTATTTTGTCCTTTTCAGTGCTTTTTTTTCTTTGAGAGAGAGAGAGAGAGAGAGGGAGAGTGAGCGCATGTGTGTGAGCCAGGGAGGGGCAGAGAGAGAGAGAGAGAGGGAGAAAGAGAGAGAAAATCTTAAGCAGGCTTCATGCCCAGCACGGAGCCCAGTGTGAGGTTCTGTTTCATGACTGTGAGATCTTGCTTGACTTGAGCCGAAATCAAGAGTTGGGCGCTTAACTGACTGAGCCACCCAGGCACCCCAGCGTTTTATTTAAAACATTTTTCTCATAATTTCTAATATGGTAAATATTGATACATACAACTCATGAACAATTACAGTTTGGGGTTTGAGATGGTAAGAGGTCCTGAACAAAAATTTTAGAGGATTATTGCTTCATACAGCAGTGGTTCACCCAGGGAGTTTTAAAGATACTCATGCCTATGTCCTGGTCCCATAAATTGTGATTTAATTGGGCCTGGGGTGTTGCATAGGTTTGAAATTTCTAAATGATCTCTAGAGGATTCTGCTGTGTACACAAGCTTGGGAATTCTATTGATTTATAGTTTGGAATGGTGGTATATTGTATGCTTATGTGACTTCTGCTCTTGAGGTCTTGAAAAACAGATAAGGTGCTGGACCCCAGATTTGTACAAAAACCTTACCTTGGGGGTCTTAATTTCATTTCTGGTTGCTGCTGTTATGTAGAAAAACAATCGATTTTTCAGAAAATAATTAAAAAAAAGTTTTTTTTTAACATTTATTTATTTTTGAGACAGAGACAGAGCATGAGCGGGGGAGGGGCAGAGTGAGAGGGAGACACAGAATCTGAAACAGGCTCCAGGCTCCAAGCTGTCAGCACAGAGCCCGACACGGGGCTCGAACTCACGGGCCGTGAGATCATGACCTGAGCTGAAGTCGGACACTTAACCGACTGAGCCACCCAGGCGCCCCCAGAAAATAATTTTTTACTGTGAAGGATTGGTATTGCTTTGATACCTTAAATAGTCACGTGTGAAGCCATTTGACCCTGAGCTTTTCTTTGTGGGAAGAGTTTTAATTATTAATCCAGTCTGTTAACTTGCTACGACCTAATTCAGCTTTTCTCTTTCTTTTTTAGTTACTTTTGTTAACTTATATGTTTGCAGGAACTTTCCTTTTCATCTGAGTTGTCCAGTTTGGTGGTGTACATTTGTTGGTTATTCCTTTATAATTGGTTGGTGGTAATTGATGTTTTCTTATTTCATAACTGATTTTGTGCTCTACTCTCTTTTTATCTTTGTTAGTTTCAGGGTTTCAGGGTTTGTCAGTTTTGTTGATCTGCTTCTATCTAGGTAGGATTTAACCTCAAAATCGTTTAAAAAATGATAATTATCTGATGTCTGTGATTAGACTATGGAATTTTAGGATGATGATTGTCTGGGATTGTTTTTTGAACATGAAATGGATACTTAGTCCCTGTGAAAACAACAAGAGAGAAACTAGATTAAAATACCTAAGTAGAGGTGCCTGGGTGGCTCAGCTGGTTGAGCATCCGACCCTTGATTTTGGCTCAAGTCATGATCCCCGGGTCTTTGGATCTGTCTCTGTGTGGGGCTCTTTGACTCTGTCCCTCTGCCCTTCTCACCTGCTCTCTCTCTCTGTTAAAAAAAAAAAAAGAAAAAGAAAAAAAAAGTGGTAGTAAGTAGTAGTAGTAAGGTGTCTAAGCTAGAGAAAGGGGAAGGATACTGATGATTGATTATAAGTAAGTTATTTAATTATAATCCTTATTTATTTTTTTTTTTTTGCTTACCTTTTATTGGGTCATTTCGGGTGGTAGACAAATGAAATTCAAATATTTCAGTGTTCCATGGATTAAATAAGTGAGTAATCTGGGTCCGGACAAGTGTCGAATTGAAGTGCCAATGACAGAAAATAAGGTTGAAAATAATATTTCTCCTCTACTGAGGAGACATTTCTGTTTGGGTTATTTTGCACATATAACATAATCTCACACATATTGTCTCCTTGCCTGTTTTACCATTATTTATTTATGTATTTTTGGTCTCTGTGAATTTCTGATAAAAACAAAGGAAAAAAAGAAAAACGTAGACCATCTTGCAGTCCCCCCTCTGACCTCCCGTGCAGTGATGTATAGACATGATACGTACCCTTGCAGTGACCCTTTTCTACCAGGGGGTGACATTCCTCATGGTTAGTGTGAACCCTGATTATGCATGGTCATCAGAAATGAATGAACTGGTAACGCAAAGGAATGGATGAATCCAGAAAAAATGAACCACATCATGCTGAAAAACAGACGATTTCCAGACTGACTGCGTTTCTGAAACCTCAGATGTCGAACATTGGAGATGCCTGCATTTCCGGGAATTTCTTACTGTGTATTTTTGGCTTTCTAGTATATAAGATTTCATTAAAAAATAGCCTCTTAAACTTTTCCTTTTAGAAGAGTATTGGGGCAGATCCATTAATATGAATGTGTCTAGAAGTGGGCTTTTTCAGAGGTTCTGTAGCATGGCATGGGTTAAAAGTATGTGCACTTTCCATTTCTGTCAGGAACATTGGAAAGAATCTCCGTGAATGGAGTTACTCTCTCAATGGGCTTTGTATAAAACTGGCCAAGCATTAGATTCATATTCTTTCATAGGTCCAATTAGCATTCAAATATTATTTCTGAAGTGTTGGATTTAATATATTTTAGAGCTTCTTGACCCTCGCCCCCCAACTTTCTCCCTCCCCCCCCCCCCCAGTTTTCTAATTACAGCCTCAAATTATTTCTAGTAATTTTAGAATTTCTTTTCTTGAAGATGGCATTTGTTTTTCCAGGCAGTGATGGTTAATGAAACCCTTCCTTCTCTGGAGGAATGGAATATGATTTCCTAAATTGAGTAGAATTTGATTTATCCTAGTCTTCTGATTGAAGTGCTAAAATAAATCAGAAGATTCAGCAAATTTAATTTGAAGTTCCCTGAATTTTTGAAGTGGTAGGCATACGAATGATTAACTAGAGAAAGCAAATTTTTGGAAAGTTGAATGAATAGAAGCCCAGAGTGCTTTGAGTTGACCAGAGCATTTTGATCGGTTTCCCTTCCCTTTCCCCCAGATGCAGAAATGATAAATGCTACATCTTAAGGTTATATTTTACTGCTTTCTTTCTGGTTCTAGAGTACCGAAGTTAATCTAGCATAGTTTTGTAACTTTTTTTAGGCACTGTTATTTTCTTGATGCTGTATGTAAGTTTCTTCGGTTAGCTTCAGTTTTCTTAATTTGCTGTTTTTCCTTCCCAGTGAGGTTTCCTACATGTATGTATATATTTAATAGCTTTATCATCCAGAGTTTCACTTTCGCTGGTAATTGTTCCTTTGGGAAGGAAAGTAAGGGGGAAACTTCATAAATTCATATTGTGATAGAAGGAAGCAGTAGGACACGAGTTAGCTGTAAATGTCAGAGAAGGACGGGGAGTAGTCACGAGTGACAAGTTAGCGTGGAGAAATCAGTCGGCACCCTTCCGCTCTCGTTCCAAACAGACTCATTCCCTTTGCAGCTGCTTGGTGTCCTAATGAGAAGTTACTGTTAACCTAAAAGAATTAAAACAGCCAATTATTTTACCAGCAAAATGGGTTTATCCGGGGATAGTGGAGAACTGCAGTCTGAGACGTGCCATCTGTGGCAGGCCAGTCCCCCAGACGAAGGAGAGGAATGTTAATTTATTGAGAAGGAGGAGGAAGTTGGGAGGGGTTGTTGGGAACAGAAAGCCCCTCGGAGAGAAGCAAGAGTTCAGGGTGACAACGGTTTCTCTTTGGCCGACTTGCAGGGGTAGCACATTCCTCGTAGGAGAAGCGGTGTCCCATCTTTTCCCGTTGGGACCTGTAATTGACACTGCTTCCTGTAATTGATGTTGAGTGGGCCAGGCTCCCCTTTCTGGCTTCCCTGGTCCTTTTTAGTGAGGTTTTCCTTCGCTCATTTTCACATTACAGAACCACTGCTCTTGTGGGTAAGGGGTCCCAAGTTGTCATGTTTTCAGTGGAAGATAATCAGAGTTTCTTGGCTTTTTGTTTTTAATTATCTTTTACTAGAGATTCTTTGACAGTCGTTTGCTACAAACTGGGCTTTGGTTTCGGAAGAACACAGGGAGGCTGTTTGGGATATTGAGGAGGAAGGGATATGTACTGGTACTTTGGGATAGGATGTTAGCAGGTGTGGATTGAAATATGTTTGCTTTCGGGACTTCGAATCAGGAGTAAAGGCAGTTTCCGTGAGTGTTTGGCAGGTTTGTGGCTGTAGACACTGAGTTCTTTAGTATCTCAGGTTTCCCTTTGCAAGTCCTTCGACCAAATTTGTTTCACCTGTAGTGGATGTACAGGGTTTAGGGGCTGCCTTCCACACTTGTTTCATTTCTAGCTCACGTGATGCTTCTAGTCTTTTTTTTTTTTTTTTTAAACTGACTTCCATCATCTGTTGTCTTTTTGAACAGGGGGATGTACATAAACGCAATCATGTATAGATGGTTCCTGACTAGACCTACCCCTTTGTAGGTTTCAGGCTCGGGACTGATGACTGATGGCCTCTGAGACCGGCTGAGACAGAATTGCAAGCCAGTGGAGCAGGGGCTCTGGAGGCAGACTCATTGGGTTCAAATCTTGGCTTTGCCATTTCTTAGCAGCGTGGTTTCTGGGGCACTTGCCAACTGCGGGGAGCCTTGCTCTTCTCATCTGTAAAACAGTAACTACCCCATAGAGTTGTAAGGAGTAAAGGAGAGCATGTAAATAATAAATAAAGGGTTGAGAGTGATGTACCAAGAATAGAAACCTGCCCGGCAGCCGGCAGAATAGAGGACAACAGAAAGAGTAAGAACATTCTTGAGAAAGTTTCAGACCTGCGTGTGCAGCATTGACCACACTTTTGAAGAGAGGGACACAACCACCTAGGTGTCCTTTTTAGCTATTAGAAGTAATAGGGGAGAATTATGAGGGGATAATTTGTCAACCAGAAAGGTGACGACAGGCCTCTTTGTGGATGTTTAGAACAGGGCAGGAGGAAATTAATGCCGACTTAGTGATTTGGGGTCTTGGTGCTAAGAGAGTGACAACTGCGGTGTTGTGGTTTGGGCGGAGTTAGTGTGGATAACTTGTCACCAGTTCTCGTAAGACTGCGTGCTTGTCTAGTGATTTATGGTGTTAAGGGTCTTTACGATCCGGTGGAATTTGATGAGTACACTCAGAAGGTAGCTTATTGTTCAGATGATTCTCGTTTGCATGGGGGCAAGTTCCAGAGGCACTGGAGAGCAAGCAAGGGTGAGAAAAAGTCCAGTGATATTCCTTCGATGGGCGAGAGAGAAAGATTCACATGGTCAGTGAGTGAATGCACCAGGCCTGTAGAGAATTCCTGATACGAGCGCGGGGCTCTTTCTCCTAGAGATCGGGGTGGTGGGCTGGCTGTCTGTGCCCAAAATGGGAGCGCTGAAAGATACAGAATAGTTCACAGAGGAGGTGAGGTGGAAGCTGGACCCCAGGGGTCCTTCAACCTGAGTGGGAACTGTTTTCTGCTGGATGGTATCTTCGTAGAAAATTCCTTACCCTATTAAAAAAAAAATGTTTACTTTTTAAATTACTAATTTGATTATAGTCTTTGTTTTTGTTGTTTCTTTAGACGGTTTCTCAGAAGAGTGTCCCCCTTGAACACATGGTACCGTGGGGTTGGGACTATGTTTTTTTCATTTGTTAATTCATTAAAAAAAAATTTTTTTTTTTAATGTTTGTTTATTTCTGACAGAGAGAGCGACAGAGCATGAGTGCGGGAGGGGCAGAGAGGGAGGGCGACACAGAATCCGAAGCTCCAGGCTCCGAGCTGTGAGCACGGAGCCCCACGCGGGGCTCGAACTCATGGACGGTGAGATCGTGACCTGAGCCGAAGTCGGACGCTCAACTGACTGAGCCACCCAGGCGCCCCTAATTAATTCATTTAAAAAAAGAAATTTCTTAATAATTTTTGAATGAGCCCGATGTTTCTATTTTTCTTTATTTTGCTTGTTTTACTTCAGGTTTTTAAATTCCACATATGAATGAGAACGTGTCGTATTTGTCTTTCTCTGACTGACTTATTTTGCTTCTGCCCTCTAGCGCCATCCATGTTGTTGCCCATGGCAAAATTTCCTTCTTTTCGCGGTTGAGTAATATTCCATCACACGCACACACACACACCCCACTTCGTCTTTATCCATTCAGCTATCGATGGACACTTGGGATGCTTCCATAATTTGGCTACTACAAATAATGCTGCAGTAAACATAGGGGTGCATGTATCTCTTTGAATTAGTGTTTTTGTATTTTTTTGGTAAATACCCAGTAGTGCAATTGCTGGGTCCTGGCGTAGTTCTATTTTTATTTTTTTGAGGAACCTCCATAGTGTTTTCCACAATGGCTGTTTGTGTTCCCACCAACGGGGCCCGAGGGTTCCTTTTTTTCTACATCCTCACCAACACCTTTTGTTTCTTGTGTTGTTGATTTTAGGCAGTCTGGCAGGTGTGAGGTGATACCTCTTTGTAGTTTTGATTTGCATTTCCTTGATGATGAGTGATGTTGAGCATCTTGTTGTGTGTCTGTTGGCCATCTGGATGTCTTCTTTGCGGAAGTGTCCGTATCTTCTGCCCATTTGTTTTTTAATTTTTTTTTTAGCGTTTATTTATTTTTGAGACAGAGAGAGACAGGGCATGAACGGGGGAGGGACAGAGAGAGAGGGAGACACAGAATCTGAAACAGGCTCCAGGCTCTGAGCTGTCAGCATAGAGCCTGACGCGGGGCTCGAACTCACGGACCGCGAGATCATGACCTGAGCTGAAGTCGGCCACTTAACCGACTGAGCCACCCAGGCGCCCCCTCTTCTGCCCATTTTTAAATTGCGTTATTTGGGGATTTTTGGGTGTTGAGTCGTATCATTTCTTTATGTATTTTGTATGCTAACCCTTTGTTGGATAGGTCATTGCAAATATCTTTCCCATTCTGTAGGTTGCCTTTTAGTTTTGTTGGTTGATTGCTGTGCAGAATCTTTTTATTTTTTTGATGTACTCCCAATAGTTTATTTTTGCTTTTGTTTTCCTTGCCTCAGGATACATATCTAGAAAAATGTTGCCATGGCTGATGTCAGAGAAATTATTGCCTGTGCTCTCTTCAAGGATTGTGATGGTTTCAGGTCTCACATTTAGGTCTTTAATCCATTTTGAGTTTATTTTTGTATATGGTGAAAGAAAGGGGTCCAGTTTCATTCTGTTTCATTTGGCTGTCCGGTTTCCCAGCACCATTTGTTGAGGAGACTTTTCCCATTTGATATTCATTCTTCTTTTGTAGAAGATTAATTGACCATATAATTGTGGTTTTATTTCTGGATTTTCTGTTTTATTCCATTGATCCGGGTGTCTGTTTTTATGCCAGCACCATACTGTTTTAATTATTACCACTTTGTAATATAACTTGAAATCTGGAATTGTGATAGTGCCATATGTTTTTCAAGATTTCTTTGGCTATTTAAGGTCTTTTGTGATTCCGTACGAGTTTTAGGATTGTGTGTTCTTGTTCTGTGAAAAGTACTGTTGGTATTTTGATAGGGATCCCATTAAACGTGTAGATTGCTTTGGGTGGTATAGACATTTTAACAGCATTTGTTCCAATGGTTTGGACTAACTTTGCATTCCCCTCTTGTATTACATTTATACAGTATCCCCTTTGCTCTTTAAAGCCTTGACAGCCTTTTGAAGCTACTGTAGCTTTGTTGTAGTTTGCTCTTGTCATTAGGAGGGTGCGTAAAAACCAGGTCTGTCTCTCCAAAGAGCCAGATAGTAATAGGAGTCAGGGGTGTAGGTCGACACTTTCGTACCCTGGAAAGGTTGGGACTGCAGGAGGGAAAAGGCTCACCGGAAATTTGGTGTACTCAAAAAGGTCCTGAAAACTCAATTTCAGTAAAGTACATTTTGGGCTCAGTGCATTGAATCTGTGACCTCCTGTAAGATCCTGCATTTTTGCCTAATGTTTACTTAAGCCTCTAACTTTTAAGAGGTACCCCTCCCGCTCTCCTACCAGGTTCAAGCCCTCCCCAGAAGATACTCACTTGGTTTTGCAGGATTATGAAGATCCAGCAAACGTAACAAAGGCACTTCCTTTTTTAGGTGCCTTCTTTTTCTCTGGCCTCATAGCTTAGTTACTTATTTGCACGGGACCCCTAAGTTAGAATGCTGGTGTTTTTTTTCTGTTGCTTTCTCTTGAGGGCTAATGATTTCTGCTGGAATGCAAATGAAGCATCTCAAATTTTCCAGATCTTTACTATGAAAAATCCCGGACTGTGGCAAATGAGAATATTTTATTAATTCCTGGAAATACTTGCTAAGAATACTTCTCTAGAGTTTTTTACTCTACTTTTTGTAGAGTAAAAACCGTGACTTCAATTTCCGTTACCATGCAGTGGACATAATTTTTGTGAAACAGTGGCTGGAAGGATCTAGAATTAACACTATATGGCTCGTGTTCACCAAATCTGTATTTGATACATTCAGTGCAGTATTGCGAGTTCTGGCTGTTTAACCAGCGGAATTACTCATTACGGAAGTTGATTTTTTTTTTTTTTTTTTTAACGTTTATTTATTTTTGAGACAGAGAGAGACAGAGCATGAACGGGGGAGGGTCAGAGAGAGGGAGACACAGAATCGGAAACAGGCTTCAGGCTCTGAGCTCAAACTCACGGACCACGAGATCATGACCTGAGCTGAAGTCGGCCGCTTAACCGACTGAGCCGCCTAGGCGCCCCTACAGAAGTCGATTACGGACAGCTTATCGGAGTTGACTTACAGTTTCATTCATTGTTTTTCATAATTAACCAGGTAAAAGGATGACAAATAAGTCAGTCATTTTCTTTTTAATTAAAATAAGGAACTTACAAACGATTCTTCGGTAGAGAAGTTCACAGGCAGCCAGGACATGGGGTAATTATTCAGGAATTTCATTTGCTGGTATTTGTGTGTTGAAGGTACAGAGGGGAATGAGAGGTTTTACAATGTCTTTGCCAAGTCAGAATTGCCTTGTAAAGGACCTTACAGAAATTCCTAACGGTTTCTGAGCCTTTTAAGCGAAGAAACGGAAAGTTAGTACTCCTTCGATAGTTGTGGTAGGGTGGCTCATGCTAGCTGGCCGAAGGAGTGGAGGGATGCCACTATCCCCTACTCCGGGAGAAGAGAGGAGTGTTGGTGACAAAGCCCTTCCTCCCAATTGGAGCTTATTTGTTAAAGTACATAATATAATTCTTCCAGGCAATAGTGCGGGAAGCAAAAAAGGGAAGAGGAACTTAAAAAAAAAAGGACTGAAGTGAGTTAGCACATGATTTGTAGTAAGTGGTATCTCTAGGTCAGCAAGGAAGACTGAATGAATGGGTAAGAAACTGGGAGATCCGGATACCAGAAATGGATAAAGGGGAGAAAGCTCATGGAAATAAACACAATATGGTTTTGGGATCAAGGTGATACCGGACTAATGATCTGAATTTACATAGCAGCTGTTCTGCTACCCTGCAGGAAGATACCTCACCCAGCTGACAGGCTCTGACTGTAGTGCCTTCGGGTTGTTTTTTTTTTTAATTTTTTTTTTTCAACATTTTTATTTATTTATTTTTGGGACAGAGAGAGACGGAGCATGAACAGGGGAGGGGCAGAGAGAGAGGGAGACACAGAATCGGAAACAGGCTCCAGGCTCTGAGCCATCAGCCCAGAGCCCGACGCGGGGCTCGAACTCACGGACCGCGAGATCGTGACCTGGCTGAAGTCGGACGCTTAACCGACTGCGCCACCGAGGCGCCCACGGGTTTTGAGCCGAGTCACTTGGGTATACCCATAAACTAGTTTAAAAAACGACATGGTTGATTACGATTTGCTTCTAGTAATAAGTTAGAGAGGGGTACTTTTGCTTCGTCGGGCAGTCACCCGGGGAGATTTGAGATGGAAACATAATGTATGTTACTGCCCTTGGTGAGCAGATACCCTTTCTTCATGGTCTGACTAGTAAGCTGGCTCCTGGAAGGCAGAAGACTGGTTCTTTTTCATCTCAGAGTTTGACATACCACCTTACATACAGTAGGAGCTCAGTTAATCTCTGTTGATGCTATACATTTGGTAAGCATTCAGTGTTGAACCTGCATGTTGCCCATCTGGCCACATACCCCAGAGCAAGCTTATTCTGGGAAAACTATTAACCTCGTATTGCTTTACTGTGTGTGCGTTTTGTTGAAATTAAGCTGTGACCTGAAGATGCCTTACGAAAGACATTGCCTTATTGTAGGTTGGATAGTTTCTAACACGAGTGGAGGATAGTAGCTGTGGGTGGTGCTGTAGAAATCTCAGGTCAGGGGCCTAGGCAAGTTTGAGATTCTCACTGTGCATTCTGTTGGATTTGATTTTTTTTTTTTTTTTTGTATTGTTTTAAAACCCCTAGCAACTTGGGATCGTAGGAAAGACAGAAAGAGTGCTGTACTTGGCATGGCATAGAACCTGGGTTTTGTGCTGGTTGGACTTGTGCTTGGACTTCATGCCTAATCTTGACCTTGTCCATGAAGTTTTCTGTAAGGAAGCCATGTTTTATGTTTCTTTCTTTCTTTCTTTCTTTCTTTCTTTCTTTCTTTCTTTCTTTCTTTCTTTTTTTTTTTTTTTTTAATATATGAAATTCATTGTCAAATTGGTTTCCATACAACACCCAGTGCTCATCCCAAAAGATGCCCTCTTCAATACCCATCACCCACCCTCCCCTCCCTCCCACCCCCCATCAACCCTCAGTTTGTTCTCAGTTTTTAAAAAATATGGAACGCTTCACAAATTTGTGTGTCATCCTTGCACAGGGGCCATGCTAATCTTCTCTGTATCGTTCCAATTTTAGTATATGTGCTGCCGAAGTGAGCACCATGGTTTGTGTTTCAAGTAGTTTCATGTTTGGCTTCTGTTGTTTTTCAACTATTCTTTGAAAGACCTTCTCCACTACCAGATTTTAGAAAAAGATCCTTTTGTGTTTCTTCTAGTCCTTTAGTGGCTTCATGCTGTATATTTTTGCTGCATTTAGAGCTTTGTGTAGTATATGGGCAAGGTAAGGACTCAGTTTGGGATCCCCCCCCCGCTTACTGCATACTCATTTAATTAATAGTCTTTACCCCAGTGATTTGAAACGCCACCTCCATTTTATACTGAGTTCCTTGGTATATTCATTAGTTCCTGCACTTTCTAATCTGTTCAGTTATTAGGTTTATTTCTTCAGATGTCAGCACCACACTGTTTTAACTATTGTAGCTTTATAATGTTTCAGTATTCTATAGGGATGGCCCCTACCCCCTACTCTTTAGTCTTTTTCAGAAGTGCCTTGTCTATCTTTGCTTGATTTTCTACAAGAACTTTAAAATCGCCTTGTCTAGCCCCTAAGGGAATCGCTGGGGGTGCTGGAAAGAAAACCTTCCTCTGTGATGAATGATCCTGGATTCTTAGAGCCCGATCTGCATTGTAAATCTGGAGACTTGGTTTCAGACTTTGTTCTGACGTTCACTGGTGCTGCAGTGAAAAATTAGATTTGTGTTTTACAGCTTTGCAGATGTGTACAGGTGCTTTTAAAGAATTACTGTGTATTTGCTGTTTTTGTCCCTTTACTTTTTCAATCAGTAGATATAACCATTAGAAAACTCCTCAATTTTTTAGCGTTGCAGAAGGGCCCTCATACTTGCAAACGTTGGGGACAACTGGTTGAGAGTTCTCTAAGCTCTTCTCTGTTCTAAAATTCAGTTCTAAATAATAAAAGGTGGTATATCATCAATCCAATCAAGGATTGAATTTAAATCTTTGTAGCCACTGAAAGGGCTACTGTACCAAGAGAAACTGCAGAAACGTTTCTTGGCAAGATCATTTGTCTGTGTCTTTCTTTTCCTCTGTAAGCAGTTGGTGTTTTGAAAGGAAGCATATTGTCTAGATTTTCAAAGTTCTCTAAAAACAGGATGGGGGAGTGCGTTATTTTCGAAGCTTGTAACACGATTGCATTTTAAGCGGAATTAAGTGCTTTGAAAGCTTGAATTTGTGTTGTCATAATTGAGTATTTATGATTGAAATAACTACGCATATGTCTTCTTCCCTTTCTGTGTGATAACTGTTAGGTCTAGCGAGAGCCTCTGGACAGAATGGTTGGTTTATAGGAGAAGACAATCAAGGCTGTGATAATTCTTAAAAGTAAAGCTTTACATTTTGAAGGGCAAGTCACATCTATAGTTTGTATGATTCTGTAACAGATGGGGAAATCATGGAACAAATGATGAGAGAAAATTGGCCTTTATCTGTTGGCAAATGGCAGTCAATGAAGAGATGACAATTTTTTTTGGCTCCTTTTGGAAAATTACTTTCAGGATTCATTGATTTAAAATTGCTACAGGACTTGGGGCGCCTGGGTGGCTGAGTCGGTTCAGTGTCTGACTCTTGATTTCAGCTCAGGTCATGATCTTGCTGGTTCATGAGATCAAGCCCTGAGTTGGGTTCTGCACTGACAGTGTGGAGCCTGCTTAGGAGTCTCTCCCTCTCTGTTTGCCCCTCCCCCACTTGCTCCCTCTCTCTGTCTCTGTCTCTCTCTCTCTCAAATAAATAAACATTTAAAAATAATAATAAAATTGCTACAGGACTTAAAACTCTAAAAACATTTACCAGAAAGTCTAGAATTGTATACTGAATAATATTCTGAAGTTAAGGTTGAGGTTTGGGGTATGTTGAGTCTAATTAAGCCAGACTCAGTCTATTTAAGATAGGTAAATAATGTTCTTAAGGAGGAATAAACATAATTAGATAAGCTGATCTAAATTACCATTATTAAAATTAGAAAGGTTGGAGAGGGGAGTTTAAGAAAACAAAAATATAAGCAGAAAATAATCCTGAGAATGAAAGTCAGTTTATTGAATCTTCAGATGTTGTTTGTGTGCTGAAAAGGAATAGAATGTCCCAGGAATGTGAGACTTCTTCAGATAAAGCTCTTGAGTTTACATTTCCTTTTTTCAAGAGTACATGTGACTAGAATAAATCAGAATCCGAGCCCCAATTCCACATTCCTGGGAGGGAAACTGGCCCCTTTTGGGTAGCGCCTGTCTCCGTCCAGTCAGCCTTGGCCACAGGGTGGGGGTGGGGGTCACAAAGCCCAGGGTTTCAAAGGGTCATTAACCCCTCACGTTTCTACTAAAGTCAAACGGCACCTTAAAATGGACTTGTGTTTCAGTTGTCATCACAGATTATGTTTTGGGAAATAGGTATTTTTTTCCTTGGAGTTCAGTTCGATCTTGCGGACTCTTTGCAGTCTTAAAAAGCTTTAATTTACAGTCTATTAGAGCGCCCATGTAGCCCCGTCCTGGCGAACACTGGGGTTTTTCATATGTTTTAATCTCTACTAATCTACTAAGTGAAAATGGTGTAACACATCATGGCTTCGGTTTGCATTTCTTCAGTATTATGGAAGGTTGGGCATTTTTGCGGATCTGCTTTTTCCACTAGCCATCAGGTGGATGGTAACTTAGTTCCTTTCTGTTCTTGTTCAACCAGATTGGTGGGCTACAGGGCGTCCTTCGTAGTGTGCTACTTTGGAGGAAGTTTCAGCTTGTTCTATCAGCCATCAAATTAGCACTAAAAATGGCTCATCTCAGGACTGGCTCAGGTGGAGTGAAGTGCCGGCAGAGCATTAAAGGGAAGTGGTCACAGGGCAGGTGTCATGGTGGCAACCGTCGTGATTGGTAGACAGCAAACCGTCACTGCAAATCGAGCTCAGCGTGGACGGAGGACTGTGTGGTTTAGAAAGTTACTTTATGTAGGCAAGCGACAAAGTCCTCTGAAGGCTTAGAGATCTGGGCCTGGCGTGGCGTTGTCAGTAGGTGCGTTTGTATGAGGGGTCTTGCTGTTTAACATCGGGTGAATGTTCCGAATGAAATCGTACCATGACGCAGCCTTTGGAAAGATTTTTGCACGTATCTCGCGTTTAAACCTTTCCTTTTGTTATTTCTTCAAAGCTCAACAGAGCTGGGCAGGCCGATAACGTGTAATTCTCTTGAAATTAAATTAAAAACAATCACGTTACGGTAGGTCGGTTGGGGTGTAGGGCGTTTTCCACCTCTGAGAATGTTAGAGCTCGTGCTTTGGATTGTCTTGAACGTATACTCCATTTGGCTGGATGTTTCTTTAGATTTTAATATTCATGAGCACTGTCCTCATGCTTCTTAACATTGAATTAAAGCCAAGGTAGGGCTGTCGAAGGCATTTTCGCCTTTCTTTTGCGTTACTTCCTTGACTGGGCTCTCTCCGTTTCTGGGTTTCTGCCAGTGCAGATGAAGGTTTACTTCATTAGCTCTCAGTGTACAACAGTGAATGGAAAACATAAACATGCGTCTGATTCTTGCATGTCGAACTTTCCCCTTCCCCTTTGCAACCAACTCCTTTGGGGAAGCTGAAACTGAAGACCCGTGTCTGAATAGCATTTTAACAGTATTTCTCATTAATATGCTTTGTCAGTCCTCAATTTGCAAGAAAGGCACTGTCAGGATGTTCTTGGTTTGAAGCCTGGATGCTTTGATTTCCGTCCTGTTAATTTCTTATCCGTGACCCTCTGCTGGGAAATGCCCTCCCCCCCGCCCCCCCCCCCCCCCCCCCGTTTGATCACATTCAGGAGAAAAAGTAAAACTTCTGATATCTTTTTAAAATTGTTCACGTATTAATAAGATTGCCACCTCTTCCTCTCTGTGTGAAGATGTAATATAGTATATACTTTTGCTTCAGTAGTTTTTCCGAATTTTGACCTTTTTTATTTGAGAAAAAAACCTAAAGGAAGGCATAAGGTGGAAGGTTGTTGATTATTCTCTTTAAATGTCTTTCCTCTTACAGATGTCATCTTTAAGTGTAGGTTTTAAACCAGAAATATCCCCTACAACTTGACTCACAGAAAGTAATCTGGAAGAGATTTACGTGCACATCAGATCTACATGAGATCACTGGGTGAGGTCACCAAGGGAAGGGTCCAAATAAACACATCTAAAATCTGGTAATCTCGTAATTCTCTGGCATTTTGGAAGATGATAGGTACTATAGAGGAAAAGAAACCATTAAAGATGTTGCAATTTTGTGTGGGGTGGGGTCAGAGAAGATAGTATTTGAATAGAGATTTGAAGGAGGCTCCAGGGGTGTGGGGTGGGTGGGGAGGGACAGTCCAGGAGAGGTCATAGCAAATGCAAAGGTCTTCCTCTTTGGAATGGCTGCTCCCTGGTGTGTAGAGGGAATTGGCCTAGGAAGGCAGCCAGGCCTGAAGTAGAATGAGAGAAGGGGGTGGGGGTGTGAGGGAGAGGGGATGAGAGAGATAGAGAGAGAGAGAGAGAGATGAGGACAGAGTGGTAAAGGGAGGGAAGGAGGCAGGTCAGGTAGCTATCTTCTAGGTCATTGTAAAGGTTTTGGCTTTGACCTGAATGAGGTGAACAACGATTAGAGGGTTTTGAATAGAGGAGAGACATGATCCAACTTCCCCTTTGATAGAATTGCTCTGGTTTCCATTCAGAAGAGAACAGGAGCGAAGGGTAGAGGCAGGAGACCAGGGGGAGTCCTCAGGTGGGAGCTGCCTGATGGTGGCCCTGGGTTGGGATGGAAGCAGTCGAGGTGGGAGGAGTGTTCTGATTTTGATATGTTTAATTTTTTTTTAAATGTTTGTTTATTATTGAGAGACAGAGAGAGACAGAGCATGAGCATGGGAGGGGCAGAGAGAAGGGGAGACACAGAATCCAAAGCAGGCTCCAGGCTCTGAGCTGCCAGCACAGAGCCTGATGCGGGGCTCGAACTCACAAACCACGAGATCAAGACCTGAGCCAAAGTCGGACGCTTAACTGACTGAGCCACCCAGGCACCCCTGATTTTGATATATTTAAAAGGCAGAATCACCCGTGGTATTTGCCGATGGATCCGATGTGAGCTATGTGAGGGAGAGGGGGGAGAGAAGTTAAGGATGCCTAGCGTTTTTTTGTTTTGTTTTTTAATATTTATTTTGAGAGAGAGAGAGAGAGAGAGAGAGAGTATGCGAGTAGGGGAAGGGCAGAGGGAGAGAGTCGCAAGCAAGCTCCGCAGCTTGCTCAGAGCCTTGTCAGCTCAGAGCCTTCTTGTTTTAGATACAGAGAAATTATTTTCCCAGGGTGTTTCTTAATAGGTTGCACAACTTGTGTCCATATTTTCAGTGCTTCCCTTCAGTTTAGTCTTTTCACAAATTGAACAGTCTGATGCTTGCATAATGGGAGTGGTTCGTAAATTTCGATGGCGTTTCGGGTCCTGCTTCTAGGGCCTGTGCGATTTTGCCGGAGTTCCTGCCATGCTGCTATGCGGTGTTGATTCAGTGAGTGAATGAACTTAGGCGAATGTGTGTGTGTGTCTGTGGGGGCGGAGGGTTGTACTATAATGAAGACAGGAAATGTGAAAAATACCATCTTAGCTGGTAGATGGAAGGATCACTTGTCTTGTGAGATTTTCTGCCTTCAGCGTTGCAGAGTTCATCTTGGCTCAAAGCAGCTTAGTAGAAGCACAGGCTTCCATAAGTATGTTGCTCTCCTGTCCTTCCTGAGTTTCCGGGTTCGGGAGTGGGAAGGTACCAGGTTTTGGAAAAGTTCTGCCTCCTGGTGATGCTAAAGGAGAAACCATGGAGGGCCCACGCACTTCCTGTTTGTAATTACACTTTGATTTTCCTAGACCATTTACTAAGCCGCCTGAAGTTTGCTTCGTTTTCAACTTTTATTTTACATTATTTTTACTATTAATCTTGAGGCTTATTTCTTTTAAAACGATTCCAGGTTTTTTTTACATAATTATACACACACACACAGACACACACACACACACATTGTCTTATTATGTCACCCGTTAATGTTTGTCTTACTAGCATTTATTTCATTCCTGATTGTCTTGCACGTTGATTTATCTACCCTTCCTGGCTCACTTTCCAGTAGAAGCCGAGCTTCACAAAAACAAGAAATTGTCTTTTACTGCATTTTATCCCCAGTACCTAAGTGATAGTAGATAATAGGTATTCAGTAAATAGTCTTGCGTAAATAAATACTGCAGACCCTATTTTGTATGGTGTAAGATATTCAGTGTCATAAGAAGTTTATCCCATAATGAAAAAGTCTGCTGAAATACTACCTAGGCGGTTGCATAGTTACTTATTTTATAGATCTAATTTAATTTGCTTTGAGTTAATTATTTTGTTTGGTTATTTAGTTTCTTCTGTTTTATTATTGGAAATAACATTGAAAGGAGGACATCTTTATCTATAGATCCTTGACCACATTTGTATTTATTCCTTTCACGTATCGTAAAGAATTATTAGTTGAGATCATTTAGGTCTGAACATGTACTGACAACAGAAGTATAATAGTTTACACCTCCACTGACATTTTACAAGGGCCCCTTTCTTCTAGACTTTGATCTCCAATACTGTTTTCTTCTCGTTTTATACTCCTTCCCTTTGGCAGGCCCATCTCTTGCTGCTTTTACAGCCAGTGCTGGTGATTTGTGGCCTCTTAACCTCAGGCTGTAACTCTGTATGTGCTAGAGCCTGGAGATCCCTCTGTACCTCAAGTTCACATTCCCCAACGGCATAATGATCATCTTTCCATCAGAATCTGCTCCCCGCTGCTCTGTTCCCTTTTGAGGGAAATGAAAGTAACATCTTTGCAGGCGCCCAAGATGGAAATGTGGGCATGATTCTCAATTCTTCTCTTTCCTCTTTATCCTTAACTAGTTGGTACAAACCCCTTTATTTCCATGCTTTTTCCTCCTCCTCTAGTTTAAGCTTATTACCCCCTCTTCCTTGGACTATTAGATTATTGCTCTGACTTCCTCTATCACTTTGCTCTAATGGATCATCCTTGCCGCCAAAGCTGTCCTCCTAAACGGCCCATCTTCTATTGCTGTCCTAATTAAATTCCTTCAAACTCTCCTAGTTCCTTACAGAGTGAAGTTTGAGCAGAGACTTCAGCAGAGGCTGTGCTCGGCTTGCCCTCCGCACAGTCCACCCTTCATCATTTCTTGTAATGAGGGATTTTCCTCCCCCTTATTCTCCAGGTGCGTTGCACCCTTGGTGTTCCACGTGTGTGTCTTAACTCTTTTGTCCCTCAGTGGCTGGACTCTGTCTAGAATACTGTCCCTCACTTATTCACTTAACATTCATTTGTCAATTCAGCTCCAAGAAGACTTGCTTACTGACTCTTTTCTAGTGATAGCTTCCTTTTCTGTACAGCTGCGGGTGGTGTTTCAGCACTTCTGTGACAGAATATTCAATGTCATTTATAGGTTTGTATGCTAGGCTGTGTGATTGAGTCTTATTTGTCCTTGATTCCATGGCACTTACTGTAAGAGACATTTAACAAGTATTAGTTGAATTAATGAATATATCAATGGAAACATCCTTGAAATTGATACCTTTTTAGTGTTCTTCCTTTCTGCTTCTGTCTGGGAAGTATCCTTTCCATTTAGTCTGAAGAACTTTAGCATCTTTTGTAGTATGGATCTGTTCAGCGTTGGTTTATTGGAAAATGTCTTTGTTTTGCTTTCTTTTTATTTTTAAAGAATTATAGTCTCACAGGAGATTTCAAAAAATCACAGTCCCATGTGCCCTTTGCCCAGTTTTCCCAAATGGGGACATCTGGTATACCTGTTACTGTAGTAGCAAAACCAAAAAATTGATCTTAGTATATTTCTATTAACTATTAAGATTAAGATCGATTAAGGTTAAGAGCTTATTCACTGTCCAGTGTATTTTCAGTTACACTGTGTGCGTGTGTGTGTAGTTCTGTACAATTGTATTACGTGTAGATTTGTGTAAGCACTGCCACAGTCAAGGTGCGGTACTGTTTTCATCACCGTATAAGGTCTCCCTTGTGCTTTTTTAAAATAATCTCATCCACTCTACCCCCTACACCCTGTTCTCCGTGTCTGTAGTTGTGTTATTTTGAGAATGTTACCTACATTGAATTGTACTGTACTTAGTAAAAAATGGGCAGAGGACCTGAATAGACACTTTTCCAAAGAAGATAGGCAGATGGTCAACAGACACATGAAAAAATGCTCAACATCAGTAATCATTAGGGAACTGCACATCAGAACCACAGTGAGATATCACCTCATACCTGTCAGAATGCTGCTTTCAGAAAGACAAGACATAACTAGTGTTAGTGGGGGTGTGGGGAAAAGGGAACCCTCATGCACTGTTGTTGGGAATGCAAACTGGTGCAGCCACTGTGGAAAACCGTATGGAAGCTCCTCAAAGAATTTAAAAATGGAACTACCATATGATGCAGTAATTTTGGTTCTGGGTATTTATTCAAAGAAAAAGAAAACACTAATTCAAAAAGGTGTCTACACCCCTGGGTTCACTGCAGCATCATTCATGATGGGAACAGCCTGTGTGTGTGTGTGTGTGTGTGTGTGTGTGTGTGTGTAGGGATTATCACTCAGCCCTACAAAGAATGTGATCTTGCTTTGTGCAACAACATGGATGGACCTACAAGGTATTATGCTAAGTGAAATAAGACAGAGACCCAGGACCTTGTGATTTCACTTGAATATTAAATCTAAAAAACAAAACAGACAAAAGAAAACAAATAGATTCATAAATATAAAGAACAAACTGGTGGTTGCCAGAAGGGAAGGGTGGGGGGAATTAAGAGATACAGACTTGCAGTTATAAAATAAGTAAGGCACAGAGATGAAAAGTACAGCGAAAAGAATATAGCCAATGATACTGTAATAACTCTGTATGCGACAGGGGTAGCTAGACTTACCCTGGTGATAATTTCATAATGTATATAAATATCGGATCACTCTGGTGAACACCCAAAACTAATATAATGCTGTGTGTCAGCTATACCTCGATAATAAGAAAGTTTCACCAAACCCAAGATAATAAACTAATTAAAACTATGTGGGTATGGCACTGTTTCTTTAGAAGACCTGATAAACAAATCTGTCTTCACCGGAAATCATGTTCCGCAGCTGTGATCAAAGAGTGGGAATAAGGTGAAGCAAATCATCATGTTCAGGGTGTCTGAGTAATATCGTTTTGCAAGATGAGCTCCATTTTAATTTACAGAAACACTCTTAGGTAAAGTCAAGTGAATTAAAAATTTTTTAAAGCGAATTAAAAATAAACCGCATGAGTGAACGGATTCCCAGTTCAAGAAGTCCTAACAACTGAAAGCGAACTCATTTTTTCTTCATTGACTATATAATCTGTAAGTATTTGGGGAAGTTAAAATAGTGTTAATATTTTTTGTTTTATTGCTAAATATCTGTAACAGTACTTAGGTCCACCTAATGAAAAGATGAGTCAGATATATAGAATGTGCTCCTGCGAGCGTGTTTTTAAGGCATTCATTATACAGTGTATCTCATGTCTTACATCCTAATAAAATATTATAGGGGCGCCTGGGTGGCGCAGTCGGTTAAGCGTCCGACTTCAGCCAGGTCACGATCTCGCGGTCCGTGAGTTCGAGCCCCGCGTCGGGCTCTGGGCTGATGGCTCGGAGCCTGGAGCCTGTTTCCGATTCTGTGTCTCCCTCTCTCTCTGCCCCTCCCCCGTTCATGCTCCGTCTCTCTCTGTCCCAAAAATAAATAAACGTTGAAAAAAAAAATTAAAAAAAAAAATATTATAATGAAAACAATCCAGAATGCCCTTACACATCATTCAGATCGTTGTCTGTATCAATATTTCTTCCTTTTTATTGCTGAGTAGTAAAGCATCGTATGGATTCACCAGAGTTTGTTCAGCCATCCACCCGAATAACATTTGACTGGTTTCTAGTATTATGAATAAAGCCGCTGTGTTCACATACAGGTTTCTGTATGGAAATAGGTTTTAACTTCTGTGGAATAAATGCCCAGGAGTGTTAATTGGCCCAGGGTCCAATGGCAAGTGCGTATTTAGTTTGGTAAGAACTTGCCAAACTGTTTTCCAGAGTAGCTGTACCATTTTTATTTTATATCCGCACCAGCGGTGTATGGGTGATCTGATTTCTCTGGCTCCTCATCAGAATTTGGTATTATTACTGTTTTTTATTTTAACTGCTCCAGTATGTGTGTAGTGATATCTCACTGTGGTTTTAGGTGGCATTTCCCAAACGGCTAATGATGTTGACCAGTGATGTTGGCTATTAATGTTAATCATTGATTGCCATCTGTCTCTCCTCTTTGATGAAATGTTTCCTTATGTCTGTTGCTCATTTTATACTTGTGTGCTTTTTCTTTTAACTGTTGAGTTTTGTGATTCTTTATATATTCTAGATAGGAGGCTTTTGTGGCATGTTCGGTTTCCAGATATTTTCTCCGTGTGTAACTTGCTTTCATCCTCTTAACAGAGTCTTTGCAGCTCAAGACTGCAAAGTTTGATGCTTTTGTTTTTGAAAGTATTTCTGCTGGATGAAAAATTCTGTGTTGGGGATGCCTGAGTAGCTCAGTTGGTTAAGCATCTGACTCTTGATTTTGGCTCAGGTCATGATCACAGTTCGTGGGAGTGAGACCCACATCGGGCCCCACACTGACAGCATGGAGCCTGCTTGGGATTCTCTCTCTTTCTGCCCCTCCCTTGCATGCACGCGCGCGCGCACACACACACACACACACGCACGCACTCTCAAAATAAATTTAAAAAATTCTGTGTGACAGTTTATTTTTTCTCCTTCCTCAGTATTCTAAACACGTCACTCCATTGCATTCTGATTTTCACTATTTTTGATAAAATGTCCCTTTCTTACATGTTATTCTTATTGTGGTTCCCTTTTTCCTATTGGTGGCTTTGGATGTTTTCTCCTTATCTTTGGTTTTCAGCAGTTTGGCTGTCATGTTCCTATGCGTGGTTTTCTTTGTATTTATCCTCCTTGGAATTGAGTGAGCTTCTTGGATCTGTGGGTTGATGTCCTCTATCACAGTCTGGAAAGTTCTTAGACATTGTTTCTTCAGGTATTTATTCTGTCCCCTTCTGTCTTTCTCACCTTCTGGGACCCCAGTTACACTTGTAGTCGAGCCATTTGATATTGTAACACAGATGTTGGGAAACTTTGTTGTGCTTTTTAAATTATTTTTTTCTCTTGACACTTGTAGAACTGTCTGCTGTTTCCAGTTTGCTGTTAAGCACATTGAAGTATTTATTTCAGAAGTTGTAGTTCTCTTTTCTCCCTTTTCTGTTCAGCTCTTTAGTTTCTGTTGTATTCTGCTGAGATCCTTCCCTGTTCGTGTTTACTGCTCATCTTTCCTACAAGATTTTTTAGTACATTGAACATAGTTGGGTCTGCTGGTTGCAGTCCAGGGTCCTATATGGGCTTATCTCCGTTGCCTGTTTTTTCTCTTTTTTATGAATCATATTCTTCCTCTCTTGTTCGATGACTTTCTTGTGTGGTGGTCACTGTGTGTAATGAACAGTGAAGCCTGGAGGACACCACACGAAAAGGGCTTGTCCCTCTTTTGGCCATGCTGCTGACACGAGGGACTGAGCTGGGCCTAGACTTTGCTGTAGCAAGGGTTAGGTCCACTTCATCCTTAGCTGCAGATATTTTGGGAGTGGGATTGAGACATTGTTTCTGGGAGAGCTTCAGAATGATCCCAGGAAGACCTTGGAGATTTCTGTGCTTTAGAGCTAGGCTGCCAACTTTTTTTTTTTTTTTATTAAATTTTTTTTTTTAACGTTTATTCATTTTTTGATAGAGACAGAGCGTGAGTGGGGAAGGGGCAGAGAGAGAGGGAGGCACAGAATCTGAAGCAGGCTCCAGGCTCCGAACTGACAGCACAGAGCCCGAACCGGGGCTCAAACTCACAGGCCGTGAGATCATGACCTCAGCTGAAGTTGGACCCTCAACCGACTGAGCCACCCAGGCGCCCCATAGGCTGCCAACTTTCTGAACAATGACGGACTCTCGGTTTTATAGCTTGGCTGCTAGTTTTGGGGACACTAATGAGTCCTCTTTGCCCTCCGGTCTGTGGCTTTCTTCTCTGGAGATCTTTCTTTGCCCTACTGTTTCTTAGAAGAAGTTTTCTCAGCTCTCCTTTCTTCCTCCTGGTGTTAGAGGGTGCCTGGATATGGAACCTCTCAGCTCTTGTGTTCTGTCTGTATGTGTGCCATCTGCATTATTTGGTAAAGATCCCAGTGGAAGAGTTGGCAGGTGAGTGCAGACTTGCCCTGTGTCTGGGGCTCCTTGAGATTCTAACCCAACATTTCTGCTCATGTGTGGACATCAAAGGTTTATTAACAGTTCAGCTGGTATTTTCTTACCCCTGTTTACGGCAGGTTCTCCTTCCTGGCACTCTGCTGGGAATGAAAACAGTTGTGGGTCCTGTCTCTCCTAGGAAGGCCTTGTCAATATCTGGTATTTACTTCATTTAGCTTTCTTTCTGTTCTGAGCTTTTTTTTTTTATTATTTTTTTTATGGGTTTCTTTCTTTCCTTTTCTTTTGAAACTTTTGGTTTTATAGCTTTCTTCAGTTTATACTCATTATTATGTAAATTTGCTTTATTAACATTTCTTATGAATATGTTTAACATTTTACTAATGAAGCACTGATACTATTTGTATTAATTTCTGATCCTTAGGCAATCTGTTCCCTTAAGCAGTGGTCTTAAAAACCATTCATTTGATTATGTACTTCATAATAAGAAAATGAGCCCAGAGTCCCAATATATGCATACCTTTTTTTAAGTTTATTTATTTTGAGAGAGAGAGAGATAGAGAGAGACAGTCAGCCTGAGTGGGGGTGGGGGGAGGTCAGAGAGAAAGAGAAGGAGTGGAAGAGAGAGAATCCCAAGCAGGCTCCACACTGTCAGTACAGAGGCAGATGTGGGGCTCGAACTCAAGAACTGTGAGATCATGACCTGAACCAAAATCAGGAGTCAGACACTTAACTGACTGAGCCCGCTGGGCGCCCCTGCATATCTTACAAATTATAGATATATACTAGGTTATTAAACTGTATTTTTCCCACGTTTTAAGACCTTAAGCATTATAAGATTCATAAAATTTAAAAATTTTTATATTTACCTGAAATTGTTGACAGTGGATATAAATTTATCTGAATTCATTGCTTTGATGACTGTGAAAAAATTTTAAGTTGATTTCTATAGATGTGTTCAGATTATGATTGTATTTGACTCATGTAGCTGACAAGAGGAAGTTACCTAGACAAAGTGTCAATTTTGACATTGTCTTGTTAGCTGTGAGAAATAAGCCCACTGCTCCAGTCAAAGGAGGGACGCAGAGACTCGGAGCACAGTGAAGCAAGGCTTTAATCAATTGTCTTGCAAGAGCAGGTGTCTGATGGACAGGCATGCTTGGGGCAGTTACAGCAGACAATTTATCTCCTAGTATGCAAGTCCCTCCCCTGGGTCCTCATTGGCTGAGCACTACAGAGGCAAGTCCCTCCCCTGGGTCCTCATTGGCTGAGCACTACAGGGTTACAGCCTTCCCCGGAAGTCGCCTGTGCCCACGTAAGGCAAAAAGTAGTCTGATTGGAACAAATGTACGTTCCTTGAGGTGACACACAGACTCTCAGTCCCTCCTCCCTTTGTTCTTTGGCACGTGCTCATTGCAGAGCCCGTGAACGGAGAGGGGAAGAAGAACCAGGAATCGAAGGGTCTAAGGGTTTGGGACTCCATTGTGTGTGTGTGTGTGTGTGTGTGTGTGTGTGTGTGTGTTGGGGGGGTTGTACATATTTCCAGTAGGTTGTGAACCTACTGTTAACTAGACAGGACCGCTTTTATTTGGTATTTCTGAAAATAGATCATCTCTCTTCCTACATCAGCTTATTCTTGTGTTAATCAATATTTAATCCTTTTGTTGTTGTTCCAGGAGTCTCTTTTTTTTACCCTCCTCTTTCATTTTTGTGAGAATTAGTTTTATTGAAACTGGTTAAAATGACTTGTAATTCCACTTTGCCTGGGCCCCTGTAGACTGAAACCCTGCAGAACATCTCACCTGCCAGTAGCTCTTGGGGCAGGGCTCTCCTTTCCTTATCCCGTAATTGTATACTGTTGGGAGGAAGACGTTCCTCTGCCCTTCAGGATCCTTCTACCTGGACTTAGAATCAAATTGACATGAGACAGATTAACAGGAGAAAATCAAATTTAATAGTGTACATAAAAGGGGAATCCACACAGACATGAAATTTTGAAGACAATGAGGCAACGTGAAGCTTATATGAGCTATGGAGGGGGGTAGGGCCTGAGGATACAAAGGAGAGGAGATCATTAGGGGGAAGGTGAGAGGAGCTAAGTTTGGAAAAACAAGTTGCCCTGTGATACAGATCAGTTTTTTAGGTAAAGGGGAATCTCCCTTAATAGCTCTCTTCATGATGCAGGCTCTCCTTTCCAGTGCAATTAAGCAGTTGAGGACCAGGGAGAGAGCTTTTCCTGCATCTGCTGGGTTTTGATTACCTTTAACCCAAAATAATGTTTATGCCAAAGTGGCCCATCCTGGGGCAGCCTCCCCCGACCACCTCCTATAATACCTTGATACATGACTGCTGACCTGTCGTCCACAGGAAGACACGGTGTCTTACATATGTTAACTATGAGTAAGGCTTATTAATTCCTCTTCTGTCTCCCTATTCATTTTGTGTTTCCATTTCTCCCTGCCCATGGGGGCCCTGCACTTTGTAAATCATTGCCCTAGAAAACTAGAGCCAGTTCTGTATTTGGGGAGCAGCTCTTCCTTTCACATTCTGAGAGCGTTCACTGCCTCTGTTCAGCCAACTTTCCTGTTGATCCTGTTAGAGTAGCTATTCCCCAACCACCCCCCTACCCCTGCCCCTGGCAGGCACATCTAGAGCACAGCAGGATCCTTCTGGAAGTCCTAGGGCAAGCCATCTCTGTGTAATGTCATAGAACGGAAGTGAACAGTCATCCCACGGGATTCAGTTCATTTAGGCCAAGTAGGCAAAATATTTCCAAAGGCATCATCTGCTATAAGTGGGCTGGGAGTTCACCTTGCCTTTGCCACTAAGATGCTGGTGGTAATATTCAGTTATTCCTACTCTCTGAAAAGTACTCATTTGTTAATTGGGGTTTATACCACCTGCCTTCTCTTTGGGCGCTAATGATTAAGTGATGTGCTGAACGCAGAAGTCCATAGTAGATTTCCCAGGGCTCCAACGGCTTTCGGAGGATTGCTGTAGAGAGATTGTGAAGTTTACCTTTCAGAGTGGAGTGCACGGTAAGGTGAGTGGAATGGAAATTTGATAGCTTTCCATTTCCTGACTTTGCAGTGAGACTCTTATTTAATTTCACATGAAAGGGGGTGGATAGTGGTTAACAGCATCGTCTCTGGAAGCAGAGACTTTTCAGGTGGTAATCTCCACTCCATTATGTGTTGTGTGACCCTTGGGCCATTCCCTTCTCTGTTCCCTAGTTTCCTCATCTGTAAAATGGGGATCATGCTAGCACTTAACCTCATAGGGTTAGCATGAGGATCAAGTGAAAGACACAAGCTTGTAGAGCAGTTGAGCGGCGTGCCTGGCTTATTAGCATTGCAGGCCCAGGAAATGTTAGCTAGCCTGCTTCTCCTTTTTTCCTTTCTAAATGTCCTTGTGTGATACAGTCCTGGTTCACATTTCAGCCCAGCAGAGAATTCAGAACACAAACCCTGACCCAAAAAGATGTTTTCAGTAAGAAACCTCACAGTGTTTATGGGAGCGGGGATTTTGTTTTGTTGGGTGGTTGCTCTTGGAGGCCAGATGTTTTCAGCTCCTTTCTGCATGAATTTAATCTCCTTGCGTTCAAGTCGTCAGCAAAAGAGGAGCCGGGGCACCCTCTCTGAATCACTTACTGCCTCGAACAAGATGCAGGGTCACCATTGCCACCGCTCTGGCGAATCTCGTCAGTTTCCCTTGCAGATTTCTGCACACCTTCCCGCTTCTGTCTGTCTTTCCTTGACTGTTGCAGGAATGTGGTAAATAGCGGATTGCTTCTGTCTGTCTTTCCTTGACTGTTGCAGGAATGTGGTAAATAGCGGATTGCTTTCTTGCGGGCAGGGTAGAGACTATCTGGTTGCAAATTCTTGAGGTTGTGGTAAGGGAGGGCCGTGATGTATTGAAATCATATGATCTCGTTAGTTTAATAATATTGTCTTTTTAGTATCTCTGTTTTTTTCTTTTCAGTATTTTTAGGTACAATAGCTCGTTTACTTGCCTTCAGAAGGATTTTAATATTGCTGGCCTCTTTGTTAATAGATTTAAGGGCCATTTGTTTTAAGCATCGAAACTGAAGAAAATAGTATTTAATCTCTTTGCACTTGTGACACATGAAAATTGATACCATTATACGTCTTTGGTACCTGGATTATATAGTAGTTATTTTAGTAAATTTCCATGGCGTTTCCTTTATTTCTGCAGTTGTGAAGGGAGAAAGTAAAACTGGATATGAAACTGGCTGAAGTGCATTGTGGTCTCATGTCTGCGGCCTGCCCCTGAATAGGTTGTTGTCACTTTCATTCTCTCTGTCCACTTTATACGTGGAGTCAGTCACGTAACCGTGACCCCTGTGCCAAAAGGCTCCATGGACTTGAGGTCTGCCTTTGGGAGAAGTGGGCTTTTCTCGACTTGGAGAGAAGAGTGATGTCAGCTCTTCGGGATTATGGTGGGTGGTGGAGAGAACAGAACAGAATCTGGATCTTGGCATCTTCATAGCCTTCGGGGTTGACAGATTCCGCTGGCATTTCATGCAGAATTCCAACCTAACAGAAAACTACACAAGTGAAAGAGCTTTTGTTAAGTAAAAAACCCCCCGAGGATTTCAAACATCAGAATACCTACTGTTGGGAATATCCACATTTCCATGCCTTTTCTCTCAGTGTGTAGATTGGCCATCATCTTCACTTGCAGAAATCAAGCAAGGGCTGGATGGGACACAGCCAGTACGTTGGCCACTTGCCACGGGCATCCGCTTTGTCATTTCTAGACAGGTGGGTGTTAGCTACAGTAACTTGAGAATGAGAAAGCGGCACGTCCTCTGCCTTCACAAAAGCCACGGTATCTGCATTTCTCCTGTGCCATAGCGGCCTAAGTAACCCTGCCCGATTGTGGCGGGGATGCTTCCGCCTCCCTGTTGGAGGACAAGGCCCCGCCAAGTGCGCGACAAGTGCATTTAGCTTTCTGTGGGAGGTGTTTAGCAGCCACCACTTAGGAAGCATCTCTGCCTCCTTGCTGTATTCTTTGACAGAATGGCTCATCCTCCCCTCGTGCTTCCAGAGTGGGGGAGGGCACTGTTGGCCTTACACATGGGGAGACTGAGGCCCGGAGAGTCACAACTTCCCCAGAGTCCACAGCTTTGGGTGGTGGATCCAGGCATGGAGTGCCAGTCTCCGATGGCCACATCTCTGTTCTTTCCCCTTTGTCGTGCAGCCGCTGGTCCTCAGTGTGCGTTTTCTCCAAGATCACATTGGATGCCACTAATCACATGATTACTACTTAATTACTAGGAGACAATTTAATGCTAGAAATATTTTCAGTGGCAATGAGTTACTTTCTAGGTGACTGAAATTTTATATAATCATTTTTGGGTGGTGATAATTCCCCCCCGCCTTGTGTTTGCCTTCTGTCACAAGCTGTGGTATTCTTGTAGTCTGGTCTGGTGGTGAGCCATTCAGCCATTCCCCAGTTACTTTAGATCCGGTGTCCATTAGGGTGACCAGAGGCTCAAGGGAATTGAGCGTAGACGTGCCGTAAAATGTTATTGCTGTGTTTGTCCGTCTTCTGTGGACGCACAGGGTCCCCCGTGGGTAGAAGTTTATGGACCCATTTGTTATATTAGCTGGTACTATAATTTATCCTGGGGTGGGGGGGGCGGGTGGAAACGGGGGAAATGACTGAAGGTACTTGTTGAATGGCACGTGAAATCTTTGTGTCAGGTTTAGTGTTACATAGCTAGCTTTGAAATATATTTGGATTTGGGGATATGTAAAGATTGTCATGGGAATGAAGAAAAAAAAAAGCCTCTGCAATGCAGCACTTACATCTGCCGTTTCCATCTGATAATGCACAGATTTCCCAAGTACTTTGGTGCGGTTAGGTAAGAATTCTCTTTGTCCAAATTGAAGAGTCAGCATAGGTAATGAAGCCGAATGGTAATCCTGATTTGGTTATGATCTGTTTGGTTTCCAACAGGATGTTGATTGCTGACGGGGCTGCGCTAATGTTTAGGATGAGTTTGAAGAGGAAGGATATAAGGTCAAGGGGAGTGAAGAGTCACTGCCGCGGGTACCCGTGTTACTTTCGTCTTTCTCTCGAAATAGCTGTGGACATGCCGAATCCAGGTGCAAACTAAAGATAAAAAATAAGGCAATATCCCTCTCCTGACCGCTCATACAGAGGAGGCTCAGCAGGTCCCTGTGTAGGGGCCTGGACGGTATCTGTGGCAGTGGGTTTGCTGTGGTTGATAGGATGGGTTCGAAAGTCAGGGTCAAGAGAACCCAGGTGGGGCTGGAACTTAGGAATCCTGGCGTGAACAGAAAGCAGGTGAATATGGGAATCAAGGCAGGTCACATCAAGGAGATAAAAAACCCAGACAGGCAGCCGGTGAATCAGGACCTCAGGAGCTTATGAAACTGAGCAGTCAGTCGGAAACCAGGGCAGTTTCTAGTTACAGGAGAGCAGAAGAGACTCATACCTGTTAAAGAGGAGAGCAACTTTAATCACTGTTAAGAAAGCCTCTTTTTTATTTATTTATGATGGCCAGGGAACGGCTTCCGGGATTTTCTAATCTAGTTGCAAGTGATGCCGTAGTTGGGAAGTAGGAGAAGAGAGACTTTGTCTACTCGATGATTCTTTGATAGGTGGTGCGATAAAAAATAGTTCAGTGTCTGCCTTTTTTATGTACATGATTCTAGACACGAAGAAATATAAGATTCTCGAGGTGATTCTAACGGAGTTGAGAAGACAACAGGTGGATCCCAAGGTCAACCACAATGGGAAGTAGATGTGTTGGGGAACACCCGGGTAGTACTCTCCTTGAGCTTTGTTGGAGTTGGAGGGAAGGGGTGACCTGGCAGGGCTGGGGCGGGGGAGGGTCCAGGAAGCCGGTGAAGGTAACAGAGTGTGTCCTTGCAGGAGCTGAGTTTGGAATACAAAGTGGGATTAAGGGTGAGGAGGATGGGGGCGAACGGCCCTCCCACCTTCATGTGCTGTGTCAGTTTTTGAACTGGTTCCCTAGTTTGTAAAATGGAAGTAATTCCTACCTTTCCCGTTTGCGTGAGGATTATTGTGGAGATTATGTATATGACGTGACTCATGTGAAAGCACTTTGTAAATGGCACCATGGGTTCAAATGTAAGTTGTTATTAATAATTGCCATTTGTGGGGTGCCTGGGTGGCTCAGTCGGTTAAGCGTCCCAACTCTTGATTTTGGCTCAGGTCACGATCTCACAGTTCGTGAAATTGAGCCCCGTGTATTGCTGACAGCACGGGGGCCTGCTGGGGATTCTCTCTGTTCTCTCTCTGCCTCTTCCCTGCTCGCACGTGCTCTCTCTCTCTCAAAATAAATAAATAAACATTAAAAAAAAAATAATTGCCATTTGTAGTTGGAGAGCCTGTTGGAACACGGCTGGGCTTTGTTTCAATTCATTTATCACATGTAAATGACATTGCATTCTTCAATCAAAGGTGTTTCATGAAGGTCATGATTCAATGTAAAGGGAAAGGAGCTGTTTTTAAGCAAGGTTAGTTTATGTCTGAGATTTCATGTTAAGCTTATAAATGCATAATTAATATTGAAAATTAATGTTTAATGTGCATCTGAAGTGTTTTACGTTTTTGGTTAATAAAAAGAGGAGATATATTTCAAGAGTAAGTTACTGAGCTGTGAAAAAATAGAAGTCCATTTAGTAGCAAAATTACATGATGCTTCTCATTCTACATTCTGAAACAGACTATTTTTAGCATCTCTTTGAATCAGTGATGAATTCCAATTACAGGATTCAGTAATTAAAGCAGAGAAAAATATATAACATCGTTTAGGCAAGAAAATCTTTCACTTGAATTGGATCTGTTTCAAGTTTTAAGCCATTATGTTCAGGGGCCTCCCCGGAATCATTGATTTGTCATCTTTGTGGGGTCACAAGCAACACGAAAAGTGCCAGAACATCAGCCAAGGACAAAGTGTCCCACTTTTAAGAAAAGGAGTTTAAAAAATTCTGCAATTCTGGGATGTCTTAGCGGGTGCGAGTGTTGTGTCTCTGTTGTCTGCAGAATTCTGGAAGAAAACTTCAGGGACCCCTCGGCCTCACCCTGTTGTCCCTCCCTCCTGTGGTCAGCCCACTCCCCGACCAGGACCTCTGTCCCTCTGTCCCCTGCATCTGTCCTGCCTGCTCCTTTCCTCCTTCCAATCTCTGGCTGCTTCTGAGTGTCTCGAAAGAAAACGGCATGATGGTACCACTCCACATTTGTATTTAATGGTTGTAGATTGTCCCATAATGTTGCCAAACAGCTTTTAAAAAGCTTGTTCCTAGTCAGCAATCTTTCCTCAAGCCGGAAGCCTTATTTTATCTCCAGCCAGTTATTATTTATCTTTTTATGCCCCTTGCACAAAAGCTCATTAACCATTTGGCTGAATTGAAACGCGTGTTCTGTTGACCCCAATTCTCCTCTTTGCTTGGGTAAAGCCCAGCACTTAAGGTGGTGACCCACGGGGACAATACAGGGTCACTAGACACAAGCAAGTCCAACTTTCCCGGTCAAAGTAGGTCAGGAAGAGGCATCGCGATTTTTTTTTTTTTTTTAACCTAGGCATTCAAGAAAATTCACTTATTTGGCAAATGATTTTTGAGTGTGGGCCGTGTGCCAAGCACTGAGCTAGGTCCTAAGAATTTTAAGATGAAAATGAAAAAATGTTCGTAGTGAAGAGTTCAGTTAGGGGTCAAAAGTGTTGGGGCTCACAGGTGGCTGTCTGGGGCCACACCTCTCTGCCATGAGCATTAAAAACATGACAAATAGAAAATAAAAAAAACTTAACATTTGCATTAGGCAGAAATGTCATACAACTCGATAATCCGTTTTTCCCCTTTGAAATCGGATGCTGTTTATCGTGAATTTCTGAACATTTCAACCTCGAAATTCTTTTTTTTTTTTTTAGACTCCTGTTTTTTAATGTCTGTTTATTTTATTTTATTTTATTTATTATTATTATTTTTTTAATGTTTATTTTTGAGAGAGTGAGAGACCAGGGGAGGAGCAGAAGGAGAGGGAGACACAGAATCCGAAGCAGGCTCCAGGCTCCGAGCTGCCAGAACAGAGCCTGACATGGGGCTCGAACTCAGGAGCTGTGAGATCATCACCTGAGCCCAAGTCGGACACTTAACAGACTGAGCGACCCAGGCTCCCCTCATATTTTTCTTAATCCTGTTTGCACATCTCCTTAAATAATTATTTTATAAAATGTCTATAGTTGGTAAGTTTCATAAGGCTTTTATGACTTAACATCATTTTAAAAAATTTTTTAACGTTTATTTATTTTTGAAGGAGAGAGAGGCAGAGCACAAATGAGGGAGGGGCAGAGAGAGAGGAAGACACAGAATCCGAAGCAGGCTCCAGGCTCCGAGCTGTCGGCACCGAGCCCTACGCGGCGCTCAAGCAGGGCTCGAGCTCACAAAATGGTGAGATCATGACCTGAGCCGAAGTCGGACACCCAACTGCCTGGGCCACCCGGGCGCCCCTGAATCTCTAAATTCTTTGATCTCCTGGTGGCTCGGTGCATTCTGTTGTGATAATTGTAGTTCAGGAAGTTTAAGCCCAAATAACCTGCCCGAAGTCTTGGAGTGTGTGAGTGGGGAAGTCGGTTGGAGTCAATTCCGGCTTGAGAGCCCCCCCTGCACCCTGGCATCCTGCATGGCGCCTCTGGTTGGTGGGGGTGGACAAGGGAGAAGGGGATGCTACCGGGAAGCCGAACGATGCTTTGCAGGGGGCCATGAGTCGGCCCAGTAGGAGAGCCAGTAACCGTGGAGAGGCAGGTGTAAAGAAAGGCAGGGGTGGACGGGTCGGGGCCCCATCGCAATTTGAGAGACGTGGAGGAGGCCACCCTGCCAAAGGGCTGCCTGGGAATCGAGCTCCGGAGGGGTGGGCCAGTCCTGAGCAGGAGTGTGCCCGGCGTGGCGGCGGCGTCCGGAAGAGAAAACCGGTGGAGCAGACTGGCAGGCTGGCCGCCTTAAGGGGAGGGGTGTGCTGCCTCCCTCGGGCGACATCTGGTGTGTGGTGTTCTGGGCACTGCACCTCCCAAAGCACCGGCCGGAGGGCCCCTGGGAGAGGCTGGAGGGACTGGAGCAGTTAACTGTCCCCTCCGATGCTTGGAAGCTGGCAGAGCTGCGGGTGTGGTAGCCTCTGCCTGGGCTCGGCGGGCGGAGCAGAGCATTGGTTTGAGGTTAGGAAGATGCAAGCTTCAACTGAATAGAAAGAAAGGCTCGGGGGTGCCTGGCTGGCTCAGTCCATTGAGCGTCCGGCTTCGGCTCAGGTCACGATCTCGCGGCTCGTGAGTTCGAGCCCCGCGTGGGGCCCTGTGCTCACAGCTCGGAGCCCGGAGCCTCCTTCGGATTCTGCGTCTCCCTCTCCCTCTGCCCCTCCCCTACTTGTGCTGTGTCTCTCTGTCTGTCTCTCAAAAATAAATAAATGTAAAAAACAAAAAAAGAAAGAAAGAAAGCCTCATGTCAAGTAGTGTTTCTTAATGCGTGGGGTTACGAAATCATGGCTTCCCTCTCCCTGAGCAGTGTTCTAGTAGATGCGTTCACATGGAGGGGGGGGTGCTCTGGACCCCTTCTAACGCTTGCCTGGGAGTTTCCCGTAGCTTCCCTGGAGACAGGCAGGCAGATGCATACTTTTTATTTTGTGAGGAAGCTCTGGATCTGCTGCTCAGGATCCTGACTTCCTCGTGATGTCCTGACGTTCCAGCGATGATACGGCATTTATCTTTTTATTCCCTTTGCGTAGTCTGTGCATCTCAGAAGACAGTAATCAGTCTCGTGGTGTCACTTTGAGCCCCAGGCGGATTTGAAGGCTTTTCTTGTCTATCGCAGCTGGCACTAGCCTTCTCTTCTCTCATAGCGTGTCACCCGTGTCTCTCTTGCCACTTGGCGCTTTTGAACTTGCGGTGTGGTGTCTTGCCGTGTACAGCCTCACCTTCATCTGACTCATGGCTGTGTTTCTCATGCACAGTAGGAAGAGAGCAAATGTTTGGATGGATCGATGAGTGGTTGATGTGACCCCGATCTTTATCAGGGCTATTCGGTTCCTTGACCATCGTTAGCCCAGAGGTGTGGGCCCGCTGTGGATCTCTGCAGAAGTCACGTTATATCAGGAATTGATCACTCCTCGTGGTTTCCTGGGTAGTTACGCTGTTCGTTAAGTGAAGGGGAAGAAGATGCTGTCTTATGACCCTCGTATTTAGGTCCGGGGTAAGTCCTTTCTCAATGAGCAGATTACTCAAAACCGGGCGAAGTTTTCATCTGCGCTCATCGTTAACGTGGTTTTGTTAATTAACGAATGAAAGTGAACCTGGCAGAGAGTGTGATACACGTAGGGGTTCAGTGGATGGCAGTCGGCTGCAGTTACTTTTGTTCTACTCATAGCAATATCTCTTGTGCGGCTTGTTTCACATTTTTTGTGTTTATTTGCTCTCCCCCCCCCCCCCCCCCCCCGATCAAGCTTCCCGGAGGCCAAGACCTTGTCTTGTTACTTAACGTTTTCGCTCTCCCTTCTGCAAAAGAGCCCACTAATACTTTGAATTGAACTGTGGGGCCAGCCAAGCGTGTCCCTGTTGGCTCTGATTTCAAAGACGGAGGACTGTTGTGGCGCTGGGACTTGGGGCACAGGTATCCAACCCGAGGGGCCAACGAGGGGAAGCACAAGACTTCTGTGTTAACCGTGTTGTTACACACACGATTCTAGCTAAAAACACTCATAATAGACATTCTGATGAGATCTGTTTGTCTGAAGCTAACAGAGGCTGCCGGTTCTCAGGTGCCCAACAGTCTTGTAAGTAGAACTTTGTATGTGAGTGGTTGTGAACATGGATGATGTGATCTCATGGAGAGGGAGGAACGTCGAACTGGAGTGTGGTTAATAAGGTAGCACGGGGAAATGCGGCAGGGAAATCGCTATCTGGAACACCCGTGGGTATTGTATACCTGCCAGCTTCTCATTTCTGGAAAACTGGAATTCGGAAGCTTAAGAGGGATGGCAAGGACCAAAATAGTAAACAAATCCTAGTACAATCAGATTAGGATAATATTGGCGGATTAACGTTGGTCATTTGGACACAACCTGTTCTCAGGTTTCTGAACAGTATCTGTTTTCGTGTCGCAGAGTTATTTATCTCATATTGACTTGGATGTTGTGGATAGCTACGATAAAAGGGCATGTTCCTAGGGACAGCTTTATTATCATTGACCTTTTAAAATGCTCCGTGGGACAAAATGAGGTGTTTCGTGAGATAAATTCAATCCTTGGCCCCAGCAGAGTATAGAGGAATGTAAACTGAATGTCAGCTGAACTGCGTAGGAGGTGAGCGGACTGTAATATATTTGTAATGACCTGAACTCATCATAAAGCTGTTTGGTCCTCTCCTCCTCCCCGCTTCTTTCTGTTTTTAGAAAAGGACACATTTTACGAGACAGTTATTTATCCTGGCTTGATTATCCTGGGTCTGGGATTATTCCCCAAGTTATGACTTGCTGTAATTTCATGATACCCTTTTTCTTTCTTCTTTTTTCTCTTTTTGTTTTGTTTTTTTTATACTGAAGAGCATAAGGAATTTTAATTTAGCAGTATTTCAAGAATTAGACTGAGGTTTGGAGGCAGCACGAGTGCATTTTGCTATCACCATACTGAAAGCAGTATTTGAAACCTGAAGGGGCAAGGGTAGGTACCTCCTTGATGGGATTTTAAAGGGAGGAGTCCTTCAAGGTCACCCTGTTCCTCTTTTCATTTGCTTATCGTTCGCCTATTCAACAGATATCTGAGTGTCCGTATGTCTTTCTCTTGGTATTCCTTTCCCCAGATACTGATGGTAACCCCTCAACTCAGTATCTCAAGCCTGAAGTGTTAAGAGCTACACTGTTGAAGCCGTTAGCTGCTAGCCACGTGTTGCTGTTTAAGTTTGGTTAAAATGAAATAAAATGACAAACTCAGATTCTCAGCCACACTCACCACATTTCAGGTGCCCCATCAAGTGCTCTATGTGTGGCTGGAGGCTGCCATATTGGATGGTGTTCATCTACAGGACATTTCTGTCATTGCAGGGGGTTAAGCTGGACCGTGCTGTCTTCGCAGCCCTCAACTCTGCCTTCCGAGAGACATCCCAGCATCCCTTCTGCTTCGTTGCCTGATACCTATGTTTGTCAAGTGCGTTCCCTCTAAAAAATTCTCCCATCTTATTACTTCAGGTCCGCATCATCTGTCATCTGGATTAAGGCACCTGTGTTACCAGGGCTGCGGTGTCTTCCTGCCACTCCCTGCCTTGCGCTTTCTTAATACCATGTGTATATGTTGATCGCGTGGAATGCCAATTCCTTTTTTGTGCAGTTTTCTTCTGGTGGACCAAGAGGTTCTTGGGGTTGCGGGATTGGGCTTTGATCTCCCCGGGGTGGGGACACACAGTGCCTAGCACGTTACTACAATAGATAACTGTTCATTGAGCAGCTAGAGGGCTGAATGGATTGGTGAAGGAGGCTGTTGCATTCTGAAGGCTAGGCACAGTTGGGCTGCATGGAAGATAGAAAAGGGCGATCATACTGGGGGGCCATTATGGACGCAGGCCCATGGGGCGGAAATTAAAGCACAACTGTGCTCCTAGACTGTCGCCACGGAGAGGCAAGCATTTTCAGCACCACTTAGAGCTTAACCATGGGACATAAATAGAATTTGAATTCTGGTGTTGCATATAAATGTGTTTCCCTGCGCTTGCTAACACGACACCTCTAAGTAGAGGTGCTGGCTTTCACGCTTAATAACCTTAAGCGGTAGCTTCCGAGGAGTTGAAGATAGGCTCTCCTGTAAAATTAAGCAACACAGTCACAAAGCCCAGTTGATTCTTCAAGACTTTTACGGTTCCCGACTTAGGTTAGACATGGTAGCTGCAGAAGAAGAAAGAAAACTGCATGTGTACGTGTTCAAAAGGAGGCTGTCCCCTACCGCAGTTCGAAAGAGTGACTGCAGCCAGACGGACCTGTCCTGAGTCCGCTGCTTCCAAGCTGGGTCATCCTGGGCACGTCGCCTTCTGGTCCTCGGTTTCCTCATTTTTTGATGGAGATAGATGTTACCTGCCTTGTGAGGATAAGTTAAAATACCATGTGACACGTGAGCGCTGTGCTGAATCCTGAGTAAACCATTCACCAAGTGATAGCTAATAACAGATTAATAGTTACGTAGCATTTCACGCAAATGGGAAAATTCATGGTTGTGTTTCTCAAAGGAAGAATTCACACGTGATTGCGCTCATGCAGGAAACATGCATATGGGACACTTTCCTTCCCACTTAGCTAGGTAGGACCATCTCTAAAGTGAAGTGCATGGTTACTTTGAGAATCATGCAAGTAGGATGATCTGGCAGAGGTAAAGTTTGGCCTGGATACTCCGAAACCCAGGGGTAATTCTCTGCGTTTGGAAATAAGGTGATCGCCAGTGGAAACTGCTTGGGAAAAACTCACTTTTCTCTTTCATTCTGCATAATCAAGAGCATGCCGTACAGCTGCTCCTAAGGAAGGAGAAGAAAATCATGTGCTGCTTTTAATTTTAAGTAAGCAAACCAGTGGGACGTGTCTAAATGAGAGTATCATTGAACGATCTGTTTTCCCCACTTTCAAAGCAGTGGTGACAGTCTCATCTGGGAAGACTCCGCTGGCCGACAGATCATTCGTGCACATCCAGAGAATCCTCTTTAGTGGATTTCAAGTTGCTTTCCTCCCACTCAGACATTGCACACTGCTCCTTCCCTGTGCCTACATGACCTTTGCCTGGCCTCACTCCTCCTGAGGACTCTTTGTCCTCGGAGAAGCTGTTTGATGATATGCTCCACTCCCTTCTGGACTCGCTCTTGCTTTCATGTGACTATCTTATTGTAGCATAATTATCGGTATGTATTGGCCTCTGTGAGTTCTTTGACGAGCATTTCTGTATCTGCAGTGTTTTTAAATTTTTTTTTTCAACATTTATTTGCTTATTTTTGAGGGACAGAGAGAGACAGAGCATGAGCAGGGGAGGGGCAGAGAGGGAGACACAGAATCCGAAGCAGGCTCCAGGCTCCAAGCTGTTGGCACAGAGTCCGACACGGGGCTCGAACTCACAAACCGTGAGATCATGACCCAAGCCGAGGTCGGGCGCTCAACCCGACTGAGCCACCCAGGCGCCCCTGTATCTGCAGTGTTTAAAGGGACACTTACTCATACAAAATGCCTCGTAAAGTTTTGCTGAATGAATCAATAATGATATTCACTAACTTTTTCTTCTGTGTGTTGTTCCTAAGTAAACCATAACTCTTGTTTGGGTGGGAAACTATACCATACATACTTACTGCTACCTCCTGGGTCTAGCACATTGATAATAAACAATATTAGACTGTTCTGTAGTCTTAACGGCTCTGAATATCTATTATCCTGGAAACACTTTCTAGACTTGATTGAGCAAGTATTAAATTTGTGTTGTTACCATTTTATTCCCATACATTCTAGTATTTATAGGTGACCACCAGGATTTCTATTGAATTTAAATATTTTTGTGTGAAAAATTAATACAAGCGCTTTTATATGAGAGAGTTCTTGTGTGAATCATCCGTGTTCAGTTCATTGTAGGCATTAATAAAACCTTAAATGTATGTGTGCAGAGCCTATGAACTGAGCAGTTCGGTTGAATAGACTTGTAATATACTTGGCTTTTTGTTTTTCTGCCCTGTAGCTATTCACTGTGATTTCTTCAAGTTAATTTCAGAGTTTATTCCAGGATAGGGAGTTGGAATTATTCAGGAACTCACATACCTTATTAGCTCCTTGCTTAAACTCATTAAAAAAAAAAAACAAAAAAAACAAAACCTAGCTCTGGGAGTAGCACTCCCTTGATGAAATTGTTGACATGTGAAATTGAAATTTAAAACTTTCTCGAAGACTTGAATGCATTTTACTTACTGTTATTTAATTTTTTTTTTTTTTTAGTTTTAATTCTGATTGCTGTACCATTGATATCTGAGCCAAAGTGGTGATGCGACTACCCGAGGGACATTTCTGCAACCCGTAAGCCAACACTTATACGGTAAGAATGTGTGCCTCTTACACTTAAAGCCATTTAATTTCTGTAACATTATAGTTTAGAATTTTAATTTAAAATAGAATAGTATAAAATAGTCTCAGATTTTAACATATTAAGTATTAATGTATATTAACATAAAAATTAACAGCAGATAATATTTTGGCACTTTAGATCCTAATCAACAGTTGGATTTGAAAGAGAAAAATATAACTTGATCTATCAATTTCATATTAATTTTTGTGTGAAAAACACACTGCTATATAGTTTATGACTAAACTGGGGTCTCGTTTTCCTCCCTACATGTTTTGCCTGTTTACTTTTTATTTCCCAGGGTTTAACCATTCTGATTCAGAACCATTCAGATTCTTTATTATCTGAATCTTGTTAATAATGAATGGATATGAGATGTCAAGATAATCAAACCGAAACCTAGTTGGAATTCACCACAACTTAACTTTGAACTAAAGTGGTGTTGATTCTAACGGTGGCTAAAATGAGGTTTTGAATTATTTAGGGATTTAAATGATCTGTATTCCTCTATCTTCAAGGGATAATTCAAGAGGAATGAGACACGGCCAACCAGGAAGGAGAGTTATTCCTTTGAGCTGCATTTTCCTTGTACTGAGTGTCTGTAATTTGTTTTATAGAGTTGTAAAAAGCAAATGAGATGATCTATGTGAAACTGGCCTTTTCTTCCTTTTTTTTTTTTTGGAAGGGTAGGGGGAGAATAACAAAAAGTCTTGATTTTGACGTGGGATTTAGAGAGAACACACTGCTCTTCTATCCTCTAAGTTTTTTTAATGTTTATTTTTGAGAGAGAGAGAGACAGAGTGCGAGTGGGGGAGGGGCAGAGAGAGAGAGGGAGAGACACACACACACACACACACACACACACACACACACAGAATCTGAAGCGGGCTCCAGGCTCTGAGCTGTCAGCACAGAGCCCGACACGGGGCTTGAACTCATGAACTGCAAGATCATGACCTGAGCCAAAGTAGGATGCTTAAAAAACGTAGGATGCTTTTTTTTTTTTTTTTTAATGTTGCTCTTCATATCCTTTAGAGGAAAGGGTACTGGAAGACCCGATCTCCAGTTTGGTCTCAGTTTGACTGTGGGCATATCGTTTCGTGAATTTACCATCAGAAAATTGAATTTGATTTCCATACTGTCACCTCACAGGTGACTTTTCACGAGTATGTCTGTGGTTTTTGACTACAATGAAACTAAGCCAGAAATCAGTATCAGATTATCTGTGAAATCTCCCAAGTATTTTGAAATTAAATACCACCTTCTAAACATCCCACGGGTCAAAGAGGAAGTCGCAGAGGAAATTAGAAAATATTTTGAACTGAAGCACCTGGGTGGCTCAGTCGGTTGAGCGTCCGACTTCAGCTCAGGTCACGATCTCCTCTCATGGTTGGTGAGTCTGAGCCCTGCCTTGGGCCCTGTGCTGACAGTACAGAGCCCGCTTCGGATCTTCTGTCCCCCCTACTCTCTGCTCCTTCTTCACTGGTTCTCTCTCTGTATCTCAAAATAAAAACAAACTTCAAGAAAATATTTTGAATTGAATGAAAATGAAAATACAACACATCTAAATTTATGGGATGCACCTGAAACAGTACTTCTTTTTTTTTTTTTTTTTAATTTTTTTTCAACGTTTATTTATTTTTGGGACAGAGAGAGACAGAGCATGAACGGGGGAGGGGCAGAGAGAGAGGGAGACACAGAATCGGAAACAGGCTCCAGGCTCTGAGCCATCAGCCCAGAGCCTGACGCGGGGCTCGAACTCACGGACCGCGAGATCGTGACCTAAGCTGAAGTCGGACGCTTAACCGACTGCGCCACCCAGGTGCCCCTGAAACAGTACTTCTAGGGGAAATTCACAGTGCTAAAGGCTTCTGTTAGGAAACAAAAGTTTTAAAACAAAAATCTAAGCCTTCACCTTAAGAAATTAGAAGGCAAAGAGCAAATTAAACGCAGACCAAGCAGAGAAGATACGAAAGATAAGAGCAGAATTCATTGAAACAGAAAACAGAAAAACTGTAAGCAGTGAAACCAAAAGCTGTTTGTTTTTTTTTTAATGAGGTCAATAAAATTGATAAACTTGTAGTTTTTCTCTCAGGAAAAAAGAGAGAGAAGGCAGAAATTTCTGATATCAGAAGAGAGAGACCATCAATGTAGATTCTACAAAAGGAAGTTAAAGAGAATATTGTGAACCACTTAATATATTTGATTACTTAGATAAATGGACATACTTCCTCAAAGACGCAAGGTCCTTAACCTTACTCAAGAAGCAGCAGATAATCTGCATAGCTCTTTATTCAAGAAAAGGAATTTGTAGTTAAAAACCCTCCCCCAGAAAGAAAGCTGTAAGCCCAAATGGTCTACTGGTGAATTCTACCAACCTTTAAGAAAGAAATAATACCAATTATATACAAAATCTTTAGAAAATAGGAGGAATGGAACACTGATTTATTTTATGAGGCCATTATTACTCGGATATAAAAAACAAAGACATTTCTCAACAGAATATTAGCAAATTGAATAAAGTTTATATAAAAAGGATGATACATCATGTCCAAGTACCATTTATTCCAGAAATGCAGGATTGGTTCTTCATTTGAAAATCCGTCATATAATTCACAGTATCAAGAAATTAAGCAGAATTTTTAAAACCTGTATAACCATCTTAATAGATACAGAAAGAGCATTTGATATTATTTATCATTTATTCACGATAACAACTCAGAACAGTAGGAATAGAAGGGAGCTTTTTCAAGTTGATAAAGGTGTCTGTGAAAGACCTACAGCTAAGAATTATAATTATTGATGAAAGACTTCATGTTTTTGCCTGATTTTAGCTCACTCACCGTTCTTAGAATTGTCCTAGTGAGTGCAGTAAAGCAAAATCAAAAACAAAAACACACATATATATATCCATATCCATATACACATATATATACACACACACACACATATGTGGATACATAATATATTATGTTACATATAGCATATGTAATACGTATATATAATATATATGAAAAATATATAAAATATATATTTATAAATATATATATGAAAAAAATATATATATGTGAAAAATTAAGGTCCTATGGCAAGGGACCTGAGAAATGAGCTTCTGGCCTTCTAGCCTCTGATACAGGGAAGGGTACAGAAGAGGTGGGAATAAATGTTAATACCAGTAGACCGTATTTATTACATTTTGGTTTCTGTGATCGTGATGTAAAAATCATAAGAACAAGGCCACATTTATATGACTTGTGGTTTTAAGTTACTGTTTTCTCTAGAGTTAAAAGTCAGCATAATCTGTTGAGAGAGCTGTGGTTCAGCATTTTCTTCTTTCTGTTAATCTAGCCAGAAAGCTTTGTGTAGTACTTGAAAGTTATGCCTTGGTTTCACCTTCATTACATAACTTACTCTTTGGTTTAAAGAAAAAGACTGAAACAGTGCTAAGATGTTCTCTTAAATTCTAAGAGGGCCTATAGAATTGCTTGTTGAATCTGTTACAACTATCATATATCTTTGGATGAGTGAAAATTATTTTGTATGCTTATTGTATATATCTTAGAATTTGTTGACATGTTTTGCATAATAACGTAAGCCACATATTACGCCTGTTGATTTCTGTTAAGTAATTTCCCTACACATACTTTTATGATGGGTGGCAGTTAAGAATTGAGGGAACCCTGAGTCCTTGTCCCATTTGCCTGGGACCGTTGTATGGCAAGACATTGTGTCTGTGGATGGTGTTACTGGAATCATTTCTAAGTCTCTTGCAATCAAATAGTTTCTCAGCCTTAGTGGAATGCTTATAAATGTAAACAAATATTTAATAACTGTGTGCAGTTCCATTTTAATTACAGTTGACCCTTGAACGGTGCAATAGTCAGGGGCGCCGACTTCTGCACAAATTCACACACAACTTTTGATCTCCCCCTCCCCCCCCCAAAAAATTTAACTACTGGTAGTCTTGACTGGAAGCCTTCCCAATGATATAAATAGGTGATTAACCTATATTTTGTGTATTATATGTATTATATACCGTATTCTTACAATAAAGTAAGTTAGAGAAAAAATGTTAAGAAAATCATAAGGAAGAGAAAATACATTTACAGTAGTGCACTATATTAATTGAAAAAAATCCACTTATAGGTGGACTATGCGGTTCAAACCCATGCTGTCCAAGGGTCAGCTGTACATGTTATCGGCCATATCAGTTGGCATGGCAGAGTGGCATAGTAGAGGGAGTGTAAGTTTAGGAGTTAACAGAAAAATTTGGGGTTCAGATGCTAAAAACCTACAGGCTCTAAGCTTTTGAGCAAAATCCAGTTCAGTCCTTGATCCCCATTTCCCTCCTCTGTAGAAGGAGGATAATCTTGACGAGCTGCTTGAAAATATTAAAAATAATACCCAGAGCTTCTAGCAGACAGTGGGTGCTCAAACGGTGATGCTCATAGAGGATCTTACTTGCAGAAATGTTATAAGACTTTGGTATCAGACAGAGCTGGTTTTGAATTGGATTGGAAGAATTAATATTTAAAAAATGCCTATACTACACAAAGCATTGCACAGATGCAGTGCAATCCCTATCAAAATTCCAATGGTATTTTTCACAGAAATAGAACCTAATTTTAAAATTTTCATGGAACCGTGAAAGATCCTGGATAAGCGAAAGCAATCTTGAGAAAGAGGAGCAAAGCTGGAGGCATCACGCTCCCTGATTTCAAACTGTATTGTAAAGTGATAGTATTCGAAACATGATGGCACTGGTATAAAGGCAGACACACAGATCAATGGAAAAGAAGAGAGAGCCTGAAAATAAATCCAGACATATGTGGTCAATTTATGACAGAGGAGCCAAGAATATTCAATGGGACAGTCTCTTCAATTAATGGTGCTGGAAAAACCGAACAGCTACATGCAAAACAATGAAACTGGACCGCTGCGTCTACAGCATACACCAAACTTAACTCAAAGTGGATTAAAGACTTAAATGTAAGACCCAAATCCATAGAAGTTCTAACAAGGAAGTATAGGTGGTCTCGGCGATGAGTTTTTGGATCTGAACTTCAAAAGCAAGGGCAACAAAAGCAAAAATAAACAAGTGGGACTACATCACACTAAAAAGCTTCTGCACAGCAAAGGAGATCATCAAGAAAACGAAAAGGCACATCACTGAATGGGAGAAAATATTTGCGACTCCTGTCTCTGATAAGGGGTTCATATTCAGGATATGTCTAAAAAAGTCATACAACTCAATAGTAAGAAAAATCTGGCAAAAAGGACAGAAGATCTGAACAGATAGTTTTTCAAAGAAGACATCTGGATGGGCAAGCAGGTACGTGAAAAGATGCGCAATATCACTGATCGTCAGGGGAACGCGTATCAAAACCGTAATGAGCTGGCCCCTCACACCTATGACAATGGCTGTTATCAGAAAGACAGGATGAGGTGAGGATACAGAAAAGAAGGAACTCTTGTGCACTGCTAGTGGGGATGTAAATTGGGGCAACCACTATGAAAAGCAGTATGGAGGTTCCTCAAAAAGTTGCCAGTAGAACTCCCATATGGTTCAGCAGTTCCACTTCTGAATATTTATCTGACGAAAACGAAAACACTAATTTGAAAAGATATCTGTACCCCCATGTCATTGCATTTTCAATAGTTCAAGATATGCAGACAGCTTATGTGACCATCAGTGGATGAATGGATAAAGAAGATGTGGTATATGGAAACCGGAATGGAATATTCAGCCATAAACAATAATAAAACATTACCATTTCTAAGTACGTGAATGGACCTTGAGGACATTATGCTAAGTGAGATAAATCAGAGAAAGACAGATACTGTATGATTTCATTTATATGTGGAATTAAAAAACAAAATCAGGGGCGCCTGGGTGGCATGTTGGTTGAGCATCGACTTTGGCTCAGGTCATGATCTCCCAGTTCACGAGTTCGAGCCCCGTGTTGGGCTCTGTGCCGACAGCTCAGGGCCTGGAGCCTGCTTCATTCAGATTCTGTGTCTCCCTCTCTCTCCCCTGTTCATGCTGCTCTATCCTTCTCTTTCTGTCTCTCTCAAAAATAAATAAATATTAAAAAATTAAAAAAAAAAAACCAACCAGGGTTATAGATGCAGAGAGCAGATTGGTAGTTGGCAGAGGTGAAAGGTCAAGGGTGGGGAAAAATGGGTAAAGGGTTCACAAGGTGCAGACTTCCAAATATAAAATAAATAAGTCCTGGGAATGTAATGTACAGCATGGTGACTATAGTTAGAATATTGTATGGCATATTTGAAAGTGGTCAAAACAGAGTAGATCTTAAAAGTCCCCATTACAAGAAAAAAAATGTTGTAATTACATATGGCGATGGATGTTACCTTATTGTGATGATTATTTTACAGTATATATAAATTTCAAACCACTGTGTTGTACACCTGAAACTAATACAGTTGACCCTTGAACACAGGTGTTCAAGGTTAGGGGTGCCGACCCCCCAACACAGTAAATAAATCTGCATATGTAACTTTGGACTGTCCAGAAACTTTACTAATAGCCTGTTGTTGATTGGAAGCCTTACTGATAACATAAACAGTTGATTAACACATACTTTGTATGTTGTATGTATTAGGTAACTGTATTCTTATAGTAAAGTAAGCAAGAGAAAAGTCAGTGTTACTGGGAAAATCGTAAGGAGAGAAAATACGTTTACAACACTATACCATATTTATAAACAAACAAAACCGTGTATAACTGCGCAGTTCAAACCTGTGTCGTCCAAGGGTCAACTATATAATGTTATAGCTCAATTAAAAAAAAGAAAAAAGACTGGCATCTGACAGAATCTTTTTTTCTTTACTTTTTTTTTTTTTTTGGTTTTGAATTTAAGTTCTTCTGCTTGCTTTTCAAGCCTTGATCTCTTTTTCTTTTATTTATTTATTTATTAAAAAAAATTTTTTTTTTTCAACGTTTATTTATTTTTGGGACAGAGAGAGACAGAGCATGAACGGGGGAGGGGCAGAGAGAGAGGGAGACACAGAATCGGAAACAGGCTCCAGGCTCCGAGCCATCAGCCCAGAGCCTGACGCGGGGCTCGAACTCACGGACCGCGAGATCGTGACCTGGCTGAAGTCGGACGCTTAACTGACTGCGCCACCCAGGCGCCCCAATCTCTTTTTCTTTTAGTTGGTCGCAGTACCAGCCTGTAAAGTGGTAGTGGGACATAAATGACATAATGCATACAAATGCTTATATATGCAAATGTTCCCATTTGTCATCTTTAACTGGTTCACTGCCATTAGCTTTTTGACTTGGTTTCTTTGGTTGGTTTTTTATAAAGTTACCCCAAAACCCTGCCTGCTCCTTTTTTTTTTTTTTAACGTTTATTTATTTTGGGGACAGAGAGAGACAGAGCATGAACGGGGGAGGGGCAGAGAGAGAGGGAGACACAGAATCGGAAACAGGCTCCAGGCTCTGAGCCATCAGCCCAGAGCCCGACGCGGGGCTCGAACTCACGGAACCACGAGATCGTGACCTGGCTGAAGTCGGACGCTTAACCGACTGCGCCACCCAGGCGCCCCTGCCTGCTCCTTTTGATGGCGCTTGTGATTTACTTGCTGGAATATGTTCCAAAGAATGAAGTTGATAGGATGCCAGATTTGATGGTCGGAGACCAGGTACCTAGGTTGCAAATTTCAGAAATTCTACTATCTCGTATTTCTCTTAATGCTTTCATGGCCCAAACAATTGGGAATAGTTAACTAAAAGAGCCATTTAATTGTTCTTAATTTTCTTTCATGAGCGCAGTTTCCAGTTGCCAAAAATACTGCCATCAGGATGCTTTTGTTTCTAAAAACACAGGAACTCATGTTTAGTAGCATGTATGCTAAGGAACAGTTGGTAGATTCTACAGCTTTATTGCTATTTTAATTTTATCTCATTTTATTATGTTCATTCATGTGAAATTACCAACATTTTGGCTGTTTTAGACCAACAAGAGTGGTAATTTCATACGGTTCAACTTGCTGTTTCGGGGTAAGGTGACAATGTGTGCAATTGGCAAATTCCCTAATTTTGTAGCTTATAATTTGTTGTTTCCTCTAAAAACATAAGTTTTAATTCATTTGGATTCTGTAAATTTGTTTGGTGAAGGTCATTCTCACATGCAGAAGAGGAAGGTAGAGAAAAGTGATAACTCGTTTCTTAACAACAACAAAAAAGGAGATGCTAATTTTTGAGGAGACTTTAAATTTATGGTTAACTGGATCATTAGAAGCGAAAACTAGGGGTGCCTGGGTGGTTCAGTCAGTTAAGCATCCGACTCTTGATTTTGGCTCAGGTCATGATCTCAGGGTCATGAGATCGAACCCCGAGTTGGGCGTTGTGCTGTATGGGCAAGGCTCTTGCTTCTCTCTCCCTCTCTCTCTGCCCCTCCCCAACTAGCATGCACGCACACATGTGCTCTCTCTCTCAAAAAAAAAAAAAAAAAATCTAAACCTTGAGGTCACAGGTGATACCAGGTAAATTCTGAGTACCTCAAAATTTTTCTTGAATTTTTTTTAAAAAAGACTTCTTTATTTTGAGGAGAGCGCAAGTGGAGGAGGGGCAGGGAGGGGGGAAGAGGATCGGAAGCGGGCTCTGTGCCGACAGGCTTGACGGGAGCGAGCCAGATGTGGGGCTCGAACTCAACTAACCGTGAGATCATGACCTGAGCCACCCAGGCGCCCCCTTCTTGAGTTTTAAAAAATTCTTTGACATCAGCACCGTTCAGAAAGTCCTGTCTTTGGCAAGTGATAAAATGCTGTTGATGGTTTTAGCTTCTGAGCGTTTATTGATGTATTTTTTGTTATTAAAACAAGGCTAGTTTTGCTTAACTTTTTTAACATTGTGTTTATAATATGTGTGTAGGTCGCCTGTTGATTATACCTTGAATAAGGAGCTGGCGATTTTGGTTTGTTTAAAAAAGCCAAAGCATAAGAGACTCTTAAAAACTGAGAACAAACTGAGGGTTGATGGGGGGTGGGAGGGAGGGGAGGGTGGGTGATGGGTATTGAGGAGGGCACCTTTGGGGATGAGCACTGGGTGTTGCATGGAAACCAATTTGACATTAAACTTCATATATTAAAATAAAAATAAAAATAAAAATAAAAAAAAATAAAAGTATTAATGTAACAGATACTTCATGTGGGTTATAGGTTATAGTATCATGCTAAATAGCGTAGGAGCACGTCATGTTCACCACAGTGTGGTACTGATAAATGGCTTCTTCCTCTTGCTGTCCAATTAAAGTAAAAAGGAGGTGGTTAAAGGTAGTTAGTTGGTCAAGTGAGCATTTATTTGCTAAAGAGGAGCAATATCTAGGGGCGCCTGGGTGGCTCAGCTGGTTAAGCGTCCAACACTTGATCTCAGGGCTCAGGGAATGATCTCATGGTTTGTGAGGTCGCCTCACCTCGGGCTCTGTGCTGAGCGCGGAGCCTGCCTGGGATTCTCTGTCTCCTTCTTTGTCTGCCCCCTCACCCCCTCGGAAAATAAATTAATAAACTTAAAAAAAAAATAGGCATGGTATCCAGTGTTTGCATTCCGCTTTATGGTTTTCAGTGCGTCTTCAGCTGGGCCTTCTCATCGCAGCCCTTTCAGGCCACCGGGCAGATGTTCTGGCTGCTGTGTGTTAACTAAGGACTTGGGTGTAGTGGGGTTTCAGTGACTCCCACAGGCCTGTCCGCTCCTGAGGAACTGGGGCTTCTGCTCGTGTGGCTTGTTTGGCCATGCTGGAGAGAGAGGCCCCTGGAGGAGAGCCAGCCGCGCTCAGACTGTGGCACACTCCCTGATGAGGTTGGTGAGGCAGATTCCCTTCAGGTGAAGGAATTCTGTAGGAGGAGAACTTTCCTTAGGGAACTGAGCTCATTTCTGTTTATTATGCCATTAACCGGCCCTTTGTAAATACTCTTGGAGCGGTGGCCTACCTGCTAAATTTATCGTTTATGTCAGTTTCTTCTGCCGTGATGTTTAGTCCTGTGTCTGTGGCCAACAATAGAGTTGTCTCTACAAGGCCGTCGTGTTAGAACCTAAGCGGTGAAGAAATATTCAGTCATCTCCCAATTAGTTTTCCGCCCTTATCTCTTGTTCGTCTCCACCGATTCATTTTGTAAACGGTTGTATCGAGGCGTAATTGACATACGGTAAACTATGCACATTTAAAATGTACAGTCTGATAAGTTCTGACATGTGCACACACCCATGAAACCACCACCCCCAGCAAGAAAGTGAATCTGCCATTACCCACACAACTCTCCTCGTGCCCCTGGTCGTCCCTCCCTCCTGTCCGTCCCCAGCCTCCAGGCCACCACTGATCTGCTTTCTGTCACTGTAGGTTAGCTTGCGTTTCCTAGAACGTTATTGTGAAGGAAGAACACTCCTCCGTGTGTCTCCTGTATTATAAATTCCTCACCACAGCACCACCTGACTTCTGACGATAGACATGTGGGTTTTCTACACATCAGGCAATTTGACCACAGCAGCTGGGTGTCCTGCAGTTTAACTCCTTTATTTCCCTGGAGACCGCATCAGATCCCGAAGATTAAAGGTTCTGTCCCACAAGACTCCCCCCCCCCCCCCCCCCGCTCCCCCCATCTGCCCAATTTCAGTCTCAAGCCCAGAATGTTCCCTGTGCTTCCAACCGACTGGCTGTAAATTGGGGGTTCCCATGCCCCCACTCCTTGGGTTTTATTAATTAGCTTGAGTGGCTTATAGAACTCAGGACACCAGTTCACTTAGTAGATGACTAGTTTATTATGAGAGATATTAAAGGATGTGGTTGAGCAGCCACAGGCCTGGCAGAACACAGGAGCTTCTGTCCTCATGGAGTTTGGGCTGTGCCACTCACCAGTATATGAATGCATCCTGGCTCACCGACCTGGAAGGTCGCTGGATCGTGTCCTTTTGGGTCTTTATGGAGGTTGATTACCTAGGGACAGTTGGTTAAATCACTGGCTCCTGGTGACTGAACTCAAGCCTCTCCTTTTTCCCCAAAGCTAGGGTGGCTGGGACTGAAAGTTCTAACCCTCTAATCACATGGTTGGTTTCCCTGGCAACTGGTTCCCACCCTTCTGACAGTAGGAGTGTCTTTCCCAAAGTCACCTGGCGAGGTTGAGAGGGATTTGTTATGACTATCAAAATTATAGCTCTTCTCACTTAGGAAATTCCAAGGATTTTGGGAGCTCTGTACCAGAAATGAGGATGAAAACCAAATATAGATCTCTTACTATAAATCACAGTATCATAGGCCCCTGGGTGGCTCAGTCATTTAAACATCCAACTCTTCTTTTTGGCTCGGGTTATGATCCCAGGGTCATGGGATCGAGCCCCATGTGGGGCTCTGTGCTGACAGCATGGAGCCTGCTTGGGAGTTTTCTCTCTCTCTCTCTCTCTCTCTCTCTCTCTCTCTCTCTCTGCCCCTCCCCACCTCAAAATAAATAAACTTAAAAAAAATATTTTTTATTTTATTTATTAAAAAAATTTTTTAAAGTTGATTCGTTTTTGAGAGAGAGAAGTAGGGTGTGGGTGGGGGAGGGGTAGAAGGAGAGGGAGACACGGAATCCAAAGCAGGCTCCAGGCTCTGAGCCGTCAGCACAGAGCCCGACGTGGGGCTCAAACTCATGAACCGTGAGATCATGACCAGCGCCGAAATCAAGTCGGACACTTACCCGACTGAGCCCCCGGGGTGCCCCTGGTCTGGTTTTTATTCAGCACAATTATCTTGAGATTCATCCATGTTGTTACATGAATCAGTACCTCATCCCGTGTTACTGCTGATTAGTAGAATTTATTTATCTATTCGCTTGTTGGTGGATTTAGGGTGGTTTCTATTTTTGGATCATTTTGGCTCCTACAAATAAAGCTGTATGAACATTCGTGTACAAATCTGCATGTGGGCGTTATGCTTTTATTTCTTTTGCATAAATACCTAGGAGTGTGTGTTTAACTTTCTAAGAACGTGGCAAACTGTTTTCAACAGTGATGGTGTTATTTTACGTTTTCTTCAGGGCTTGAGTGTTCCAATTGCTCTGTATTCCTACCAACACTTGGTGTGGTTGGTCTTTTTTTTTTTTTTTAAGTTTATTTATTTATTTTGAGAGCATGTGAACGGGCACGAGCAATGAGTGGGGGAGAGACAGAGGGAGAGAGAGAATCCCAAGCAGGCTCTGCCCTGCCAGTGCATGAGCCCCAAGTTGACCTCCATCTTACGAGCCGTGAGACCATGACCAAGAGTAGGATTCTTAATTGACTGAACCACCCAAGGGCCCCTTATTGCATATATTTTCAATCTAGATCTTTTTTTTTTTTTTGTCATTTCTGGGGATTTGAAGCCTAAGGAGAAGCCTAGACTAGCTTAAGGAGAAGTTCTCACGTAGATTTGTTTTTCTTTCTTCAGTCGTCCCATTCAAATTATAATAGCTTTTGAAATGATTTCCTTTAAAGAGCTAATAACACCACACACACACACACACACACACCCTAGTTCTTACAAGTTTCTCATTTTGATTTAGAGATTTACTTAGTATTGCTAGGGCCTAAGAAACAACAGTAAGTTACCTGTAATCCCAAATCAAGGAATAGGAGATGGTCGCTTTCTCTTGTCCCAAAGGTCCTGTTAAACTGGGAAGTTTTCCTTACCGTACCCACATACAACCACACAACAGCATTTCCCTGCTTGTCCTTAGAGACTGGGTATATACTCATAGTCTCCTGCACACACCTTTCTGGCAGATGTCAAATGGGAGTTGAGTTACCAAGGTGTCATGCTGAATCATGCCCAGTAGAGGTGTAGGTAGAGTGCTTCTCTGGCCTGGGAAGTAGGATGGAACACAAATATCTGGGTTTCCGGAATAGTTAACCAAAAGCCAGTCCCACTGTAAAAGCTCACGTATTTCGAAAATACAAAACAGAATAAGATCAGGACATCTGATGCTTTATGCATCAGCAACAAGGCAGCGTCAGGAGTTGAGGGACCAGACAAAACCCCCTGTTTAGAAGAAATACTACAGTATCTTCCATAAATGGAGCCTTGGAAAGACCAGCTTCTTCCTTTCACGGTTGGAGTTGACCACTCGCAACAGGTGCGTGGTTCAGTGTTGGGAAGGTAGCAGGAAGGAGAGGGACTGTGTTGAAGCATCATCTGAGAAGTCAAGGCTTACTTGCATACCGAGGCAGAGAATTTTTGCGGCCTTGCTGCCTTTATACACTGATAAAACACAGAAATGAAATAGCCTTGGCTTGTTGGTATGTTTACAGATGGGGCTTATAGGAGGAAGGCTTGCAAATGGGAATGCGGTGGGCAGAGCACCAGCAAAGTCGGAGATTGAGCTAATTTCTCCTCTTCCTTGGCAAATGTCCACAATGTGGGAGAGTTGGGGTCTCTTGGTCTTGCTCTCTGACTGTAAAATGAAGAAGTTAGTCTAGATCTCCCAGGTTCCATTCATCCAGCAAAAGTTTATTTTAATAAAGAGCTGGTTTTGTTGGGCTGGTCAAAACAGGGAAGGAAAATAGTGTCTGGCGAAAGCATCTTCGAGGTTCCTAGAGTAGTTACATGCATGGGGATAAATTTGTATGCACAACAAAGAAATAGAAGACAGGCGTAGGCTCCAATATAAAATATATTCTCAGATATACTGAGTATCTGGTTGTATGGACGCCAGGGCCATTATGGACTTGGAAACAGAAGACATTTTATTTTATTTTATTTTATTTTATTTTATTTTATTTTATTTTATTTTTTATTTTATTTTATTTTATTTTATTTTAATTATTTATTTTTAATTTTTTTAATGTTTATTCTTGAGAGAGAGAGAGAGAGAGAGAGAGGGAGCGAGCACGCCAGCAGGGGAGGGGCAGAGAGAGAGGGAGACACGGAATCTGAAGCAGGCTCCGGGATCTGAGCCGTCAGCACAGAGCCCGTTGGTGGGGCTTTAACTCAGGAACTGCGAGATCATGACCTGAACCAAAGTCAGCTACTTAACTGACTGAGCCACCCAGGCGCTCCTATTATTATTATTTTTAAATGTTTGTTTTTGAGAGAGAGAGAGAGAGAGAGAGAGAGAGAGAGAGAGAGAATGAGAACATGAGCAGGGAAAGGGTAGAGAGAGAGGGACACACAGAATCTGAAGCAGGCTCCAGGCTGTGAGCTGTCAGCACAGGGCCCGACGCAGGGCTCAAACTCATGAACCGTGAGATGATGCCGAAGTCGGACACCCAATCCACTGAGCCACCCAGGTGCCCCAAGACGTATATGCTTTAAAAACATTTCATATCTAATAGGAACTTAGTAATTTATTTAAATAAAAAAAAATCCAGACTAAAGAAGGATATAAAACAGAGCATAAGAATCAGTTTAGCTAAGTGTAGCTAAATAGAAATAAATGGTGGAAGGTTCTAGAACAGACTTTTTTTTTCCTTTTTTTGGGGGGGGGGGCACTCATCACTCTTCCCCACAATAACCAGGAGAGAAAAGAGAGGAGAGGGACCTAAGGCTTTTTCTTAGTGATGGTTCTTTGCCAGGGTCCCCACTCTGCTTCTCTATATTCTCACTTACGATAAATTGCTTTTTGTCACCTCTACTGGCTTTGAGGTTTCTCCCCGAAGCAGAGAAACTGCAAGACAGGAGCCAATGGGGAAAGCGTTGGTGGGGAGAAATCTCAACCTAGACATCTGACCTCTGCTTTTTCAGTTCGAACCAGATATCAGCTTCCACCTGAAGTGTCTTTTGGTGCCTTTTGGTAGCCCACAAAGGGCAAAGGATCACTCTGTGTCTCAGGATGTCCTCCAAAAATAGGTACGGGACACACGTTTCAGGTACATCATGTTATTCGGCAGACCTGAGTCTCCTGTTGCTCCCTGGATGCTTGCTTGTTGCGGCTGCTTGGCAGTTTTTAAAAATAATGCGATGCCTCCCACGGACCTGGAGTAAGACCTCTGTTCATCCGCGAATGCTTGTTGAGTAGCGGCTCCTGCGTGCCGGGCATGGCGCTACAGGCCTGTGATGCGGGGCTCCCTCCTCCCCACCGCCCTGCTGCTGAATCCTTCTAGTTGTGTTTAAGTTTAGTTGCCCGGGTGTGAGAAATACCTATAACGTAGGGCTTGTCACACTGGGTTGTAACTTAATTTATATGCCTGGGTCTCTCACTAAACCATTAATTTTTTGAGGAAAGGGACTCTTGTCTTATTTTCGTCTGTTCTTCGTATTCCCACTGGCTAAAGAATAATAAAAACGCACTAAAGCTCTAGAAGATAATGTCACAGGTTGGGAGTTGAGGAATCCTGGGCTCTTCCTTCGGCCTTGGGAATGTAACATTAGTGGGAAATGTCTTCGGGGACTGTCAGTAGGCAGGCAGCGTGCCGTGAAACGAGGGTGCACACACATGGCCCTTGCCCTTCAGAATGGACAGGGCCCAGTGGGCAGCGTTGGTGGGAGGTGAGAGCAGGGCCTTGGAAGCAGTGTGTCACTTAGTTCTGTACGAGCGTGGAGACAGGACCACTCCTGCTTAGATCGCTCTGGAGTACAAATCTCATACACACAAGTCAGCGTGATTGAAAAGCCAGACACGGGCGGCACGCACACGTTGAGTTTGGCGTGTGTGTATCGCCCGAATGGCGTGATCTGGCTCTGCCTTGCGCGGCACTGATTGCCTGGCACGCGGCAGTCAGAGCCAAGGTTACCGGCGCATCCAGAATAGAAAAGACAGAATCATTAACACCGTCAAGTTCTGCAGGCTGTGCGTGCTCTCAGAACTCCCAGGATTGTCTTTGTGGCTGCGGAGTGGAAAAGGAACCTGTCACAAAGCCTGTTGGTTCAGTTTTGTACACTTAACTCTAACGCTCAGTAATTCGGTTTTAAAATCTGTCCTAAAGACTTAATGCAGTTACTAGAAGTTACTCTGCATCCGGTCAGCCCTTCCTACGATTGTGGAATAAGCTGGGGAATGATCACAGTTGTGGGTTTCAATTTATATACTCCCCATGGCAGTATGTTCCATGCATGAAAGCTATTGTCTGTACTCCTACGGTAGTGTTACTCCTTTGTTTCCAAAACAGTTTGCTCACTTTGGGGTCTGCGCACACAGATACTTAGAGTACCCTCAGATGGTCCCTCCTCAAGAATGTCCGTTTGCTTTCTTGTCCCTTTGTGAGTATAGTTAGCCATTTCAACTCTTAACAAAAGAGGAAGCTGATGTGTTCATCTTGTCCTTACCATGCTGCCAGAGAGTTTCTTTTCCAATTACGATATAAAAAGTTGGAAATGAGCATTGCTTCCATCAGTAAGAGAGAGAAATCAGATGATCTATCAAGTAATAAGTAGCAAGCCCTCCTGAGGAGAGCAGGACTCTTAAACTATTTTGTTTTGCAGAGCATGGGACGGGGGTCAGGTGACCACCATCAAAGTGGCTAAAAGGAGCTCTTAAAGGTTGAGTGTGAGTGAACACATCCGTTCGAATAACCAGGAGCCTAGATACAAGGGGGGGTTCACACTCGCAAGCTCTTTTCTGCAGGGCTCCACCAGGCACTGGTAAGAAAGAAGAGGGACTAGACAGGACCCCACTGGTGGTGCGGCCATGCGGGGGATGGTCGTACTGGGGGACTGGTAGGCTGTAAGGTCCGTTATTCTGCTCCTTCTCTCCTTTGACACAGAAGTTGTTGGGAGGGCAGCAAAGCCCCCAGGACCCAGGTAAATGTGAACAGCCAGATGAAGAAGTACATGGGATGAAGTCTCGAAGGGTCCCAGGGACCAGAGCTTCTGTCCCCAAGTCCCCACAGAGTTGAGATTTGCCACCCTCCTGGTACATGAATGTGTTCACCAACCTGGGAGATCTCCACACCCCATACTTTGGGGATTTTTAATGAGGTTTCATCACATAAGCATGATTGATTTCCATTTCCCTTCATTTCCAGTCCCTTTGCCTCCCCCATGAGGGGGAGGTGCAGAGAGACAGGAGGAAGAGAGAGAGTCCCAAACAGACTCCACGCTGTCAGACCAGAGCCCGAGGTGGGGCTGGATCCCATGAACCCCATGAACCGTGCGATCATGACCTGAATCAAAACCAAGAGTTGGAAACTTAACTGACTGAGGCACCCAGGCGCCCCTCCAGTATTTTCTCTGGATAATACTTTCTTTCTTTTCCTTTTGGATTTCCAATTACAAGTATGTTACACTACTGATATTGTTCCATACTTCTTGGGTGTTCTGTGGTATCCTCTGTGTTTGTGTGAAAGCTCATGGTTTCTCTCTCTCTCTCTCTCAAAATAAAGACATAAATATTCTTTTTTTTAAATGTTTTTTTAACGTTTTTACTTATTTTTGAGACAGAGAGAGACAGAGCATGAGCAGGGGAAGGGCAGAGAGAGAGGGAGACACAATCCAAAGCAGGCTCCAGGTTCTGAACTGTCAGCACAGAGCCCAAAGTGGGGCTCGAACTCACGGACTGTGAGCCGAAGTCGGACGCTTAACTGACTGAGCCACCCAGGCGCCCCAAATATAAATATTCTTTAAAAAGAACACCACTTAAAAAAAAATACTTGAAGAGTTGCTGAGAATTATCCAAAATTGATGGGAGCAAAAAAAAAAAAAAAAAAAAAAAAATTAAATAAGGAAATACATACAAATCCAACAATTTCAGAGAGCAAGAAATGCGAACCCCCCCCCCCAATTCTATAAACACAAGAACCAAGCTGCTGAAATATCAAAGATAAACAGGAATATCTTAAAGGCAGCCATAGGGAGAATAAACATTACAAATGGAGGAACAAAGATAATAGTGGAATAACATCTGTAAAGTACCAAAAGACAAAACAAAAAAGCCTACATCTTGGCAACCCAAATTTCTATACCCATCAAAAATATCTTAAAAAAAAAAAAAAAAACAAAAAACATGTGAAGACTTTTTAAGACAAACAGAAGCCGAGGGAATTTTTTTTTTTTTCCCTAGGAGATCAGCACTACAAGAAATGTTGAAAGAAGTTCTTTAGGCAGAAGGAGTGCCAGATGGCAGTGTGGATCTACACAGAGAAATGAATAGACCCTGATATGGTGAAAAATGCGGGTGAACATGAACGTATCAGCATTGGAGAAAGAAGACAAAAATGCACGCTTCCGAGGTTACAACCAATGTTCACACACGATGCACGATGTAGTTCAGTAGTAGTTGAAGGTAGGCCGTGATTACACATAGATCGTAAGATGGTAGGGAAACCACTTTAGAAAGGTTAAAAGTGAATAAAAGCCAGTTATGGAGATGAGACTTCAGAAAAATAATTACTAGAGGACAGAAAGATGGCAAAGCGGAGCAAAATGCAGAACATAGAAGACCACTGGCAAGAAGGTTTAAATTCTACCTTATCATTACACTTGAAAGAAAGTACATGACCTAACCACACCAATTAAAAGACAGAAATTGTCATTTTGGACAGAAGAGCAAGACCAAACCGCATGCTGTCTCAAACCTACTGTAAAGACACGGAAAGGTTAAAATTGAAAGGAAGAACTTACATTGCATAAACACTGGTCAAAAGAAGGGATGACTGAAGTAGACTTTGGGACGGCGATCAAGCTCGGGGGTGAAGGGAACGTTACATAAGGACAAGGGGTTTATTTCACCAGGAAGACGTGATGATCTGAAATGTGTGTGTAGATTCAACAACAGACCTTCAAAATACATAAAAACTGATAGAACGCCAGGGAGAAATGGACAAATCTATTACTGTGGGCAGCTTCAAACCTCCTCTCAGGGATTCAGGGAACAAGTGTACTAAGAATTAGTTAAGAAAATAAAAGATCACAACATCATCATCATCAGTCACCACAGCTGAACGCACGTCTGTTCGCCAAGACATACATGTGGAATGCTCACCAAGACAAATCATGCTTTGGGCCATAAGACACGTCTCAACAAATTTAGACAAGTCCATACAAATTATGTCTTCTGAATACAGTGAAATTAAACTGAAAATCAGTAACAGTAAGTGATCTGGAAAGATCCACCAGTGGCTTAGATTGCTGAGATGACAGCTCATCCCGGGTGGTTCGGTGTGGACGGGAATGGTTGGGAAAAGGGACACTCCGAGAACTTCACACCGTTTTTAAACATTTGTTGAATTGCTTTTGTAACCTTTTTAGAAAAGACATTCCAATTAATCATTCTATAGGAAGACTTCAGAGTTTTATAATACAGAATTTCATTTTATGTATTTTTTTAAATATTTATTTTTGAAAGAGAGGGACAGACAGAGCGAGCATGAGTGGGGGAAGGGCAGAGAGAGAGGGAGACACAGAATCCAAAGCAGGTTCCAGGCTGTGAGCTGTCAGCACAGAGCCCATCGTGGGGCTTGAACTCACGAGCTGTGAGATCATGACCTGGGTTGAAGTCGGACATTTATTTAACTGACTGAGCCACCCAGGCACCCCAGTGTATGGAATTTTAAAAAAGAGGTTAGATAACTTATTGGAAGAGAGAAAAGTTGCCTTTAAGTAGAAAGCACACTGATATTACTTGAAATTCTTTAATCATTTGACTTTAGTTAGAAGATTACCACTCCGGGAAGTGAAATGCCAGTGTTTGGACATTCAGCTGCCCTAGTAAGTCAAGTTGCAGGAGAAATTCAGGTGTGGATTAATTGGACACTAAATAAAATTAGAGGGAAAAAATTAAGTATCTTACTTTAGGAATGAATGTTAGATTAATATTAAAATTTAATAATACCATCAGTATGTTACTTTTCTTTTGTTGCCCAGCACACATTTTCATGTGAGCTGTAAGGAAGGCAGGGAAGGTGTAATCAGCACACACAGGGACTCAGGGTTAATTTGTTAACGCAATTCATAAATTGGAGTAAAGAATACGTTTTTGCTCTATATTCGACATTGTCGTCCCCATTGTTACCCACTTTACCCATATTATTCTCTGCTGGTCACCGATCCTTTCAGGTTTTCACTATACCTCGCCTATCATTGTACTCACCCTTTCTCGTTCCACATTTGAGGACCACAATGGAGAGGGTTATAGGAACAGTGAAACGTGATGTGATACAGTGATGGAGAGGCTGGGGGGTTAAGAGAGTCCTCATAGGAGACGTCTACGAAGTGAAATTAGCCATGTGAGTTTCTGTGGACATGTACAGCTGCTGGGTAAAGTATAGCTGACTGTGTGTTTGTGAATTAATGTGTTTTTTTTTTTTTTTTTTTTAAACCTTGCCTTGCTGGAAAGAACACGTTGGAGGCCTGTCCATGGGTGTTAGAAGCCAAGGGGGTTGAGAGGGGAAAGGACACCAGAAAGGTGCTGGAGGCTAGGTTCTGATGCTGCCCATGGTACAGAAACGTGTGTCCGGCCAGCCTGAGGCAGCGAGCTGGAACTGGAGCCTCAAATGAACACTGTGATTTTCAGAGGGTTGTCAGATCCCTTAAAAATTGGGTGGAAGAACGGCTCGCCAGCCTTGAGAAATGGCTTGCCATCTGCCTGGGGCTCCAGAAATAAAAAACCCCAAGCTCTCGGTGAGAAATTAGAACCCTCGTCCTGTGCCAGGGTCTCTGTCAAAGCAAACACAAGGTTGCTGTGTCAGGAAACTCCTGAAACGAGGTGCGGAGAAGAAAGCCCCACCGTGAGAAACAAGGTAACAATGAGATAGATGCTCCAGGAAATCGGCAGGTGCGGCACACACACGGGCGCGCACGCTCGCTGACCGAGCACGCTAGGTAAGGTGGGTAATCAAGTACCCGGATCCTGCCGGAAGCGGACAACAAGATGCGTGTCGCCTGGCTTGCACGCGTGCTCCTCCCTGCTCTTTGTGTAAACGCAGCCCTTCCTCCTGGTCCCAGTCGGCTTCCTGTGCCCCAAGGGGACTCTGGTCCCTGGCCCAAGGGGTCCAGGGTGCTGCCCGGAGCCAGAACCTGCAGTTCCCTGGGACCTTGACCGTGGCCCCTGCCGGAATGAGCCCTTCCTGGCCCTCCAGAGTCCAGCGGGCAGGGGCAGGAACACAGAACCCCTCAGTGGGCTCTTGGCAGTGATGGTAAGTGGGTCGTGGCAGCTTCCGCCTCCTGGCTCCTGAACCCGCATGCCCTTCTTAGGGACGCGGTGCCACAGAGCGGTCTTCGGCCTCGCAGACCGCATCGTGAAGCGTGGCACCCATCCTGTCAGACCGTCTCTCGAGCTGGTGCTTCCGTGTGCTTTGAGAAGGCGGTTGCGGCACTCGGGGGGCGGGGGGGGGGGGCATCTGCATCTGGGCGGTGTGGTGTGTGTTACCTACCACCCACCGTGTTGGGTCCAGTCCCGAGCCTCCCCGCTGTGAAGGGCGGCCCCTGGTCAGATGCGGCGACGGAGGCGATCCCATCGGGCAAATCTGATGCCACGGCCTCGTGGATCTTGCCCACTCGGTACTCCGCGCCTCTCCCGTGGGGGGCGGGGGGGTTGACACGATCCAGGAGTCTTCCCACTGTGCCCGCTCCCCAGTGCCTGCCCCGTATGCTTGTATCCAGACTTCCTTATCCCTGCTGCTCTCGTTCTTTTCCTTCTCGTTCCCCTGACCACACAGCAGGCAGCCCAGGCATCTGGATTTTCAGCTCAGGCTCCCTCTCCGTTCCGCACGAAGCGGGGTGAACTGCCGTGTCACACCTCCGCGTGCGTGAAGAGTTTCCTCTCCGGTGTCTTCGAGGGCAATCCCCAGTTGCTGCTGTAACAGAGCCACGGGCGCTCTTTGCTTTCGTCCCTGACGTCAGGCTGACCCGTCTGTCATCCAGGCTCGTGCCTGCCCCGCTCTGCCCGCTAAACGTACAAGTCGGCGTTTCGCCCGGGGTCACGGGCATGGAGTGCGCCGGCAGCTGTGGTGGGGGACGTGGAGGAGGTCTGGACTTCCTGCTCGTGGGAGTCACTTGTGCCTTCCACGCTGGCTCACTCTGGGGAGTGCCCTTTCCATCCCCTGGTGGACCGGTTGACCTACAAACCCAGCTCACCGGTGGGGGCGAGGGGGGGGGAGGGCTTGGATGCTTTCGCCCTTGCTGTTCATGATCTCTACCAGGGCCTGGTAACGCACACGCCAGGAGCTGTTCTCAAAGGGCGTATCATTCTCTGCTGTGATGGCGTGGCCTTACTTCAGAATCCCAGGGGGGTACATTTGATTCTCCATCTGGCGCTTGCCAGGGGCTCCTTACTGCACCTGTTCCCGTTACGGACCCCTCCGTACCATCCAGGGTCACTGGATCCTACGGCCTAAACATCCGGGCCGCTTGTGCCAAGCCCGGCCCTGCTGCAGAGAAAGCCTCTTGCTCTGGGCCCCACTCCCAGGTGGCAGCCGCTGTGCCACCCGGTCTGCGGGCCAGAGCAGCATCCCAGCCGCGTTGCCCCCACGACCCAGCCGAATGGGTGCTGCATTTCCTTCTTTGTGGATGTGTCTTTTACTCAGGAGGGGCTCTCCCAGCATGCCCCCAACTGCCACACCCCTAGAAGCTTCACCAGAGTTGCCATATCCAGAGCCTTCCCACACTTTGTCTTCCACGCTCCCCCCAAAGCTTGTGTCTCTGGGGCACAGCCACCCACCGCTTGCTTGTCCTCCCCGGGCCGCCTGATGTCAGTCTCCCCCACCAGGCCCGGCACCAGTTTCCCCGTTGGCACGTGGGAAGGGACGCGTGCAGCCCGCGCGGGTCATCTGCCAGCCGTGGGGGCGAGGCCTGTGCGGCATCCCCCAGTGGTGTGCTGACCACTTCCGGAGGGAGCTGGGGGGTGGTGGGGAAGTGTTTGCGCCCAGCATCCTCATGGGCATCCGTCAGGAGTCCCTGTTCCAGTTCTCAGGATCCCTGAAAACCGCAGCCTGGATCTGCATACTAACAGAATGCTCTGACCGAGCATTCGAACATCTTGAGCTCCGTAGCTGTCACGCAGTCCAGTCCGCAGTTCCATTTCAGGTCACTACAGGTCACTGATGAGGACCGGTTTACACCCACCGGGAAGGCTCCGGTGTTCTCTCACTTAGCCATTAACTGCTTGTTAACAGCTTTCGGTCCCTCATTACCCTTACGCAGGCCATCAGTGCAGGCTAGCAGCCACGAGCCAACCCTGCTGTTGTTGTAGATGTTTTTTGCCTTCTGGATCTTCCACGGGTCCACACTGTTGTTCCTGTCGTGGCATTTCCCTCCACCGGACAGTTTCTAGGTCACTTACGGCTCAGTCCCGTAGCAGGTGAAGCACAGTCTTGTGGCAGGACTCTTCACGCCTGCCCTTTCAAGACAGCCGCCACCTCTCCTGCACAGTGGTCTGTGCACGAGGCCCGTGTCCCTGGATTACTACCCGTTTTTCTTAAACCACTCCCAGAGCCGCTCCTATTTGTCTGGGTCCTCGAGAGAAAGCCATCAAGATGGGGTCATACCTGCGAGGGTTTGGTTACGGGAACTGTGGTGTGGAAGGAAAGAGAGGAAGCGAGAAGAGGCCGGAAGAGGCATCAGACCGGGATGCAAGCCTGACCCCCCCCCAGTGAAGTGGGGGGTTGGGTAGAAGTGTCCTCTCCTCGTTGGCCGTGCATTCTGAGGAGGATTGGGCAAAGCCTTGGGGCGTCCTTGTCTGCCTCTTGTCTTTGCCAGTTTGTCTGGGACTTCATTCTCATTTCTTGGCCGTGACTGTGGCAGTCTCCACTTCCTGTGGCGGAGGGGTTACCCATGCCTGCTGTTCGAGAGAGCAGCAGCTGAGCTGGGTGTGGGGTCCCACTTCCGAATTCCCAGGGAAGGGCTCTGGCCTGCTTTCAGCCGCGTCTGGAATCTGGTTCACGGTTATGTGAACCAGGTCGTCTGTCTCTAAGTTGAAACATTTCCCAGAAAGGTTGGGCGAACTACAGGTTTAATAGCAATACCTTATGTAACCTCTAATAATCCATAAATGTATGATTAGCAGTCTTTGATTTTTTTCTTAGCGCACAGGATGACTTTGAAGAATGCTCCGGATGCATCCTAGTTCTTCAAGCGAAGGAATCGAGAGGCATACTTAAGTGATTTGTTGGTGACTAATTGGGTTAGTTCATCACGTGTCCGTTTTCGTCGTTGCAGAGCATTTTCAAGAGTAGTGAGTGACCCAACGTTTTCCCCTTTACCTCTACCCTGCCGTTCAGTATATTCAAAACTGGATTAGTGTCAGATAAAATAAAGGCCGGCCGGGGGAAAATTCACGTGTTAGGGTACTTCACCCTGAATTGGGAAGTCATGACAGTCATTGCTAGGTAATTAGAACTTTCCAAAGGAACTACAAAGCCATTTTTCTAAAGTTGAGAGGAGAGTAGCATTTCCTCCCCCTGTTGTATCGTTGGTATTTAGACAAGTGTGGGGGTGCCAAAGAGACGTATAACGACCGTGAGAAGTGAAGGCTGGGATTCATTAGGGCTGAAATACTAGAACAACAACAGACGCAGTGCCCAAGGAGAGGGCCAAACAGAGACGTGTCTGCCTACACATGTCGGCGTGTAACCAGCAGACGGTTTTTCAATGCTCAGGTTGTGTTGGGGACCCTGGAGGTCGGTGTGGGAAACACAGAACTTGTAGGCTCAGTCCCTGAATTCAGAAAGCTTCTAGTCCACTTCGGGAGGGAGTCCTAGCCTGGGGCCAGGCACGTAGACTCCTGCAGTTCGCTTGCAATGGTAAGCAGGGACACAGATACATCGCTGCCATGTTGCTTCCTTGGAATCCTTCTCAGACTTCCCTGTTGTCTTAAGATACGGTATGCTAGGGGCGCCTGGGTGGCGCAGTCGGTTAAGCGTCCGACTTCAGCCAGGTCACGATCTCGCGGTCCAGGAGTTCGAGCCCCGCGTCGGGCTCTGGGCTGATGGCTCAGAGCCTGGAGCCTGTTTCCGATTCTGTGTCTCCCTCTCTCTCTGCCCCTCCCCCGTTCATGCTCTGTCTCTCTCTGTCCCCCCAAAAATAAATAAGTTGAAAAAAAAAATTAAAAAAAAAAAAAAAAAAAAAGATACAGTATGCTAATCGAAAAGGTGACATACGGGCTGGCCGGCAGATCAGGAGGTGATACCATAAGGTAAACGTTACAGATCCCAAGATGAGGGGACTGCGTGGGGGGAAGCACCGGGTTTGGGGGGTACCTGGAGACAGAGTGAAAGAGGAAGCTGGCATGGAGAGCCTTTATCTCGGTTTCTGTGGGGAAGGATGGATAAGGCAGGCCGAGCAGGTTTGGGATTGACTACTTGGAGTAATTTCAGCAGGCTTTGGGGCGTAATGTTGTCCCCGGTTGTCTGGCACCTGGTCCTGGGGTGACTGGGGCAGTTGGATGGTGGCGTGGGGTGTGAGAGCGGATAGAGGAGGTGCGGGCTGTGGGTTGATAGGTTTGCATACGAGAGGCGAGCCCCTGGGTGAGTTTACCAGCTCTAGGAATTGGCTAATCCCCGGAGGACCGATGCCTCCAGGGACCTCCGTCTGGCTCCAAGATGTCAAAGCATCAGAATGCAGAAATAAAAGATGTGGGTACTGCACCCGCTTAGACTTAAGCTTTTTTTCTTTGGTGCCCTAATAACGCCTTAAGCAAGCCTCTAGGTGAGCCTTTCCGGTGAGGCCGCAGTACCCATGGAGCCTCCTGGGACCCACCGTGTTGAGCCAACAGTTCACTGCGTGAACACAAGAGGGGGCTGTCTTAAATACGAAACTGAGGGCCTTTGGCGGGGGGGGGGGGAGGGGGGGGGGATCAGAGTGGTCCGTGAGCACCTCTGACTGAGAACATCGGGAAAATCCTGTGCGCGTTTTCAAGATTCCCTCGAAACAGACAGCCAGTGGTAGCTCCCACATATGCCCTGATGAATGGCAGGTGTATCCGATATTGGGGACCCAGCCCAGGGAAAGAGGGGAGGGAGGTATTAACTAGCTGTGGCCGTGTTTCGGACATGTTGGTGGGACCTCTGTGATACGTGGATGATGAGATTTCTGTGCATTTGAATAAATCGTAAGAGATGTGGTGGTGGGCTGGGGGAGGTGTACCGGGAAGGTTGCTGGGCATGTCAGAGGCTGAAAAATACGGGTAAAGAGTGACATTTCATCCTGGTCGAACACAGAACGAATGTGCAGGAGGGGCCTGTTACATGCGTAGCCTTCAGCTCCTAAATCTTACATTCACCCCAAACTCTCATAAATCCCTCTTTTGAGAAATTATTTAAAAGCTAATTCACACTTGGGCCAGTTTCACAAATTGGCGTTACAAGCAGGCTGCCCTCGAATTCAGAGTCTTCTAGAACATCCAGTTCGCTAGCTTATCTGTGCCGTCCTTAGAAGCTTTCGCCACCACATCCCTCTCCACCCCCCACCCCCGATCGCTCCGTGCTTCTTTATGGATATCATGGTTTTTGTTGCTTAATTTCCTTCTCGCTTTCCTGGAGCGAGTCCCCGTTTTCAGTAGTTTTCTTTCCCACACTCTGTGCTTTTATTAAGTTTGTTAATGAGTTTTCTCTTTTTCCCTTATGACAAATTCTGGCTTTCTAGCTCATTTTATTGTGATTAGTTACCATCCTGTCCTGTTGTTCTAATGTGGTTCCAGAAAGAAATGACAGCTCACAGTAAATCTTCTGTTTTTTGCCTTGAGACTTGGACCTCTAGAATTTTCATATTTTAGCCCTTGAGTGTGTACATCTTCTTTCACATAATTTCTATGCGAATATTGTTATCTTTTGTGGTTCAGCCTTATCGTCGGCTAGTAAACCGTTCCTTTTACTAGTATGAGAGAAATAATAGTTAACATTATAACAACATATAAGATGTCATTAAATTAATAATCAGTCACATTTTTTTTAGTGCTGCTACAGTTCAGGCTGTTTTTTTTAAAAAAAATTTTTTTTTTTTCAACGTTTATTTATTTTTGGGACAGAGAGAGACAGAGCATGAACGGGGGAGGGGCAGAGAGAGAGGGAGACACAGAATCGGAAACAGGCTCCAGGCTCTGAGCCATCAGCCCAGAGCCCGACGCGGGGCTCGAACTCAGGGACCGCGAGATCGTGACCTGGCTGAAGTCGGACGCTTAACCGACTGCGCCACCCAGGCGCCCCAAGTTCAGGCTGTTTTAAATGATTAATATATGTAATCGTTCATTAGATTCGCACTCTCTAAGGTAGGGACTGCTATATTCTCCCCATTTTACAGGGAGGAAACAGGCACAGAGAGGTGAAGGGACGTGCTGTAGGCATTGCGCCTGCGTCAATGGGAGTGGTATTTGAATCTGAAAATAGAGTCAGTGTGTTGAACGACCACCTTCGTGGATATAAGGCAGAAATAGTCGATTAAACGTTGGAAAATTGGACAGAATTTTCCTTTACAACTCTCACCCCCTTTTGCCTTCCTTTGCTTCATTCTCCACATTACCACACAGGACCCTTGTTCACCCTTCAGATTTCAGGTCCCGCGTCCACAGGAGCTTGTCCGTGACTCTAGACGGCTGAGCACCCTGACCCCACAAACGGTTTTCTAACCCCGAATTCATTAACCTGCGCGGTCGGGTCAATGTCTCTCTCCCTCGTAGAATAGAGCTTCAATGGGAAGGGGGGTTCCTTGTCTGCTTTGACTCCCCATTGGATCGTCAACCTCCTACACCGCCGGGTAGGTGGTAGGTGCTCTGTAAGTATTTATTAGATATATGAGCAAAAGTTTTAAAGAAAGGAGGAAGAAAGGCAAAGATTTATTATATGCTTACCACATTCCAGGATCTTTAGGTACAGCGTACCATTCAGTTGTTGTACCAGTTGGAAATAAGTTTCACACCAGGTAACAGAAAGCCCAACTACGGTGGTTTAAACAAATAGGATGTTATTTGTCTCCCGTAACAAGAATTCCAGATTGGCACTTCAGGGCAGGTTTGACCGCTGACCAACATCCTAGGCTCTTGTGTTTCCGTACCTCCAAGTTGGCCAGTATGATGATCTTGTCAAAATAACGGTTATGTCCCAGTCACTGGATTCTCTACTGTCGTATGAGCGGTAGGTTGGTTGTCTAAGTAGCAGGTTTGAAACTCTAGATGCCTCCTTAAACAAAAAGTTGAGACTTCGTGTTATTTACAGTGTACTTTTTGCGGACAGAAGTGAAGAGGATTCCCAGGTTTCCCCACGTTGGGGAAAGCTTTCCTGAAGTGTCTGGTGATCCTTCACTGTGCATTCTTATGTCCGGGGCATTAAAAGCCATGTGGGAATTGTGCGGGGAGAGATTATTGGCAGGTGTAACTGGTGGGCGACCTGGTTGGCATTTTGCGTAGGGGGAAGCCCTGGCCCAGTGTCCCATGTTTGTAGATCTCTCTTCCAGTATTCCCAGGGAGGGATGTCCCGGTCTCTTTGGGTGGGAGTGAAAACCAGGCTGCCAGGGCCCTGGGAGCCACGTGGAGAAGCCAGCCAGGGAACAAGGGTGGAGGGAGAAGCCCCGTCTTACATTCAGTGTAGACTTTGATTGAATACCCCTGGTCTCAGTGCATTTCCTACCCCAACCTTTAGCTCTGCTTTGTGTCTCAAGTCCAAATCCTGGAGTTCACCAGAAAGTAAAACATGCTGGGTAGGGTGGAGTGGAGGCAGCCCAGGAAGGGAGAAGGGATTTGTAATTGGATTTTTAAAAGCTAGTCCTCCTGTTGTCATATTCCTTCGTGTAGATCCTTGTGGTTCATCTAGTTCATTAGCTTATCCCACTTGGGAAGCCATCCCCTGCTCCCCCACCTCTGTCCGTTTCATGCATACGTGTCACCTTCTGTTCCTGAGCTGTTGTTGGGGAAGGTGGGCAGGTGGGCTCACTTCCTTTCTCCCTTCATTGGCCTCCAGGGTATGGCCTTGTCTGTGTCTTCATCTGATTAGGCTCTGTCCAGTTTGGGACCGCTGTGTCCTTTCCTGCCCTTAGCACTTCTGGGCTGATGCCTTTTTGATCTCTCCTCATGTTAGTAGAGAGGGAGGGAAAGTAAAAATGCATGCATTCAGTCATTCATACTTTACTGGAAATCTTGCTTACATTATCTTTCTATAAAAGCCGGGTTGTGTGCTAAATATATCTTGGCAATCGATAAACTTTTATGTAATTAATTCGACATCTGCTGTGTTTCTAGCTGATTGTCTCACGTAGAAAGGATAATGAAAACTCTAAGTTTCTTAAAATGTGACTGTGAGCTTTTAAAAAAATGTCTTTTTGATTTTCAGATCGTGAGCCATGCCTTTAGTGAAGAGGAACATCGAGCCCCGGCACTTGTGCCGGGGAGCCCTGCCGGAGGGGATTACCAGTGAACTTGAATGTGTAACCAACAGTACCCTTGCTGCTATCATACGCCAGCTCAGCAGTCTAAGTAAGTCATCTTCTGTCTAGAACACTTTTTTCTGATTACCGATGGCATGTGACGAACTTTAACGTCAGCACATTGGTTTCACTTCAGTCGTTAGTTTTGTCCCCAGAAGAGACCGCGGCTTTGAAGGAAAGAGCCCACCCCTGCCCCCTCCCGATTTTCCCAGAGTGAAATAACTCACTGGTCTTACGATACCAACTTTATGTGCTGAAGACGTAAAGTTCAAATTGACCCTTTTGCAGATTGTTAGATAAGACCAAATTGTGGATTCAAAGTAGTGTCAGTTCTTATGAAATGAGGATTAAATGATTGGTACTTTTTTTTTAAAATGTGAATTACTTTGTTAAGCTTGGACAGGACTGATTTTTTTCTTTTTAATGGGATAAATTAAAAACTTGTTAACACTTGTAACATGCCTGGCACAGAGTAGGGGCTCAAGTATTTGTTGATGAACTAATGCTCTAAGTGAATTGACGATTAAAGCCAAAAAGTAGTGAGATTTGCTGATTTTCACTTACTAAAATGCAGGTACCAACTTCCAAATTGAGGTCAACAGATAAACTGTTACATATACAATACTGTGTATGTATTACATGTGCAGGTTATATAAACGCAAGCAAATATAAGGAAGAAAGGACTTTCTGTTATTTTCATTTTAAATATGCAGGTGAAACACCCAAGAAATAGTTCATTTCTTAAGACTCAGATATTCACGAAAATGCATTTTCCTTCAAAGTTTCTTGAAGTCAGAATGTTTTCCCCCTAACTCTCACATTTAGATCATGATCTTGTTATCTTACTTTGTCCCACTCCTTTTTGGTTTAGATGGTTTACACCGCATTTGGGTGACGGGTTTTCACAGTAAAATGTTCCAGAAGCTCTGTTAATAATTAGAAAATCCTCCATGATTTCCCCTACTGGTAGCCTCAAGCATAGAAATATGCTTTTTAAGAACATTCAGGTACTTTCTGGGGTGCCTTGGGGGCTCAGTTGGTTAAGTGTCTGACCCTTGATATCGGCTCAGGTCACGATCTCGCAGTTCATGGGTTTGAGCCCTGTGTCCGGCTCTGTGCTAACAGCACAGAACCCCCTTGGGTTTTCTCTGTCTCTCTCTCTGTCTCTCTGTGCCCCTCCCCCCCCCACCCCCCGCTGGTGCTCGCTTGCTGTCTCTCTCTCTCTGTTTCTCTCTCTCAAAATGAATAAATAAACATTTAAAAAAAAATAAAAACACTCAAGTAATTTTATTTAAATTTTGAAGAAGAAACATTCTGGAGAAGTATTTTTTCTTTAAAAGAATTGTACAGTTGTTATATTTTTCATATATCTATAATCATTGGCTGAGGCAAAAGTAACTTGAAAATTACTTAAAATCTGTTTCGAAATAGATATCTTTTGGAATCTAATTACAATTGATTTTGAGTAGCGGTTGTTGATAAAATGTATAAATTGGTATAATTACAGGAAAATAGCTGGTAAATTATCGAAGGCTGGAAATGTTTCTGTTTGAATTCATAATATTTTTGTAAGAACACTGTGGTCTCTTGTTTTTATGGCTGAAATGTCTATGGACGTAGAGTATAAAAGATGGAAACCAACATAAATCGTTGAAGTTTTAGTAGTCAGGCTGCATCTCATGCTGTAATAACACTCAGCATAGTGTTGTTGGTCGTGTTTATGTGTCTGTAAGTAAACCCCGCACGTTCTATGTTCTGTTCCCCATAGTCGGCTCATGGTAGGCAGAATAAGAATGGCCCCTCTAAAGATGTCTGCGTCTTAATCCTTGGAACCTGTGGATACGCTATATGACATGATGGGGAAATGAAGGTTGCTAATCAGCTAATCTTAAGAAAGAGGTTAGCTTGGATTATCCAGTGCAATCCCAGGGTTCCTTTAAACGTGGAAGGAGGAGGTGGAACAGCCCACATCAGAGCGATGTGATGTGAGAAAGACTGAATCAGCCGTTGCCGGCTTAGAAGATGGCAAAAGAGATCGTAAACCACGGAACGCAGGCCACTTCTGGAAGGTGGAAAAGACTAGGAGATAGATTCTCCCCTGGGGCCTCCAGGATGAACGTAGCGCTGCCAAAACCTTGATGTAGCCCAGTGACATCCCTTTCAGACTTCTGACCGCTAGGTTTCATTGCACCCACCTAATCCACTCAGGGATGGGCACCGACCGGCCTCAAGGACAGTCAGCCTTAGTTAGGCTGCCCCGGTGGGTCCCAGCCCTGTCCCTGCTAGAATCACCTGGGGAGCTTTAAAACAAGGCGCTAGGAATCCCCCCAGAGATGATGATTGGAGTGTGCCCTCGCAGTGTGATCTAGAGAATCTGGTACCGTGTATCCGCATTGAAACGGTGAGCCGGGTCAGCCCTATGTTTGCAGGAAGTTTGACCTAAGGAACACGGCGAGCTTGCTAGGTTATTATGAGACCTGCTGCTGAAGTGTCCCCCAGGACCGAAGCAGTGATGGCCACCCGCAAGCTGAAGCTGGGGTTGTGGGCAGAGTTTAAGAGAAGGCAGAGGAAGCCAGCTGGTGAAGGCAGGCGAAAGCATGGGCAGAAACAGGAGCTGACGGGGAGAGAGACCGTAGGTGGCAGCCTGGCGGAGGGAGCACCTCGTCCCTACACCTGCGCGGGGGAGCTTTCCCTCCGGTGCAGGGGGCGGTGGTCGGGCATCCTCAGAGCACAGCCGCTACCTTCCCCTTCCTCCTGATCCATGCTTGCGGCCCAAAGAGACTTCCGGAAAGGGGACTACAGTGATACGTACGCCAAGGATGTAATTGTACGAAACTAATACACCTAGTTACTTACTAGTAGTAGAATAGCACGTTGTCGGTTACCAGTGATTTATTCATGAGTGATTGTTCACTCGGGACCCCCCTAGGTGCAACGCACAGCAACTAAAATCCACTTGGTACCTGCGTGGAATTTTAAAAGCATATATAATTGGCGGTGATGTCATAGAACAGGAAGCATATGCACTTACTATGACGATGCTCTAGCACTCACACGTGTAATAAATGACCGCTCCATTTGGGGTGACTCCATTTTGTGGGGGGCTTGCATGGAGTCGAACTATATGACAGGAGATATTTTTTGATCAAATTTATGATCTAAACTTGCTAGGAAGAATCAGAATTTAAAAATTACATTTTTATATTATTTTCTAATTTTGTAATTCTTCATCAGGTATTTTTAAAATGAAGTTTTAGGAATGCATGACTCTGTCATTCAAAGTCTTCTAAAAAAAAAAAAAAGTCTTCTACTGAGTATTAATTCCCAAGATAAAGTCAAAAAGGAATCTATTTTTTTATCCCATTAGGCAGTAGGCCCAGATAAGTCTTAATCTTCCCTGCTTCCCTACCCACCGTCCCACACGCCATGACCACCCCTCGTGGGGGTTCCCCAGGTTAGGAGCGGGTGATGACATCACCTGAACTTCTCATGAACCATATAGAGAGAGGCTGGACTCCATCTGCAAAGGCCACGGCGGGCAGAGTCCCATGCGAACTTGAAGGATTTGCCTCGACCCCACACACACTCCTGTGCGCCTGAACAGCAGAGACTTGCCCTGGGCGACCTTGTGCGATGGTCCAGGGTAACTGATTCTCCGGTAGGTGCAAGGGAGGAAGAACAGACCAGGAGTCCACAGGAATTTGGTTGCTCTTTTCCAAAAAGGAAAACTTAGAAATCCAGGCCCCGTTGCACCAGATCATTCTGATTCTCATCACGTGTCTGGGGCAGCTCAGCATCATGCACATATCACTGACTTTGCATAATCAAGAAAAGAATATGGTCCTGGATTCCAACTAGACTCTGAAGCCCCTAAAATTCTGCATAACTTCCGGGAAATCTATAGGTTTTTACCAAGCACCATGTTCCCATTATATCCAGATGAGACACTTGACTTTAAAGGGTGAGAAATTTTGTCAGCTCTAGATTTTTTTAACCAGGCTTTTCAGGGAATTGAAATCTTTTCAAGGAGAAAATATTGATTATTGTAATGAGTTTAAGAACAGTCCTAGAAATGCAAGAGCAGATTTGTAACTTGAATCGCCTTATAGTTAAAAGATCAAAGCTTTCTCCAATAAAGAATTAGTAATTTTCAGATTTTTTTTTTCTTTTGTGTGTTCCTGACTTCTAATAGGAGTGATCTGGGGGGAGTGGGAGAAGACAGGGAAGCCATTATTTAAAACAGTTTTGGTTAGGGGCGCCTGGGTGGCTCAGTCGGTTAAGCGTCCGACTTCGGCTCAGGTCGTGATCTCGCGGTCCGTGAGTTCGAGCCCCGCGTCGGGCTCTGTGCTGACAGCTCAGAACCTGGAGCCTGCTTCTGATTCTGTGTCTCCCTCTCTCTCTGACCCTCCCCCCATTCATGCTCTGTCTCTCTCTGTCTCAAAAATAAATAAACGTTAAAAAAATTTTTTTTTTTATTTTATTTTTTTTTTCAACGTTTATTTATTTTTGGAACAGAGAGAGACAGAGCATGAACGGGGGAGGGGCAGAGAGAGAGGGAGACACAGAATCGGAAACCCAGAGCCCGACGCGGGGCTCGAACTCACGGACCGCGAGATGGTGACCTGGCTGAAGTCGGACGCTTAACCGACTGCGCCACCCAGGCGCCCCCCAAAAAAATTTTTTTTTTTTTAAAACAGTTTTGGTTAATAATGTGTTACTTGGTTTTCTAACTATGGAATATTGACTTTTTTTTCCTTCAAATAATGACAGTTTAGTGTAGCAATTAAATCAGTGCTTTTTCATCATTTTGCTTGATTAATAATCTGAGTACTCTTGTTCCTGTCAGCTAGTTGCTCAATTAAAATTACAGTATCTTGCAATCAAATTCCTACTGATATTATAATGTAATTTTAATATTATTTGCATTAAAAAGGACATGGGAATATAGGACATTTGTGCCAAGGATGACATAAATCCTCTTTAATACCTCTAGGCTGTTTTTTACTACTTCTTTTCTCTTTGTTCTTGTGACAATAATGGTCTTTCTTTTCCCATCTGAAGAAGCCTCCCAGGATGTCACAAAGAAAGGGATCAGACCTTTAGTGCAGCACCCCCCACCCCAAGGTTTTTGCTTGTATTAGATGGCATTAATGAGATAATACAGAGAACTTACAGAGCACAGGAAAGCACACAGGAAAAAAAAATTGCAAAATTTTCATTAATCAGAGAAGGTAATCGGTAATGCCTTATATACGTCTTCATAAAAATTGTATCTTATTATACATATGGTTTTGTAGCCTGTACTCAATATATAGTAAGCATCTTTGTTGATTCTTCTAGGACATAGTTTTTAATGGCTAGAGATTATTATATTGATATACCATCATTATTTAACCATGTTTCTACTGTTGGACATATAAATTGTTTCTTTGTTAAGGGGTGACACTATCATAAAATCTTGTATCAACCAGTATATACATCTCCGGTTATTTTTGGTATTAAAAAATTTTTTTGAGACACCATTCATTTTAAATATACCTCTCCTTTAAAAACTTATTACAAAATCAGCTGCCTGGGTGGCTCAATCGGTTGGGCATCTGACTTTGGCTCAGGTCATGATCTCACGGCTCGTGAGTTCGAGCTCCATGTCAGGCTCTGTGCTGACGGCTCAGAGCCCGGAGCCTGCTTCAGATTCTGTGTCTCCCTCTCTCTCTGCCCCTCCCCTGCTCACGCTCTGTCTCTCTCTCTCAAAAATAACATTAAACAAATTAATTAAAAAAAAATTATTACAAAATCAATTTTTCGGTTAATTTCAGTGTTTCAGGTAATTGCATGAATGAGAAAGGAGATCTGTTGACTTCTCAAAGATTTTAATAAATGATTAATATTTTTACTAATAATCCTTGTGATGCATACTGTTTCATATCAAACCAAATGCTAGATCAGCATAAAAAATACTACCTATTAATGGGGAGATACCCGGGTGGCTCTCAGTTAGGTGTCTGACTTTGGCTCTGGTCGTGATCTCATGGTTTGTGAGTTTGAGCCCTGTGTGGCGCTTTGTACTTACAGCTCAGAGCCTGGAGCCCACTTTGGATATTCTCTCTCTCTCTCTCTCTCTCTCTCTCTCTCTCTGTCTCCTGCTCCCCCACTTGTTCTCTCTCTGTCTCAAATATAAATAAATAAATATAAAAAAAAAGATTAAAAAAATACTACCTTAAGGGCTTGCTTACCTTTGGTTTATCTAATCAGATCTAAAATTTGGAGTTAGATTAATTGATTATATCAAGTGCAGTTCTACTCAGAATAGAGATCTAAATAGTTTGAAGGCATGCACTAAATAGATCTCTAAGATGTTTGTAGGGGGATATGGGGGAGGAAGGGGAGATACCCAAATGCAGTAGGTACAAGAAATAGATCACAAGCACATTTCCATGCAGTGTAAGGCCAGGGTTAAAAGGCTATGTTAGGAGAAAACATACTGCTGTATCTGGATAGAGGTTGACTGGAAGAAACAGCAAGAACTTTAAAAATTTTAATGCTTCAAACTGAGATAAATGTTTGCCTTTCTTGTGGACTCAAACAGAAAGCCAGTGAAGGGAGCAATGTATACTTAGGAAAACTATGAGATAAAAGTTCTGTCAGCAAATTGGAGGCAAGTGTAAGAGGCCCCTCTCCCGAGAGGCAGGATTGTTAGGAATTCAAGCACTTTGCGGACCCATCATTTGACCTGAAATATCAGAAATATTTCCTTACAGGCATTATAGAAGTAATTATGACTTAGATTGTTTTTCATTTCTCCTTTTTCTAGATGGACCTCCACATAGCAGAGTTTAAATGTAAGATAATTCATAGGAACACAAGTTGGAGAGTCCAGCCAAATCTGTATGTTTAGTCCTATCATTGAACTTCTGGTTTATCATCTGTATCCTTCCTGTTTCATGAGTATGTAGGCTTATGTGATTTATAGATGGTTTCCTTTCCCTTTTCCTTTCCCTTTCCTCTTTCTTTCTTTCTTTCTTTCTTTCTTTCTTTCTTTCTTTCTTCTCTTGAGAGTATGCAGGAGTGGGGGAGAGGAGCAGAGGGACAGAGAGAGAGAGAGAGAGAGAGAGAGAGAGAGAGAAGACCTCAAGCATGCTTGACGCCCAGTGCAGAGCCTGATACGGGGCTCGATGCCATGACCCTGGCCTGAGCTGAAATTGAGTCGGACGCTCAACTGACTGAGCCACCCAAGCATCACTAGATGTTTTTCTAATTGTTTTGCTTTACTAAAGCCGACCATCTAAAAACTTTGAGGGAAGATTTTAAAGGTTTTTAATATTCTAAAATTTTGCTATGCTCACTCCCACATTAGGAACATGATTGTTATTATCAGCGGCCTAAAGTAGCATTCTTCTGTCAAGCGTGCCCTTGTATAAGACTAAACATTTGCTATCTCATTTCTACTATTCTACATACCTTGTCCAGTGAAAAAATACAAGACATTCAGAAAAGGAGAAAAATGTGACTTCATAATTAAGAGAAAAAGCAACTGGTGGCCACAGGACCCACAGATGACCCCAGTTTTGGAGTAGCTGAAAAATGCTATGAAAAATATATTGAAGGCGACTTCCAGGTTCCAACCTGGCATTGAAGGGGCTCAGAAATCATTGGTGATTAAAAAAAAAAAACACAAGAAAAAGCTGAACAAATTGAAAACCCAGAAGCTTCTCTTCGATGTGTCAGAGAACGGAGGTCACAGTTCAAACCACTGCCCCCACGTGTGGAGAGACTGGTGAATTGCTGAGGGCTCAGTGAGAACAAGTTTGAGAGTTAAAAGCTCAGGGGGGGGGGGGGTCCATTCTTCGTGGGGCTTCCACACTTGGTGAGTTTTACTGTCAGGTGCCCTTCTGTTCTCACGGTAAACATTAGAGCAAAATCCCCTTGAGTTTCCATCAGAGGAGACTGATGGGCCACCTACCCCAGCCCCTTCTCGCCTTCCTTTCTCATCTAAGGGGGAGCGGAGTGAGACCCGGGGGCCTAGGCTCACTGAAAGACTGACACCGGGTCATAGGGCTACCATCATCAGGTGAAGGGATAGGAAGATGGGGAATATACGTGGACACGGTGGGGTATTTATTCAGCAAGGAGAAGGAAGGACATCCTGCCGTTTGGAACATGGATGTACCTGGGGGACTTTATGGTAAGTGAAATGAGCCATACAGAGAAGACTGTATGATCTCATTTATGTGCGGAATCTTTAAAAAAAAAAAAAAAAAAAAAGTCGAACTCCTAGAAACAAATAGTAGAATGGTGGTTACCGGGTGAGGGCTGTGGGGGAGGGGAAGCAGGCAGATGCTGGCCAGAAGGTACAAGCCTTTAGCTTTTGGTTACAGGATGACTAAGTTCCAGGGATCCAATGTACAGCATGGTGACCATAACTAAAAATACTGGATTGTATGTTTGAAATTTGCTAGAGGAGTAGATGGTAGGGGTTCTCACCAAAAAAGGAAAAAAAAAGCAAAGGTTTGTGAGGTGATGGTATGTTAATCAATTGTGGTCATCCTTTCACTAAGTATATGTATTTCAAATCATGACATTGCACACTTTAAATATATACAGTTTTGTCCGTTACACATCAGTAAAGCTGGAACCAAAGGGCATAGGACTCTAGAACACTTTCCCTCCCCCCACACCTTCCCAGCACGTCACCAAAGGCCTTCGTATCCCAGCTTCCTTTGACCCTGTACAGCATGTCTGGGTTTCACCAAAAAAAAAAAAAAAAAAAAAAAAAAAATGGTAAAAAACCCAGTTTGAAGAGGCAGAGGAAGCATCAGAAGCAAAGTCAGATATGGTAGGGACGTGGTAATTATCAGACCAGGAATTTAAAAGAGCTGATTCATATGTCAAGGATGCCAATGGAAAAAGCAGACACGATTCAAAAACAGATGGGTCATGTCAGCAGAGAGATTGAAGTTATACGAAAGAGTTAAAAAAATATATTGGAGGATAGATCAAAAAACTAGGTGACTGACATACATGAAGAAATAGAGAATTTCTTTTCTAAAAAAATTTTTTTAGTGTTTATTAAAAAATTTTTTTTAACATTTATTTATTTTTGAGAGACAGAGGCAAAACATGAGCAGGGGAGCGGGGGAGGGAGAGAGATACAGAATCTGAAGCAGGCTCCAGGCTCTGAGCTGTTCGTCAGCCCAGAGCCCGATGCAGGGCTCGAACCCACAAACCGCAAGACCATGACCCGAGCTGAAGTCGGGTGCTCAACCGACTGAGCCACCCAGGTGCCCCTAGTGTTCATTTTTGAGATAGAGACAGAGCACGAGCAGGGGAGAGGCAGAGAGAGAAGGAGACGCAGAATCCGAAGCAGGCTCCAGGCTCCGAGCTTTCAACACAGGGCATGACATGGGGCTTAAACTCACGAACCGTGAGATCATGACCTGAGCTGAGGTCAGACGCTTAACTGACTGAGCCACCCAGGCGCCCCAGAAATAGGGAATTTCAACAGAGAAATGGAAACTATAGAGAAAATAAATAGAACTGAAAATGCCAGTATCAGAAATAAAGGAATTCACTTGATGGTCCTACTTGCAGAATGGACACAAGCAGAAGTGGCTTGGGGACAAACCAGTAGAAATTATTCAAACTAATTCACAAGAGACACCGAATGATAAAAAAGAAAAAAAAAAAAAAAAAAGAACAGAACCACCAGAATATGGGCTAATATCAGAGGGTCTAATACGTACGTAATTGGAGTCCCAGAAGGAGAGGAGAGAGCAAAAATAAGGTAGACAAAATAACGGATGAGAATTTTTGAATATTGACGGTAGATATCAACCAGCGGGTTCAAGAAGCTCAGCAAATTTGCAGAAGTGTAAATTACACAAAATCCCATTTAGTCACATCCTAGTAATATTGCTGAAAAAACGAAAGTAAAGAGAAAATCATAAGCAAGAGGAAAAAAACCACATTACGTATAGGGCGGGCACCGTGTTAAGAATGACAGCTGATTCTCATCAGACACAAGACCAGAAATGAAATGTGAATGAAATGAAGGGAAATGGAAATGAAATAGACATATTTTATTTAGACAAAATCTGAGAGAATTCATCTTCAGTATATCTCCATTACCAAAAATGCTAGAAAAACTCTTTAAGCTAAATGAAAACGATACCAGATGGTAGCCTGGATCTGCAAGAAGGAATAAAGATCAACAGAAGGAGTAAATATGGGACTAAAGAAAAATGGGCATTAAAATGATATATTTGTATCTCTTTGCTTAAAGGCTGTTGACTGCGGAAAGTTTATTGTAGAGTTCATACCCTGTGAAATTAAAATATATGGCAGTAACAGCTATAAGAGTAGAAGTGGGGCAATGGAACCTATGTTGCCGTGTTTTACATTGGTTTTGAAATACTGCACTATTTGAAAGTACATTGTGATGAGTTAAGGATGCCTGTTTTAATTTCCGGTAACCTCCAGGATAACACACAGAGGAGATAGATGGAACCCCAAGGTAAATCATTTGGTTTTCCCAGAAGAAGGCAGGAGAGGAAGAAGAAAGGAACCAAGAACAGAAAGGACAAATGGAAAACCAATACCCAGGTGATAGAATTAAACCCAGCCATATCAAGAATTACATTAAATGGAAACATGTTAAATACTCACTTAAAATTTAAGGCAGAGCTTAATCAGGTTAGGTAAAAAAGCAAGACTAAAATACATGCATTATTAAGGATGAAGACACAGATTTAAAGAAAATAATGTAAAAACTATACCATGTGAACATAAAGCAGAAGGAAGCTGATGTGGCTATATTAATGTCAAATAAAGTAAACTATAAAACAGAAAGAAGGAATGTTCCATAGTGATAAGAGCTCATTTGTCAAGAACTCACAATTCTACATTTTAGTTTAAAAGAACGTGGTGTAACAATAGAACCAAAAGGGAGAAATAGACAAATGAAGAATGACAGTTGCAGATTTTAACAAAAACCTCTCGGTGAATGCTAAAAAAAAAAACAGACAAAAATCTGTAAGAATATAGATGGTTTGGGGTGCCTGGGTGGCTCAGTCGGTTGAGCATCTCACACTTGATTTTGGCTCAGGTCACGATCCCAGAGTCATGGGATTGAGCCCCGTGTCGGGCTTTGTGCTGAGCGTGGAGCCTGGTTAAGATATATTCTCTCTCTCTCTCTCTCTCTCTCTCTCTCTCTCTCTCTCTCCCCCTCCCTCCCTCCCTCCTTCCCTCTCCTCCCCTCCCCCAGCCCCTCTCCATTGCTTGCACGCTCTCTCTAAAATATATGTAGATCTGTAGATGGTTTGAACAACACTACTAACCAATGTGATTTAATTGACCTTTATAGAACACTCAACTCCCAAATTATAGAATATACATTCTTTTAATGTTCACATGGAACGTTCACCAAGATGAACATAGGCTCAGCCATAAAATACTACATTTGAAAGATTGACATCCTGAAGAGTATGGTGGTAATGAGACGGTAATTAGAATAATCTTTTAAGAGAATTCTCACATATCAGAAGATGAAGCAGGATCTTTTAGAATAATCCCTGGGTCGAAGAAGAAATCAAAAAGGAAATTAGAAACTGTTTCTGATGTGTCATAATGAACCATGTATTTCTGGGATTTCCTTAAAGCAGTGCTTAGAGGGAAATTTGCACCTTTAAATGCTTATGTTGGAAAAGAAGAGGGATTTAAAACCGTGGGCACGTTGCTCAGGTGAGCCCTCAATGTTGCTCTGCGATCCTGCTGCAATTGCTTCGTTAATCCGTTTCCCTGCCCTTAGGGTGCCTCTTCTGTACCTTTTCCACCTCAGACCTCCCCTCTGAGCTGACGACTTGTTTCTTACTTCGTTTGGAAAAGGAAAGCAGCCAGAGGAGAACCAGACATCCCCTTCTGCCAGCTCAGTCGGCCAATGCCAGACGGAGCCCGGATGTGCCGGTCACCCTCCTTTCAAATGGTGACCGTTGATGTTTCTTTCAGACACACCGGACCCGATACCCTCCTGCTCGCTCCAGGACGGCGTTCACCCTCTCTTTTTCCTGCAGTATCTTTCTCCCCTCCCTGCCTCCATCATTTCTACCAAATAGTAAAATATGGAGAAATCTCTTAAACCTCCAACCGTCCTCTACCTGTTTCCCCATTTCTTGGTCCCCTTCACAGCAGGATACGTTGAAAGGACCCTTCCTTCCTCCGCTGCCTTCACTTCCCTCATTTTCTCTTGTCCCCATAAGTCTTGTCCCCTCTACACTTAAAATTTGTGCTTGTCCGCCCTACCAGGGACCTCCCCGTGGCCAAGCCCAGTGCTTAGTCTCGAGTCTGGAGCAAACCTCTTGACCTGGCTTCTGGGCCAGCGCGCTCTGGTGCTTCTCCTCCCTCGCAAGCTGTCCTTTATTAGTCTCCTTTGATGATACCTCTGCACGTGGGAACACTCCAGGGCTCGGTCACTGACACTCTTCTCTGGCTGTTCCCATTCACTAGGCGACCTCATGACTTGAAACGCCATCTTTCCGCCGACGACTTCCGAACGTGGGTCTTCAATGCTCACCTCTTCCCTAGATTTCAGCCTTGTGTACACAACTGCCTACGAGGTATCTGCGCTCGGGTTTTTGTTTTTGAAAGTAGGCTTCATAGCCAGCGCAGAGCCCAACGTGGGGCTTGAACTCCCGACCCCGAGATCAAGACCTGAACGGGAGGCCGACACTTAACCGACAGAGCCACCCAGGCTCCCGATTCACTTGGCTTTCTGAGGCATCTCACACCCTCCATGTCAAAAGCAGAATTGTTTCATTCTTCCTTCTTCCCTTCCCCCGCCTCCCAGTTGTTTTCTATTTGTGACCCCCTTCTCTCCTACCGCATACCTTCGGAGCAGGGAGCACATCTCTACACCTGTTGGCACCTCCACGGCTGAGCCCCCACGGTGTCCCTGCTCAGTGCTCAGCAGCGGCCTCCGGTCTGGTCTCCCCACACCACTCATCACCCCACTTCACAGGGAAGGAACTGATTTGCCTGCGCTCTTCTCCCACTTTTCCCTCCATTCACCGGACTCCAGCCACATTGGCCTCCTTGAGGCCGCCCTCCCACACCAGCTGGGGTTCTGCCTTCCGCCTGGAAGGTTCCTCCCTGAGTTGAGATCTGCGTACGTTTCCCTGGCCTTTGGTGACCGCCTACGGGGCACCCCCTTCCTACCACTCTCTGCGCCCTCGCTGTCTTACTTTCTGCACAGCACGTATCATCACGTGACGTGTCACCTGTGTGTTACCTGTGTGTAACATCAGCTTTGTGGCTGTGTTCGCTGCCACATTCCTTCGGGCGACTGGGGTGGCACCCGGTGCGGAGGGGGTGTTTATGAAATATTTGCTGAGTAAACTGAATATGCTTAACAGTCCGCTTCTATTATCTTAGTTCTTATGAAATGCTAGAAAGAGTATTGTGAAGAAGTGTACAGAAAAGTTCACCACGGTTGCCTGTGGGTGACGTTTCTACTTTTCTGAGGTTTCCAGATTTTCTATCATGAGTGTATATTTTATACTCCCAGAGACACTTCAGTCATAAGGTGTTCACTAGGTTTTTTGGCTTTTCCACAGACTGGTCAACACAACGAAAACAGAAGAAAGAAATCCGAGTGTCAGCAGTAGATGGATTGGGCTTGGGGCCATTTCTTTCTGTTGTTTACTCTTCCGTGTTTTCTGTATTTTTTATAATAAGCATGGATTGCTTTCATAGAAGGAAAATAAAACTTTAAAAGTGGGGAAAAGGGGCGCCTGGGTGGCTCAGGCGGTTGAGCGTCCGACTTCGGCTCAGGTCATGATCTCGCGGTCTGTGAGTTCGAGGCCCGCGTCGCGTTCTGTGCTGACCGCTCAGAGCCTGGAGCCTGTTTCGGATTCTGTTGTCTCCCTCTCTCTCTGACCCTCCCCTGTTCATGCTCTGTCTCTCTGTGTCTCAAAAATAAATAAACGTTAAAAATAAAATAAATAAAAGGGGGGAAAATCCTTAGGGCCCCCAAATTATAACTTGGTATTTTTATGGAACTCAGCGGTCATTGGACTTCACCGCAAACACTACAAAAAGGTTTTTTACCTTATTTTGAAATGACTTCAGACTTCTAAAAAGATCAAAACAGTAACGAGTTCTCAAACTTTCCCCTACATATTCTTTTTCTCAGAGACTCTTCCTCCTGCCCTCCCTTCTCCCATACACACACGTACACATATGTATTTAATATTTTATGTGTATGTTTAGCGTTTTTAAAATATTACATATTTTATGTTTAGTATAATATATATATTTAATTCTCTTCTTCGGCCTGAAGTGGTTCCTCAGTCTTTCTTTGACTTGATGATTTGATATTTGAAAAGGGAACTGGCCGTTTCTTTTGTGGAATGTCCATTGGTCTGGGTCTCCTGAGGTTTCCTCTGGATTAGATTTAGGAAATCGGCAAGACTGTGACAGAGTGATGGTGCGTCCTTCTCAGTCCGTTTGTTCACAAAGCACACGTTCTCTGCTTGTCCCATAACTGCCCATGGTGACTTCGCTCACGTTTTGTTTTCCGTCACGTTGGCGTTTTGTCCGTAGACTTCCGTAGCTAAAGTTGTGTGTCCTTCTGTCATTGGTAAGGATCTGTGGGGAAACATATTGAGACTTTGTAATAGCCTGTTTTCATCCACTGCTTTCCACTAGTCTTAGCATCCGTTGATGATTCTTGCCCCAAACACTTAACTGTTGTGGTGGTTGCAGAAAGGTGATTTTTGTGGTTCCCTAATTCTGCGTTTATTAGTGGGAATTCTGCTGTAAGTGCTTTCGTTTCTTTCCTTGTCATTCATTCATGCAATCAGTTTGAACTCAGGGATTCTCATTTTATTCTGTGGGCTGTCATCCATGATCTTTCTTACTTATTTTGATGCTCACATTTTCCCAGATTTGGCCAGTGGGAGTCCTTTCACGCGGGCCCCTGTGTCCTTTTGACATGGCTCTGCCACCCTCTGAGTACTCCTGTGTGTTTTTAGAAAAGCACAGCAAAAGGTGTGCTAAGCTCCTCTTGGCCTTATCCACCCTCGGCCCTAGAATCAGTCATTTTTCCAAGGAGCCTTGTTATTTTTAGTGGTGAGTGAAAAGCCAGAATCTCGACCAATCAGCATCGAGGTGCTAGGGGTGCGCACTAACATTTCTGAAGGACCTTGTTAGGACTGGTTTCTTGTTCTACAGAAAGGACTCCTATCAGACAACGGTGGTTGTTGCCAGTAAATCGTCGCTTTTGAATACAATTGAAAATCCATGCATAATTTTGACTGCTTCGGCAGCTTAGAGGCATACTTCCCAACCTGACATACCTGGACACGAATTCGTAATGGTACCGATAAATCCGTAAGTAGATCCTTTGTCAGTAAAGAATGAATAAATTACCCTTAGCTCAGCGTGGTCTTCAATTCGGAACGATTTTAGTTTCGCTATTAATGGACTTGCCACTTCCAAGAGCGCGTAAAATTAAGCTTTTCAAATAAGTTGCTGTTTGCAAAACTGAATACTGTAATTTGCAACATTTTAGTCTCGTTCATCAGGAAAATATAGTTTCTCCCATTTTTTTTAGTCACTTGTTGGCTTGCAGCAGCTGGCAAAAGATGAAGTATGCGGTCCTCAATTTCTGTGTCTTTTTTTTTGTTGTTGATAAATTAAGAACCTCCGGGGCATCTGGGTAGTTCAGTCGGATAATCGTCTGACTCTTGATTGCAGCCCAGGCCGTGGTCTCACGGTTCTTGAGTTTGAGCCCCACCTCAGGCTTTGCAGTGACCATGCAGCACCTGCTTGGGATTCTCTCTCGCCCTCTGCCCCTCTCCTGCTTGCATGCGTGGCCTCCTTTTCTCAGAACAAAACCAAACCAAACAAAACACTAAAAGAACTTCCTACAGAAGTATAGTCAATGGCATGTTTTTTGGTTTTTGGTTTCGGTTTTTTCCCAAATAGGGTTAAGCATTAAAGGCAGAGGCCACATGTTATTTATCCTTGTCACCTTCTATAGTATCTAGCAGAACGTGGTTCTCAGCAGTAGTCGCTGTGCTTGGAGAATGCTGGCGTGACTTTGGCAAGGGACAAGAGTATATACTCCCATATTCTTGGTGATACATGCTGTCCCTGTTAGATCTCTGTATAACTGAAGGGAAAGGGGAAGGATTTGGGAATCACACTGGAATCACACTGGAATATTTCTTTTATTTTTCTTTTATTTTTTAATGTTTATTTTTGAGAGACAGAGTGTGAGCAGGGGAGGGGCAGAGAGAGAGGGAAACACGGAATCCGAGCTGTCAGCACAGAGCCCGACATGGGGCTCAAACCCACGAACTGCAAGATCACGACCTGAGCCGAAGTCGGACGCTCAACCGACTGAGCCACCCGGGCGCTCCTGGAATATTTCTTTTAAACTATGAATGGCCAGGGGCGCCTGGGTGGCACAGTCGGTTAAGCGTCCGACTTCAGCCAGGTCACGATCTCGCGGTCCGTGAGTTCGAGCCCGGCGTCGGGCTCTGGGCTGATGGCTCAGAGCCTGGAGCCTGTTTCCAATTCTGTGTCTCCCTCTCTCTCTGCCCCTCCCCCGTTCATGCTCTGTCTCTCTCTGTCCCAAAAAATAAATAAACGTTGAAAAAAAAAATTAAAAAAAAAAAACTATGAATGGCCAGATAGAGAAACAAAAATTAGTTGGCTCTGTTTGATCATGTCTCGTATTCAAAATAAACAACTGATAGGCTTGGGTAGATACCCTTTCGAACCTGGTACTTTGTCTACAGATCATCCAGCCTGAACGGGCATTTTCCTGAATAGGTGTCATAAACCAGAACTTCCAAAGGATGTTATTAGGTGGTGCCAGGCCCAGTCCGTTTGAAAACATGGTATGCTAGATGCTTCTCTTACAGATTCCTATTGCATATGAGCATATTAAAGATTTGAGATACCCCAAGGCATAGAAACACGTTTGTCGAATCTTTTCAGCCCAGCATTCCCCAAACTCACTTGAGCAGGGAGCATTGGTTGTGTACGTGTTAACAAGAAAACACTGGTAGAGATCCTGTGTTTTTTTGTTCAAGAGGTACTTGCTGAACACTAACTCAGCACAGGCAATGAAGAGATAAAAGGCTTTGCTCATACCCACAAAGAACTTCTGTAAAGACAACGTTTGAGTTACGTGAAGAGTCCTGTGACTGAGGTATGCCTAGGTTATTGTGGGAACACAGAGGGAGGCATGATCTTCCCCCGGTCTGCATCCAGAAGGATTGATTTGGAGTTAATACGTTTTTATTCACTTATTCCAAAATCTTTTTGAGCACATACTATAAGGCAGACCTGCCCTAGACCTTGGAGATTGATACAGCAGTGCGAGGGACCCAGTAGAGCCCTTGTCCTCTTGGGTCATACATTCTGGCGGAAGGAGACAGGCAGGAAACACGAGGAATAAGCACACGTGTCCGGTGAAGCTCAGTCAGTTAAGCGTCTGGCTCTTGGTCGCGATTTCGCGGTTCGCTTCGTGAGTTCGAGTCCCAAATCGGGCTCCGTGCTGATAGTGTGGAGTGGGATTCTCAATCTCTCCTTCTCTCTCTCTCTCTGCCCCTCCCCCACTTGTGCGCGCGCTCTCTCAAACGTAAAAAGAAAGTACGAGGCTACAATTATAACATGGTGGTAAATGCTAAGGAGAAAACTACAGCAGGGAAGGGCCAAGGGGGTGTGTGTGCCGCTAGTGTGGTGAAGTGATTGCAACCTTAGCTAAGGTTGCTAGAGACGCCTCACTTCGAAGGTCACAGTTGGGTACAGGCCCGGATGAAGCGAGGGACCAAACCATGTGAGTTTCTGGGACAAAAATGGTCCAGGGAGAAAGAACAAGAAATGCACCCCCCCCCCAAGGCAAGTATGATTGGCACGTCTGAGAAACAGCAGGAAGCCAGAGTAGTTGGGGGAGTGGAATAGGCGAGGGGGTGGCCTAGTGGATGAGGCCGGCAGGGTAGGTGGCGTTCATCACGTGACCTGTGGCTTTTGCTCTGGGTGGGGAGACAAAGGGCGGAAGGGTTTGAAAGCGCAGAGCCGGGGCGCCACCTGTGGGGAAGGGCCATGGGCACCCCAAGTAGTCCCTTCGGAACGGAGCACAAAGGGAGGGCACAGGTGAGGTGCACGGGGCCTCGTGTGGCCTGCCAAAAGGCCTGGATTCTATCTTGAGATGATGGGGGGGAGGAGGGACAGTCAGACCTTTCTTTCAGAAAGATCACTTGGCAGTGGTGTGATGAACAGGTTCGAGGGTGGGAGGCGAGCCTGAAAGCAGAAAAGAAAAAAAAAAAACAAACCAACAACTGTCTCTTGTTTAATTCAGGAGGGAAACGGGGAGAGTCGGAGCTCAGGGGCGCCGGGAAGAGGCAAGTGACAAGGTCTGGTGTCGGGTGAGCCGTAGCGGGAGGCAGCAGCCACGCATGACCCCGTTTCTGCGTGGGCTTCCCTTTAGGTGATTGATGCCTCTCCACACGGGGGTGCAGGTATGAGATAACGTGAAAATGAATTCCTGTGCGCACTTGCACAGCATTTTGGGGTTCTGTAGGACATCAACGTGGAGGTGTTCATGAGCCAGTTAGGCACACAAGTCCGGCACTCAGGAAAGGGTTCCGAAGGCAGTGAACACACGCTGATTCTGGATATCGCATCTAGTTACAGTGTTTAGAAATATGTAATTTGTGAGGACTTTATTTCATTCCCTTGCCTTTGTTGAAACCGTTTTGTATGTTGTGGCAATGGAAAGCGTTGGCAGAATTTTAAGCGACTCTAGAGGATCATACACTAGATAACAGACTTTAAGAGAAATGATTTATTGCTCAGCTGACATCAGTGGCCTTGGGGATCCCCCTTCCATTTTTGGCAGAGGGATGACTTTTTAGATACAGAATGTTTTTACTGATTCCTTTATTGCACTCATTTTTAAAGAGAAAGTTCCTCCTGTTAGGATAGTCACACTATGGGAATTTATGAAACTACTGCTTTTAGATTCACAAGAAATGCTGATCTGGTGTCTGGGAGTGACCATTTAGGCAGCAAATATTTTAGTCCCTTTAATTAAGTAAACAGGAAATTACCGAGTGGCTTATGGCCTGAAATAATTTGTGGAAGTTGCTAATTTCTAGGCAGGGACGTTCAAGGAAGTATATGATAAAATCAGGAGATTAGAAGCTAGAAGACCAAAGTTTAGTTCCATCTTTTTCTGCCACTTACTAGCCATGAGATTTGGACAGATCACCTTTCTGATGGTCAGGTTGGTCATCTGGAAAATGAAAGCAGTAACTCGCTACTGACCTCATAAGCCGATGCATTCTTTGAACAGGCGTTTGTCAGGACTCATTGGTCTAGCTAGGGCTGGGCTGCAACACTGAACAGACAGGCTTCGTTCTTATTCTCACATTTTGCAGCGTTGTGAATTACAGCAGGCAGTCTGCAAAGTGGATATCAGACTGTGTAAATTGTAAAGCACTATGAAAACATCACGGTTATTCTCGCTTTAAGTAAGTATTCTTTCCAGAAGAATTAAAATGAAAACCTTATGCTCTGTGAAAGATAGTCAGGAGAATAATAAGACCTACCACAGACTGGGAGAAAATGTTTGCAGAAGACATAATCTGATAAAAGGCTGTTGTCCATAATATACAAAGACCTCTTAAAATTCAATAAAAAGGAAACTAACAACCTGATTAAAAAATGGGCAAAAGACCTGAACAGACATCTCACCAAAGAAGATGTACAGATGGCGGTCACAGCACATATGAAAAGGTATTTAATATCGTATGTCATCAGGGAAATGCAAATTAAAATGAGAAAACCACTTCACACCTTTCAGAATGGCTAAAATCCAGAACACCGACAACACCAGATGCTGATGAGGGTGTGGAGCAACAGGAACTCAGATACACGGCTGGTAGGAGCGCAAAGTGATACCGCCACTTTGGAAGTGAGATCATGACCGGAACTGAAGTCCGACGCTTAACCCACTGAGCCACCCAGGCGCGCCCCGACTGCCTGTTTCGTATAAAAATAAACATATTCTTACCATACAGTCTGGCGGTCCTGCTCGTTGGTGTTTACCCAGATGAGTTGAAAACTTTTGTCCGCACAAAAACCTGCACACAGCTGTTTATTCCTCCCCACCAGACACGAGAAGCAACCCAGGCGTCCTTCAGTAGGTGAATGGATAATCACACTGTGCTTCGTCCAGACAGTGGGACGTTATTCAGCGCAAAAGAGAAACTGGCTGTCTTGCCATGAAAAAGCATGGAACCTGAAGTGCTTATTACTAAGCAAGTATGACTAATTGTAATTAATGACGGTTCCTACTATATGACATTCTAGGAAAGGCAAAACAAGACAGTAAAAATCAGTGGTTGCCAGGAGGTGAGAGGGGGTGGGGTGAGGGAGGTAAACAAGTGGGAGCATAAAGGATTTTCAGGGCAGGGAAGCCATTTTGTTGAAACTGTAATGGTGGATACGTGTGTCTTTCATGCGTATGTCAAAACCCGTGGAATGTATACCAGCAAGAGTGGACGGACCCTCATGGAAACTAGACTTTGGATGTCACGATATGTCACTGTGGGTTCATCAGGTACAACAAATGCATCACTCTGGGGTGGGATGTTGATCGTGGGGAGGCTGTGTGTGACCGGGTTAGGGAATATATGAGAACTTTTCTGTGCTCTCTGATAAATTTTCCTGTGAACCGGAAACTGTTCTTAAAAGTAAAGTCTTATTTATTTATTTATTTTTAAAGTGGTGTCTCTGGCAGAGAGAAGATGCAGCTCTGCCTCGCACAATCAGGATAGACGGTTATTAAGTGTTTGTTGAATGAATAAAGGAACGATGTTAGGATTTGGAAATTCAAGCAGGTACTTATTCCTGTCTTTTCAGAAATGTTTTTTATTACATTTTTTAAAAAGTGAGAGTAGTTGTGTCTGGCACTGATAAGGATCCATGCAGAAAAAATTAACTCAGAATGCAAAATAGTGATTTTTTGAGAGTGCCAGATTTTTAGAGTGCTTAGATTTCAAAATATGGATTAGAACAATTTAATGCCACTAGAGAATGTTAGGCACAGCGTAAGATACCTAATGTTTCTGATTGTGAACGAAGCGGAATCTTAAATTTAGAAACCCACGTGATTTATTTAATTCTCACAGGAAGTAGAAGGAAGGTTAAGTTCCTGAGATTCTATTTATACATAAAGCATGCAAAATGTGAGCAAATTTTTTCCCAACGAAGTTTAATGGGAACCAAGTTTCACGGTAACTCACGTAGCAAATGAGTGAACATTCCATAATGTCTTAAAACTTTACAACTTTGGGTCAATTTCAGATATACATGAATTTCCGCAGTACATTTTCAAAAGCTGTAAAGGCCTTTGACCGTGACACTTTAATTTTATAATCATTTGCACAAAATCCCACGTGTCGACAGTCCTCAGCAGTGGCGAGAACGTGTGAAGGCTGCCTCAGCAGTTAACAGACGGCCTTCTCCATTCATTCTCTCCTATAGGCAAACATGCTGAAGACATATTTGGTGAGCTGTTTCATGAGGCTAACAACTTCTACATCAGAGCAAATTCTCTTCAAGACCGAATTGATCGCCTCGCTGTCAAAGTTACCCAGCTGGATTCAACAGTGGAAGAGGGTAGGTAATGGCATGGAAGCAGCGAGCTAGAGGTGATGTTGACAGGACAGCAGTAATTAATTGTGGTGTCATCACTGTTTTTTCCTTGGGGTAGTGTACTGATACTTCATCGTGTCCTTTCTGGAGGAATATTAAGGGGGGGCGGGACCCCAACATTGGGTTACTTAGTAATTAAAAGATTCTTGTCTGCCTTATATATGCCATACTCTTTTTAAAAATTTTACACATAGAGTATTTGTGTTTAAAGGCTTCTTTGAATGAATTCGGTATTAGAAACCCTAATTTAGGTCATTGGTAGTTATTCTAAAGATACTCTCTTAGCCCAAACTCACAGAATCACTCAAAAGATGTGGTCCAACTAAGAGGGAGGGTGATACGGACACAGCATGACTGAGCGAAGGCTTCTAGCTGCTACGCTTGTTGGGGTTGATGCCTGTAAATAATCTTGGTTGATCCTGCTGATTGCACACCTCAAGAAATAGCATTTACCGAAGGCCTTTAGCGTCAGAGTTTTCAAATAAAGTCAGTATTGGTAAGCACCGTGTAGTTAACTGATCATCACTTTGAGGATTTACCATGAAATTGTGACAGTTTCACAATTAAAATTCTACAACTCCTCTTTAAAGATTTCACTTTCTGTAGCTTTCCAATGAGAGACTGAGGTTAGACTGGAAGAAAAAAAAAACTTGAAAAAAAGTGTAAGATGTGTCATTTCGTATTTACTTGAGGAGAACGTTCAGAGTAACCATTCCTGTGGTAGTTACCGTGTCTCGTTGCATTAAAGTGATCTTTGCATCTGCTTTTTCTACTAGACCTATAATAGTAGCGTCAGTAAAAGATGAACGTTTTATTTTATTTTTTTTAATGTAGCATTTTATGCAATTCATCCCTCCTCATTTATGTTCGGGGCTTTCCAGAGGTCGTTATTAAATTAGTGAATTCGAAATTTAACAAAAATGCAGAGCATTGAAATTTTAATATCCATGATGCACATTCTCTAGTCTGATTTTTACGATCGATCTTGTTTGAAAAAGGAAAAACCTGCATAGCTATGCGGTCTATTCAAATGAGAAATTTTATCATCTTAAGCCAGTCATTCATTTTTCAAATTGGTATCACAACTGATTTTTAATATTTATCCATCTGCCTTCAGTTTTGTTTTTCTTTTTTTCTTTTGTGGGCTCTTGCCATCGGAACACCAGTGATAAACCTTGGGCTGGAAAAGATTAATCTGTGCATTAGATTTCCTAAGATTTTGCAGTGCGTCTATCTCATATCCTCACAATCGTTTCCAGTCAAGATTTACCTGATTACTGTCCTTGGCATGGATGTTATAGTAGAAAAAAACATTTGACCAAGTTAGGAAATCTGTGTTCTATCTCAGGCCTACCTTTTTTTTGCTGGGTCACCTTGGAAGGGTCACTTAACACCGTCATGACACTCCCCTTCATCGGTCAAGTGGTTAACGGACCAGGTTGGCCAATTCAAAAAGTTGACGTCACAGTTAGATGAGTTAATACATGAGGTACGGAGCGTTGTGCCAACAAGAAATAAGTATAGTTAGCCCTGATTTTCTCACCCCTGAGTGTCGTTTTTATGTCCTGCTACTTAATTTCTAGGACTGTAGAAAAGCTTTGCCATCTTTCTTTAATATTCGCGTCAAGAAAACTTAATGCGCTTTTTACGTTTGTGTGTTTTTTGCAGACGTATTTCGTACATGTGTTACAATTCAACTGGTATTAACTGTTTGGATGTTTTTTTCCTTCTAGGATACCCAGATCTTTGCACTTACATGCCCGTTACACTCAACTGTATTCCTTGTGGTTTCTGCAAAGTGCTAGTATAAAGAACGATGCTCTAATGCTAGGGTCAAAGAAATAATTAGATCGCTACAGAAGTGGGCAAGATGTGATTCGACTTCATTTTATAGAGATAACTATTATTTATAAGAGGGAAGGAAGGCACAGGCTTTTAAACGAACAATAAAAACATGATTTTGTTACCCGAGGGGATATTTACGATTGTGTCTCCAATGATGCTTATTTCTGCACAGTGAAAAATATTTCTGTATAACTCAACTTGGGGGGCTTTTCTCTAAATAGTGTCACTACAGGATATCAACATGAAAAAAGCTTTCAAAAGTTCCACAGTCCAAGACCAGCAGGTGGTTTCAAAGAACAGCATTCCTAATCCCGTTGCCGACATTTACAACCAGAGTGACAAGCCACCTCCTCTGAATATTCTTACGCCGTACAGGTATGGCTTCGTGCGTTCCTGGTGCCGTTTTTAGTCTAGAGAAGCTGAGACAGGAGGGCAGTGCTGTGAAACTATTTACGCTGTGAAAATAATAATTGTATTATATATACAACAAAATTAGTTACTGGTACAGAACTGTTAAAGCGTTCATATTTGAAACTGTAGATAAGCTCACCGAGAGAAGCGTGAACTGTCGCGTTAGCTTTTGTATCTGAAGTAGACACCTGTAGTACCTATCTCCTTTTGTAGATATCTGAGTAGATATCTGAAGTCGTAGCGGACACATCGTATGGTATCGTGTGTGATGTTTTTCCTCATATCCAGAGTCAATTTTAAAGGAGCTGCCTAGTTCATGTACGATGTGGCAAAATGCCGGTCTCAGCATTTCAGCACTGCAGAAGAACATATTCCGTGGCAGTAGGGGTTTCTAAGAGGGAATAATATAGTCAAGGAATTAACCCGTTACTGTCAAATGGTAGGACACATTATTAGGACCAGACTTCTGACAAAAAAGACTGGAGAATCAATGGCGAAGAAAATGAATATTAAGAAACTGAAAATGCTGTTTAAAAACACCTCTCCTAGCTGTTACCACATTCGTGTTTTCTTTCCATATTCTGTCACCTTGTCTCCCATCTCCCTTACCTGCAGACCTTCTCATTGTCCCTCATTGCACACAGCTTGTTCTTCTCCCACACTTACCCTGCTGGTGAACTCACTCCCTCACAGCACAGGCTGTGGTAGGGGTGGTCTTCACTGTCCTCAGGATTAGCTCCGCTGGGTGGCGTTCTTGACCGAGGAGGGAGTTCTCTGCTTCCGGTGCCGCCATCTTGGTTGGGCCTTTGGTGCTTCTCAGAGAGTGCTCAGACGTTTTTTGGTCTGAATTCCTGTCCCTTCTCAGGGTCCAAAAGGAGATGTTCGGACCCACCCTCCATTGAAGCTCTGCTAGTAAAGTAGCAGTTCCAACTGCACCCCCTTCTTTTAGCACAGACAGAAAGATTCTCTCAAAAAAGAAGTCCTAGAAATCCTTGGAAACTGTGATGGGAGAGGGCCAACCTGTCACAGTTTTCTGGGAAATATGTCTGCTTTTCTGGAAGGTCTAGCACACGCGTCTAAAAATTGATGGTCTATATGACTAGTAGTATTGTAAGCCTAATGTTTTAACTTGTGATTTTGCTTTTGTTCATAGGCATTTTTCTGCGGCAATTTCAGTTTCACTTAGCACTGGAAGCCCTGAGGGCGGGCCTGTTAAAACTTTCCTAAGACACCTCACTAAATATTCTAAAGGAAAGAGCCCATAAAACTCAGTGAACCACTTCTATTTGATAAATCAAGATCATGATTAGATAATTTGTGGTGACAGAAAAATTCTAATTATATAAAAAATGACTTGTATATATTGGATGTGTGCATTCAGTTTTAGGGAAAACAAAAATGTCTCTGACTTTTTAATAGTGTGTTTAAGAAGAGCAGTGCTGGGGCGCCTGGGTGACTCAGTCATTTAAGCGTCCGACTCTCGATTTCGGCTCAGGTCATGATCTCACTGTCGCGAGATCGAACCCCACATAGGCCTCTGCGCTGACAGTGTGGAGTCTGGGATTCTCTCTCCTTCTGCCCCTCCCACCCCTCAAAATAAATGAATAAACTTTTAGAAAAATAGAAGGGGCGCCTGGGTGGCTCAGTGGATTAAGTGTCTGACTTTGGCTCAGGTCATGATCTCACAGTTTGTGGGTTCAGGCCCCACTTTGGGCTCTGTGCTGACAGCTCGGAGCCTGGAGCCTGCTTTGGATTCTGTGTCTCCCTCTCTCTCTGCCCCTCCCCTGCTCACACTCTGTTTCTCTTTCTCTCAAAAATAAATAAACATTAAAAAAAATTTTTTTTAAAGAAAGAACAGTGCTGACTCAGATGTACTTTTTGATAGTAAAATAATATTTGTGGTATATAAAATACTAAATAAAGATTGGTATTATATGAGCATTTCGATGTGACCAGAAAATGACGTATTCACTTGCTGTAAACACAGGATATTGCTGCTTATATTCTTGTGTATAGATTACTGTTTGTTTACTTACACGAGCTTCTGCCTTCATTAAAGTATTAGCTCCCCTCCTAAAAAAAAAGTGTGGATTTTGTATGTCTTAAATTTTGCAGCAAGTTACTGCTCAGTTTTTTCTGTATCTTCGTCTATATAGAAGGCCTCGTATCTTAGGGAAACATATATGTTTCACAATAACGTTCTTAATAAAATCTCTATAATGGAAGTCTCATACCCGTTAGGAAACTTGGGGAGGAAGCGAATTGCCATGGTTAGTGATTTTCAGACAGTTGAACGGGCCAGAATAGCCCCTGTAGGAACTTGGGCCTTAGTTTGAGATGATGAGAAGTTCAGCAGGAGCAGGAACTTCAAGGACAGGCAGGGTTTTCCCCTGGACTCATTCAGTTAGTTTTCTTTGACTGTTTAGGCAGAAACTTTTTTTTTTTTTTTTTTTTTTAATTCAAGTTACTTAACATACAATGTAGTCTTGGTTTCAGGAGCAGAACCTGGGGATTCATCTCTTACATATGACACCCGGTGCTCATCCCAGCAAGTGCCCTCCTTAATGCCCCTCCCCCATTTAGCCCATCCCCCCACCCACCTCCCTCCAGCAACCCTCAGTTTGTTCTCTGTAGTTAAGAGTCTCTTATGGTTTGCCTCCCTCTCTTTTTGTATCTTCTTTTTCCTTCCTTTCCCCTATGTTCATGTGTTTTGTATCTTAAATTTCACGTATGAGTGAAATCACAGATACCTGTCTTTTTCCACTGACTTATTTTGCTTAGTATAATACACTCTAGTTCCATCCATGTTGTTCAGCATAAACTTACACTCCTCTCACTGTGCCTCATTTCATTTTGCTTTTATCTGTGCCTAAAATGACTTGTTGAAACACTCATTTGAAATGTAAATGTTCTGCTTCCTCTTGAAGGTAATCTACAGGCCAAATACTTTATGATTATTTTGAGCGTTACTGTTGATTTATATTACACCTTGGGATTTGTATTGGCTTTATGATAGGTGAATAACTCCTATAAACACCCGGAATATTCTTTCAGACCACAGTAGCAGGACTCGAAAATGAAATGCCACGAGTGAATTCTCTTTGTGGATTACTTCTACTTGTGTCACACTTACACACCTTGAACACGTTGCTTCTTTCCAAATTGAATTTACAGATATTGGGCCAACCTGATGTAAAAAAAAGGGATAGCATACTTTCTAATTTAAAAAAAAAATTTTTAATGCTTATTTTTGAGAGACAGAGAGAGAGAGAGAGAGAAAGACAGAATATGAATGGGGGAGGGTCAGAGAGAGAGGGAGACACAGAATCCGAAACCGGCTCCAGGCTCCGAGCTGTCAGCACAGAGTCCGACGTGGGGCTCGAACTCACAGACCGCAAGATCATGACCTGAGCCGAAGTCGGACGCTTAACTGACTGAGCCCCCCAGACGCCCTGTGTACTTCTTAATTTTTATCCTAATAATATTGAAACTCCAGAAAAGAGGTGAATATATATACACAAACCAAGAATCCATCCATCTGTGTGTATGGCCCCTGTTGGAATAAGCAAAATGTTTCCTGAAATAATTGAGGTATTAGATATTGTTGTTTATGAGCCATCTTGTGATTTTTAGGCACTTTTCTGTACTTAAACCTGAATTGGCAAGAGTACTTTTTGCCTGATTATTCTAGAAAACTTTGCCCTTCCTGCATGTTTGCAGTTTTTGTCAAATAAGGAAATCGGAGAAACGTAATATAGAGGACAGTTAAAATGCCCCATGCAGACGTTATCCTCTCATGAGTTGAAATTAAATTAGTATTAACCCCATCTGAAAATGTCTAACAACCTTTTCCCCCCCAACTTGTAATACATTGATTTATAGAGATGATAAAAAGGATGGGCTGAAGTTCTACACAGATCCTTCCTATTTCTTCGACCTCTGGAAAGAAAAAATGCTCCAGGACACGGAAGACAAAAGGAAGGAGAAAAGGCGTCAAAAGGTAAATAATTCTAGGACGGGAACGTGCATACTTATGTGTCAGGGAGCTTCTTGTTTAGAAATAAGTCAGTAAGTTCTTTATTTAAATGGTTGAGAGGCTGGATTGAGGGCAGAAGTAGGTTGCATTTTTTACCTGAAGATACTGACCATTCAGTCTAACACAGTAATGCTGTATTTCAATAAATACTATCTGATTTGTTCCCTAATACTTGCATTGCTTTAACAGAAGTAGAGGCTAATATTTCAACTCTGTTTGTAACTGTGTTTTATAGCTTTTCTCCTGCTGTTCTTTAAATATATATCATGGAAACATCAGATACAATGATCTGTTCTCATCTCTTGAAAGCATTCCTAATTGCTGGGTTGGCACCTCGCTGTAATTAATACCTTGGTGAGATGTTCATGTTGAATTGAAAAGCATGTGTGATCTGTACATACAGGGGATAGTATTTACTAAAAAATGAGACTCCTTTCGGTGAGGTGGTCGTAGGCAAGAGAGTTGCAAGTTTGAAGGTTGACAAACATCCACATTATAAGCACTCTTAGAAGAATAAGCCACTCTGGTCAGGTGTAGGGACTTCTGGGTTTTTTTAATGTTTGTTTATTTTTTGAGAGAGAGACAGAGTGCGAGCAGGGGATGGGCAGAGAGAGAGAGGGAGACACAGACTCCGAAGCAGGCTCCAGGCTCCGAGCTGTCCACACAGAGCCCGACACGGGGCTGGAACTCACGGACCGTGAGATCATGACCTGAGCCGAAGTCGGACGTTTAACCGCCTGAGCCACCCAGGCGCCCCTCGGGACTTCTGTTTTAAAAACTGTCCTTTGGGGCCCAGAAATTAGACTTAACCCACTGAGAGTTAATTCTCCAAAGGCAAATATTTGCTAAGACTCATGTATATAAAGTATGTTTCAAAAAAATGAGCACCTGTTTTGCTTGACAAAGATTAGGGTGCTTTGGTGAGGACAAATTCTTGGTATCTTGTGGGGTGGTGGCATTAATGTGTGGCAGTATTTACATGTACTGGCCCCAGAGAAGTGACAGTTTGGGATGGAAGAGAATTTGGGATGTGAAAATAGGATTTAAGAAAGGGACATGGAAAGAGTTTGCAGACTGCAAATGTAAGATGTTCTCATGGAAGTCCAGGGAAGAACTCCAGAGGTTGGTTATTCATAGTCTCTCCCTGCACTGTGGGTCGGGGAAATCAATTGGGAAATTTGGGGAAGAGTATTCCAGTGGAAAAGTATTCAAGGGAAGAAATTACAAAGTATTCAAGTGAAAAGAAGAAAGACCCTAATCTCTTGACAGGAAAAGAAACATTTATCTAAAGACCCATTGGTCTCAGTCCCTATACCTTTTTATATTACCAGAGGTTTAAGAGTATTTTCCTTTAAAACATAATGTCCTTTTAAATGGCCTTCTAGGTTTCCCTTCTCAGTGATATCTTGGCAAAAATACCTAATTTTTTCAGCATTGTTCTTCAGGGAAAAACAGTGTTAGTCTATGGATGACTATCACGTCTTCAAAATGACGCCATTTCCTTGGCTCTTTTGTCTCATTGCACATTCCTCCGACACATAGAATTCTGATAAGGACTTCTTATTCACTTACATAATAATGCGTCTTGAATGCCTTCTAACTGCTGGATAAACAGTGGTGAGAAAGGATTATCGCCCTCACGGAAATGACAATGTAGCAGGGGAGACAAATGTGAAGTAATCATGCAGCCCGCTGGAACTCATAAAGAGGGAAAGAAGTTTGAAAATTCTAGTACAAATCTGCTTTTATTAGGTAGGAATGTAAAATGAGGCCAGATAGCCTTCATTTCCCAGGATTTCGTAAACACGGGTCGCTGCTTTCAGTTTTGCACTGACAAATCTCTCTGAAGAAAAGTTAGTTTAGAAAAATTTAGGGGGTGAGAAATCCATTGTTTCTGAACTCGCTTTCCTTAGTTTGCTGGTTTCGAAACATTTTTAGAATTGCAAATAAATAGGTAGTTGTGAGCGTGTCGTTACGGTGCTGTAAGTGTTGCGAAGGAAAAGTATGGTGTGCGGTGGGGTGAGGTGACGAGGAGGGGACAGCGTAAGTGCAGTGGAGTGTCATTCATTGAGCCCCAGCAGTGGGGAGTTAGAAGTCAGCTAAGCAGAGCTGGGGGAGGGGGGGCGTGTGTGTGTGTGTGTGTGTGTGTGTGTGCACACGTGTGTGATGTGCATGATGGTGGGTAGATTTGGAGGCTGAACCGCTGTAAAGACCGTTGCATAATCGTAGCAATACCTGAATAGTCAACATACATCATTTAAAAGTAAGGGTGAGAGTTACTGATCAGTGCAGTGGTTCTTAATCAGGATGCATATTGCTTGAAATCCATTGAAGTCTCCCTCCTTTGGGTTTCTACAGGTATGCAGACAATACATGCTGTAAAATGCTCAAATTACACTGAAGTGAATACATTAGAAAATTGGGGGAGAAGTTTCTTCCCTCCCCAGGTGTCACTAATCAGTAGTAACAGTTCAGGGCGCCTATTTTTAGGTCTTTTGGGCATTCGTAAATATGTGCACACGCGTTTCACCAAGTATTTTTACGTGCGTAGAATTGGACCACTCTTGACGTACACACACACGCAGACGTGTACGGATATTGACATAATTAAAGACCTTCTTTGGTCTTTTTAACAGTTGTATGGTACTCCAAGGTATGCCCACTACGTAGACTACTTACCCAATAGCGTATTAGGAAATAGAGTGCAAATAATTGCTTAACCGCAATACTGCTGTACTCATGTGTCGATATCTCTTCTCAGTAAATTCCTAGAAGGCAAGTAGGAGTTTTACATTTTGAAACATACCATCATATTGCCCCCGACCATTAAAAGACTGAACCAGTTTATACTCTTAACAGACTTCTTCTAGACCTGGATGTTATTATTAATTTTTGGATGAGCTCACCCCTCCCCCTCATCTAATTTGCATCACACATCCTTATTAACCATTTGCATGTGTTCTGTGAGCTCCACGTTCACATCCTCCGCCAGGACATCGCCTGTGCCTCCTGAACCCCTCTGCAAATAGTCCAGCTCCGCCTCGGCACCCACCGCGAGCTGTCAGCCGCCCCTTTTTCCAGGACCTGCCTGAGCAGCTTCTAATTGGCATCCCTGCCCTTCCCCCTTTTATCTTTTATTTAGTTTTATTTTATTTCTTTGCCTTCCCCTTTTTGATCCGTTCTCCACTACCTAGAGGGCCCTTCTCACATGCCTGGGCAGGGTGTCAGCCCCTCCCTTTGTCCCATTGCTCTCCGGGTAAAGAAAAACACTTGTGACACAGCCATTAAGGCCTTGCAAACCTTTTAGATCTTGGAGCCATTCACCTTAAGTCACCATTTCCCTTCTTTATTCCTCCTGGCGTGCCGCTGTCCGCCCTCCACAGGGCCTCTGCACGTTCTCTCCCCTGTGGGCATGCTGCTGACCCCTGCTCCTTTGCAGAATTAATGCCTGCACACCGCAGATCTGACCTCTCAGTCACTCCAGGACACTCCCTGACTTCCAGACTAGGCAGCATTCGGTGTACGATGCACTTCTGTTTCACCACGTTTTGTAGCTAGGCATTTATTTGTGTGATTTTGTGGGCTTCGCCCACCGGATTGCAGGCTCCATGAGGGCAGATTCAGTGTTTGTGTGTTTGCTGTTTGTATCAGCAGCGCCTGACATGGTGTCTGGGACGGAGTCAGCGCCCAGAGCCCACCTAGACCTGGTCATATAGTCAGCCTTTGCCAAGTGCACCCTGTCCGTAAAGCCGTGTGGGGGGGTGCTTTAAGAGGAGCGTAGGAGTTAAAGGCACACAGTTCTCATCCTTAAAGACCAGGACGTCTTACTCGGGAAGCAGGAAAAACACGTAAACACACGTAGAGATAACTGCCCTCACCTTTAAAGAAACGCCTATGTAGGACCTGTGTATTTACTGGAGACATTTTTGCTGGCGACATACGGCTGGCACAAGAATGATTCTTTGTATGTGAAGGTAAGTCCTAATCACGGTTTGCTTTGTGTTAAGCTAGTTGCAGGATTAGCTTAAATATTCTGTAACGATCTTCTAGAGACTGGAAATAGAGGATTTTGAATTATTTCGTGAAACATGACGGCCTGTTAACAACTCAGTCAAAATTGTGCAGTGGTGGGAAGTGATTTCTCTGCATGTTGGATATTTCACGTGTATAATACACATCTAAAAGGTACAGCACATTTAAAACAAGCTAAAAGCCTAGTAAGGTGTAAATTCTCTTCTTTAATTTTATTTGTGTATTTTGAGAGAGACAGAGGGAGGGCGCCAGCAGGGGAGGGGCAGAGAGAGGGGGACAGATGATCCAAAGTGGGCCCTGTGCTGACCGCAGAGAGCCTGACGCAGGGCTCATGACCCACGATGTATGCTGACCGTGAGATCATGACCTGAGCGGAAACCAAGAGTCAGACACTTAACCGACTGAGCCACGCAGGCGCCCCTTAAGGTGTGAATTCTTTGCCAAAAATGATGGTAAGCAATTCCTGTAGTCAATAGCTGTCATTTATTTAGGTTACATAGTGAAGTACCCGTTCCTTCTGTTGGGTCTGCGTTGGGTAAGAGAGTATATGCTTAGAATTTTCTTAACGTTAAAACCACCGGAAATGGGAATGTCTCTTGTCTGCACACCACGCTTGTTGCCTATGCATTACGACTGCATTTAACTTCTGTTTTCCTCTCCCTTCTGTCTTGGCATGCTTGCCCTCTCTGCCTGGACACCAGGAGCAAAAGCGTATAGATGGCACAACCCGTGAGGTGAAAAAGGTTAGGAAAGCCAGAAACAGGCGCCAGGAGTGGAGTATGATGGCATATGACAAAGAGCTTAGACCCGACAACAGGCTGTCTCAGAGTGTGTACCACGGAGCGTCTTCCGAGGGATCCCTGTCCCCAGACACTAGGTGTGTGTGCGTGTGTCGGAGCAGAGCCTCTGCGTAGTGCTCGGTTTTATCGTACGTTGGAAACGTGCCAGTGGCTTTCGTGTTCACGTGGCCCACGGGACGTTTCAAAGCTTTCCTTAAAAGTCGATTCTGTATATGTTTTCGATTGTGAAATTAATCCTTTAAAACGGTTTCATTTTACATTGGGTCGCATCGTATGATTCTCCACCACTCTGACTTCAGTTTATGGTTCCATTAATCTAGACGCTGTGTTTTGACGTTGGTACTAACTTGGGGCTTGATAACCGTCGATGACTAACATTTTTATTTTAATAATCATTAATTCTTTCTCTTCTGCTTTAGCTTAGAATCTCGAATTTCCTTTGCCACCTGGTATCTAAAATTAATTAGTAGGTAGTAATTGATGTGCCTGCGACGCAACTTCATTATTCTTTAAATAACCTTTTCTAAGAGTGGTGAGCAAAAGCGACAGTGTTTTCTTCGGCGCACTAATCTTGTGTATTCTAATTTCAGGAGAAGAGTTCTGTTGGAGTTACTCTAAGAATTTGTAAGCATTTAAGTAAAAAAAAAATATTCCTCGCAGGTGTGAATGACATGGTCACTAAGTCACCATTTGTTGCAAAAGGGATTCACCGAACCACAGAAGCCGACTAGTCCATTTTTACTTCTGGTTTAATTTCCTGTTTCTGCTTTTGTAAGGTCATGGTCTGCCACTTGCCTGTAGCCTCAGAGTCTTCCGTCAACATTTCAAAATTCCAATAGAGAATTCTTAAGTGACACAAGAATGTTCTAAAAATAGCCAACAACCTGGACGTCGCATTACATTTGTATCTTTTTTTTTTTTAAATGTTTATTATTGAGAGACAGAGAGAGACCATGAGCGGGGGAGGGGCAGAGAGAGGGGGAGACACAGAATCCGAAGCAGGCTCCAGGCTCTGTGCACAGAGCCTGATGCGGGGCTCGAACTCAGGAACCACCAGAGCACGACCTGAGCTGAAGACAGACGCTTAACCGACTGAGCCACCCAGGCGCCCCACATCTGTGTTCTTTTTAAATTTTTATCTCTATAACCTCAGCGTCTAGTCCGCTCTGCACAAGTGGCTTTGTCTTTGGTAGTTACCACGCCCAGAAACATCCCTACCCCAGAAGGGCTGTAAGTCTTTGGCTATGTTAGGAGGCAAGTTCTAGGCAGTTTTTCTGCACCGGCTGTTACCTGTTCAGTATTAGAGAATTAGTGGAGCTTTAACTGAATGCTTGCCTCAGGTTTGAATCTCTGTGTCCATTTATTTCCATAGAAAATAACAACGATGACGATCCAGGTTGCTCACGCCTCTAGGGGTGAGGAGGGGTACTTGAATACGATAGCCTTGAGAGTGTCAATTGGCTTTTTGGCATTTTTTTTTCCCAACTAATTTCGTCGTGCCTGTTTACTCATAGGAAACCTATGCTTTATTTTATAATACTCCATATACTTGCTCTCCCATTTCAACAGATGCAGGTGGAAAAATGATTTTTTCCTCCCTCAGTTGAGGGATGGTTACTCACTCTGGCATCCGAGATTCAGTTGTTCCGTGTTGGGTATAAAATTGACGGTTGCTGAGATTATTTAGTATTCAGCCTTTGTATTTATGTGGTTCAGGTGCATCTTCATTTTTCTTAGTTTGCAGAATGCAAATCCCGTTTCCCACAGCCTCTTGCTATCTGCACACACGAGATAATAGATTAAAATTCATCCGTGTACTTGGATTCTGTCCCTTAAGTTAGAGACTTTTTTCATTTTACTGAAGCGTATCACTTTTTGTTCATATAAAATAAGCTTTTTATATTTGGAAAGTACCAACGAAAAGTAAAATATTATCCATAATCCTGTCATCCAGAGAAACCCCTTTCTGCATTTTAGTGTATTTCTTCCTCTGGTCTTTTTTTCAGTACACGTACATGTTTTTTCTTTTACAAAATTGAAATCATGCGCCATGTTTTCTGTCTTTTGACTTTTATTATTTCATGTTTATGTTTTAAGTATTATTTAGAAACAAGGTTTTTAATGGATATATTGAGGACAACTGAAATGCCAGATTTCACGGCATGTATTTAACCTGTTCGTGTAAGGAATGTGTTTGAATCCAATCCAGGTAAACTAACCATGAGATTTTGCTCCACTGATCAGGCGTGGTTTGATTCTAAGCATAAATTTAGGATGAGAATTGACACACTTCCCTCCTGCTCTCCCTTGCCCTCCTCAGGGGTAGATACCTCCAGCCCAGGTGTCCTTGTGTTTGTCTCTTCCTGTCCTGTGCCCGTGTTACAGCCGTCCCGCTGCCCACCTGTCTACCCACAGGACCCTGGGGGGAGTCTTCTGATTCTCCCGCTGCGTCTCCACTGCCTGCACTTTCCTTCTTCCCTTTTCCGTGTGGTCTTCACTCCTACCAGTTCTCCTTTCTGTAACGGACACTCAGTGATGACCGTGACGTTTCAGGACCACCCCACTCGTCTCCACGTTGGTACAGCGTCTTCTGGGGCTGACTGCTACCTTCCCGCGGGGATGTCTGGCCCCCACCAGGCCCCCGAATCCCCACCTTTCCTCCAGCCCACTGGCGCCCCCCCCCCCCGCCTCAACAGGGCAGCCCCCCTCCAGAGCAGCCCTACCCTCCAGACCTCGCCCGTGCTGTTCTTATCCTCAGACGCTCACCCCCTGCTCCTTTACTCTCTCCTCCATCTGGTCTTCCTTCCCCTTTCACCGGCTCCTATGGGCCTCTGTCACAAGGCTACTCTGTGGGAGGAGTGCCCCGAGTTACCCCAGGATGTTGACAGTTTCTGGCTCCCCATCTCATCAGAAGCACTGCCTATTTTGCGAGATGACCTCGTTTCCTTGAGAAAGTGGTACACACAGTCTGTGACACAGGCGCACACGCACACACACACACACACACACACACACACGGTCAGTCACGCACCACGAGTCGCTCTAGTGTCTAGGGGTTTCCGTTTTTGTTTTTGTTTTTTTAATTTTTGTGTTTTTTTTTTCAACGTTTATTTATTTTTGGGACAGACAGAGACAGAGCATGAACGGGGGAGGGGCAGAGAGAGAGGGAGACACAGAATCGGAAACAGGCTCCAGGCTCCGAGCCATCAGCCCAGAGCCCGACGCGGGGCTCGAACTCACGGACCGCGAGATCGTGACCTGGCTGAAGTCGGACGCTTAACCGACTGCGCCACCCAGGCGCCCCTGGTTTCCGTTTTTAAAACGTGCTACCTCTAAAGCTAGGTCGGGTGCTTCCCCCATTAAGAGTGTTTTTAACTCGCTAGCAGTTTGCATGGTTCAAAAGACATACTTATGTTCACACCGTAATCTAGAATCCACACTGCAAGTAAGCAAAAAGTGAGTTATTCGTTATTCTCATTATATTGCAAGTAGGGAAGGAAAAAAAAAAAGCAAAAAAGCAGCCTCTTGTCATTTAGAATGCTTTTCTGTGCCGTGCGACGCTCCGTCGGGATTTCAAAGATCGAAATTCAGTTGGTGTCTTCCCTGCTCCCCCCCGCATCCCCAACATGTGTTTGCCTGTTTCCTTCAGAGAGAGAAGCACAAGCTGAATCCTAACAGAAACCAGCAAATAAATGTGAGAAAAGTAAGAACGAGAAGAGAAGAGTGGGAGAGAAGGAAAATGGGCATTGAGTTCATGAGTGACACCAAGGAGCTGGCACAGGCAGGGAGCACGGCCGAGGACAGAGTGCCCAGGGGGTTCGTCACTTTGCGCTCTCGGACCCCAGCCTCAGGTTGCCCGCCCTGCTTTGGCTGTCCTGAGAGGACGCGCGGCCCCCTTACTGACAACGCCTCCTGTAACCTGTCCTGTAACCCCGGGCCAGGAACACGCCGCTGTCGTTACTAATGCCCGTGGCCTGTGTGGCTGCGACACTCGCGAGTCCCCGCTCCCTCCGTAGGGCCTCGCTGGCGTCCCAGCGTCCGCACCTTTCTGAGCTCTGCTCATCTAATCCAAGACCTCCATTCCTTCCAGAGTTTCACACTCAGCTGTGCGCTCAAAGAGAAGACGACCTTTCCGTGTTACCCCACATTCTTTCCTTTTTGGCCGAGTACAGTTCTTCCGTCGAAGAACACTACGGTTCACTGTATTGCATTCTGGATTACTTTCCTTTTCTTTCCCGTTCGTGTTCGTCCGGGTCACCTGCCATTTCATAACTTCTAATTATACGCTCTCACTCTCATTGCCACTGAAATCCTCTGCCTTAGGTGCGGTTTTTTAATTAAATGGGATCTGTCTTGTAGCCTTCTCTCTTAGAAAAAAAAAAAAAAAAAGCACGCTGAAATACTGTGGAAATGGGGCTCTGCTGCTCCCTGCTTGCCGATCTGACTTACCCACTTCAACGCTGTGAATCTGAAGCCACGTAACACTGGGGCTTGCTGCTAAAGTCGTCATGATGTTGTTGCTGGGAGGCTCTCATGGGGCTGGACCTGGCTGGTGCTTGTAAAGGAAAACACAGTGTGTGATTTCTGTACATCGGCAAGGTTGTTACTCAAATAGAGGTGTATGCCTGTTGGGGTGGGGTGGGGGGATCCTCCTAATTTAATTTGAATTTCTCCCCCACCCTCTTCCCTGAACGCCAGGTCGCACGCGTCGGACGTCACAGATTACTCTTACCCGGCGACCCCCAACCACTCTCTGCAGCCGCAGCCCGTGACCCCTTCTTACGCGGCCGGCGACGCACCACCGCACGGGCCGGCAGCCCAGGCCCCCGAGCATGAGTACCGACCCCCCTCCGCCTCGGCCAGGCACATGGCGCTGAACAGACCCCAGCAGCCGCCGCCGCCACCCCCACCGCAGGCCACAGAGGGGTCCCAGGCCTCCGCGCCCATGGCGCCAGCAGACTACGGGTAACGGGGACTCGTGCGTCCCGCCGCGCTTGCCGTGGCGTCGGGAGTCTTGCTGTGTGTGCTCGAGAAGGTGCAACTGAACGATCATACCTTAGGGGCCAGAAGCAGCCGGGGGCGGCTGGGTGTAGATACTACCAGCTAAGCCACGTTCCGCGTTAAAAGCCTCAGTGTCCCGCTGCTCCCCTTTCCGTTACAGATGCATCTCAGGTTCGAATCTGTAGTCATGCACAACCCCCCCCCCCCGCCCCACACCGTTCGTACATACCCCTGGCTACGTTCGAATGGATTGCGAAGCCAAGGCGTTGATCGAGGGTGACACGCTGAGTTTGTGAACCTGTCCCACATCTCCGGGTTTCTGGACGTGCGCCGGGTGAACCGCGGAGAGTTCCCGTCACACGTGGGAAACCCATACAGTGCAGCCCCCCGTGAGCCGTGTTCGCACTGGGCCCCGTGGTCCCCTCTCTTGACCCGCTGGAGCCCAGACGTCATTCCTCCCCCGGGTCCTTTTGTTTTCTGTGTCTCGGGTGGGATTCAAACACCTCCTAAAGAAAGACCCTCACGTTCAGGAGTTTATTTATTAATGTAAGCACCCGTCTCTGTTTTGATAGGCGGTCTTTTGCTCTGTCTTTTCGGGCTCAACCGTAACCTTTGAAGAGTTAGGCCCTCCGAGACAGTGTCCGGGAAGGTTGAGTGTGTGTTTGTGTTCACATGTGTGTTCTTCAGAGCAGCATGAAACACCTGAATGTATGCCCCGCCCCCCCCCCCCCCCCCCCCCCCCGCCCAGCTTTTTGAGTTTCCCTCTGTGACCACTCAGTCCTGGTTATTCCCATCCATCCGTTCTCTCTCTCGGAGTGTGCTCTGAGGCTGTAGCCAAGGGTCAGGCAAAGAGAGGGTCTGTGGTCCAGTTGGCTAGGAAAACCCTTAGCTAAGTAGAATTCAGTGGATTTCTTAGCTGAAGGACTTTTCAAAGATTTTGAGACTTTCATAGGCACTGTCGGCTTGAGGAACTTCCGTGGGACGGGCTAGGAAATACAGATTTTTCCGAATCTGACTGACCACAGAACCCTTGTAAGACCGAGTGCGTGAGCCGCCCACCTTCGAGATGCCCAGGAGAAAGGGGAGATTTGAGTCACTGTTCTTAACCTCTGCCGTCAACCGTTTTATTCTGGCCTGCCACAGAGAGTTACTTTTTGAGTGATTTTCTTTTCGGTTCCTTTGAGTAGGTGATCTCGAATCGCATCACAGCGAATAATGTAGACATGTGAGAATGGCTGGTGCGAAGCGTGGATGTTCGCGTCCTACGGTGTTGCAAGTTCAAAGGACAGTGTGTATCGTGTTGGAGGGAGGCCCCTGTGTTAGGTGTATTAGACGCGCAGAGGATGTGGCTGTTGCTGCTTTAACGACTCTTGGTGTTTCCTCTCTTTATTAGGATGCTCCCAGCACAGATCATTGAGTATTACAACCCCTCAGGACCGCCGCCTCCTCCGCCGCCCCCCATGATTCCTTCAGCACAAACTGCTTTCGTCAGCCCTCTCCAGATCCCCATGCAGCCCCCCTTCCCTGCCTCTGCGGGCTCCTCCTACGCGCCTCCTCCCCACCCTCCCGCCGCGGGGCTTGTGGTCACGGCCCCGCCGCCTCCGGGCCCGCCGCCGCCCCCGCCGGGTCCTCCTGGCGCAGGGTCTTCTCGATCCTCCTCCCCGATGCACGGCCCCCCAGCAGCCGAGGCGAAGCGCCAGGAGACGGCACAGCCACCCATAAGCGATGCTCGAAGCGATCTGCTTGCCGCCATTCGAATGGGTGAGTGAGCGTCTCAAACACAGTCTTCCTTCCAGAAGGAGATCTCTTCGTGGCTCCGACCCCAGCTACAGCCTGGCCCTCAAGTGTCTACTCTCCACTGAACTGTGTCTGAGGATAGGGTTCAAGGGCACTTGTTTGATTTTGTTTTTGAAGTTTATTTATTTTGAGAGAGACAGAGGCGGTGCCAGTGGGCGAGGGGCAGAGAGAGAAGGAGAGAGAGAGAGAGAGAGAGAGAATCCCCTGTGCCACCAGCTTCAGAGCCCAGCGTGGGGCTCGAACTCACGAACCGTGAGATCGTGACCTGGGCCGAAACCAGGAGTTGGATGCTCAGCCGACTGAGCCACCCAGGCGCCCCTTGATTTTGTTTTTGGTAAACTGTAGATGTGTTTTTGCCAGTGCAAGATAAACACACAGTAATAAAGAATTGAGAATTCAGGAAACCTTTACTTGACTAGAAATAGCTCATAAAAATGATCACTAATTAATGAGATCTTTCCTCTGCCTTCTACTCTGAGGGTAAATGTATAAATGAGCGAAAGCGAGCTCGTGTATATGATTTAGTTATTTTTAAAAATCTAAGCTGTGTCCTAGACTTCCCATATTTTTAGCTCGATGTGCTAAGCCAGTAAGCTTTTCAACATTTATTTAGCAGCAAAATTCTTTTGTCAGATTGAAGGCCTACACCGAACCCCAGAATATGAGACATACAGAAATAGAGCATCTCTGGTCCCATCAGGTTGGAGGAGCCCAGACGCTCACCCGTTTTGCCCCCCACCCCCCCAGAGCCACACACTTCCAGTCTGTTCCACCCCGTTTCTTCTCAGCCCCAGGCACAGCCCAGGCTGGTTGAGGGTCACTGACAGGGCGTGAGATATCCCAAGAGCTCCTCGTGCAGTCGGGAGATGCACCGTCTCCTGGTCACGGTCTGGTTGTTTCCGTTCGGAAGGGACTGAGAAGGGAGCCCGACAGCAGCACCCCTGGCGTCCTTCACAGGACGGCGGGGACGTGACTGCCTCTGCTTTGAGTGCCCACACATCAGACTGGAGTGTGACACCCAGGCCCGGGGTTCTCGTATGTCTTGAACGTCATTGGCACACTTTGATTTTGTCAAGGAGAGAAGATCCCAGAGGTACACGACCCCGTCGCAAATAAATTTAGGGTCATAGCAGAACAGTGGTTTTGTTTTCTGACACCCGTGAGCCCCTTCCAGTAAGAGTGATAACATAACTTGGATCTAATCACGAGGAAACCTCTGATAAGCCCACATCAAGGGACAGTCTACAAAAGAGCTGCCTGTGTTCTTCAGAACCGTCAAGGTCGTAAAACACAAAGACGGAAGAACTTCCCAGAATAAGGGACATTAGTGACAACTAACGTGATGGGTGTTTCCACGTCGGATCCCAAGCCTGGTGGAAAACTTTCTTCATTTGCTGCTGTCAGGTCTGCTGGCGAAATTGAAATGAAATTTGTGCAGTAGGTGGTAGTATTTGTGTCTGCACTAATAGCCTGATTTTGGTCATTGTCTCTTAGGAATTACACATGAGGTATTTTAGGGGCCCGGGGACATCATATGCTACCTTATTCTCAAGTGATCCAGGGAAAAGTATGGGTGTGTGCGCAAGAATGCCAGAGAAGGGTTGCTAGTTAAACAAGACGGTCAAATGGAATCTGGATGTCGGTTATATGGGGACGTTTTTCCGCTAGTTTTATAGCCTATAAATCCGAAATCGTTTCAAAAGAGAAAGTTAAAGAATTAGCACATTAAATCATCTTTGTATCCCACTTTGTTAATAAGAAAGCAGACGATTGTATTTTGTATTCATTTGCAGCAAATCAGTGAGACCGAGATCTCTTAACTCCCCACACCAGCCAAGGGCTATTGGGGTAAAGCACTGCTTTCTAAGCCTTGGGATTACAGCAGCGTCCGGGAAGTGTTCATGATGCCGTCCAGTATGGTAGCCCCCGGGGCCCAGTAAATTCACCCTTAATTAGCCACACGTGGCTAGTGGCTACCCCACTGGACGGTGTAGCTCCAGAACTTTCGTGACGTTCCTATGTCCTGATTCGAACACACTGCCGTAAAACGCTTTGCTACAAAAAACGTTTCCACTTTGAGTGCCAATTTTGTTGGTCACGAAACTTCTATTTCCCAAGCTTTTCTCCCCTCAGGTTTCCAAAACTTTCTACCCTGGGTGTCAGCAGGAAAAACAACAACAAAAAGGCCGCTGGGCCTGTTAGTTTGTGTTTCCTTCGTGTGGAGCCAGCAGAGGGATTAAATTCTACGCTCCGTGTTGTGTCCCTAGGGATTCAGCTGAAGAAGGTGCAGGAGCAGCGTGAACAGGAGGCCAAGCGCGAGCCGGTTGGGAACGACGTGGCCACGATTCTGTCCAGACGCATCGCCGTGGAGTACAGCGATTCTGACGACGACTCCGAGTTCGACGAGAACGACTGGTCCGACTGAGGCGGGGCGCGTGCGCAGGTGGACGGCGTGGGGGCAGGGCTGCTTGCCGGCAGGAGACCGTGCGTCGGAAGATGTCTCGCAAATTTTGTGGCCTCCGCACCCACGTAGTGGTATTATAACCCTGTAGCTTAGCAACTTTTGTATTAATAATGTGATATTGCTTTTGCACATCCAAAAATTCTGGGTTTTTTCAGTATTTACTGTGTAATACTTAAGTGCCACTACACATAGCAAATTGTGCTGCACACGAGGAAATATGCTGTAACTATTGCATTGTCCCGAAAACGGCATTTTGCTTCCTTTTTCTTGGCCGTGAGCGTATTTAGTGCAGTTTGGGTTTCCTCCTTTTGGTCGCTATAATTCTGCAGACTTGCTGCGTGTTTGTGAAGCTGCCTGGTGTTAGGTCTTTGCAAGACTAATGACCGTGTGTCAGAGTGATGTCTTCCAATCAGTAAGTGATACCGTTTCAGCTTCGTTTTGTTCTGTTCTGTTTTAAATGTGTTTCAGAAGAAGTTGGTTCTAGAGGGAAGGATTCAGCAAGTCAGGAGGATCCAGTGTTTCTGCTCACAGTGTCTGGGCTTGTGCCTCTGTGTGACTCGGAACGATCTGCTAGATAATTTCGTTTCCTTTGCACCGGCCCTTTGCAGGCAGGGTTCCCTGCGGGCGTTCGCTTGGTCCCTGCCTGTCGGCAGTTGCCATTAAGAGGTTTGGGCAGCTGCGCAGTGATGAACATGAACAGCAGGGTTCTTCTCCGTCAGGGCCACGGGGTTGTGACGCTGGAAGTGTGTGACAGCGCTTACAGCCTTGGGTGCCAGCCAGCCGGCACAGACACGGTGGTCCGGGACCCCCGGACCTCAGGCAGAGGGCTTCCCGTGGCTCCTCGTGCCGCATGCTCTGAAGTTTAAAAGCTTAGATGGAGGTGGACGTAGATGCTGGCAGCTACTTGCTTTTCCTGGTGCCGCGGCCACATTAGGGATCCATCACCCGAGCGGGGCCGTGGCCCTGCTCCTAGAAGCACACGGTTCTCTTTCCTCACGTGGCCGTTGGCACAGGGAATTTTCAAAAGTACCTCAGGTCAGAGTAGGCTCCTGGCTGCACCGGATCCCTTGCCCCTCGCCTTCGCCCTTCCCGCTCAGCTTCCCACACGGCGATACGACCGAGCCATGGGGTTGATCTTCCTGAGGAAGGCAGGCTGCTGGAACGCTCACGGATGGCAGCTTACGTCTTAGAATTTGGGGTGAGGGATCGCTGCTTGTTCGGAACAAATAAACGCCCCCGGGCTTTGATTCTAGATACGACTTCACAAATAACACGAAGACACTTTACGTACTAGGGATTCTTACCCGAGTACAGCATTTCTCACGGATGGCGGTTACTCGTGACTCTCGGTCATGACAAAGGAGTCTTCAGCTCAAGGCAGAGCTGGCTGGTTCACGGTGGTCGTCTCAGCAGGACCATGACCGATGGGTTTTCGTTACTGAGTCCTCCTGAGGACTTCAGCGGCACCCTCGAACCGGGTCTCTGCGTCCCTGTGTGGACATTTACGTGGCTTGTGGGCGTTCATCCTGTAAAGCCGATTCCTTGAATTTTAATCACGTAGAGTTGGAGACTCTGAAAAGCCTAATGTCTGTGTCCCCTTCCCAAGACCATCCTTCTCACATCACGTTAGCTGAGTCTTTTCAGCGGGACTAGCTATTTTGACACATGCTTCTCGAGTTTCTGTTTGTTGGAGCTGGACGCCATAATTTTACCGATTATAAGCAGTAGTTAGTAATGAACGTTTAAATTTCTCCCTTTGATTTCTCTCCCTTTATTTCAGTGTAAAGGCCTCCTGTGTTGGCATCATTCTTGGGACTGTTACCATTTGTACTTCTCTTTTGTCTTTATTACAACACTTTGTTTTTATTGTTACTTTTGGAGTAGGAATTACTTGCACAATTCTAGAACTTCTATCTGGTAACGCTTCTTTGTTTTTTATGTCCCTTCTGTTCTCAGGACGAAGAGAACACATAAAGCTACTACCCATGTCAGAATTTCTTCTATTTATATCTTATTACAATAAAATTACTGGCACTTTATTCATAAATATTCATAAGCCTATTAATTATTAGTCGTCTTCCTGTAGTGGAATCAACAAGTCACTTTCAACTTGATTTTCCGACTAGTGAAAAACCTTTTGCCCTAGGGTGTCACATAGCCTTTAACAGAATGGAAAAGGACTAAATTTCCATTTCGGTTATTTTTACAGTATTTTTCTCAGCAAAGCGGATTTCTTCGACAATTTAAATCCAGACTTTTTCTAGTGTGCTAGTACATGAAAAGGAAAAAGTGAATATTCTGATTTTTCAGTTTTCCATTTTCAAAAAATATTTACCAAAACAAACGGAGAAGGACATTCAAAAGGGTATTTCATAGCTGTGAATTTTACATTTTAAAGTAGTGGTCATCTATTGTAAGGTTATTTTAAATCATCCTCCGTTTTGTTCCCCCACGTGTATTTTAGATTCATTTCTGATCAGCTTTTTTCTCACATCATAGATTAGGCAGAGGGGATGAGAAGACTGCTCGGTACCACACACATTAGCTACACAAACATAACGTGGTTGCTTTTCCATTGGTGGCCCCAGACCGTAGGATTTGGTACACTTCTGGTTTTCCTTTCGTGAAAGTATACTGTTAGGAAATTAACATTTTCATTTCAGTAAATGTTTAGAATATCAACATCTTTTCTGAGCACCAAGTGGCTAGGCTGTGAAAGTTTTGTAATAATTTGCAACGGAAATACACGATACATTTGAATCCATTAAAGACTAGTGGGAATGTATCAGCCAGAGTAGCAAGTAAGTTTTGTTTTATAAATCAAGAGTATCTGTCACCTTGCAGTATTATTACCAATGCTGTTGTAAATTGAATTGAAAATGGTATTAAAAAAAACAACAACCTCCTGTTAAACAATTTTTATCTGTTTGTATATCTTACTATAGATTATGTACAAGTAACATCTAAATAAAATTACACTTTTAACCCTAAAAGGTTTTACTCATTGGCAACAGTGTTGTATGTTTAACCTTTTTTGGAGGGGAGAAGTTGGGGGTTTGGCAGAGTTTTTAAAAAAATTTAAAAAAAAATTTTTTTTAATGTTTATTTTTGAGAGAGAGAGAGAGAGAGAGAGACAGACCGTGAACAGAGGAAGGGCAGAGAGAGAGGGAGACACAGAATCCAAAACAGGCTCCAGGCTCCGAGCTATCAGCGCAGAGCCTGATGCGGGGCTCGACCTCACGGACCGCGAGATCATGACCTGAGCTGAAATCAGAGGCTTAACCGACTGAGCCACCCAGGTGCCCCTTAAAATTTTTTTAACGTTCTCATTTATCTTTGAGAGAGAGAGAGAGAGAGAGACAGTGCATGAGCTGGGGAGAGGCATAGAGAGAAGGAGACACAGAATCTGAAGCAGATCCAGGCTCTGAGCTGTCAGCACAGAGCCCAATGCAGGGCTCGAACTTGTGAACCTTGAGATCATGACCTGGGCTGGAGTCGGACACTCAACCCACTGAGCCACCCAGGTGCCACAAGGGCAGAGTTTTTAATTAGCATTTTCATTATTAGATAGCAAATACTCCGATTTCCATTTAAATTTCTGCATAAGTTTTGCGTCACCAGGAGTTGTGATTGGATTCTGGGAGGGACCCGGCATAGTGAGAAAGAAAAAGCCATTCTGGGAGCAGGAGGCCGTGTGCTTTGCCACGTCTAGTCTTTTTTTTTTTTTTTTTTTTGTAATTTTTTTTTTTTTTCAACGTTTATTCATTTTTGGGACAGAGAGAGACAGAGCATGAATGGGGGAGGTGCAGAGAGAGAGGGAGACACAGAATCGGAAACAGGCTCCAGGCTCCGAGCCATCAGCCCAGAGCCCGACGCGGGGCTCGAACTCACGGACCGCGAGATCGTGACCTGGCTGAAGTCGGACGCTTAACCGACTGCGCCACCCAGGCGCCCCTACGTCTAGTCTTGATAATAGCAGTGATGAACATTCGGTAGCATTTATTGTTCCTGGGATGCTTTTCTCCAGTCCTTACAGTAACACATCATGGTACACATCGTATACGTATATAACACATCATATACTTTCAGTATACACATCATAAATTAGAGTTTAATATTTGTAACTATTGTTTAATATTTTTGAGGTAAGCGTGAAATGCAGCACCCTAAGTATACCATTTGATGAGTTTTCACAATGTGGATGCTGTAACCGTGAAATGCAGCATCCTAAGTATACCATTCGATGAGTTTTCACAGTGTGGACGCTCTTGTAACGCAAATCCCATCGCTTGTAATGCCAATCCCACAAAGGTAGCCAGCACTGCCGTGACCCCAGCATGTTGCTCCATACCCTTCAGAGGCTTCTATCCTAGTCCCTGGAGCAACCACCGTTGTGGTTTTGTTTTGTTTTTTTAAGCTATGGATTCTTTTTAGCCTGTTTGAGAACTTCACATATGTGGAGTAAAATAGTAGCATTTTACATCTGGCTTCTTTTAGCATAATGTTTTTGAAAGCCATTAATGTCACAGCATATGTCAATATTTTATGCCTTTTTTGTCACTGAGTAGCATTCCATTGTATGAATATCCTGAAGTGGGTTTAGCCACGCTCTTGGTAAGACTCCATACAAGTCCTTTCTGGGCGTATCTGCTCATCTATCTTGGATAAATACCCAGGAACGACACTGCTGAGTCACAGGTAGGTGTATGTTTAGTTTTATAAGAAATTGCCAGACTTTTGCAAAGTGGCTGTACTATTTTAAACTCACCAGCAATGTTGCTTCATATGCTTTGGTATAATTTTCCTTGTATTTATCTCGCTTGGAGTTCCCTGAACTTGAATCTGTAATTTATGTCTTAAATGAAATTTGGAGAATATTTAGACGTTACTTTTTCAAATATATTTTCTGTCCCTTTCTTTCCTTACATTCCTATTACACATACATTAACCTTTTGAGGTTGGCCCGCGATTCCTTGAGGCTCTTTTGATTTAAAAATTGTTTCTCTCTCTGTTTTTCTCTCTTCAGGTTCACCGACTCTTTATTCTGTCTCTTACAATTTACTCTAAAGCCCATCTAGTAAGTCGTTTCTTCCAACCTTCTTTTCCATGTAGAATTTCATATCCTTTTTTAAAGTTTATTATGAGAGAGAGAGAGGGAGCATGAGTAGGGGAGGGGCAGAGAGAGAGGAGACAGAGAATCCCAAGCAGGCTCTGGGCTGTCAGCATAGAACCCAATGCGGTTGATCTCACAAACCACGAAATCATGACCTGAGCCAAAATCAAGTGTCTGATGCTTAACCACCCAGGCGCCCCTGTTCTTTTTTCTTTTTTAATAGTTTTTTTTTTTTTTTTTTTTTTCTCTGCTGAGATTCCCTGTTTGTTTATTACAAGCTTATTTTCCTTTACATCTTTGAGCATGGTTATACTAGCTCTTTAAAAATCCTTGGGGCGCCTGGGTGGCGCAGTCGGTTAAGCGTCCGACTTCAGCCAGGTCACGATCTCGCGGTCCATGAGTTCGAGCCCCGCGTCGGGCTCTGGGCTGATGGCTCAGAGCCTGGAGCCTGTTTCCGATTCTGTGTCTCCCTCTCTCTCTGCCCCTCCCCCGTTCATGCTCTGTCTCTCTCTGTCCCAAAAATGAATAAACGTTGAAAAAAAAAAAAAAATCCTTGCCTGCCAATTCCAACATGTGGATCTTTTCAGGATCTGTCTCTAGATTGCCTTTTTCCCTTGGGTGCGTGCCTCGTAGTTTTGGATTGTATCCTAAACTTTATGAATTCTACATTTCAGGGACTCTGGAGTGTGTTATGTTCCTCTGAAAAGTACTGATTTAAAAAAAAAATTTTTTTTAACATTTGTTTATTTTTGAGAGACAGAGCGTGAGCAGGGGAAGGGCAGAAACAGAGGGAGACACAGAGTCCGAAGCAGCTCTAGGCTCTGAGCTCTCAGCACAGAGCCGGACACGGGGCTCGAACTCACAAACCTTGAGACCACAACCTGAGCTGAACCGACTGAGCCACCCAAGCGCCCCTGAAAAGTGCTGATTTTTAAGGGAGATCGTTAACAGGGCTAGAATTAAGCTGCCACTTCTCCTTACCCTGCCTATGATGGGTAACCCCAGAACTCTCCTAAGTTCTTTTAGCTTAGCCAGGCCACTTTGAGTTTGCCTTGCATTACACCTGGTTTATAGGATCAACCAGAGATTTGGGCAGTTTTACCCAGGATTTTTGGATCTTCCTTTCTGGCTCTCTTTTCTAGTATCTTCTGTCACTTTCTGCCTGTTCTGATCACTCTGAACTTGGTCCTCTTACTTGTTAAGCCAGCAAGGCTGCGGGTTTTCTATTCCAGCTCAGCTGCCCTACTTGGCAGGAGGAAGCCTGTCCTCGGGCAGAAAAGCCATTAAATGCACCCAAAGATTTTCCTCCTAAGCCTCGGCCCTCCTCTGGTGTTCTGGTTTTGATTTCTCTCCAGTGCCTTCGATAGTCGTGAAGTGTATTTTGTCCACTTTGTGGTTGTTCTCTGTAAAGAATTGCTCTAGAATGGGCCAGTCCTGCATTCTCAGGAGCCTCACTCCGTAAATATTGGATGCAATAGCTTCTTAAAAACATTTTAAAATATCATTTAAAGATGAGGACTGGGGCGCCTCAGTCGCGCATCGCATGATGTGCTCTAAAACATCAGCCATCTTGGGGCGCCTGGGTGGCGCAGTCGGTTAAGCGTCCGACTTCAGCCAGGTCACGATCTCGCAGTCCGTGAGTTCGAGCCCCACGTCGGGCTCTGGGCTGATGGCTCAGAGCCTGGAGCCTGTTTCCGATTCTGTGTCTCCCTCTCTCTCTGCCCCTCCCCCGTTCATGCTCTGTCTCTCTCTGTCCCAAAAATAAACGTTGAAAAAAAAAATTTTTTTTAAAAATTAAAAAAAAAATAAATAAAAATAAAACATCAGCCATCTTGACCACCTTGCTCTAAACTGTACAAGCAGAACACGGCACCCGAATGACCTGGAGCCCGAGACGACTTTAATAAATCGCTGGCCTTAACCCCAGTCTCAAATTTTTATGTTCCCCGCAAGGACCTTGATGTTTCCATGGAGGGTTAAAACGTTAAATGTAGGAATAAATCTACGCAGACAAAAGAATTTCTATTTCTGACTCTTGGTTCCTTTGAAAAAGGGGTGCCACTACTTAAAAGTCTGAAAACGGCCACCTGACATCATCACCGTCCGATTTTCTTGTCTTTAGACCGAGACGTGTTCGCACGGTGATAGCACATTGTACCGCGGTCCAATTCTGCGTTTTATGAAGACAGTACCAATACGGAGGCCTGTCAAAAGCTGGAGAAGCCTCCGCTATCTAATTTGGAGGTGTGAGTACCTCGCAGAGGTATCTCGACGGGGACTTAGACGCTTAAGAGGTTCGCTTTCAAAATACACTTCCTTCACAGCTGACGCGTGGACGTTTCTTTGCCAAAACACAATAGCTCTCTGTTGTGAATATTTGCATATGTCATTTTTCTAAACCCCCCCCTCCCGCATTCATCCTGTGTACTTGTGATTTGAATAATTGGCTTCAAATATAGCACCGTGATTAGTTAGAGGTGGTGAATCGGTGGATGATTCGCCCCGAAGAAAAATTAAGAGAATATGCCCTTTGAGAACAATTTAAACCTACCAAGTGGTACTTACCACGAAGTGACATTTCAAAGCATTGAATATTCTAGGATGTGCTGCAGCTCTTCTGGCCTAAAACCAGTTTAAATAGAAGTCAAGCGATTTGAGAGTACGTAAGCCTACACATCCTGAAAGTGTGAATGTAACTTAGCACTTAACATGGGTACGATGTTACTTTTTGTGGTGTGCGTGACAGTGGCTCGCAATGTCCCTTCTTACCCTTTTGAAATCAGGACTTTATGATCCCGATAATTAAGTTAGGGTGTCAACGTAACGCTCCTTTGAAAGGTCTTTTAATATTTCAAGGACCTAGGCATTCATTTGATTTGCAAGCTAGAGTTTCAACAACCTGTGTACTGAGGGCTCAGACAAAGAGCAGCCCAGTGAATCACCAGTGGATGGTTCACCGTGGAGGCCCCCCCCTCCCCGCACCGCCCCGGATCACTGCCCCACCCGTGAGCACCCACACTCATCAGGAATCAGGAGTGATTCTTAGGAACACCGAAGTGTCTTGGCACCTGACCTTGCATGATTGCAAGGAGCCCAAAGATCACCTGCAGTGACCCAGGACTGGTCAGCTGACTGGTGTCGCCACGGGGACCCCATGCTGAGCCCCGGGACCCCACGACACTCTTGTGTCTGCTCGGTGGCGGACGAGCACCGCCCCCCCCCCCCCAGTGCCGACGGGGGGTGAACGGAGTAACGACTGGTCGTCTCTGGACTGCAGGTGCAAGGATGCAGAATCAGCATCTTTGATTCTGCGCCTGGTGGCCCAATTCCATGTTCCTTGCAGAGAGCCTGTCCCCTCATGTCCAAACCTCCCCAAGCTTCTCCTCGTTTATGTCGTTGGGTCTTGGCTGCACAAAGCGCGTGGGAGATGTTACAGTCCCAGAGCAGATAATTTAGAAACCCCTTCCAACTCTCGTCCTCAGTAGCTGGGGAAGAGAAATGTCGGGGCCTGACTTTTGCCTGTGGGCTGTCGTTATTGGTGTCCCTCCCCAGACGGGCCTTGGTCTTTCCCCGGCGGCAGCGGGAGAGGCTCGTCTGTTTGTTGTTGATTCTCTGTTGTTTCTTGTGCCATGGGGGTCCTTGGGGCAGGAATGTGGCTGTGGGCTGCACATCACCCAGCATCTCCAGGGTTCTCTTGGGCTTGCTGGAAGCACAACACTCTTGAGAGCCCTCTTCTCCTTCACGGCCTGTATTTCCCTCCCCTGACCTCTCCCTTGGTCTGTTTGCTTTGGCCCCCTGGCTCTGGGCAGTGGTGCGGAGAAGGAAGGTTCCTCTCTCCCTGCGTTGTCAGTCTGTGGGCAGCCAGGAGCAGGCGGGTCCCTAAGCGGTTCCCTGCAGGGGGCTCCCTAGGGGTGTCCTTGCCTTGGGATGGGAAACAAAAGAAACATTCTTGGGTTGGCCCCACATCTAGCCATCGTCGCTCTCTGCCCTCTGCTAAATGGCCAGAGGCTGGTGTCCATCCTGGTGGGCCCTCTACCCTGTGATGAAGGACCCTCGTCTGGGTTCAGGGACAGCACGGGAAGCCCCGTGGCCATATCTGCCCCTCCCCCGCACACCCACTGGACTCACTCCCAGCCTGTCTGTTCTGAGGCAAGAAAGAGATTTTCAAAGTAGCTTAACACAAATGTCTGCCTTCAGGACTAGTGAGGGCAGGAGGTGGGGCTTCCTGTGTTCAATCTCCTTCCTGGTTGTGAACTAGGGCGCAGTGAGAGGTCAGCCCGTGGGAGGGAAGGACAGTCTCACCCCCCCTCCACCATGGCCTGGGGCCACTAACACAGGGCCAGGGCGAAGCCCGAGTCCCATTGGATCAAGCATAGAGTGACACAGCCATAAGCCCTAGTGGGGGATGGCACTCGGTGCCTGACTGCTCAGACTGGTCCCCTGAGGGACAGATGATAGCCAGTGAGCAGCCGCGGTGTCCCCAGGGCCCCGTGCTCCTCAGTGTGTGTGGGGTCGCTGGAGGGAGGCCTGAGACCGCCCCTCGGGGTGTGTGGTGCCCAGTGTCAGCCTGGCCCTCCTCTGCTCGGGGGGGGGGGGGGGGGGGGCGCTGGAGTGCCCGTCCCGTCCGGATGAGGGTGTGTGGGCCACAGCTGCAGGGGACAAGGGTCAGAGAGGTGGGAACTGATTGCCCTCGGATCCGAGGCCTGGCGATAAGACCGCTCTCCGACGTAACACAGCACCTCTACGAAGCAGGAACCGAGATCATAGGCGAGGAAACGGGGCCCCATGATCTGCCCACGGCTCCCAGAGGTGAGGCTCCAAGCCAGGCCTCCCTAAGGCGACTCTGCGTCCCTCCTGCTTGGAGCGGCCTCCCAGGCCTCAGGGAGGACCCGCAGGACGCCGTGGTCAGCCTTCACCCCTGCTGCACCACAAAGCTGACGCGGGACTGCGACCGGGGAAGTCATGGGTTGGTTCCCAAAGGGTCAGCCGCACGTGGGTGAGCTTGACGCACGGGGACAGCGTGGCCTCCGAACAGCCCAAGAGGCCCGCTGGGTCCCTAATTTGACCCAAACACAGATTGTGAAATTCAGAGGCCGTGTTCCTTGCCCTGCCCCTGACTCCCCACCCCATCCCCGAGCTGTGCCTGGATCTCGGTGGTGTAGGCAGCATCCAAGATGGGGCAGGGGGACCTCCGCCCACCTCACTCCGCTGTTGACAAGGTTCGTGCACAGCGGAATCATCCTGGCCTCAAAGCCACGTTGTCAAAACGTCCTGCTCTGTCCCCAGTGGTGTCGAGGGGCAGGAAGCTGGCTGGGGCCCTGCAGGGCCTGCCTGGGAGGGAACTCAGCCTGTGCGAGGGCCCCTGTGCTTGGAGCCACACTGGCGGGGTGCAGGGTAGGGATCCGGGAAGATGCATGTTCCGGAGAGCAGATGGTGACGGACAGGAGCGAAGGGCCAATGTGTCAGGAAGCGGGCAGCTGTGTGCATCCGCGACCCGGGAGTGGACCCACAATCTCAGGGTGTGGAGTTCAGCGAACAGGCGATATGAACAGGTACAAGTAGGGCAGGTGCACGCCTTGGGTGACCCGGGGTGGGGGGCAAAATCTCGCCTGATGGCCCGGGGATGCCTCACCCAGGGCCCAAGGGGCCTCCCTGGGCAGGCAAGGCCTGGGTCTCGGAGGCTCCAGGCCATCCCTCGAAGTGACCAAGGGTCCCACCTGAAGGAGGGTGTGGGGAAGGAGCCACAGCCCCCGGGATCACCCTGGGGAGGTGTCACAGAGGCTCAGCGCCTCCGAGGTCTCTGCAGAGCGACCGCCCCAGGTCCCCCGGCACTACGCAAGCCCCCGCGTTTGCAGGCCTAAAACTACAACCACTGGAAATGTGCCTTTGAAGGAATGGCCTCGCCTCCAGAGGCCCCTACAGAGGACGAATCCGTTCTGAGCTCTGGTGCCGTGGCCTCGGGAGGGCTTTACACAGGCATCGGAGCCTCCTGTACTGTAAAGGGCAAAAGGAACAGAGCGCTGTGACTCCTGTCTTCCCTCTTCCGGGCTGTCAAGGGCAACCAAGTGGGGTATAAGTCCACACACCGGGACCTGGATGTAGGGAGCCTCCCCTGCCCAAAGCAAACCGGTGCTCACAGACCTTCTTTCCCAGGGCGCCTCCCAGCGCTTCCGTGGGAAAACACCGCCTCCCAGTGGCCGGACGATTAAGTGTTTCTCTGAAGATCAACTTGGCATTCATTCAATCACTCTTCATTCACTCTTTGTCCTTTCCATCAGTCTTTCAGTCCTTCCAGAGACAGATCCGTGCCTCTCATGCACTGCTGTTGGGAGTGAACTGGTACAAATTCTCCGAAGGGCTATTAACAGACACCTATGGAAATTAGAGCCGTACCTCCCTGTCACGGAGCAAGTGTGTTTCCAGAAAGGTGCCCGTGACGGATTGGATTAAAATGTTACAACCGTATTTCTGGACTCGAACTCTCTTCCAGGACTTTGCCGCTCCGTGTCAAGAGGTGGATTCTATTCCCCTTCCTTTGAAGCTGGGTGGGATTTGGGGGCGGCCTCCTGCCCCCGACTGCCAAGGGCGAGGGGGCCGGCCTGGCTCTCTCAGAATGCCCTTCTGGAGCTCAGCCACCACGTTGCGAAGAAGTCCAGGCTGCCCGCAGGGGCCCCAGGCAAGGGTCTGGTCACAGGTAAGGTCTCAGCCAACCGCCAGGATGGCTTGCGGGCTCCGTGAGTGGACGAGACTTCATCCGAGGGCTCGGTCCCCACCCTGAACTGGCACCGCTCACGGCCTGTGGAGCAGAGACCACTGTCCTCACGGAATCCTGCCAGCTGAAATCACAGATTTGTGAGCCAAAAAGATGAATGCCATTGTTGCAGGTTACTCAGATTTGGGGTAACTTGTTACCCAGCTTTAGAAACTGAGACAGATTACGCTCACTAGAACTATTTCATGGGCTAAATGCCATAGTCACCACGAGATGATCTGCGATCACAAAAGATGAGAAATACCCTACTGTTCCGGCAACCGAATATGGGTTAAATTACAAGAGACACCAACAGAGTCCTCTGCAACTGTTCAAAGAATGAAGATGTTTGAGGGGCGCTTGGCTGGCTCAGTTGGTGGAACATATGACTCTCGGGGTCTTGAGTTCAAGTTCCATGTTGGGCATGGGACCTAGTTAAAAAAAAAAAAAAAAAAGAATGAGAATGTTTTCAATGATACGACCTTCGAGATATCGTTAGAGTGAGAAAACAAGGAGCAGAGAAATGTGCATATATGTGCCATTCACTAGCTAAAAAGGAGAATTGAGAACACACGTCTGTATTTAAATGGGCATAAAATACTTTTGAAAGGATCGGCAAGAAAGCGAGTGCGTTACCTGGGGGTGGAGGTGGAAGGGAGAGCTCTACGGCTCACCCTTTTGGTACCTGTGAATTTTGTAACCCAGGGAATGTTCTTATCTTAACAATGGACTATTTTTAAATGTATACAGCCTTTTTGGTGAGCTATACATGGTGATACGAGAAGAGAGGAAAGACATAATCCTTCTCATCATCGTAACATTTACACTACTGCCCTGCTCTCCAGGCAAAACAGTAGCATGAGGATAAAAGAGTGAAGCTTCTAGAATCCGGCTGCTGGGCTTCAACTCCTGGCTCTGCTCTGTGACCTTGCAGCTTCCTCAAATGATCAATTCTTCAGATTCCTTCTCTGAACAGTGGGCGCCCACCCGGGCTTCCCTCAAAGGGTGGTTGAGTTGTCGGCGACTGGCTATTGATCTGTTCAGATTTTCTACTTCTTGTGGCCATTTAAGCATTTGAAATGCTTAGAGAAATGTTTCTGTTTCCTCTTCTATTTTCCTGTTGTATTTTTGTTTATTTGAATCTCCTCTCCTGATGAGTTCTCCTGCTGGCTTGTCTGTATTAGGAGCCTTTTCAAAGAACCAATTATTTGGTTTTACTGGCCTTCCGTTTTTCCATTATTCCCATTTCACCCATTTCTACTCTTTTCTTTGGGTGTTGTGTTTGCTTGTTTGCCTGTTTGGGTTCACTTTTGGGAACTTACTACACGGGAACTTCATTTGCTGTTTTCTCATGAATATTTTTAAAACTATGATTTTATCTCTAAATTTCTTTAGTTTTGTCCTATACATTTTGACATACAATTTCGATTAAAAATATTTAATAATTTCCTTTATTATTTCTTCCCTATTTCAAAGATTATTTCATCACATTACATTTTGTTCTCAGTTTTCATTCATGAGGGATCTTATAAATTGATCCTTTTGATGTTGATTTATTTTACATAAGGTCAGAAAACATAGTCTGAACTTGCTGTGGAGGCTCTGGAATGTACTGAGGTTTCCTCTGTGGCCTTATGCATAATCCACATTTGTGAATGTTCTGTGTGTACTTGAAAGCAACGTGTATTCTTTCTGTAATATTTAACTGATCAAGCTTTGTTAGGCACATTAATCAAATCTTCTATACGTTTGGTTCTTATTTGTCTGCTTGATCTGTTTCAAAGAGAGTATTTTAAGTTGTAAACATTTTTTAATGTTTATTTTTGAGAGAGACAGAGACAGAATGTGAGGGGGGAAGGGGCAGAGAGAGAGGGAGACACAGAATCTGAAGCAGGCTCCAGGCTCTGAGCCGTCAGCACAGAGTCCCATGCGGGCTGTGAGCTGTGAGATCATGACCGGAGCCGAAGTTGGACGCCCAACCGACTGAGCCACCCAGGTGCCCCATGAAGAGAGTATTTTAAAATCTCTAACAAAATTGTCCATTATCTTTTTATTTACAATATTCTTTCTTTTCTTTTTCTTTCTGATTTTAAAAATTTTGGACCTGAAACAGCTCTGGTACCAAATTTGCTATACCAGCTTTCTTTTGCTTTATTTTTGCCTGGCGCTTGTTCAAAAACTTAAAAAAAAAAAAAAAATCTGGGACCACCTGGGTGGTGCAGTCGGTTAAGCGTCCGACTTCAGCCAGGTCACGATCTCGCGGTCCGTGAGTTCGAGCCCCGCGTCGGGCTCTGGGCTGATGGCTCAGAGCCTGGAGCCTGTTTCCGATTCTGTGTCTCCCTCTCTCTCTGCCCCTCCCCCGTTCATGCTCTGTCTCTCTCTGTCCCAAAAATAAATAAATGTTGAAAAAAAAAAATCTGTATCCTTTTGTTTTAAATGTGTTTCACAATAGACATATCACATATATAGAGATATTCGTATCACTTGTTATTTCTTCTTTTTTAATCTTTATAAGTTTGTCTTACTATACTAATTGGTGACTATTATAAGTGATATTTACTATAGGTATGTTATTTAAAAAACTTCATCAGGGGCGCCTGGGTGGCTCAGTCAGTTAAGCGTCCGGCTTCAGCTCAGGTCATGATCTCATGGTTTATGGGTTCAAGCCCCGTGTCAGGTTCTCTGCTGACAGTTCAAAGCCTGGAGCCTGCTTTAGATTCTGTGTCTCCCTCTCTCTCTGCCCCTCCCCCAGTCTCTCTGTCTCTCTCTCTCAAAAATAAAAAGTAAAAAAAATTAAAAAAATTAAAAACTTCATCAGATTAATAAAATTCCCCTCCATTTCCTTTCTCAATTTTGAAAAAAATTATAAATAGATGTTGAATTTTATCAATGACTTTCTGTATTGATGTCAACATTCCTATGAACTTTCACCTTTAAGCTGTTAACTACAGATTACATTGTTTTGTTAATATTTTTTAGAAGTTTTGTGTTTATGGGGGCGCCTGGGTGGCTCAGTCGGTTGAGCATCCGACTTCAGCTCAGGTCATGACCTCGCAGTCTGTGAGTTCGAGCCCCGCGTCGGGATCCGTGCTGACAGCTCGGAGCCTGGAGCCTGCTTCCGATTCTGTGTCTCCCTCTCTCTCTGCCCCTCCCCTGCTCACACTCTGTCTCTGTCTCTCTCTCTCTCAAAAATAAATAAACATTAAAAAAAAAAAGTTTTGTGTTTATGTTCATGAGTAGATTATAATTTTTCTTTTCTTTTTTTTTTTTAAATGTTTATTTATTTTGTTTCTGAGAGAGAAAGAACACAAGCGGGGGGCAGGCAGAGAGAGAGGGAGACAGAGAATCCCAAATACGTTTTGTGCTGCCAGCACAGAGCCTGAGACACGGGGCTCGATCTCACAAAGCCGTGAGATCATGACCTGAGCCAAAATCAAGCGTGGAATGCTTAACCAACTGAACCACGCAGGTACCCCTGTAGTTTTCCTTTCCTAAGCTGTCATCATATTTTGGCATGAAGGTTATGTTTGCCTCATAAAATAAGCAAGAAAATATTTGCTTTCCCCCCCCTCCCATTCTGTAGAAGAGCTTGTATAAGACTGAAGTTTTGGTCCTTGATATCAGGCGCGGTAGAAATGGAGGGTGAAGCCACGTGAGTCTGAATTTTTCCCTGAAGAAGGGCTTTCGGTTGCTGATTCAATTCTTAAATGTTCATAGGGCAAGTTAAACGTTTTATCTCTTCTTGAGTCATTTCTGATAAATCGTCTTGTTCTAGAACGGTGACCATTTCTTCTACATTTAGAGGAAAAGTTTTCATTACATGCCGCCCCCAGGTTAACCTTTTATATATTTATTTAGCAACATGTGTATCTTACACACACACACACACACACACGCGCGCGCGCGCGCCATATTTGGTAAACTTGTATCAGTTATATTATGCTATAAATCTCATTCTGTATTTCTATTTCTGTGTCTTTTGAGTGGAAAAAAAGCATATGTAAATGTAGTTCTCATTCTCTTAATGTGAGCAGCAACTATAGTGATTTCCGTTCTCTCCATCACTGAAATAGGTCTATGCCTTCTCTTTTCCTTATCCAGGTTCGTTGGAGGCTCATCAATCCCATTAGTGTTTGCAAAAAAACAAACAAACAAACAAACAAACAAACAAAAAACAAAAACAAAAAACAAACCAAAAAAACTTCTAGTTTGTTGATCTCCGCTATTGTAGATTTTTTTTTCAATTTCATTTGTTTCTGCTCTGAATTTTGGTGATTCCTTATTTCTTCCTTCTTTGGGTTTATTTCGCCATTCCTTTTCTAGCTCCCGGAGATGGGATCTTCATTATTTTTCAGCCTTTCTTTTCTTCCAACATGCATATCTTAGGGCTTTGGTTTTCCTCTCAATTCTGCTGACTTAAATTCCATTAGTTGTGACATGGCATTTCCCTGTTTACATATGTAAATTATCTAGAAGCATGTTTCTTAATTTCCAAACATACGAGGAAATGTATGGAAACATTTAATTTCCAAACATCTTAATTTCCAAACATCTTTATTTCCAAACATCTTAATTAATTAAAACATCTTAATTTCCAAACATACAAGGAAATGTTCGGATTTTCCCGCTTCCATGTGGGGAAACCGAAAACGACAGAGACTAAGTACTTTGCTGAAGATCACATACCTAAGTAGCAGAGCTGGGATTTGAACAGGCTGACTCTGGAAACTGTTCTTTGAATCGAACTTTCACCTCTTTCTAATGAACGGGCTTCTGTCATTATGACACGGGCTTCTTCCTGGTGAGTGTCTTTGCCTTAAATCTGTTTTGCCTGATACACCATGCTCCACTAGCTTTTTTTTCTTAATGTTTTTATTTATTTTTGAGACAGAGAGAGACAGAGCATGAGCAGGGGAGGGGCAGAGAGAGGGAGACACAGAATCTGAAACAGACTCCAGGCTCTGAGCCGTCAGCCCAGAGCCCGACGCGGGGCTCGAACCCACAGACTGTGAGATCACGACCTGAGCCGAAGTCGGACGCTTAACCGACTGAGCCACCCAGGCGCCCCTGGATTGATTTTTTTTTTTAATTATTCTAATTTTTCTTCAGTAAGTTAGAAGCGTATACTGTTTATATTTTGGAGTCATTACTCTAAAAATCACAATATGGAAACTTAATTGATCAAAATCTAAGGTTAATCAATAATTTTTCTCAGAGGGAATTAAAAAAAATGGTTGTGCCGGCCAGGGTGACGCACACGGGGTCCAATCAGAACGCACGGGAGCCAGTTCCCTCGGGGTAATGTACAAGTGCACAATGCCTGAGTGTCAGCCCCGGGGACAATGCCAGAGCCTGCATTCTGTTTATCTCTGCTGGCTGCCGTCATAAAACACCGGGGACCGGGGAGCTTAAACAACAGAAATTAATGTTCTTGCAGTTCCGAAGTCTGGAGGTGTGGTTTCGAGGGTGCCAGTGAGGTCAGGTTGCGGTGAGAGCCCTCTTTCCCCTTGCGGATGGCACCTTCTCAGGCGCGTCTCTGATGCCTCTTATAAGGGCGCCGATCCATCATGAGGCCCCCCTCTCATGGCCTCACCTCCACCCCCAGTCACCTCTTCTTCCAGGCCCCATCTCCAAACGCCATCACAGCGTGGGTTACGACTCCAACGTTCGAGTTGCAGGGGAACACAGTTCATTCTGTAGCCACCCCTGTCGGACCTCTATGCTTTTGTTCTTTTGTTTTTTTAAACCTCATGAGACAGTATTGTTTCACGCAGTGAATAGATGCGTTTTTAGATCTATCCCAATCCTTATCATTATTATTTTGGCTTATCACTTCTTTGTATATTTCAGGCCTTCCACTTGGGATCATTTTGGTTTTTTTCCCAAAGTATGTGGCTTTAGAATTTTCTTTAGTGAGGATCTGCTAATGGGAAGGTGCTGTGTTCACCTGAAAATATCTTGACTTCACCCTCTGTTCTAGTTACTGAGCGCCTGTCTGTCAACCCCAGACGCCACCCCCACCCCCCGACACACACATCCTCTGCTTTGTGTCCTGCAGCCGGGACTCTGCCAGCGACATTCCTGCCTCTCCCAGCCGAATCCTTGTTAGGGGACTCTATTAGTCAGGGTCCGTCGGAAACAGAGACAGAAACGTCCCTGCTTATTGGAACAGGGCCATTCTCGTATAGCGAGTTACCGAGTAGAACGAGACGAGGTGGTTAATTACTAACAGGAGTTAGGAGGGAGCCCAGATGTAGAAGGTGCAGAAGGACAGCTTGTCTAGGTTGAGAAAGAGAGGACACTGGAGGAACTGAGGACAGGATGGGGACCCCCTCCAAGGCTGAAGCCTCTTCAAAGAAACCTCAGAAACATGCGGGCTGCCCATGGCAAAACACCAAACAAAGGAAACGAAAATCCGCAAGAATGTGGGCTGGCGCTGATCTGTAGAGGGAGCCCACCATTCCTGGAGGATGTGGGCAGGCCTGTTCTAGAAGCAGCCCACTTTGGTAGAGGGCGTTTCTGGGACAATGTTGGTCTGCAGAGGGGGAGAGGCAAAAGACCCGGAATAGCCAGCACAACGTTGAAGAAAAAGAAAACAGAGTCGCACCGATGTCACCCAACTTCAAGACTTACGATAAAGCTACAGTAATCCAGACAGTGCGGTACTGGGGAAAGAACAGGCGAGGAGATCAACGGAACAGTCTAGAGACCCAAAAGAGATCCAGTCAAGTTCTCAGAGTTCTGGAAGCTGGGAAGTCTAAGGTCAAGCTCCGTGTCCATAGGCATTGTCTGGTGAGATTCTCCATCTTGGTTCATAGATGGATGGTGGGTGGTCTTCTCATTGTGTCCTCACACGGCAGAAGAGGCAAGAGGGTTCTCTGGGGTCTCTTTTATAAGGGCAATAATTCCATGCAAGAGGGCCCTACCCTCATGGTCCAATCACACACACCTCAACAGCCACGCCCCCGAACTTACCATCTTGAAGCGCAGGTTTCACTTAACTCGGGGGGGACACAAACATCCAGTCAATGGCACAAATACAGTCAGTTGATCTTTGACAAAGGAGCAGAGGTCATATATTGGAACAAAGACAGTCTTCAACAAATGGTGCGAGGACAAGTGGACGATCATGTGCAAGAAAAAAAAAAAAAAAAAAGAATCTAAACCCAGGCCTTACACCTTTCACAAAAATTGGTGCAAAATGGATCGCAGACCTCAATGGCAAATGGCAAAACTATAAAACTCCTAGAAAATAACACCGAAGAAACCAAGGTGACCTTGGGTTTGGTGATGATCCGTGGCAAGAAAATTTGGCAAGTCGGTCAAAAACTCTTGCTCTGCGAAATCCAGCGTTCGGAGAATGAAAAGACAAGACACAGACCGGGAGGAAATATTTGCAACGTCTTAATCAAATACCTGAAAAGTTGTCTCCCACTGTGGCTGCTGGGAGCGCCTGTCCCTCATCTGCCCTTTGCTGACTGCAGGACCCCGGGCCAGTCACTGGGGCTCTCTTTCCTCACCTGTAAGATGTTGAGGATGGTGCCTACCCCACAGTGTGGTTGTAAGCATCAGGGAACCTGACTTCGGGGGGAACAAAGAGGGGGGGGTGGCTAGAAATGCTAGAAAGGCAGGCCTTTCTGAGAAGCTCATTGACAGAGAAGTTCACGGGCTTTCCACACGGTGTCAGTGGTGCCTTAGAGCGCCTGGGAAGCTTTTCTGTCTGACCGGGTTTGAAAAGACAGGACGAGGTATCCCCGGGGCCCAGGGTCCCTCAGCACCCCTGTGGGTCCTCCCACCCGCCTTGACACCTCCCTGCCCTCAAGTTACCTGGCAGGCAGCCCTGGCCCGGCAGGTGGGCTCCACCCCAGGGCTCCCGCTCCTCACAGAGCCTGCCGCCTGCTGGGGGGGGTTCCCAGCAGGCGGCTGGGGGGTCTCAGCAAGAAGGCTGAGCCTTCTTGCAATTAAAGAGCCCATGCTGGGGTCAGAAGCCCGCTGGGTGGGCTCCCTGGGTGACGGGGCCGGCTGGCCCCTGAGGTGCGCTGGCACCTGCTTGATGACCGAGTCTTAAGCAAAACCGGGGGACTGCGGGAGCCCTGGTTTGTAGCCTTTGCCCATTTCTGTGGTCTAACGAGTCTGAAGGCAGCCACCTCGCGCCCTCAACGCGGGATCACCCAGGGCAGGGTGGAGACAGGCGCGCAAGGTGCCGGCTGGAGCCCGCCCGGCCCCGGGCTCCTCGTAACTGAGACGGGAGCGACCGTCCACCTGCTCCTCAGGGCGCCCTTGAGGGTTGTGCAATGCACCTGGCACGATGTCTGCCCTGTATCAAGTGCGGAAGAGACGTTCACTGCCACTGCCGATGCGGCCGTGGCTTCTACCGTTTTCTCCTCCCCCATAGCGCCCCCTGGATGGAGTTACTCCTCTCTCTCCCCTCCTTAAGCACTCTGCTTTCCCTCCCTCCTGCGGCCTTGCCATGGGTTTGCAGGGTCATCTCCCCCCTCAAGAGTCAGGTGCCCCTGGAGGCAGGACTGCCTGGGGTTGAGCCCCACTCTGCCACTCACCAGCTGGGTCAACTTGGACAAGGAACGTAAAACCCCCTGCCCTAGACGCCGCGAGACGGGCGTGATCACCGGTTCGTGTTGAGCAGGACCGTAGAGGGCGTCGCAAGGGTCGGTGTCTCCCGCGCTGGCGTTCCTGCTGACCATGGCGGCCTTAGGAGTCTACACCGTGGGATCAGGTGACTCCTGGAAGGAGGGAGCCGCGTCGCTGGGCGCCTCCCGTGGCTCCTGCCTCTCGCCGGGGCTCTCTGCAGGCGGCAGGCGAGGCCCGAAGGGCGCTTCACGAGACCCGACGGCTTGCAAGGCCGCCCCGACGGCCAACGACACGCGTTGGCGGTCCACCCCTGCAGGCTTTCTCACCGCATCCTCTCGGGGCCCTGAGGCTGGAGCGTGGCTGCTGCGGACTCCGAAGAAACCACAAAAACGCGTCGCGAGGCAGGCCAGTGTTGGAGCTGCTGGCTTATGGTGGAGACCGAAGAAACTGAGGCCAGAGGAAGCAGAGCAGCGGTGGGGGCTGCCGTGGCCGCAGACTGGGGGTGGCAGGTGAAGGTGGGAAGTCACCTACCTTCCTGGGCCCCGGCTTTCTGGGTCGACGAAGCCCCGCTTCCGTCCCGTCCGCAGTTTCATTGGGCTTCTCTAGTTCTGCGCCTCAAGGGGGCCGACTTTTCTCCCAGAGGTGGAGTCAAGCAGGCAAATGCTAACGGGCGGCTGATATTGGAGGTAAGCTGTGTTTCTGTAAATTAACGCAGCGGGCAGGGTAACTCTGTTGGCCTGGGAGGATTTTTTTTTTTTTTTTTTTTCCTGACTCAGTGGGTTTGATTCTAAACACGGTGGGTGTGCCCATCTCGGGTGAGCTGGTTCAGTAACCACACAGCTCCGTCAAAAGCAAGGCGGGCCCGGGTTCCCTTCTTTGCTGGCAAGATCTAGCCTGTGTCGCAGCGAAAATCCCCCCGCGGAGGCCGCCGAGCCTCACACTCCTGCGACCACGAGTTCCACCGATTTCGCAGGGCCTGCTTCTAAGGATGCGCGGACTCGCCCCTGAATGTGGTTTCGTCTATAGCTTTGGAGAAATGGCAGACGTCAATCCCCATAATTTATTTATTTTGTAACTGGAAGCTTATCCCTCCCGATCCCCTCCACCGCTGTCACACACACACCCCCACTCCCCTCCTATGTGGCAACCTCTAATCTGTCCTCTGCATCTATGAATTTTGTTTTATCTGTTATGGTTTTTTTTTTAGAGTCCGGATGTACGTGAAATCGCATGTTATTTGTCTTTCTCTGACTTATTTCACGCAGCATGACATCTCGGAGGCCTTCCGTGTTGTTGCACGTAACAAGGTCTCATTCGGTTTGGGCTGAGTGATGTTTAGTGGCGTCGAAGATACCACATTTTCTTTATCCATTCGTCTACGGAGGGACACCAGGATTGCTTCCCCATCTTGGCTACTGTACCTAATGCTGTAGTAAACATAAGGGCGCAAATATCTTTCTGAATTAGTGTTTCGTTCTCTGTGGGTAAATAGCCGGTAGTGGAATTATGGGATCGCATGGTAGTTCTATTTGTAATTTTTTGAGGAACCTCCATACTGTCTCCATAGTGTTTGTACCGATTTACGTTCCCACCAGTAGTGCGCGAGGGTTCCCTTTTCTCCACATCCTCACCAACACTTGTTTCCTGTGTTTTTGATTCTAGCCATTCTGACGGGTGTGAGGCCATATCTCACTGCGGTTTTGCTTTGCATCTCCCTGATAATGAGTGATGTTGGCCATCTGGTAATGTGTCTGTCATCTGTATGTCTTCTTTGGGAAAATGTCTATTCAGGTCCTCTGCCCATTTTATTTATTAAGAAAAAAATTTTTTTTATTTTTGAGAGAGACAGACAGAGTGTGAGTGGGGGAGGGGCACAGAGGGGGACACAGAATCCAAAGCAGGCTCCAGGCTCCGAGCTGTCAGCACAGAGCCTGACGTGGGGCTCGAACCCACAAACCGCAAGATCATGACCTGAGCTGAAGTCAGACGCTTAACCGACTGAGCCGCCCAGGCACCCCGTTCCTCTGCCCATTTTAAATTGGATTCGTTTTTTGTGGGGTTTTTTTTTTTTTTTTTGGTATTGAATTCTCTAAGTTCTTCGTGTATTTTGATGATTAACCCCTCATTGGATATACCACTTGTGAATATCTTGTCCCATTCAGTAGGTTGCCTTTTCATTTTGTTGATGGTCTCTTTCACCGTGTAAAAGCTTTTTATTTGTGGTGTAGTCCCAATAGTTTATTTTTATTTTCCTTACTTTTCCATTTTCTAAAGGGTGATTTTGGAGGTGCAAATTTTTTAAAATGTATACTCTGCCCAAATTCTCCTTTATCGTTTTTGCCTCTGTAAAACTTACAAAGACCTTCCCAAACCTGAGAGATCTAATTTTTTTCTTTTCGTTCAGAGAGAAAGTATGTGATGGTAAGAACTCTACATTAACTGTCAGGAGACCTCCATTCTGGTCATTGGTATGTTGTGCAATAATACATAACCAAAATATTACATCTGTTATTCGAAAAAGACCGTCAACGTCTTTAATGTTGTATTTGTTTATTTTTCCCTTTTTCACTTCCAACTTTTGCTTCATGCGTTGTGGAGTTCTTTGGTAGATGTATGCACATCCAGGAACATTATGTCTTCTTGTTGAAGTGTTCTTAAAACGCTTGTTTTCAAGTAGTGTTTTCTTTTTTTAAATTCTTTTTTCAACATTTATTTATTTTTGGGACAGAGAGAGACAGAGCATGAACAGGGGAGGGGCAGAGAGAGAGGGAGACACAGAATCGGAAACAGGCTCCAGGCTCTGAGCCGTCAGCCCAGAGCCCGACACGGGGCTCGAACTCACGGACCGCGAGATCGTGACCTGGCTGAAGTCGGACGCTTAACCGACTGCGCCACCCAGGCGCCCCCAAGTAGTGTTTTCTTTGATTTTTCTTGTTCTGAAGCCTACTTCGTCTATGATGAAGATAATCGCTCTAGTTCCCTTATGACTAGACTTTACGTCAATACCTTTTCCCCATCCTTTTACTTTTAGCCTGTATGTTCGTACTTACAGTACATTTCTTCTAGAAAACACAGTTGGATTCAATCTAATATTTCCTGCCTTCTAATTGGAGCATTGAGTCTACTTATACTTAATGCTTAATTAAAGTGTTATTCAATCTTCTTTTAACGTATGTGTTGCTATAAGTTGGATTTATGTCTGCTGTCTGGCTTTTGGTTTTTATTTATCCCATCTGTCTTGCTTTTTTCTTTCCCTGCCTTTGAATTAGTCAAGTATTTTCAGGTATTCCATTGTATATCCTCTGTTGGGTTTCCTGCTACGCCTCTTCATTTTGTTTGTTTGCTTTTGCTCCTGGCCCTGGAACCTGGGGATGCCACGTACATTCTTGACACATCCGTGTACTTCACATATTACATTTTTCAGTTCTAGAATTTTCATTTGATTTCTAAAAAAAAAAGGTTCCATTTTTCCTACCGACTTCTTATCTGTTCACTCATTGTGTACCTCTTTTTCTTTACTTGTAATAGCTGTTTTAAAGTTCTCATTTGCTAACTCAAAGAAAAAGTAAACAGAGATCCCAATAGTTCATTGTTGCTTTTGTTTCCCTTGCCTCCCGAGACACGTCGAGTAGGAAGTTGCTGTCCAGCCGAGGTCAAAGAGCTTTTGCCTTCTTTCTCCTCTAGGATTTGATGGCTTCCTGTCTCACATATAGGTCTTTCATCCATTTTGAGTTTCTTTTTGTGAACGGTGTAAGAAAGTGTCTAGGTTTATTCTTCTGCATGTTGCTGTCCAGTTCTCCCAGCACCATTTGTTAAAGAGACTGTCTTTTTTCCACTGGATATTCTTTCCTGCTTTGTCAAAGATTAGTTGGCCATACATTTGTGGGTCCAATTATGGGTTCTATATTTTGTTCCATTGATCTAAGTGTCTGTTTTTATGGCAGTACTGTGTTGTCTTGGTGATTACAGCTCTGTAATATGTCTTGAAGGCCAGAATTGTGATGCCTCCAGCTTTGGTTTTCTTGTTCAGGATTGCTTTGGCTATTCGCGGTCTTTTCTGGTTCCATACAAATTTTCGGATAGTTTGTTCTGGCTCTGTGAAGAATGCTGGTGTTATTTTGATAGGGATTGCATTGAATATGTAGATTGCTTTGGGTCGTATCCACATTTTAACAGTATTTGTTCTTTTAATCCGTGAACATGGGATCTTTTTCCTTTGTTTGTGTGTGTCTTCTTCAATTTCTTCCATAAGCTTTCTATAGTTTTCAGTGTATGGATTTTTCACCTCTTTGGTTAGGTTTATCCCTAGGTATGTTATGGTTTTTGATATAATTGTAAATGGGATCAATTCCATGATTTCTCTTTCTGCTGCCTCGTTATTGGTGTATAGAAATGCAAATGATTTCTGTGCATTGATTTTATATCCTGAGACTTTACTGAATTCATGGATCAGTTCTAGCAGTGTTTTGGTGGGATCTTTGGGTTTTCCATATTGAGTATCATGTCATCTGCAACGAGCAGAAGTTTGACTTCCTCCTTGCTAATTTGGATACCTTTTATTTCTTTGTGTTCTCTGATTGCTGAGGCCAGGACTTCCAATACTATGTTGAATAACAGTGGTGAGAGTGGACATCCCTGTCGTGTTCCTGACCTTAGGGGGAAAGCTCTCAGTTTTTCCCCATTGAGAATATTAGCTGTGGGTCTTTTATATATGGCTTTTATGATCTTGAGGTATGATCCTTCTAGCCCTACTTTCTTGAGGGTTTCTATCAAAAAAGGATGATGTATTTTGTCAAAAGCTTTCTCTGCATCTATTGAGAGGATCGTGTGGTTGTTGTCCTTTCTTTTATTGATGTCATGTGTCACATTGATTGATTTGCAGATATTGAACCAGTCCTGCATCCCGGGAATAAATCCCACTTCGTCACGGTGAATAATTCTTTTAATGCATTGTTGGATCATGGTGGCTTGTATTTGTTGAGAATTTTTGCATCCATGTTCATCAGGGAAATTGGTCTATAGTTCTCCTTTTTAGTGGGGTCTCTGTCTGGTTTTGGAATCAACGTAATCCTGGCTTCATAGAATGAGTTTTGAGACCTCATCAATATAAAAACTTCTGCACAGTGAAGGAAACAATCAGCAAAACTAAAAAGCAACTGACAGAATGGGAGAAGATATTTGCAAATGACATATCAGATAAAGGGTTGGTATCCCAAATCTATAAAGAACTCAAGCTCAACACCCAAAAAACAAATAATCCAGTGAAGAAATGGGCAAAAGACATGAAGAGACACTTTTCCAAAGAAGACATCCAGATGGTTAACAAACACATGAAAAATGCTCACCATCACTCATTATCGAGGAAATACAAATCAAAACCACAATGAGATACCCCTTCATACCAGTCAGAATGGCTACAATTAATAACTCAGGCAACAACAGACGTTGGTGAGGATGCGGAGAAAAAGGATCTCTTTTGCACTACTGGTGGGAATGCAAACTGGTACAGCCACTCTGGAAAACAGTATGGAGGTTCCTCAAAAAATTAAAAACAAAAGTACACTACGACCCAACAATTGCACTGCTAGGTATTTATCCAAAAGATATAGGTGTGCTGTTTCAAAGGGGCACACGCACCCCAAAGTTTATAGCAGTGCTATCGACAATAGCCAAAGGATGGAAAGAGCCCCAACGTCCATCGCTGGATGAATGGATAAAGAAGATGTGGCATATATATATACAATGGAGTATTCCTCGGCAATCAAAAAGAATGAAATCTTGCCATTTGCAACAACGTGGATGGAACTAGAGTGCATTATGCTAAGGGAAATTAGGGAAAGACAAATTATCATATGACTTCACTCATACGTGGAACTTAAGAGACAAAACAGATGAACATAAGGGAAGGGAAACAAAAATAATAGAAAACCAGGGAGAGGGACAAAACAGAAGAGACTCTTAAATATGGACAACAGACTAAGGGCTGCTGGAGGGGAGGTGGGTGGGGCATGGGCTAAATGGGTGAGGGGCATTAAGGAGGACACTTGTGGGGATGAGCACTGGGTGTTAGATGTAGGAAATGAATCACTGAAATCTACTCCTGAAATCCGTATTGCACTAGACGCCAACTCACTTGGATGTAAATTAAAAAAAAAAAAAAAGTTCCCCTGCGTGAGCAATGAAATCCTGAAGTCTTTATTGAAAAAAAAAGAAAGAAAGAAAAAGGAAACAGAGAGTAAGAGGAAGACGGATTTTCTGGATCACGTGATCTATTCTTATTTATCTCACATGCCTCTCTGCCAGGCTCCTGGGACGCCTGATATGGTGTAACCCTATCCTTTAAAAATGTGAGCAGAGGAGCAACCTTAGATGCTTTAGCATGCCTTCACCATAGAACGACACCCCACAACTCCTAAATACCCAACTCCCACCAGCATAAATCCTGCCTTTCGAGTTTGACATTCTGTACAAAGACAGTGTAAATGCTCTTTTCTTACGAAGTCGGTAGAGCAGGGGCGTAGGGTAAGGCCACAGTAGAACAATCCACACAACACCAGAGTCAGCTCACCGGAGACCCACCCGACTGTGGACACAGCGCTGTCTACAGGAGTTCCTGGCTTGCTGTTCAAGGCTGGTAACAACTGCACACGGGCTTGTGGTCCTTCAAAGGGTCAGAAGAAGAGTTGCAGCTGGGGTGGAGGCCAGTCCAAAATGAAAGAACAGAGACAAGTGAGCAAGTGGCCTGGGAATCCCTTATTCCCATTCGAACACCCACGCCACACCCACTGAGTCAAGAATCAGGGGGCAGAACTTCTAAAATCTCTGCTGGTGATTCTAATAGGCAACCGGGGGTTGAGAACTCTGCCTCTTTCCCCGCCCCATCCCCAACCCCCTTGGGGCAAAACGTTCTGTGAGTACAAAGGTGATTGTAGTTTCTTTATGGGGAGTGATACAAGTGGATGGTCCCCGAACTTCAGCACGCATCAGAATTACCTGGCGGGCATGTCAAAACACAGATTTCTGGGGCCCACTCCCTGCATTTCTCACTCGGTTGGCCTGGGGTGGGGTCATAACCAACAAGTTTCCGGGTGTCACCGATGCAGCTGGTGGGGCCCACCCTGGATGAGCCTCCGCTTTCTGCAAGGAAGCATTTCTGCCCCCAGTCACTGTATTGGTCCTCACCCCGCCAAGAGGTGAGTCCCTCCCTCTGAGGTGAGGGGCGCAAGCCCGAAACAGAGCCCCCATTTTAATGCATCTCATGGCAATTAATACAACTGGATTTCTGGTGGGGGTTGGAAAAGTGCTTGAGGAGTGGTCACAGATCACCCGGTGCACGACATTGGGAGCTCTGGGTTTTCCCTCCTCCACCCCCCCACCCCCCACCCCCACTGCCTTGGAGCACAAACCCCTGATCTCAGCCTTTGGTGGGAGGAGAGAGCTGAAGGGTTGACAGTCACAGGCTTAGGAATTCCGTTGCTTTTCATGCTGTCAGGTGGGTCACGAGCCCTTTATTTGCTCATCTCTCTGGACTTGACTTTTTAAAATTTTTTTAGGTTGACATTTATTTATTTATTTATGGAAAGAACGAGAGAGAGAAAGCAGGGGAGGGGCAGAGAGAGAGAGGGAGACAGAATCCCAAGCAGGGCGGAGCCTGATGGCGGGGTTCAGACTTCACAAACCCGTGAGATCGTGACTTGAGCCAAAGCCAAGAGTCAGATGCTCAACCGACTGAGCCACCCAGGCACCCCTAAAAAATTTAAATATGTTTTTATTTTTACTGTGGCAAAATCACACGACATTTGCAATCATCATTTTGAAGCATTCCATTGGGTAGCATTAAGTACATTCCCATGGTTGTGCAACCGTGACTCTTCATCTCTAGAATTTTTCATCTTCCCAAACGGAGGCTCTGCATCCATTGAAAACGAACTCCCCATTCCCCCTCCCCTCAGCCCCTGGCGGCTACATTTCTCCTTGCTGTATCTGTGAATTTGACTCCTTCAGTACCTCATATAAGTGGACTCATACAATATTTGTCTTCTTTGTGCCTGGTTTCTTTCACTTGGCATGATGTCTTCAATTCTAAACTGGTTTTTGATCTCAGTCAGAATTATTATACCAGGATGGGGTCCGACAGAAAACTTTGGACTCAGAGGGTCCCAGTTTCGAGTCCTAGCTCTGCCTCCTTTGGTGATGTGATTTGGGACGATTTACTTAATATGCCTGGGCCTTAGTTTTCCCCAAACTCAATGAGGAAGTCTTATAATATTTATCTCATAAAGTAGCCAGGAGGACTACAGGACAGCAAATATAGGACATATTAGGTAGTGAGAGCGAGCTAGCTCTCCCCCCAGCCTGGAGAAACAGAAAGCTCCAAGGGGTTAGGTGACCCTCCTTGGGGTGAGGTAGGGGAGTGGCTGTAGATACACAGGATCCCATCCTGAGTCACGCTGCCTCCTCCTGGGCTTGTGTTTTCTGTTTCCTGCAAGGCAGAAGTCTTGTTTCTACAAAGTGAACTTGGCCAACATCCATGTCTGCAGCGCTGGCGTATGTAAAGAACTGCTTTTGCCTTTTAGAGTATTTTAAAATGAGCTATCTGCTCTGTTCTTCCCCCCCCCCCACTCTCTTGAGTTTAAAATGCAGTGCTAACAAAATATTTTTGGCATAGTAAGCATAATATATTGAATGGTTTTTATAAAGGATTAACGTAACTTGGAATCCTATTAAGCCTAAGAAAGCAGTTCTCATTAAGATTCCAAATTATGCCATGCAGTACAGTTTTTATGATGATTAGGATAGGCAAAATAGCAAGAAAGCAGAATTTTCTTGGCATAATGCAAACTTGATATCATGATCACTTACAGCCATCTGCGGTTGTTCATGAGGCCTTGGGTACTGGGAAAAAGAGTGTCCTGGGTGCCCTGAGGCCATGGTTCCCAATGTTGGCTGAACATGAGAATCACTTGAGGGGATTTTGGAAATCTCAAATGCCCAGATAATGCAATTCCATCAGAATTCTGGGGGAGGGCGGTTTGGATCCAGGAATCTGTATTATTTTTAAGTCCCCAGGTCATTCCAGTGTGCAGCCACTGTTGAGAACCCAGGGGGAGAGACATTGGATCCAGGAATCTGTGTTATTTTTAAGTCCCCAGGTCATTCCAAGGTGCAGCCACTGTTGAGAACCCTGCTCAAGTCCCAGTGGTAACCCACTTGCCTTTCCTTTTATAGTCTTCCTCATACAAATCTTGTACATATTTTGTTATATTTATACCTAAGTATTTAATTTTGGGGGATATTAATGTAAATAGTATTATGTTTTTAATTTCAAATTTCACTTGTTCATTGTTGGTATATAAGAAAGTGATGAACTTTTGTGTATTAACCTTGTATCCTGCAACCTTGCTCTAGTTGTTAATTAGTTCCAGTAGGTTTTTCTTTTTTCTTTTTGACAATTCTTTCAGAGTTTCTACATAGATCGTCATGTCATCTATGAATAAGGACAATTTTATGTCTTCCTTCCCAATCTGTATGCCCTGCCCTCCTTTCCTTGTCTTACCGCATTATTTAGGACTTCCTGTACAATGTTGAAAGCAGTGGCGAGTGGAGATGTTCTTGCCTTGTTCCTGATCTTGGCATAAGATCATGAGGTTTTTACCATGAAGCATGATGTTAGCTGTAGGGTTTTGTTGATGTCCTTTACCAAGATGTGGAAGCTCACCTTCATTCCTAGTTTGCTGAGGCCAGATGAACTTTTGCAGCCACTTACAAACTGTCTCCCGTAGATTGAACCAAAGCTGTCACCCACTCAGTTTGCATGGTTGTGTGTGTCTGTGACTTAGTCTACAGATAGGTTCTATCCCGTATAATCCTAATAATCATACTCTCGTTCATGCTACACTCATTCATTGAGTGTCTGTCATGTAGACACAGCATTAAACAGGATAGAACACACAGAACCTACACTGTTTCGCTTCTTTTCATTTGAATGCAATTGTCTTATTTTTTTCTGATTGTAAACATGCTACCAGCAATACAGAAGAGATTACAAAATAAAAATAAAAATGTCTCTTACATACCACCCAAAGGCAGCCACTGTCAACAATTTTTTACATGTTCGGCAATGGTTAAGAGTTTTTAATAGCAAAAAAGAAAAATTAAATGAAATTGGGAACAGTGAGAGAGTCCAATTAAATTCTTTCAATTGATTTTTTTATTGGGATAAAATATGCATAACATAAAATTTATTCACAGGCACTATTCACGTCCAGAACTTTTTTATCATCCCAAATAAAAACCTCATACCCATTAAACACCAACTCCTCATTGTCCCCATACGCCCAACTCTGGAAACTTCTATTATACTTTCTGTCTCTATGAATTCACCTATTCTAGGTACCTCATATAAGTGGGATATACGATATTTGTCCGTTAATATTTTTTTAATTTTTATTTTATAGAGAGGGTGCGTGGGAGCGGGGAAGAGGGACAAAGGGAGAGTGAGAGAGAATCTCAAGCAGGCTCCACGTTCAGCACACAGCCTGACACGGGGCTAGATCTTGTGACCCTAGGATCATGACCTGAGCTGAAATCAAGAGTTGAACATGCAACTGACTGAGCCACTCAGGCACCCTTGTCTGTTAATATTTTGACAAATAGCCACATAGGTATCTCTTTTGTATGTTTGCACAGGCACACACACAATTTTATATTTATTAAATATTTCAACTCATATGAGAATGTACCTTATCACGTAATAATTTTCTATAATCTTCTTCATGTAAATAGATAGATATATATATTACGTGGCATTCCACCGATGTCCTCTTGACATATATTTAAGATTTCTTCACCTCATTTTATTAAACAATGCTTACAATTATCGTCTTTGGATTTATATCACTTTGCACTTGACTGATCATCATTCGGGATAAATTCCTAGACGTGGACTATTTGGTGCAAGACTATGAACTAAATTTTCTTACATGTTGTCTTAAAAGCAATACATTTTCCCTGGGGCCAGTGGCTCTAGAACAGTAGGAAGTTTATTTGTTTATTTATTTATTTATTAATCTATCTATCTATCTTAAAATTTTTCCACAATGGCCAATTCAGGAAAATGATGTCTACACATACCTAGGACCCAAGGGTACAAGAACATCTGGCTCTAGGGGTCCCCAACAGACCAGGCTGAGCCACTCACCGCTGAGAAAATCCAGACACAGAGAGATGAGCGGTAATGACACAAGAAAGGAATTTATTTCAATGAGGCCAACTGGGGGGAAGACAGAGGACAAGTGTCTCAGAGACTGCCTTCAAAGTGCTGACAGTACATCCAGGTTTATATTAGGAAAATATGGGACGAAGGTCAATGAGTATGTGCAGGTGGGCAGAGAAGGCCAAGTCCTCAAGTGTCTTGGGGTCAGTCATGGGTGGAGTCTTCTGGCTCCGGGCACTCCTTATTACTTGAAGGGATAGTTTCCGTTCCCATAGGGGACTCTTTGCCATCTGTGTCTTTTGCCTGAGTCAAGAGATAAGATGGAAAGAAGAACTTAATCCACTAGAAGGTAGAAACAAAGGTCAAAATTGGTAGGTAATCGAAGTCCTCTTTCATACAGGCAAATGTGGTCCAAAATTAAAATACTAAAGTTTTATTCATGGAAAGAGTATATAGTCTTACAAACAGAATATATGTTTATAGAATAGAAGGATGTTATTAGAAATGGATTAGCTATTTTTTTAGCAACAAAAGTATTAATATCTAGCAACATGAGGAGAGTTTGGGAATCTTCTTTATGAAATCAGATTAAGGGCTGCAGAGAGGTCATAGAGTCTGGATTTGAACAGGTTTGGTAGAAACAGTGTCACTTGTTGCTGTGGTTGACCGCGATTTATTTATTAGATTTGCCAAAGGGAAGGTTAGGGGGAAATGAAGACGCGTGGCATGTTATAGTGGAAAGAGCATCAGAGAAAGTCGGACCAGGAAACTCAGGTGCCACCAGGTGTTCCTCTAAAGAGGGACATTCTACTTCTCCACTCTGAACCTCTGTGTTTTCATCTGTCAAATAAGGGATTGAGCTAGAGGGTTGAGCTAATACCCTAGACTACATGGCTTAAACAACAGAAATTTATTATTTCACTGTTTTGGAACCTGGAAGTCCAAGATCAAAGTGCCAGCAGGAGTAGTGCCTGGTGAGAGCTCTCCCCTTGGGTTGCAGACAGCCACCTCCTTGCTGTGTCCTCACAGGACCTTTCACTGTGTGCGCATGCAAAGACAGAGAGTGAGAGAAGGGAGGACAAGTTCTCTGGTGTCTCTTCTTAGAAGAACACAACTCCTGTAAAATCCAGACTCCTCTCTTCTGACCTCGTTTAACCTTGATAACTTCCTCAGAGGCTCCATTTCCAAATACAATCACGCTGGGGTTAGGGCTTCAACATGGGAATTTGGAGGGGACACAAACATTCGGTCCATAATATTTCCCCCGAGCCGCCTCACAAATTCAAGTCTTTTTCTCGCATGCAAAATACGTTCATTCTGCCCCAACAGTCCCCCAAATCTTAACTCATTCCAGCATCAACTCCAAACTCTAAAGTCTAAATAGCATCTAAATCAGGTATGGATGAGACTTGAGGTAAGATTGTCTCTAGCTGTGAACCTGTGAAACCAGACACTTGTGCACTATGTGCTTCCAAAATACAATAATGGGACAGGCATAGGATAGACATTCCCACTCCAAAAGGGAGAAAAACCAGAGGGGTGAAAGGGGTGATGGGTCCTAAGCAAGTCCCAGATCTAGCAAGAGAAATCTCCTTAGATCTCAAAGCTCACTCAAGAGTCTTTGGCTCAATGCCACAAGTCCCAGACCCACTGGGGGTGCGGGGGTGGGGTGGGAGAGGTCCTGCCCTTGTGGCTCTGGGGAGTCATCCTGTCCCCCAGGCTTTGGGCAGAGACCAGCTGGCCTGTTGAAATCCAGGCAGTGGCCCCAGCTTTTGAAACGGAGGAGGCAGCTTGGAGGACCTGAATTGCCTTTCCCCTCTCTCGAAGAACAGTACACATTCATGCCTACACAGCCCAGATCCCACCATGTAAAAACCGAGTGTCTAACCCACAGTCTCCCATCATTGGCCCCATCTTCTGCCAGGTCAGTTCAAACCAACAGTGTTTCTGCTCAAATGATCTCATAATCCCTTTCTCCAGGGAAAGCCCAGCCACACCCTTCTCTTCAGAACGAGCTTCCTTATTTTTTGCAAGATGGGCAGGCTGGGGGTTGTCCAAATATTGAAATTCTGGTTCCTTTTTTTTTTTTTTTTTAATTTGAGAGAAGTTGCACGAGTGGGGGAAGGGGGCAGGGGGAGAGAGAAAGCACGAGTGGAAGAGGGAGAGGGCAGAGAGAGAGGGAGAGAGAATCTCAAGCAGACTCCACACTCAGTGCAGAGCCTGACCTGGGGGCTCAATCTGATGACTTCGAGATCATGACCTGAGCCAATATCAAGAGTTGGTTGCTCAACTGACTGAGCCATCCAGGCGCTCCCTGGTTCTCATTTCCTTAACATTTCCTTCTTCAATTCATCTTCCTCCTCCTGCATTTTATGGTGAGTAGTTACGAGGACCCAGGCCGCACCTTCCACATTTTGCTCAAAAACCTCCTCAGCTAAATTTCCAATTTCATCATTTACCAGTTCTACTCTCCACAACACGCTAGAACACAGCTCAGCCAAATTCTTTACCGCTTTGTAACAGGGACTGCCTCTCCTCTAGGGCTCAGTAACCTGTTCTCAGTAGCCCATTTTCACTTCCATCTGACACCTCCCAGATTGTCCTTAAATGTCCACATTCCCAGCAACGTTCTGTTCGTGGTTATTCGTTCTCTGAGAAGATGGGGACTTTCTCTCCAGCTCTCCTCTTTTCTTTCTGAGCCCTCCACAAAATTGCCTTTACCTTCCATATTTCTACCAATAATCCCATCATGTCAATCTAGGTTCTTTCTAGCATGCATCTCAAAACCCCTCCAGCCTCTCTCTACCCATTATCTGGTCCCAAAGCCACTTCCACACCTTTAGATATTTTTTATAGCAGCACCCTACTTCCTGCTACCAAAATCTGTACTAGCAGGATTCTCCAAAGAAATTTATTTATTTATTTGTTTTTAAATTCATTTATTATAAGGAATGGGCTCGGGTGATTATAGAGGCTGACAAGTCTCAAGCTCTTTGGGGTAAATCGAAAGGCTGGAGACCCAGGAGAGTGGGCGGTGTGGTTCCAGTTTGAAAGCCGTCAAGCTTGAGCCCCAGGAAGAACCAATATTTCAGTTTGAGTCCAGAGGCAGAACGAAGAACTGATGTCTCAGCTCAGAAGCCATCAGGTAGGACGATGTCCTTACTCTGCCTTTTGGTTCTATTAAGCTCTTCAAATGATTAGACAAGACCCACCCACATTGGCTTCTCAGCTCAGAAGCCATCTGTAGGATGATCTCCTTACTCTGCCTTTTGATTGTATTAAGCTCTTCTAATGATTAGACAAGGCCCACCCACATTGGAATAGCAATCCAATTTATTCAGTCTACCCATTCAGATGTTAATGTCATCCAGAATCACTCTCACAGACACACCCAGAATAACGTTTGACCAAATATCCGGGCATCCCATGGCCTAGTGTAGTTGATGCATACAGTTTATCATAACAGGGACCAAATGGGGTCCCCTTGGAGGGGAGTTGGGAGTGTTGTTGTCAAAAGGTGATCCCATCACTTACACTTTCAACTAGACAATCCTCTTGTCCCCTTGGCCCTTGGGCCTGCCCTAAATCCTTGTTTGGTCCACAACTTTCTTGTCTCTCTTCATTACAAAGAATCATTATATTGAGATCTTACTGTCTCTCATGAAAGCTGAATTTTTGTTCATTTTTCAAAACATTGTAGATGTGTTTGCGCCCATGAAATGCAATTTTACAAAGGGAAGAATGTAACTTCAGAGGAGGATTTATCATTGTTTCAGAATGACACGTCGTGGACCCTCTGGGCTTCATTAACTCAATGACAAGAAAAGGAATTTTTTTTTTTTTTAAATAAATAGAGCTTTGGGGCACCTGGGTGGCTCAGTCAGTTAAGTGTCCGGCTCTTGATTTCATCTCAGGTCATGATCTCACGGTTCGTGAGATCGAGCCCCACGTCAGGCTCTGTGCTGACAGCATGAAGTCTGCTTGGGATTCTCTCTCTCCCTCTCTCTCTTTCTCTGCCCCTCCCCTGCTCGCACTCTCTCTCCCTCTCTCTCTCAAAATAAATAGATAAACATTTAAAAAAAAGGAGTGAAATTAACTTTAATGACATATTTTATTTAACCCAACATAGTATATCCAAAATAATATCATTTCAATGTACAATCAGTATAAAAACTTGCTGAGGTATTTCACATTTTTTTCTCCACCAAGTCTTTAAAAGTCTTTAAAAGTCACACATCCCAGTGTAGAGGGGCCACATTCCAAGTGACCAAGGGGTCACCCGTGACGGCAGCTCCTTTACCGGCCGGGGTAGCCTGCGAGCCTCTGGCTGTCACACACCCGCCGCATCCCAGGGCTCACCGCACTCAGATTCACTGGCCTTCGGTCTCCCCGCTTCACTCATTAAGTCCTTTCCCACCCTACGGCCTTCACACCCAGGGATCCCTCTGCCTGGGGAGTCGTTGTCATTCACTCCACCATCGAAATAGTTCCCTCCTGCTCTTTGCTCTTATAGCACTTAGGACGACTCATAATTACAAATCCATTTGTTTACTCAATGCCCATCTTCATGCTAAATACAATCCGTACTTCACGAGCCCAGGGATTATTTCCATGTAGCCCAGGACTACCTATCAGGCGTCCCGTCTGCGAGGCACACAGGAGGTCCTCAACGTAACCTGTTGAAAGAATGACCGGATTCCTGGGAATCACTGATCCTCTCGTATTCTTCAAGATGTGAGTTGCAACCTATTAGAAAGCATGAAATCAGTTGGGTGGGTCACGCGAACCGTTAGGTAAAAGAAATAGAGTACAACGACTTGATGTGTGTACCGAGTGATGATGCGTGTGTCATGTATCTGTCCCCGTGAGTTGTGTTCAGACACGTGTGGCAGCGCTTGCCTAATCTGTGCTGAAATGCAGGCGGAGGGTGTCAGTTCACCCCGGGGGCAAGTGAGCCCCCCGTTCGTGGGCCTGCAGGGCCAGAGCTGGGGGTTTCTGCCCCCTTCCCTTAAGCTGTGGCCACACTGTAGTAGAGAAGCTGTCGGACTAGATGGTGATCAGTTTCCCCAGGGGGCCATTCAGCAAGAAGAAGGTATTGACCTTGTCACTCTGTATGCTGGAGACCCCTGAGCGGAGCAGGGGGGGTCACGGGCAGGCCTCCGTGCCTGCCCGTCAGACCTCTTCAGGGACCAGGCTGAGCGGTCTCCTCACGTCTGTCCTGGGGATGGCTGTCCTGGGAAGCAAAAGAGCGACCCGGTTGCAAACTGAACTGTGAAGCACGTCTCAAACTTTCAGATTAAAATCCTACAGAAGATATATATATATATATATATATTTTTCACTTCAGTGCAGTTAGGCTAAGCATCAACAACAAAAAGATAATTGTTACTTGTTTGGAAATAGAGCAGTAGTTTCTCTAAAAAACAAAAAACAAAACCTATGGGACAAGGAAGAAATCATAGTGGAAATCAGAAAATACTTTAAATTATAATTAAATAGTATATATCAAAACTTTTAGGATGTAGCCAAAGCCATGCTTCAAAGTGTATAGCTTGACAGGCTTATATTGGACAAGAAGAAATGCTGAAAATCAACGAGCTGAGACTCTGTGTTAAGAAGTTCAAAAAAGAATAGAAAAATAAAGCCACAGGCAGTAGAAGTAAGGATACAATAAGGGTAAAAGTCAAAAATAATGACTCAGAAAAATAAAAATACAGAAGAAGGTCAAGAAAGACAAAGATTGGGGGCGCCTGGGTGGCGCAGTCGGTTAAGCGTCCGACTTCAGCCAGGTCACGATCTCGCGGTCCGTGAGTTCGAGCCCCGCGTCGGGCTCTGGGCTGATGGCTCAGAGCCTGGAGCCTGTTTCCGATTCTGTGTCTCCCTCTCTCTCTGCCCCTCCCCCGTTCATGCTCTGTCTCTCTCTGTCCCAAAAATAAATAAACGTTGAAAAAAAAAAAATTAAAAAAAAAAAAAAAAAAGAAAGACAAAGATTGGTTCTTTGAGAAGACTGATACGACTCAAAGTCTGTTAAAGATCAAAACAAAGTAAAACATTGATGTCAGGGAGTGCCAAGGGGATTTTGGTTACAGAGCCCACCATTCTTATTTTTTCAAGGTTTTTATTTATTTTTTAGAGAGTGAGCGAGTGCGCGCGCGTGTGTGGGGCAGAGGGAGGGGGAGGCAGAGGACCTGAAGCGAGTTCTGCCCTGACGGCAGACAGACAGATGCAGGGCCCGAACTCGTGAACCGTGAAATCATGACCTGAGCCGAAGTCGGACGCTTGACCAACCAAGCCCCCCAGGCGCCCCAGCCCATCATCCTTAAAAAGATGATAAGGGATATGACGATACATTGGAAAATGGAGGTGAAGTGGACAAGTTCTGGAACCACAGCATGGGTTCAGCAACATTTTATTAAGAAGGAGATCATAACTTGTCGCCCTCGAGGGTTGCTTGTCTCTTGCTATGCTCCGGAATTCGGTCCTGGCAATGCCAGGGTGATGTACTTTAAAGAGACGCGATCTTGACACAAAATGGCCCACAGGACGGAGGACCTGTTCTGCTCAACGAGGCCCCCGCGGGGGCGTCCACCACCCCCTGGATGGAAAACACCCTACCGTCCCCCCTGCACACCCCCCGAGCGTAATCCCTCCTTATACTGCTCTCGCACCAATATAAAATCAGCTTAGTAAACCGGGCACACCTCCCAGAATGAGCCAGCCCCAGCCTCGCAAACCTTTCCGTGGGGCACATATTCCCGGGACGAGGGCTTTAGTTAGGTACCTTCACGCTACTTAAGGGCGCACGCCTTGCTTGCCCCAGATTGTGTGAGGATGCCACCAAGCCCGCGCCCGGCCCCCCTTCTGGTGGCTTCTGGCATGTCTGGGAGCAGGCTCTTTAAGGACAGTTTGCCCACGCAGAGCCTGCTTGCAAAGAATGCTAACCGAATGCCACTGCAACACGGTTCCTGACGGGCCAGGGACCTCTCCGTGTTCTGCAAAAAAAAACAAAAACAAAAAAAAACCCCGAACATGCAAAGCAGCCTCACCTGGCTCAGCGTGACATCAAGAAGCATCGCTTTGGGCCCGGGCCGCTTCCACGGATTCCTTCCTGCAGAGGAAGACCAGGCACATAGGTGGAGGCGGGCGGCCCTGTGCAGAGCCGCTGGCCCGAGCGCCCACGTCTAGCCTCAAAGTCAAAGTCTCCAAGCTCAGCGTTGCCCACCTACGATGGGTGGATACCACCGCTCTACTGAGCATACGTGGCTGAGCTCCGAACGCGAGGTATTCTTGGTTTCCTTGTTTGAACCTCCCGTTCCCAAACGTGCCTGCAAATGACAACTCGGCCGGCTGCCATGTCTTTTCAACTTTGGTTTACAAAAAAAAAAATTTTTTTTTTTGTCATTTTCATAGATTTTCCTCCGGAACGTTTTGGGGTTTACAAAAAGAGAAAAAGAAAAATTGCACAGGAAGTACAGAGAATCCCCCTATAACCCCTCTCCACCCACAGTTCTCCCTGGCGGACATCAGTAACAGTTGATGAGCCATGGATACGTTCTGATTAGCTGAAGTTCATGGTTTACATTAGGGTTCACTCTTGTCCATTCTATGAGTTTGGGTAAGCATGTCAACACATACATCCACCATGATAGTCTCCTACAGAATGGTTTCCCTGCCCTAAAGATCTTCTGTGTTCTACCTAGTCATCCCTCCCCCCACCCTAATGCCTAGCAACCATTGATGTTTTCCTCGTCTCCATGGTTTCGCCTTTGTGAAAAAGTCCTAGAGTTGGGATCATACAACCTGGAGCCTTTTTAGATTGACTTCTTTCACTGAGCAGTATGCATTTAAGGTTCCTCTTTTTTTTTTTTTTTTGGTGGCTTGAGATCATCACATTCCACACATTCCATTGTATGGATGCCTCTCAGTTTGTCCTATTGAGAGACACCTTAAGACTATACCTTCAGGGATCGTTTCTATAGTTTGGCTAGGTGCACGAGTACCGTTCGATTGTGGGTAATCAGTAATACAGTTGCCATAAATATTCACGTGCCGGTTTTCCGTGTAAACATAAGTTTTCAGCTCCGTTGAGTAAATACCTTGGAGCGTGGTTGTCAGATCGTGTGGTCAGCCTGTGTTTAGCTTTGTACCAAATTGCTCAACTGTCTTCCAAAGTGGCTGGGCCATCTTGCATCCCCACCAGCCATGAACGACAGCTCCTGTCCCGCTACACCCTCACTAGCAGTTGGCGTTGTCAGTGTTCTGGATTTTGGGTTTCCTAATAGGCATGTAGTGGTATCTCATTGCTGTCCCCATTTGCATTTCCCTGGTGACCGATGACTGTTAACGATCTTTCATATGCTTATTTGCCACCTGCGTGACTTCTTTGGTGAGATGTCTCTTCATGTCTTTTGCCCGTTTTTAACTTGAGTCGTTTGTGTTCTTATTAAGTTTTAATGGTCCTTTGTATATTTGAGGTACAGGTGATTTGTCTCTCATTCTCTAATAGAATCTGTTGCAGAGCAGAAGGTTTTCATTTTAATGAGGTCCAAATTACCGATGTTTTTCCTTTTGTGGATTGTGCTTTTGGTGTTGTCTCAAAAAAGTCGTCAGCGAACCCAATATCACCTGGATTTTCTCCTGTGATGGCCTATAGAAGTTTTATAGTTTTGCATTTCACATTTAGGTCCATGATCCACTTTAAGTTGGTTTTGGTGAAGGGTGTGAGTTCTGTGTCTAGATTAATTTTTTTGTCTGTGGCTGTCCTCGACTACATCTGCCCTCCCTCCCCTCTCCCACTCACTTGACATTGTGGAGTCCGATTTCTTCTTTGCCCTGAATGCTAACCTCCCTGTCTGGGGCTGTACGTAGGGTTGGACCACACCTACGTTTAAGGATCCAAGTCCAAGTTCAAGTTTGGCTGAGATCCTGATTCAAACAAACTAGAACCAACACTGGGGTTGGTTTGGCTTGACTCTGAGTGCCTGAGATGTCTCCTGCCCCTCAAGGTCACTCTGCCTGGGTGGATGGGCAGGGAGGCCTGCCCCTCAGGGAGTTAGCCTCTGATTTCTCACTTGCTTTGTTCTGCCCATCGTTAGCAACCTAACAACACTTCATGGCTGTCTACTCTGTAAAACATTGTTTTTGCATGTGGTTCCTGCTCAAGGAGTACTGGATTTGTTGGATTTGTTCCTCCTGGCCACCTCCCAGCTTTCTAGAGAAAAGAAAAAGGTACAGAGATCAGACAGAGAGAGAATAAAGGTTCAGCAGAGGCAGGAAATCAGAGCAATGATGACTTAAAACAAGATAGTTCCCCTGAGCATCTCCAGAGCCATGGAGGGTAGGTTGGAGGAAGAGTGTAGATGTTCTCTCATACATTGAGTGGGGCCAATATTGACTCAAATAAGGTGATATGTGAGGGATAGGTAACAAAATGACGATAGTTTAAATAAACAGAGGGCAAAACCCCTTCCATTATTTATTTAAGGACTACTCAGAATCAAGTCATTTAAGGGCAGCGCGTCCATGACTGGTAGAACTGTAATTTGGTATCTGAAGGGCAATTTGTCAATAATCAGAGGAATCCGTTTAATTGGGTACACTCGGGGCCGACAGGTGTGGTATACCTGAGACCCAGATCTTTCTGTCATGATTCTGAGCACATGGGTTTTGAGTCATGGTTCAGATAACTGCTGTCGCTCCAGCCATCAAATATGCATCCCGGCCAGTGAGAAGAAAGAAGGAGGAGGAGGGTGCGTTTCTTCCTCTTAAGGACATTTCTAGGTGGCTGTAGACACCAAGGTTGCTTATATTTCATTGGGTGCTTTGGGTGCAAGGAAGGTGAGTAAACGTCATTTTCTTCTGGGTGCTCATGTACCTAGCTAAAGCTTGAGGACAATGGGAAGAAGAATGGGAAGAAGAAGGGAAAAGTCACGTTCGAGATAGAACCTTGTCATGGCACCCTCAGCGACTTTTACTTTAATACTAAAACCACAGTGAAGAGGGTGTCAGGAGATTCAGTTCATCTATTCTCCAAGAGAGGCTGACCAAAGTACCGGTAAAGCCAACGTCACCTCTTAATAGAAACCCCAACAAATGGTGACCTTTTTGGATTTTTTATCAGTTTTGATATCTCGTGGCACTGTTCACCCTCTTTAAGGCTCTTTAAGTCTTTACTCTCTGGAAGAAATGATCGCTGAATCATGGAACAGTGACTGTCCAGTGATCCTGAATGGAGGCAAGGCAGCCAGGCCCCTAGCCTCACTCTCCTCCTGAGCAGAGTTCAATGCTCTTTAGCAGGGGCCAGATGTGGAAGGTCATGGAAAATGTTGTCACTTATAGGTGTGCAGGGTTTCACAGACGGTGGTGTGTGTCCAAAGCCTTTATTTCCCTCTTCTTGGGTTGGGTTTTGAGACAACGTGTGGGTGGATCTTCACCAAGAGGAGCCCACGCCTGTCCTTAAAATGCCACTGAGCCTTTCCTGTCTCCCAGGGTCTATCCCATGAGTGCCCACCCCTCCATCAGCAGCGACGAGCCCACTGCCTTCAGCGTTTTGCTCTGCCTGCCGAATTTCGGTCCTGTGGAAATGGTCTTGTTTTCACAAAAAGCATGAGTTCTGTCCCTCCAGATAGCTGCGAGTCCTACCTTCTGTTTCGGAAGTTCTCAATAACAGTGCAACATCCCAGCCATGTGTCTTGGGCAAATCGTTACTGACAAGAAAGGCCTGAAGCCTGAAATATTGCCTCTTTCAAGCCCATTAAAACACATTCAAGGTTACCTCCAGAGTGGCTGTCATCCCGGTGTGCCTTCTCGAGTGACATCGGAACAGTAGGAGTGATGGCCACTGTGTGAGTGACAGGGCTCCAGGGCGTGTCTCACCCGGAAATGTCAGCCTCCGTGGGCGCGGAGGGGGTGCTCGATTTCTTTTTGACCTCCAGACATGGTCTTCTGTGGAGTTCTCTACGTAGGAAATGCCACTCCCTCAACATCCACCACCAGTGGCCTCGGTTCGCTGGCAAAGCGAAGCAAGAGAACCAGCGACAAGTGTGGATGGAGAGCAACGTGAGACCCCGTGGGCCCTGGGTCTTCTGTGATGCGGTCACAGAGTCTACGTAGAACGCACGCCTCAAGCTCAACCAGTGGCGTGTTATGGCAGCCCAGCTTCCCAGCTTGAGGAGGGCCACACCAAAGTTACACAGGCACGCCTCTGCGTTCGTTAATTCTAACCCCACGATTTTAGCTGGGTTTAGCCAAAAGGGATGCTTTGGAGACGCAGCTGCTTGACATCTCTGATGAAGAAACTACTTTGGATCCGCCATTCTGCCTTTCTGCCAACCGTCTGAACCTCACTGGCCATTTCTAACCAGGGAGGGGGGCCCGAGCTTTGCTTGGGTGGCTCCCCCTTCAGCATCTTGGGGGCCGGGGGCCCGGGGGACCCACCCAGTGGCAGTTCCGGAGGCCTCCTGGACCAGTGCCGGGGCTGGTGGTTCCAGGTGGGTGGACCGGGGCGCAGGGGTTCTGGGCAGCTGTGGATGTGGGGGCTTTGCCACGAGGTCTGGGGGGGGGGCTCATGCGGAAGGAAGGGTTTTATACCTTCACGCCAGGTGATACATGTTATTAAATAAGATGATTGGGAGCGGATGCCACGGATGAGACCTGCTTCAGGAGGGGAGAGCTGCCATGAAATCCACAGGACTCGGGTAGAGGCCGGGCTCCGGGACCTCGCCCCCAGTTGTCGCTTATGACCGGGACGAGTTGGCAGAGTTGGGACGAGCAAAGAAAAGAGTTCACTTCTTTTGGTTTTGTTTTTAAGTTTGTTTATTTATTTTGAGAGAGAGTGTGGGGGGGGGGAGGGGCAGAGAGAGAGAGAGAGAGAGAGAGAGAGAGAATCCTAAGGAGGGTCTGTACGGTCAGCACAGAGCCCGAAGCGGGGCTCAAACTCATGAACTGTGAAATCATGACCTGGGCCGAAATCAAGAGGTGGACACTTAACAGACAGAGCCACCGAGGCACCCTGAAAAGAGTTCACTTCTGAAAGGGGTGTGGGGGGGCCATCTCGGTTGACTGCCACCCTGGGAAGGGAAGAGGAGCCCGGGGAAGATTCCCCCGTGGGGATGGGGGAGCTCAGAGATTAGGTTTGGAGAAGAGGCATGTCAGAGGGGCATTTGGGGGAGAGACAACACTTGACCCCATGGACTCTTCCCTTGACCCCACAAGTGCTGGATGAACCAACGTGTATCACGATATGCCCGGGGTGAGGGCTGATGACGGGACCAAGATTTATGTCACGTTTGCAAAGGAACAGCTCATATCTAGACGACACTGATGCTTTCCGATGCGTCATGGATGGGACAGCGTACCCCAGGGTTAAAAGCACGGGCTTTGGAGTCCAGCAGATTGAAGTTTAAGTCCTCATTCTCCTGCCTGTAGTCAACAGTCGATAAATACACATGTAGTGACACAGACTCTTCCAGGCACAATGCCAAGTGTCTGGGCGTTCCATGGAAATTGTCGTATCGACTGTGGGGCCTTTAGCAAGTTGTCATTCCTTGAGAGCCCTGTCTATATATGGAGATGACACTACAGACGTGATTATCTTCATCGAAAGGTTGTCATCAGGGTTAAATGAGAAAATGCATTTAAAGTGTTTGCATCATATCCAACTAGAAAAGCCCTGGTTTAAATGTTGTTGTTGTTGTTTTTTTTTTTTTTTAACTTTTTAATGTTTATTTTTGGGACAGAAAGGGAGACAGAACGCAAGCAGGGGAGGAGCAGAGAGAAAGGGAGACACAGAATCCGAAGCAGACTCCAGGCTCTGAGCTGTCAGCCCAGTGCCCAACCTGGGGCTCGAACTCACGGACTGCGAGATCATGACCTGAGCTGAAGTCGGACACTTAACCGACTGAGCCACCCAGGCGCCCCTAGAAAAGCCCCGTTTTAATATGATCTAGCCTTCTTCTTCAGTACTCCGTTAATACTGAGAACAAAAATACTCTCACATTCTTTACACCTTCAACGTAGTAATTAGCTCGTCAACGGGCCTCCTTTGCTTCAGGACAAATAACCCCAATTCCTTTGATCTTTCTTCATTGACTGTATTTCCTGACCCTTTAATCACCTTCTAAACAGGATTTATTCCAATTTTTCTGCAACACTTTTTGAGTATGGTGTCCCCAGGTGGGCGCAATGGATGAACAGAAATGTTACTGGTGAGGAGGTGAGCAAAAAAGGAGTTCCCCGCCCCCCTTCCAATTTCACTTGAAGCTCTTCTCCCCACTCACCTCTCCCCCCACCCCGTGTTCTAGGGTGAGACACCAGTAGCTTCCTCTGCGTTATGACCCTCAAGACAAGCCACTCACTCAACAGAATCATCAAATCTTAACTATGTAATGCATGTAGAATAGAATCAAATGTCTATGGAGAACATTTGCATGCATTGCTGGTAGGATTGTAAATTGTTATCTGGAAGGAAGTTTGGAAATATGATACAATAATTCTTCTGGGATCTTTTTTTTTTTTTTGAGAGAGAGAGAGAGAGCAGGGAAGGGGCAGAGGGGGAGGGAGAGAGAGAATCTTAAGCAGGCTCCCTGCCCAGCGTGGAGCCTGAGATGGGACTCTACACAAGGCTCTATCCCAGGACCGTGAGATCATGACCTGAGCCAAAATCAAGAGTCAGACACTTAACGGACTAAGCCACCCAGGCGCCCCTCTTCTAGGATTTTTAAAGAAACATCATAGGTGTGGGCGAACGTGTATGCGGGAATATTCCTTGGAGCATATTTCCAACAATAAAATTGCAAATGATCTGGGTAGTCCACAGAAAGGAAATAAGCAACAGTGTTTCCATCGGATATATAATTCCATAGAGTCAGTGAAGAGTGTGGTTAAGGGTTACGCGACACCTAAATGTGTTCACTGCATATCAAGGGACAAAACAGCATGTTTAAAAAACGATGCTGTAAAACAGAATGCAGGTAAAGCACTTAGCATTCTGCGTGGCTCTGTGTTCGCTATCATCGTTTGCAACAATGCGATCTGAGGTTTTAGAGAAGCGTTCATAAATAATGGAAGAAAATGCATTACAACCTCAAGTGGTTATCAATGCGTAGAAGAATTATAGATTTATGTGTCTTCCCCCGTGCTTCTCTGAATTTTCTGAAGTGTCTGTAATGAACCAGTACTCTATCACCTGAGAACGGTCGCCCACAAAGAGCCCTGTGCCGAAGGTGTCCCAACCCTACTCCGTTTCCTTGAGCTGTGATGTTAGACATGTCTCTTTACTCCTCTAAGCTTTGTTTACCCATTTGTGGAATAATGTCTCACTTCTTTAGGTGAGGGGATCCGTGCTTGTGTTGACACTAGGGAGAATTTTCGTTCATCATCATCAAAATAGCTCCACTTCTGGAACCCATATGGAGATGCTGGGTCTATCCATGCTCTCAATGGTGGCATCCTACACAAGAGGACGTTTAGGCTTAGAGAAATAAGGGGCCCCTGGGTGGCTCAGTCAGTTAAGCGTCCGACTTCAGCTCAGGTCATGACCTCGCGGTCTGTGAGCTCGAGCCCCGCGTCGGGCTCTGTGCTGACAGCTCGGAGCCTGGAGCCTTGTTTCCGATTCTGTGTCTCCCTCTCTCTCTGCCCCTCCCCTGCTCACACCCTGTCTCTCTCTCAAAAGATAAAAAAGAAATAAAATGACTTACCTGCGGCGACACAATGAGAAAGTGGGAACTCCGGGATTTGGACAGGTCTCTCCTACTGCAGCATCAACCACCTACCTTGGTGCTCAAACAAGCAAAAATCTTCAAAGGCAGGATCAGAGTTCATTTTTGGAGACACACGTACATTTTATTTTTTGGCCGCTTCATCTGTGGCTCAATCTGGATGGCCTTTGTCCATTTCACGTTCTTGTATGTTCTAAAAGTATGTAGTATGCAAAAATTAATCTGATCAGGATTCTGCACAAATCCTGGGCTTTTTTAGTTGGATATGATGCAAACACTTTAAATGAGGTTAAATGAGGAGCCTGCTTCGGATTCTGTGTCTCCCTCTCTCTCTCTGCCCCTCCCCAGCTTGCACTCTGTCTCTCTCTCTCAAAAGTGAATAAACGTTAAAAATATGTTTTAAAGAAAGCAGCAGCATGAAAGTTAATTACAACACCTTCACATAAGCAGTGGGTAGTTAGCATGACTGTGAAAAAGAGTCCCCTTGGGGCTCAGGCGCAATCGCACCTCAGAGGTTAGGCTGTTTGCTTTCATTTGCAGGGGCAGCTCGTCCCGCTGAAATCATCTGCTGGGATTAAAGTGGATTAAATTCCCTAGGGAAAGCAATATCTGAAAAATTCTACAGGAAGAAGACTACTGTAAATTATCTTGCATTTTCCTTCGGTTACGCAGACATCAGTGGTTGTGGGGGAGGGAAATGTACAATGTCAAAGTTGAAAGTATTCTGTTAGAATCAAGAAAATGGACTCTTTATTGCCAGTGATCTGGGGAGCAAGCCTGGAATGTATGACGGTCACTCTTTTATCAGCCGAGTGTCCAGTGCCCCAGCCCGGTCACCAGCAGGCAGGAACCTGCTCTTAGGTCTTTGCCGACTGGTCCCAGCTCTCTCGCCAGCCCCGGAACACAGGGGTTTCATGACGGACAACACTATTTCTGATTCCAACCTAGTCACATGAATGCTGTCATCGTTCCTTCGGAAGCCACAGTCCACCGCACTAAAATTCATCGTCACTCTCTCCCATCCTCCCTGCCCTGCCCACCTGGTGGGGGCGGCGGGGCGGGCAGTGGGGGGAGAAATAATTTGTATGAATGAGTTATATATGTTTTTAATATTCTGTATATTTATATATTCTTTAAACCTTATTAGAATTGGTAAAATGAATTTCGTTCATTCACTCATTCATTTCTTTTTTTTTTTAATTTTTTTTTTCAACGTTTATTTATTTTTGGGACAGAGAGAGACAGAGCATGAACGGGGGAGGGGCAGAGAGAGAGGGAGACACAGAATCGGAAACAGGCTCCAGGCTCTGAGCCATCAGCCCAGAGCCCGACGCGGGGCTCGAACTCACAGACCGCGAGATCGTGACCTGGCTGAAGTCGGACGCTTAACCGACTGCGCCACCCAGGCGCCCCTCATTCATTTCTTTAAACCATTTGATTGAGGTACGATCCACATACAAAACCCTGTGCATACTTAATTCATATAACTTGATGTGTTTGGAGATAAACATACACCTGTGAAACTACCACCACGATCTGCGCCATAACTACCCGTTACCTCCAGATGTTTTCCTCCCGCATGCTCCTCCTCCTGCCTCTTCCCACCCCTTCCCTCCTCCCCCTCCTCCTCCTCCTCCCTTTCCTCCTCCTTCTTCTTTTTCCCACTCCTCTTCCTCTTAAATATTTAATACGAGATTTACTCTCTGCAGGTTTTTAGGTATATAATACAGTATCGTTAACTCCAGGCTCTCTGCTGTACGGTAGATCTCTAGGATGTATTCATTTTGTATGGCTGAAACTTTGTGCTCGAGTAGGTTCATTAGTTAAAGGGTAAATGAATTAAAATTATTTTAATGTTTTATTGTATTTCTTTTGAGGGAGGCAGTGTGCAAGTGAGGTGAGGGGCAGAGAGAGAGGGAGACACAGAATCCGAAGCAGGCTGATCCGAGCTGAGATCAACAGTTGGGCACCTGGGCGCCCCGGTGGCTCAGTCGGTTAAGCGTCTGATTTTGGCTCAGGTCGTGATCTCGCGGTTCGTGGGTTCGAGCCCCGCGTCGGGCTCTGTGCTGACAGCTCGGAGCCTGGAGCCTGCTTCGGATTCTGTGTCTCCCTCTCTCTCTGCCCCTCCCCAGCTTGCGCTCTGTCTTTGTCTCTCTCTCTCTCAAAAATAAATAAACATTAAAAAAAATCAGTTTCTCAGTATCATGAGTCACATTTCAAATGCTCAATCACCACCGGAGACTAGCAGTTACTGAATTGGCTACGTTTCCATAGTCAGAGAAAGTTCCATCAGAAAGCCCTGCTCCAGAGTTTTTCTAGAGGATAAAAATAAATAAATAATACAGCTGGTACAACTTTTAAAATAAGTAGCCATTTAAATTTGGTAGTTCTAGGGGCGCCTGGGTGGCGCAGTCGGTTGGGCGTCCGACTTCGGCCAGGTCACGATCTCGCAGTCCGTGAGTTCGAGCCCCGCGTCGGGCTCTGGGCTGATGGCTCAGAGCCTGGAGCCTGTTTCCGATTCTGTGTCTCCCTCTCTCTCTGCCCCTCCCCCGTTCATGCTGTCTCTCTCTGTCCCAAAAAAAATAAAATAAACGTTGAAAAAAAAATTTAAATTTGGTAGTTCTATACTAAACATTTACCAACTAAATTATATAATGTAAAGTATGTAACAATGTGTCATCTAAAATATGCAACATAAATAAACATTGACATTAAAAAATAACACACTAGGGGCTCCTGGGTGGCTCAGTTGGTTAAGCATCCGATGTCAGCTCAGGTCATGATCTCGCAGTCCGTGAGTTCAAGCCCCGGGTCGAGCTGTGCGCTGACAGCTTGGAACCTGGAGCCTGCTTCGGATTCTGTGTCTCCTTCTCTCTTTGCCCCTTCCCTGCTCACCTTCTGTCTCTCTCACTCTCAAAAATGAATAAATATTAAAAAAAACACACACACTAAAAGACAACTACCATCTGATCTCACTCATGTGTGGAACTTAAGAAACAAAACAAATGAACAAAGGGGAAAAAAAGGGAGATAAACCCAGAAACAGACTCTTAACTATAGAGAATAAACTGATGGTTACAGAGAGGAGGTGGGTGGGGGATGGGTGAAATCGGTGATGGGGATTAAGGATACACTTGTGATGAGCACTGAATCATGTACAGGACTGTTGAATCAATATATTGCCCTCCCCAAATTAGTAGAACACTGTATTTAGCTATACTGGAATTACAGTGAAAAACTTTAAAAAGAGAAATTAAAAAATAACACTGATTCCTGAATTGTATGCTTTTAAAAGTCTATACAACCCCTGTTGGGAAAAACTGAGTATGTGTTTTTGAGCATTGGTTTTTGCCCTATTCCCACTATTTTATTTCATATCTCTGGCAGAAAAAGCCAGCTTGAGTTCACACACACACACACACCCCACTGACGTACACTTTACTAGATGTTGCTCGTGGTAAGGGTTGTTATTCTTGGATCTCAAGTTCTGTGAGTCAGCTGTGCTGAAATAGGCTGCCAAAATTCATCCTTTTCAGTGAAATCTTTTATGAAATATAATATATGGGCCATCTTCTTAAAAAGCTTGTAAACTTGGCAGGCTGGGAAATAGACCATGTATGTTTTTCCCCCTCGGTAGAACTAACAAACCAACTTGCCTGCTTTAAAAAAAAAAAAAAAAAAATCCCGTTTTTGTTGATTGGCTTATTTTGAGAGTGTCTTCAGGCTGACTCTAATTCTGTCATTTCAAATGTCTTCTGGGCTTCCTTTGAAAAAATTATTGAGGCTCACGAATTACTTTCGTATTTAAAGGGCCAGCTGCCCTCCCTCTCCCCACCCTGTGCAGTAGAGTGGTAGGGTGGAAGCCGGGAGGGAGGGCCACCTTCTGTGCAAACATTTAATGCAGTTCACTTAAGTTGTGTCCCGGTGTTTAAGCAGAGACAAGGAACCCTCCTCCAGCGTGTGGCAGAAGACGGTCTTGTAGTTCGAGGTGTGCCCACCAAGAAATTATGAAATTCCCTGTCTTCTAGCAATTACCTTTGGCATCACGTAGACAGGCCTGTCAAGGACAGACCCCCGGGCTGGTCCTCAAGACAGATGGAAAAGAAGGGTGTCTGGTGGTTAAGAGGGGGTTGTGGTGTCGGAAAGACCCGCCCGCCTCACAGGTGGAGGATCTTGGGCACATTACTTAGCGTCTCAATCTTTAATTTCCTCCCCCATGAAATAGAAAGAATAGAAGTGCCTGCATGTTGCCGAGTCATTTGTAAAGAGCTAATTTACGTAAAGTGCCCAGTGCGGTGGCTGGAACAAGAATAACCCAATATATTTCGTTATTTCATATCACTTTTATTTTTTATTTATTTTTTATTTTTTTTATTTATTTTTTTTAATTTTTTTTAATGTTTATTTTATTTTTGAGACAGAGAGAGACAGAGCATGAATGGGGGAGGGGCAGAGAGAGAGGGAGACACAGAATCGGAAGCAGGCTCCAGGCTCTGAGCCGTCAGCCCAGAGCCCGATGCGGGGCTCGAACTCACGAACTGTGAGATCGTGACCTGAGCTGAAGTCGGACGCTCAACCGACTGAGCCACCCAGGCGCCCGTATTTTTTATTTTTTATACACAGAGATTGTGAGTGCGAGCAGGGGGAGAGGGGCAGAGGGAGAGACAGAGAGAGGGAGAATCTTAAGCAGGCTCTGCACTCAATGTGGAACCCAACATGGGACTCGATCCCACCGCCCTGGGATCGTGACTTGAGCCGAAATCAGGAGTCGGATGCTTGATCAACTGAGCCACCCAGGTGCCCTGCTGTCACTTTTAATAATAGTTGTATCGTTAGGATTTCCAGAAGCCTGTCACCCCACTTGTCACGTGTGGGATTTCTTTGCCCCTTGTCAGACCGGAAAAGCACGCTGTGCCGTCTGCCATTGGCTGCCCACTTACTGGCAAGATGGGAACAGGTTCGGACCTCTTCATATCCCTCTATAAAACTTGCCAGCTTTCATGTGACAGAGAGTCACAGGGATTGGTGCATTTGTCACCTGTGTGCTGATATTTTGCATGTGCAAATAGCTTACAATCTGTATTGAAAATGCAACGGCTTCTGAACTGCAACACCGCTTATTAAGCCAGTCAACTGTTGGAGAAGGTTGGCCCAGAAGTGTGTTAAGCTCCAGGATACATGGGACCCAGGATTGGGGGACAGAGAAGAAGGGTCCTGAGACTTGCTTCCGGTTTGCATTTGTGAACAACCCCTTCCTGAAGGCTAGATTTTATGTTTTCAAATACTACCTTGAAGATGTGAAGAGCCGGTAAGTCGATACACGTAAAGCCCTTAAAATGGTGCCTGGGACAGAGCGCTCAGAAAGCGTTAGCCTTTATAGCAATGATCACTCCTCAAATTATCGCTGTAATTTCTAATAGTCGGTGGTAACAGCAAATTATTCCGTCACAGGAGGGAACACTAGGCAACGCTTTTCACATCTGAAGCTTTTCCTTGTCCGTGAACATCTGCCCCAGAATGGAGTCCTGGAGGAGGAATCACGATTCTGGCTTCTCATTCTGGGCCTGCCACTTCCAAGGCAATGACCTTGGGATGTCAGCCTGCGTCACTTCAATGTCAGTGAAGTGAGGTCCTCTCCAGCTTGAGAACATGAACTCTATGCCTCCTGAGATATCCAAAGGACCCACGTAAAAATAAAAAAAAAAAACAAACCTGTGCTATGTTTATGTTTGAAGAGTCTGCATGTGAATTAGCTGCCTTGTTTTAAAAATAAATCTTTCTAAAGAATTTTTTATTCATGCAAATGCATATGTTTACAAATGCAAACTTGTGGTTGCTCAGCTCTTTTCCTGAACAGACATTTTATGGATGTCAATAAACATAAATTTTTAAAAATCCGGCGTTTACAAGGTTTACAAAGCACCTAAATGCGAGCTTTTGGTGATCATGCTGAAGTTCGTTTCAGTGCCGTTTTCAGAACATTTTTCAGGAATTGGCCCTTGAATGAAATGTCATTAGAAGAAATTCTGTACCAAATTATTTCCACTTCACTCCTTGGAATCCATCGTGGTTATTCCTTTCAGAGAACTCTGTGTTTTCTTTACACTTAACTAGGTCCAGCCTGCCCTTCGGGACCTATTGGCATCCAGCTGTTCTCGTGAAGCCTGTCTACACTCCGGAACGTTAGGTATCTGCTTGGCACTCCTCTGACACTGAACCCAGGCCACCTTCGGAATCACCTGAACTGCTCATGCACAGGCCACTCTTGGCTCATCTGACTGGGCACTTCTTAGCAGGTGCTGCCCATTTCTACGCGTGCACGGTTCCTAGCACAGTGACCCCCACAAAGGCTGTGTGACTTGAGGCAAATCACTCACCCTCTCTGTGCATCAGTTTCCTTGCTTGTGATGGAGAACATCAATACGTGATGTATAGCGTTGCTGAAAAGATCACACGACGATGTGATTTAATGCAACGTGTAAAGCTTTTAGCTCGGTACTTAGCTAACTACATGGTGGAACTTGTATTAGCAGGAGGAATAAAAATACTAATGAAAAGTAACATCCAAGCAGGTTCGTACCAGGCCCCATATTAAACCTTTCATATGCTGTCACCCAGCACCGGGAGGTGGGTCTTGACTCACACACGTCTTAGTCAGGACAGGCAGCTTCAGAGAGGTGAAGGAGCACAGCCAACGCCCTCCAGTAGGAAGTGACAGGGAGGCGACATGGTGTCTGTCCAGAGCCCGTGTTCCTGATCTCTTTATTAATGAAGGCCACGCAACTATTGGTTGATGTCTTTTCTGCTTGCAATTAACAATGAAATTGTTGGGGCGCCTGGATGGCTCAGTCGGTTCAGCGTCCGACTTCGGCTCAGGTCAGGATCTCGCGGTCCGTGAGTTCGAGCCCCGCGTCGGGCTCCGGGCTGATGGCTCAGAGCCTGGAGCCCGCTTCAGATTCTGTGTCTCCCTCTCTCTCTGCCCCTCCCCCGTTCATGCTTTGTCTCTGTCTTAAAAATAAATAAACGTTAAAAAAATTTTTTTTAAAAAAACAATGAAATTGTTAAATTGAAAATTTTCACTCCAGTAGGAAAGAAATCTATTGTCAACACGGCCTGTTTAATCGATGTCACTCTGTCAGGTCTGCAGGTCGAGGCGGGTACCCGGAGGCCCGTGGGTTTTCTTGCTGAAACCTCTTCGGACCAGTGGCGCCTCCTGAAATAGGTCCGTAAGAACCAGCTCGTAACTAGGTGGAAGGGTGTGAAAAGTGGAAACTATCTTCGCACTAAGGCTGGGTAGACTGAATTCAGCTTTGGAATACACTGCATAGAGGGGCGCCTGGGGGACTCAGTCGTCTGGGCGTCAGATTTCGGCTCAGGTCAGGATGTCACAGTTCGTGAGTTTGAGCCCCGCCGTCAGGCTCTGTGCTGACAGCTCGGGGCCTGGAGTCTGCTTCAGACTCCCTCTCTCTCTGCCCCTCCCCTGCTCACACTCTGTCTCTCTCTCTCAAAACTAAATACATGTTAAAAAATTTTTTTTAATAAATAGATAAACATTAAACAAATTAAAAAGAAAGAGAGAAAGAAATACACTGTGTAGAAAGAACTCCCAGGATTCGTCAACCGTTCCAGGCCTGAAACGATGACCTTTTGAATAAGAGTGACCTCAGATGGGCTGCCCTGGGGCCCCCAGCAGCCTCTGGTTTTCACCGAGTTAGTGTTCTCTTTGCATTAAGTGTGCTGGGTGGGGACGAGGTGGGAGAGGAAGCCCTTGTCTCTGTGGTGCACTTGTTGTGGGAGGACGACACTCAGGGGGCGCGGGGGCCACTGGGCGCAGCTTGCCGCTTTCAGCAGTGGCTCCTGGGTCAGCAAGACCAGTCTTCCCCATGGCGTTAGTCATAACCTCTGGATTCGGGTGTTTCGGAAATCACTAGATTTTCACCGGAAGACCACCCACATTCGCGGTGAAAACGCACCCACGTACTAGAAGAGTCCAGGCACTGTACCCTACCCCCCCACGCCGGAGTCATCCGTCAGAGGATAGCATGAGGAGTGCACGGCACGGGTAGACAAGGCTGAGAGGTCCCGGTTTTGCCGAGATATTAATGCCAGTATTATGTTGGGTTAGAAACAAGTGGATGTGGGGTGCCTGGGTGGCGCAGTCGGTTAAGCGTCCGACTTCAGCCAGGTCACGATCTCGCGGTCCGTGAGTTCGAGCCCCACGTCGGGCTCTGGGCTGATGGCTCAGAGCCTGGAGCCTGTTTCCGATTCTGTGTCTCCCTCTCTCTCTGCCCCTCCCCCGTTCATGCTCTGTCTCTCTCTGTCTCAAAAATAAATAAACGTTGAAAAAAAAAATTAAAAAAAAAAAGAAAAAAAAAAGAAACAAGTGGATGAACGAACGAGAAGCAGAATCAGACCCATGAATACAGAAAACCGATGGTTGCCCCAGGGGAAGGGGGGGGGGATGGGCCAAACGGGTGAAGGAAAGTGGGAAGTACACGCTTCCAGATGGAGTAGATAAGCCACAGCACGGGAACATAATCAGTGGTATTGTAATAGCGCTGTATGGTGACAGATGGGACAGCGACACTTGCGGTGAGTATAGCCTAGCACAGAGATGTCTGATCAATCTCTTGTGCACCTGAAACTAATGTAACATTGTGTGTCAACCATACTTTAAAAAAATCGTTTTGGTGGGGGGGCGCCTGGGTGGCTCCGTCAGTTAAGCATCCGACTTTGGCTCAGGTCATGATCTCGCGGTTCGTGGGTTCGAGCCTCGTGTCAGGCTGTGTTGACAGCTTGGAGCCTGGAGCCTGCTTCAGATTCTGTGTCTCCCTCTCAATGCCCCTCCCCCCCCAAAATAAATAAAAATTAAAAAAAAATGTTAAACCTTTTTAAAAAAATACTACACTAGTAGGTCAGGATTCAGTTAGCTACACAACGTGCTACTCAAACTCAAGAGTGCATCAGAATGATCTGGAGGGCTTGTGAAAAGATGGCAGGGTCTCCCACCCCAAGTTTCTGAGTCAGTAGGCTTAAGGTGAGGCCTGAGACTCGGCATTTTTTTTTTTTTTTTTTTTTTTAGCTTTTTTTCAACGTTTATTTATTTTTGGGACAGAGAGAGCCAGAGCATGAACGGGGGAGGGGCAGAGAGAGAGAGGGAGATACAGAATCGGAGACAGGCTCCAGGCTCTGAGCCATCAGCCCAGAGCCTGACGCGGGGCTCGAACTCACGGACCGCGAGATCGTGACCCGGCTGAAGTCGGACGCTTAACCGACTGCGCCACCCAGGCGCCCCAAGACTCGGCATTTTTAACACCTTTCCAGGAGACTGCTGCTTCTGCTGGTTGGGCCCACACTGGAAGGCACATTGCTACACAGCAGACCCTCATTTCTGCTCTAGGGAGCTCTATATTTAGCAGGTTACTGTCTCCCAGCTTGAGGTATGGGGAGGAACGGTAGATATGGAAGAAAAGATCAGTGAAATAATCAAAAAGATAGAAAATAAAATAAATCAGAGAAAAAATGCTTTAAGTAATCGGGATAGTTGTATTTGAGAAGAAGAGAACTCTATTGTTTGATCAGTATTTGCAATAGATGAACGTTCACTGTGGCGGGGACATTCGCTGTATCTCCAGGGGCTGAGCCAAGATAAATAGAATTTGCATGTAATAAGAAAGACAGATTAGGGATATTCAGACACTGCTAAGCAGCGAGGGCGAGGGTGGAATTTTAGTTTCCAAAGATACTTGGACTTAGATGATGCAGATTCAATATTCAACATGGTCCTCTGTACCTTGTCTTCCAATGGTTAGATTCTACAGTATCCGAGACTAAATTTGGTGCCAAAACATCCTGGAAGGAGTAAGGATATATACTTGCGTCAGAACCAACGTTCCTTCAGGTTGTAGCCCAGGGACCACGATGTCTGGGAAAGACGGGCCAATATCCACCTCATGTGAAAGGCTTATGGTATCTTCCCCCAACCCAAGCAAGAATCCCATAGATTCCAAGTATGCCGTCTGGTGAGAAACGCAAATCCAAGCCTTTCAGAGGATGTTGGGAAGATGTCCTTTTACCTTTTAAGATATTCTGCCTGTAATTGTCTATTCAAACCCTCACCTGCCAGGAAATCTGTGACGCAATGTTTTCCTTTCTGCTCCACACTTATTTCTAGTTGCAAGTTTGTTCACGGCTGCTTGATGTTACCATTTGCATTCCAGTGATAAAAATTTCCCGGAGTTCTTCTGTAAATATTTTATACTATGGACATATTGAAGTTATATATTAAAATCCACTTCAACTATGGACTTGGACATTCGTCCGTTGGATAAAAAAATATTCGCACCTCCTTGGGCTGAAAGGAAGGACAACGGTGGTAGTGACCGTTGGTGACAGTTAACATTAATCGTATTTTTGGTGTTAAAAAGTAACAAGAGATTACAGATAAATATCAAAACGAAGACGAGATAGTTTTGAATGTCTCTGGCTAGAGAAAGGTTGCTGTGGGATGAGTTTAGAACACAGAGAACCAAAGTTTCCACCTCACTTACCTCAAGGTGAATTCATGCATGTACATGAACCACATATGTCATAGAGAAAAGTGTCCTTTTTGGAAAACATGGCGGTGAGAACAAATCTTTGTTGCTATTGCAGAGTTTCGTGTATGCTCCTACATGCATCTGGAAACATACTGCACAGATATATAACGTTCTGAAAGAATTACCTTAAGATAATGGTAATTGGGATTTTAAAAAGTGAGAATCCTAACATGGAAAATATATGTATAGATATTTACAAGATACGGAGAAATCCTAGGAAAAGTTCAAAGTTCATGTCCATTGAACATGGACTAGTTATCTATCAACTTCTGACAAGAATAAACACCTTTAAGGTATATATATGTGTGTGTGTATGTATAATATACATATATAAAGTATATATATTTAAAAATGTTTATTTTTTTCAAGTTTATTTGAGAGAGTGTGTGTGTGTATGTGTGCGTGTGTGTGTGAGAGAGAGAGAGACAGAGAGAGAGACAGAGAGGGGCAAGGGGAGAGAGAGAGAAGGAGAGAGAGAGGGAATCCCAAGCAGGCTCCACACTGCCAACGTGGAGCCTGATGTGGGGTTCAAACTCACGAACTGTGAGATCATGACCTGAGCTGAAACCAAGAGTTGTATGATTAACTGACTGAGCCACCCAGCCACCCCAAAAGTGTTTAGTTTTTTAGTTTATTTATTTTTAAACAATTTATTCATTTATTTTGAGAGAGGAGAGAGTGCGAGTGGGGGAGGGGGAGAGAGAGAGAGAGGGAGAGAGAGAGACAGAGCATGAGTGGAGAAGGGGCAGAGAGAGAGGGAGACACAGAATCTGAAACAGGCTCCAGGCTCCGAGCTGTCCGCACAGAGCCCGACGCGAGGCTCGAACTCATCAACCACGAGATCGTGACCTGAGCCGAAATCGGACGCTCAACCGACGGAGCCATCCAGGCGCCCCACACCACTTATAACTTTAAACAGGAGGCTTTGTCTTAATTGTAGAAGTAAAACTTAGTGACAGTAACATGTCCTCAATCATTTCGCTCAGCTCTCATGTCCAGTGAGGGATCACAGGCAGCCTGGTGCAGGGAAGGGGTCAGGCGTTGGCTTTGGGAAAAACCTGGCTCTACCCTGGAGCTCTGTGACCTCAGAGAAATTGGTTAGCTTCTCTTCACCTTAATTTTCTTACCTGTAAGTGTATTTTAGTGAATCCGGCAACAAAGCAGGTACAGCATCCGGCAGAGAGCCTGGCACAGAACGTGCAGAGAGAAACAGCACGGTCATTATCGCTAAAATTCCTACTGTTAGAGATATCCAAGTGGACCACCGTTTCTAGAAAGGCAGCATTTATTGCTTTAAACCTCATTATGAGTCTTTGCCCGCACATGTCAAAACCAACTCACCTTAGTCATTTCTCACAAGGGGACGCTGTCTAGTTTTCCGTCATTAAAAAACAAACAGACCCATCACGTCCCATCCACCAACTCCATCAAACGTTCAAAAGGAATTTTTTAAAGGCATCAGGTTGATTAGATTGGTCATATGGTGACAGGGATTAAAAATCCCGCTTCTGAAATATTTCGCTCTCCCGCTTCCGCAAGTAACCTAGGGGAGGAGACCCAGATTCGAGTATGGGATTGATTCACCCTTGTGCTACATACGAAGGCGAGAGGGACATCAGTATGCAGGCTGACAGAACGGCCCCGAGACCACCACGGGCATAACGTTTGGGACAAACCGATGAGGTGAATTTATTACCAGTGATTCCCCCACGGACCCTGAAATACTGGTCTTGCCACCGTCTGAATGGGCTTAGTTGACATCCCGTCCCGAAACCTTTCGTTGATTGTACAGGCACCACTACGAATCCACGGCAAATGGAGGGAAGGTATGTGTGTCTAAAACATCTGTCTCACTAAAGGAAATGGCGCTCAGACAACGATTTTGCAATGTGCTTACAACCGAGTCTTCTGTGTTATTTCTTGACAAAAATCTTTGCTCTCTGGGAACAGGCAATGCAGTTTTTATTGCGTTTAAGTTGTTTTTTTGGTGAAAAGAAGGAAAAGGAATTCAAAGTTAGCTTCTCACGAACAGCCACATGGCCACTCCGCTGGTGAATTTACAGAGGGTAGCTTACAGATACCACCGTCAGATACGCATGGTTTATATGCACTCGCCAACTTCATCGTTAAAATAGGAGACCACCTGTTTCAAATGCACTTTGTACCACAGACAGTGTGAACCGGAAATATTTGATCTACAAGATTTAATTCTATTCGTCTCAATCAGGACTAACTATTAATACATTCTTAGATATAGAGAGATAGGAAACGTGATGTTTTCATATTTCGCGATAGCTTCCCATTGCTTTATTTTTCAGAATATTCTCCAATAAACGTAACCTACTTTTAATAGATGTTACTAAATTTTTTCTTTTGTTCCCTGAAAACAATCAGACTGTGGTTTAAGAAACTACAATGGCCGGTCTAATCAATCCCACTTCATATGCAAATCAAGACAATTTTCAGAATTCGTTTTAGAGACACATTGAAAACCTATATTGAAAGCGGACTCATTTGATTCTGGATTTACACGGCAACATTTGAAACTCGTGGTCTAGCTAACACAGGCAACCTTGCAGAAAGTCACAACATTCACAGAAATACCAAAGTAATTCTTGTGAACAGTAATTGCTCCAAGTAAAGAAAGAATGCACAAGAATGGGTACACGGTTTCCGTGTTGGTCACTTATCACTGAGTTCACGTTAATAAAACCGGGTCTCTTCCAAACAGAATCATGTGAACTATTTGTGTTGGCTTGAAAGAGATCATCTTCAGTTAGATACATGCAGCGTTGAAAATCTACCTTGACATTAAAAAAAAAAAAATCTGGAAAAAGTCACTGCTCCTCCATTGATCGCAATAATTCAATTTTATTGTAGAGTCCAAGTAAACACTCCAGGACCAGTTTACTTTTGATAACATCATGGCCACAGCATACACTTTCCTTCCCACCCACTACCAATCCTCCAAATACAACAGAAAACAAAAATCCCTGCCTCTCAACAAAACAAAATAATCATTTATTTTATTTTATTTTTTTAAAGGGCGAAGACACTGGCCACAGTATTTCCACTTCGATCACTTAACTCATCTCAATGAATGCTTCAGAAATGCTGGGTGCTCCTGCGGCTGGAGAGAAAAATCCGGTCGAAAGGAGTCAAGGACAGCATCTCACCCACTGGGCCGGGCAGTGAAAGTGCTTGGTAAATGCAGAAAATAGTGTGCCGTGTGTCCCCTAAGGGGGAGGCTGCTACACGTCGCTGGGGGACCGCGCTCTCTGGGAGAGACTGGACGGGATGCAGCCGCAGCAAATGAGACAGAGGGCTTTCTGGATCTCTTGGTTTCTGAAAGCATATATGACAGGGTTGATGATGGAGTTGTAGGTGGCCGGCAGGAGGGTGGCATAGGTGTACATGGAGGGGTAGGTGTAATCAGCTATCAAGGAGTAGAGCGTGAAAGGCATCCAGCAAGCAGCGAAGGTCCCCAGAATGATGGCCAGGGTGGAGACGCCTTTCCGGGTGGTCACGTAGTGGGAGGTGGCCAGGAAGTGATGCTGCAGGGCGATCTGATGGGCGTGCCGCATCACGATCTTGCAGATCTGGATGTAGAGCTGCAGCATGAGCGCAAACATGAAGAGGAAGGAGACCGAGAGGATGGCCGCGTTGTTCTTGGTGAGAGGTCTGACCACGCTGCAGGTGGACTCGTCTCTGAGGCAGTTCCAGCCCATGACGGGCAGCAGTCCCAGGCAGATGGAGGTCCCCCAGAGCATGACGAGCATGACATAGGTGAACGTGACCGTCCTCTCCGAGTGGTACGTCAGCGCGTAATACAGGGAAAGGTAGCGGTCAACAGTGATAGCCAGCAAGCTGCAGACAGAGGCAGAGAAAGAGGCGACAATGAGCCCGATTGTGACCAGCTTGGTGGCTTCTGACTGAAGCAGGTAGGCAAAAACAAAATTGACGATGAGTCCCACGCCGGCCAGTAAGTCAGCCAGAGCCAGGCTGCCTATGAGCAGGAACATGGGTGCTCGCAGGCTGGGGTTATGGAAGATGATAAGGACCACAATGGCATTTTCACAGGAGATGAGGGTTCCTGAGGTACACAAGACAATGTCCCAAGGGTTGACAACCAGCTCTGGCTCCGGCTCGACAACAGGAACCTGGGAGGAGACGGCAGCCGAGACGTTCTCCGCAGCGCCAGCATCTAAATAATCCCGAGGCAGCCCGCTTAAATTGACCTTCAGGTCTTCATTCATTTTAACCCCCGTCCTCTTCAACGAAAAGACAGGCTTTTTAATGTTGAGACACAGCAGGGCGACAATCCAAGATCATGCAAAACACACACAGACAGAAAGCCAGCCCCTGCTCAGACACCGCCATCAAATGCCACACGCTTCACCAACTCGAAAGTGTCACGGAACAAAACAAAGGGCAAAGTCTCGCCGGCCGAGGACCCGCGACCACAGATGCCGGTGGGCGCTGGGGACGACACAAGATCGGACTTGGAAACACGAGCGTGAGCGAGGCAGGCACACACGGAGCCGCGGCGGACCGGTTGCTAAAGTGCGGGGAACGCACAGCTGAAAACCACATCCTGCATGCTGGAACCGAACCCCCGTGCCACCTCTGGGCTGCTGCCGGGGCAGCCGCGCCGCAGCCACAGGTCGCGAGCCGGGGGCCGCCATCCTCGATGGAACATCTCAATCGCCTATTTCCATCGAACTCCCCCTCCCCGCTCCAAACAAATCAAACCAAAACCAAAAAAAAAAAAAAAAAAAAAAAAAAAACCCTCGCTCGCGTGCACACACTCACCCCCTCCCCAAGCCAGAACAAAGAGGGGTCCCAGCCGCCCCCCGTGCGCACGGGGCAGTCGGGCCAGGGTCACAAAAGGCAGGTGTGTGCAATGGGAGTGTGGACACAGACAGACAGACACACGCCCATGCACCTGCCGCCGCTCCCCCCCTCCCCCGGCGGCGGGGACGGGCGGAGGACGCGCGGGGACGGGCAGGGCGCCGGGACAGGCGGCCCACGGGGGCGGGGGGTCATCGAGGGGGTCACCTTGGCGCGACCAGGCCGAAGGGGCTCCTCCGGTGCTTCCGAAGCGCGCGGGCTACTCCTGTCGCATGCCCGCGGCGGGGCCCGCGGCGGCGAGGGGCGGTGGCCGCGCCCGGGAGTGGGCGGGTGGGGGGGGGGGGGCGCGCGGGGCGCGCGCTCCGCGCCAGGTGAGCTGCGGGCGGCAGGTGAGCGGCGGGCTCGGCTCGCGTGCCCGACTCTCCCCGCCGCGCGCCCGCCCGGCCCACACGCTCCCCGCGCGCGCGCCCCCGCCCCGGCGCCCGCGCCCGCCGGTGCGCGCCCCGCCGCCCGCCCGCGGGAGCCCCGGGAGCCCGGCGCGCGCCCCCAAGGCTCGGCGCGCACCTGCAGGCGACGGCGGAGCGCGCGCGGCTGCAGCAACCCCCACCCCCACCCCGCCCCGACCCCCTCTGGGAAGGAGAGGACCTGGAGGCCGCGACTTGCACGCTCGCCTTCCCGGCCCGCTGCCCCCGCACCCCACCCCAGCTGGCCGTCTGGGGCTTGCACCGGGTGACGGGCAAAGGAGCACTGCCCGGGAGCCCGGTGACCTATTTATTCCGTTCCTGAGGTCTCCCCGGGTAGTCGCAGTCTCCCGGGCCCCCGCTTCTCCACGCCTTTGCCTAAACTGCCACGTTCATGGCCCAAAGGATGGCTTAGGGTGGTATTCAGGAGTAGCGTTTGGGATCCACGGTGAGCAGGTTAGGGAGGCTGATCCTTCAAGCAGCAACATGATTGGCCAGCTAGTTTAGAGTTGCCGTTGACCACACTGCATCCGGATCCCCAAAGGGTTCCTTTCCTCAGGTGTGTGTTAGACCTGGTGCATTATGACTGTGCCCCGGGGCACATTGGCTTAACCGCATGTAAGGTGCTGTTCTGTGAATCATCATTCTCATCAAATCGCACTTATGAAGTGCTCCTTGAGCTGTTTTCAAATAGAAATCGTCTACTGAATTCCTGCAGAAGCTTCCTGCAGATGCTGGCCGAAACCCATTCATCTGGGTCCTGGAGTGGCAGTGTTAATTTATTTTTTTCATTTCAACACATCGGTAGGTTCTAAGATTAAGAACCCGATAGCTGTCTGCTCTTAGGAGCTTATGTCTCCTCTGGCTGCAAAACCTAGAGCGCTTAGTAGATCTTAAAGTTAAAAGTGAACTCCCAGCTTAAAGAGGGGAGAAAACAGGCTGGATATTCTGTTTTTGTTTGTTTGTTTTTTATTTATTATTATTATTTTTTTCCTTTCAACAGTGAAGGTTTCCTGACTGCCTTTCTCCACCGCACGGTAAGGGTCCTGTGTGAATAGATAGTCCGCGGAGCATGGGACCCTACAACTCCTTCCTACAGGGACATCATCCTCTGGCCATCCTGCCTCTCTCCGGTGCTCACTGTCATTTCTTACCCCAGCCCTGCAGATTCACCTGCCCTTGACTTCCCCTTCTCCCTTTTCCTCCCTTTCCCCCATCCATGAGCTCTGGCCTCTGCAAGATCACCCTGTCTCTCCCTACACGCCGGTTCGCAGCTACAAATCAGCAGTTCTGCGGTGGGGCCCAGATTCTTCGCTTGCAACCCTCTGTCCCGGAGATCCCAATGTTCCTGGTCCACGTACTCCCCTTGGAAAAACAAGGTTCTATGGAGTTTGTAGAACTCCTGGGGCACCTGGGTGGCTCAGTCGGTTAAGCATCCCACTCTTGGTTTTGGCTCAGGTGACGATCTGACGGTTCGTAGGACCGAGCCCCCACATTGGGCTCTGTGCTGACAGCGTGGAGCCTTCTTGGGATTTTCTCTCTCCTTTCTCTGCCCCTCCCCCTGCTTGTGTCCCCAATCTCCCTCTCTAAAAAAATAAATAAACATTAAAAAAAAAACAACTGCTTGTACCTGGTGGGAGGCATCAGACACCTGTACCTGCCAAGAGCCATGCTAACTGCTGGGCATAGATTCACTAAGATGTGATCTCCCTACTCACAGGCATGTATCTCGTGCTGGTGACAGACACATAAAAAGGAGCAATAATGTCGGGCAGCAAATGCTGTAATGAAGGGATGTATAGCTTCCTGTCAATTTCTATGTGATGAATCAACGCGCTTTTAGAATCAAGGGTTGATAACCAGCTGCTTAAGCATACACAACAGTTTCAGCACGGTGCGGTTCAAACTATCTGCCACAACTTGGGAGCCTCGCATCCACACCGCAGTTCGGGGAAGGCTAACGCACAGGGCTGGCCACACACTGTTCTGGTCGATCACACGGAGACAGTCCCTGCCCTACAGAGCGGACAGGAGTGGCATTCATTCCCTCTTTAGTGTGTTTGGGAGTTGTGGGGGGCGGGGGAGAAGAAGGGTTGGGAAGAGAAAAGGTAATGAGGTGGGTGTGTTTCCCCACAGCGAGATCTTGAATTCAAGGGAGAAACTGAAGGAACGTACGGGGCTGGATACGGCTAAAGGGCAGTTCCCCTGGGGCTACGGCGATGTGGGCACCTCCTCCGGATTGCCAAGATTAGCTGTGCCTTCCCAGTTCTGCTCGCTTCCCCCCCCCACCCCCCGCCCCTCCAGCGATCGCTTGTAACACCACGAAGACTTTAAACTTTCCTCCCAATTCTAGGTTTATTTGTGCATTTGTTAGGACTTTTGTTGCCAAAGGGCCGAAATCCAATTCAAAGTAACTGAGTTACAAATGGAAATTGTTGTCTGACATGGCTGGGAAAGATTCTGGAGTGGCTCTTGGAAAAGCAGAAGCTGCGGGAACAGAATTCTGTGTGCCAAGGCTCGCCGTCAGTCCCTGTCTCTGGCTTATTCCTTGTCTTTGTTTCTGTGTGTTTGGCCGCCTCAAACTGACTTTCCCCAGACAAGCATCTCTCATGCGGCCATGAAAGTGGCCCCGGGCAGCCCTCCCCAGCCCCCACCCCCACCCCCACCGCCCTGCTTACATGCTGAGACCATCTTCGGAGCTGGGGCGAGGGGTTCCCATGGAGAGCGCTGGCCCCGCCTGGTGTGTGCCCAGCCCTGCACCAACCCACGGCTGACGGGATGGGATGAATTAGTTGGCAAGGCCCGGATCACGCATAGAGTCCTGCGGTGGGGTTTCCACGTGTACTTTGCCGAACGGGCATTTCCCCACAAGAAAAGTGAGCTGGGACGCCAGATGGCCTCTGCAGCTCGGAATCCGGTCGGCTGATCGGGAGGTTTTGCGTGGCCCTCAGTGACGTGGGTCGTAGAGCTGCAGTCTGCAAGGCTGCCTCGTCAGTTCATTCACCACTCGTTACAGGACACTGGAGCGGTTGCCTTCCGGACGTGACATTTCTTGCCTTTTCATCGCTTACCGTTTTGGTCACCTCTCTCTATAGCTCTGGCAAGAAACGGTGAGCCTGGCACCTTCACAACCTATACGAACAAGTACTGTTTAGTGTGAGAAAGACTGTGTCCGTGTTAATCACACACAGCATCTTGGCTACCTTCAGCCCTGTACCTACATTTCCTGGCCCTTCCTCGTCATTGACTTTGTAGACCGTGGGGCCGTCCCCACAGCGGGATTACTATTGGCGGGAGCAAGTGGTAAACTGAGCCAGTACTGTGGGGAGGGCACGGTGCCTACGTTACAACGCGACTCATCAGCTTCTTTGCTGCCCGTGTTAATGACTGCGAGTCAATTTCTGTATGTTTGATTAATTGGTGCCCTGATCTGAACCAGATTATTAGCCACGCTTCGCGTGCCTAGCCAAGGGTCGTGTCACACCTGAGAATAAAACACGACTCCAAATTAACGTTTCGTTTTTATTCTTTTTTACTTTACAGTCCATTTTTTTTTTTTGGCTGGGTGACCTACATACAGAAAGCACGTATTTCCCAAGCTCACGGTTTGATGCAGAGATGCCCAGTGGATACGCCAACGTCCTCTCTAGCCATCCTGAGAAATAGAACATTGCCAGCGCCCCAGCTGTCCTCTGGCCCCACGCCAGTTAGTACCCCCACTAGGAAAAGAAAACCACTCTTCTCAATTCTCACCCCGTCGATTGGATCTGCCTGTTTTTGAGCTTTACAGGAACGGAATCCTACATTCTGTATCATGCTGTGCCTGGCTCCTTTCAGTTGACATTATTTCCATGAGATTTACTGACTCGTTGCATGGAGCAGTAGCACACTCTTTTTCATCGCTGCGTAGTATTCTATTGCATAATATGCCACTCGGTTTCTAATACATTCTCCTACGGATCTTGAGCACGTTGGGTGATTGTCTCGTTTCGGCTATTGCGAAGAAAGCCATGATGAACATCCTAGAACATGTCATTTAATGCGCATATGTTTGTATTTCTATCAGGTATACTCCTAAGGCTGCATCGTTTTACATTTACATTTTAATATTTAAGCCTCCATTGAAACCAACCCTGACTCCTCTTTAAAGGCAGTGAAGGGTCTATGACAAATCATAACACATCCCTCCTTTTCCCTTTCCAAGGCCCTCTACCCTTCTCATTTTAATGGAGAAGGAACCTATTTCATGGGAATATCAGGAGATAGAGAAAGGAAGGACGCATCACACAAAGACAACATTCGGGCTGAGATTCTGTGTGAGAAAGAATTCTGTTGTCCATGCTAACATTGCCTTCTGTACAAATTTTTGTGTTTTCAAAAATGTATTACTTAAAAAAAAATTTAAAAAGTCTTTTTCTGATTCTAAAACAATACATATTCATTACAGAAATCTTGCTGTCTGCGACTAAAATTAAAAAGTAAAATTACCCATACTCTCAATTCCAGAAAGAGAGACATGGGGAACTTTTTTTTGTTGTTATACATTTTTTTTAATGTTTATTTATTTTTGAGAAAGAGAGAGAGAGACAGAGTGTGAGCAAGGGAGGGGCAGAGAGAGAGGGAGACACAGAATCCGAAGCAGGCTCCAGGCTCTGAGCTGTCGGCACAGAGCCTGATTCGGGGCTCGAACCCACGAACCGTGAGATCATGACATGAGCCGGAGTCAGACACTCACCTGCTGAGCCACCCAGGTGCCCCGTGTTGATACATATTTTTAATGCATTCGCTGGAGTGTTTTTTGTTTTTTGTTTTTTGTTTTTTCCCCAGAGTAACTTGAGGAATTACAGTAAAACCTTGGTTTGCAAGCATAGTTTGTTCTGGGCGCACGCTTGTAATCCGAAGCACTTGTATATCAAAGTGAATCTCAAGAACCTTTGGCCCAGTTGTGATCATGTGACATTCAGTGTCACGTACTACTCGTATTGCAAGACATCGCACGTTTATCAAGTTAAAGTTTATTACAAATGTTTGCTCATCTTGGGGAGCTCTCGCAGAGCACGTTACTTGCAATCCAAGATTTTACTGTATTTTATTGTCATTACTGCACGGAAAAATACCTTTCCTGCACCGCCTCCTGCCGTCTCTCTGTCCCGGTGGTAGCTGAATGATGAACGGCCCCCAAAGATATCTTCGCCTTAATCCCTGGAACCTGGGAGTATTACCTTATACGGCGAAATGGATTTTGTGACGCGGATGTAATTACGCATCTCCGGATGGGCAGATTTCTCTGGATTAGGCAGGGGAGCCCTAAATATAACCCAAAGGTCTTTTCCAAGGATTGAAGACAGAGGAAGTGGGGCCAGGAGCCAAAGGGTGTAGGCAGCCTGGGAGCTGGAAAGGGCAATGAAATGGATTCTCCCTGGAGCCTCTGAAAGGAATACGGTTCTAGGGACCCACTTGTGATTTCTTGCCTCCCGAATACATGGATGGGTTTTTTTTTGCTGATACACACAATTACTAACTGAAGTCCATAGTTTCCTTTAGTGTTCACGCATAGTGTTGTACATTCTGTGGGTTCTGGCAAATTTATAATGCCGTGTCTCCATCATCATAGGGTCATACAGAGCAGTTCCCCCCTCCCGAAACTGCCTTTGCTGCACCTGTCCTTCCCTCCCCACCCCCCATCCCTGTTCACCACTGTATGGTTTGCCTTTTCCAGAATGTCATGGAGTTGGAGTCATACTGTATGGAACCTTTCTGAGCTAGCTTCTTTCCCTTAGTAACGTGGGCGCGGGCATTGGCCACGGGGTGGGGGTGGGGGGGGGCCGAGCCTGCACCTCGAGTCCGCACTCCATCAGAAGCATAGAGTGGCAGGAACCGGGCACTGTGCCCACCCCAGGGCTGCCCCCTGATGGGCAGGGCCAGCGTTTCCTCCCGAGGTAGATGGGCAGGTGATGCGAAGGAAGCCGAGCTTGAGGCACCTCTCTGGGGACTCCCCACATCACTAGAGGATGCTTGGCGCACGTCTAACTTTTCGCCATCAAGCCAGCGAAGGCCCGGGCCGCCACTGCTTGGGTATAAAGAGGAAGCATTCACCTGGACCTTCATTCAGCTTGTAAACAAGAGAGATTGCTCTCGCCCGGCTTTGTAACAAGGACCCCCCGCCCCACCCCCCCCCCCCCCCCCCGCCATCCCGATCTGGGCATCATAGCTGTGAACTGTAGCAGGCTGCTGGCTCGAGCGTGCCATGCTCCCCTGGGCAGAGAGCCTGGACAGTTAGCTTCTTGGGCCGTGGCCCCCCTGCTGCGTTTGTGCAAGAAACGCAAGGCGAAAAGCGGGGTGATCAGGCTTGCTGTTGATTCTTTGAGCCACTAAGGAGCGAGCACCGTCCACACAACCTAAATGCTTTGTATTTGAGATGAAGAATTCAATGTCTTTGCAGGCCAGCTTGACAACACATACCCTCTCTGCAAAGAAGCCTTCCTCGGGGATCTATCACTTGGTGCAACATGAATCACGCGTTCTCCATCTCTCTCTTTCGTTGTGACCTACATTTCGTCGTACCTGATGGATGTCCCTGCGAGGTTGGGAGGAAATGTGCACGAAGAGCAAAGATACAGCCTTCCCTGCTGATGTGGTTTTAGAATTGTGGCACACGCCTCCTGGTTGTGCCTTCTTACTTTAAACGAGGAAAGGGAAGGATGCTCCGGGGCTAGCTGGAAGGAGGGAAACAGTGTGTTTGGCTGATGTGCTACTTTTCTTCCAATTCTTCTTTTACTATGTCAGGAGGCCCAGGCGGACGATTATAATCAATAAATTTTAGCCAAAACGTGATTGTTGGACATGTCCCCCCTCCTGTGGTTCTTGAAATGCTGGTTTAAAGGGCTGGTGGATAAATGGGGTGCCTGGGTGGCTCAGTCGGTTAAGCGTCCGACTTCGTTTGTCTCAGGTCATGATCCCGTGAGGGTCGAGCCCTGCGTCGGGCTCTGTGCTGACAGCTCGGAGCCTGGAGGCTGCCTCGAATTCTGTGTCTCCTTCTCTCTCTGTCTCTCCCCACTCCCTCTCTCAAAAATAAATAAACATTAAAAAAAATTTTTTTTAATAAAAAATAAAAAAAATAAAGTGCTGGGGAATGAAAGGAGAGAAGGAGAGGGGGCGAGAAGGAGTAACCCCCTAGGGTGCCGACCCCGTGCGCTGCCCTAGGCTCGTGTAGAACGCACTGTATCTTCCCCTCCACGACACAAACAGGTTGGGGACGGTAAATGCACAGCCAGACTCCCGCAGGGTGTGTGCGCAGGGTGTGACGCTGTGTGACGAGAAGAGCTTTGGCAGTGGTCTTGGTTAACAGGGAAGGAGAATTACTAGTTCTGTGCATGAGGCGTACCTGCTCCGGGTAACGTGCGCTGGGCAGTTAATGCACGCTCTGCTTGGTCCCGAAGCTGAGCTGTCCTAGCTCTTGATCGTTCTCCCTGGAGGCTCACATCTCTGATCGCTTTATGGTCAACTGAGTTTATATCACTCATGTGAGATCAGGGGCCCCCAGAAATTTGGATTTCTTGGGTTGGTAAACTCCGCCAGCGGCAGCAACAGCAACAACAAAATGGAGAGACCAACATGGGGTTTCCAAGCTTTTATTTTGTCAAATAAGTTCATTTAAGCAAGCCAACTTCAAGTTACCTTTATTATTCTTTTAATTTTTGTTAATGTTTATTTACTTTTGAGACAGAGACAGACAGAGTGTGAGCAGGGGAGGGGCAGAGACAGAGGGAGACACAGAATCGGAAGCAGGCTCCGGGCTCCGAGCTGTCAGCACAGAGCCCAACGCGGGGCTCGAACCCACGAGCCGTGAGATCATGACCCAAGCTGAAGTTGGACGCTCAACCGACTGAGCCACCCAGGCGCCCTGACCTTTATTATTATTTTATATGGCATTTTTAGCATGCATGTGTGTGCACACTCACACATGGATGTATGTCATGCAAAAGGAGAGTGCTTTAAATGAAATACATCTGGTTCTATGAAGACCTCACTGCATTTTTCTGACTTTTCTAGAACACTCATGTTCGAGATGGATGGAAACTGTTGCAGCCCAGACTAGTCAGAGGATGCCTCTCCACGGATGGACGTGATGATCTTAGAGCTACTCAAAGGAATCCTAGAAGACATTTACTACTTTCTGTCACATCAACAGAGAAAATGTACACAGTTTCCAATTATCCACAGTTTTCTTTTAGGCGCTCAGGAACATTCTCTGCCTCTCCAGACTCACAGCCCGCGTTTATGGACCCCTCACCCTGTGCGATGAGCTCTATGCTTTATGGGAATTAGAAAATACTCAGTCAGGGCTGCAATGTTGTATGTTGTCGTTGGGGAAATGGCCAGCCTTCCCCTGAAGGCCTACGTAGTGACATTAATTTCTCTGCGAATTTACCCTGGTCTGGGGAGCTTTACCTTAACCAGATTGATACGTTCCTGTCAAAAGCTATCACAGGATAAATATTTACTGTCTCGGGTGCCAAGTATGAGCAGACCTGTGTGGCCTTGAGCAAATAAACCCTTCACCTATTTGTAAAATGAGAAGGGTAACAGCATCCACCTCCTAGGGCTGGTGTGACACAGGATGAAGCACCCAGTCCGCTTATCCCAGCCCGGCACAATACACAATAGTTGTGATCACTGCTGTAGCCATTGTCAGTGCGTCATCTCCCCGTGCCCTGTGTGAGTGGGGATCCAGGTGGCTCCCATTCTCTCAGTCGCACTGGCCAAGGGCCTAGCCATCGTCCTTGGAGTCATCGCCCACAGACCATCCAAACTGTCAGGACGTCCTGTGGACTCCACCCTCCGCATACAGCCAGAATCGCTAAGTGTCGAAACTCAGAAGCAGCCAAGATGTCCTCCAGGAGGTGAACGGATAAATAAACTGGGTCGGGCACCTCCAGACACTGGAATATTATCCAGCTCTAAAAAAGCCCCACGCCCAAAACACTCTCGAGTCACAAAAAGACATCAAGGAGACCTAAATGCATATCACCAAGTCAAAGAAGCCAGTGTGAAAAGGCTACACGCAACCACATGACATTCAGGAAAAGGCAAAACTTGGGGGGAAATAGAAAGATCAGCGGTCGCCAGGCATTGCAGGGAGGGAGGGATGAGTAGGTTGAGCTCAGAGGATTTTTAGGGCAGCGAAACTACGCTTTATGGTGCTGTCATGGTGGATACACGCCCATTATACACTTGTCAAAACCCATACAAGGTACAACACCAAGAGCGAATTCTAAGGTATTTTATGGACTTCGGGTGATAACGACCGGCCCGTGCGGGTTCATCGATGGTAACAAAGGCACTGTCTGGTGAGGGATGTTGATAATGGAGAGGCTCTGTGCCTGTGGGGGAGGAGGCATACGGAACCTTTCCGTACTTCCTGTTCGATTTTGCTGTTAACCTAAGATCGCTCTACAAGATAGTCTATTAAAAAAAAAAGCGAATAAAGAAACATCGTAAGAGATGAATGCAAACAATGCATCAAATATTCATCAAGTAAAAATCGTGAAAGGAAAAAAGATGCCACTTCTTACCTCCTCCTCCGCTGCTGTCACCCTGATGCAAATGACGGTCATCCCTCGCCTGGATTATCCCCAGGGTTTCCCAGCTGGTTTCCTACACGCGCTCTCGTTCTCATCCAGCCTGTTGTTGATGCACGCCAGTGAGGTCGCGTCTGTCCTCACCAAAGCCCTCAGTGTGGTCCCAGCTCACCCAGAGGGAAGCCAAGTCCTTCTGCTGTCCCCAACCACCCAGCCCTCCTGCCACTGTCCTTCCCAACAGCACCAGGCTCCTCCTGATGCCCTGTGACTGGCCCCTGCCTCCCCAGGCCTTCCCTCGAATGTCATGTTTCAGTGAGGCTTCAGCCACCCTGTCCGCACCGCACGCCCCCAACACCCAATGACCCTCCTCCCGCTTTATTTCTCTCCTTAGCCCTGATCACCACTGATGCACCTGGAGTTTCATTCCTCTCCCTTGTTGTTTATCTGTGTCCTCCCTGCAACACTACCCCCTCCGTTTGGTTCCTTGTTGTAGCTCCAGTGCCTAGAATGTGGCCTGGTGCAGAGGAGGGCCTTCTTTCTGATGACTGGGTCGTGGAATTGAGATGGGAAGTTAGGGAGATTGGACGTTGCAAGGTTGGGCTGAGACCCTGCATCTCACTGTGGGGCACATCTTCCCAACGTATTGGGGATGTCAAGTGACTAATGACCAAGTGAGCCTCTCCCTCGGCAACGTTGGGTGGGCCTCAGCTGACCGAGCAAAACTGTCTGTCAGAGTGGGATGTTCTTTCCGACACGCAGATCTTGTTCAAGTGACCTGCCTTGATGCCGATGGCAGATGGTGCTCTGGCCGGGACTGTGTCCCTCCAAAAGCCATCTGTTGCCGCCCTGACCTCCAGTGCTTCCAGAACGGGGCTGCCTTTGGAGACAGGGTCTTTGCCGAGATGACTAAGTCAAAGGGACGTCATGTGGGTGGCCCGAATCCAGTCTGCCTGGCCTCCTAAACGAAGAGGAGGTTAGAGCCCAGAACGCACAGAAAGGGGGGAGCCCAGGTGAAGACAGGGAGAAGACAACCATCTACGAGCCAAGGAGAGAGGTCTCAGAGGGATCCAGCCCTGCTGACCACCTGGACCTCGGACTTCCAGCCTTCAGGATGGTGACACAATAAGTTTCCGTTGCTTCAGCCACCCAATCTGTGGCGCTTTGCTATGGCGGCCCATGCAGAGGAGTCTGAGCAGATGGACAGATTCTGACAGGAAGTCAGGTTTTTCTGGAGGGCTCGAAATTGGTCTGGGGCACCGCCTTCCACACCGTGTCAAGGAACGTAATTCCACAGATGCTATTACATGCTTGGAAAGGATACCAGGTGCTGTGGGGGCCCGGACGGTCCCCTTGCCCCTCAGGGCACACTAGCTAACTCCCAACCAACCAGCACCTACATCTCTTCACTGAGGACTTCCTCTGGTGCCACCTGCACTGCAGATGGGAAGTGTCAGGAAGCGTATGCCCTTGGAGCAGCCATGTGTCCGTGACCGATGGGGACCGGGGTATCCGTACCCCGGCTCCCGCCCTCCTGGATCTCGGGGAACTGGACTAATCGCCATAATCTTCTCACACTGAAGGAGCCACCACAGCCGGGATGACGGGCAAACGGCCGTGGTTGTGTTGCCCACTCAGTTTCAGGGATGCCGGGGACTCCAGCTTGGACAGTTTGCCCTGGGTCCTATTCTCGTTTGGAGCCTTCAAAGTCAAGCTGTGCGGCTCGTTTCCCGGTGGGCGAACCATGTCCCTGGTGCACGTTTTTCTCTGACTCTTGGAAGGTCTAAGCTCCAGTCACTGGCGGTGGGATGGCCTTCGTCAGCTGGGGCTGTCACAGCGACATGCCACAGACCGGACGGCTGAAACAGAAGTTTATTTTCTCGCAGTTCTGGAGGCAGCAAGTCCAAGTGTAAGGTTCTGGCTAAGTTTGGTTTCTGGTGAGAATCCTCTTTGTGGATCGCAGATGGCTGCTTTCTCACTCCGTCCTCACACGGCCTCTCTTTGGGGCATGTGTGCAAGTGGAAAGAGCGAGCGAGCTCTCGGTGTCTCTTCTTAAAAGGACGCTAATCCTATTGGACCAAGGCCCCACCCTTATGACCTCATTTAACCTTGACTGCACTACAAAGGCTGTTTCTCCAGATTCAGCCACGCTGAGGAGCTGGGCCTTCAAATTACGAATTTTGCATTATGAATTTATTCAGTCCATGACAGGTAATGTGATGTAAAATTTTTTTTTAATGTTTATTTATTTTTGAGAGAAAGAGAGACAGAGACAGAGCACAAGGCGGGGAGGGGCAGAGAGAGAGGGAGACACAGAATCTGAAGCAGGCTCCAGGCTCTGAGATGTCAGCACAGAACCTGACACGGGCCTTGAGCTCATGAACCACGAGATCGTGACCTGAGCCGAAGTCGGATACTCAACTGACTGAGCCACCCAGGCGCCCCAAGGTAATGTGCTTTTAAAAACCTGCTTACTGGGGCCCCTGGGTGGCTCAGTCGGTTAAGCATCTGACTTCGGCTCAGGTCACGATCTCATGGTTCATGAGTTTGAGCCCCGTGCCAGGCAGGCTCTCTGCTGAATGCAAGGAGCTCGCTTCGGATCCTCTGTCCCCCTCTGTTTCTGCCCCTCCCTGGCTCCCACTCTCTCTCTCTCTCTCTCTCTCTCTCAAAAATAAACTTTTTTTTTTAATTTAAATCTGAGTATTGCCTGGTTTCTCTTTCTTTCCTGCCTCACTTCTCTACCCTTACCAGTATTTCCTGGGCATATACCCAAAACGCATTACTTATACTAAATCTTTGTCTCAGAGTCTGCTTCCTGGGAAACCCAAACTGAGACAGAAAAGCTGAATGCTGCGTGTCCTTCTAGGAATATCACAACACTTGGTAGCATATTGAGGCTGTAAGAAATCTTCCATAAAGAAACATTTCTTTGAGTTTTATCCAGAGTTTCGCAAACTTTCTAAGCCAGGAAACCCCTTGGAATGTTCTTGCATTTAGTTGGAAATGGTGCTGTAGGGCTGGCAGAGTGCACGTAGTCGGTCATGATCATTGCTGGGCGAGCAGGGTGAGGTCCAGGCGGACCCACGGGCCACCGAAGACACTTCAGGTGGAGGGAGAAAACAATATCTTCAGTCCAACATCGAATTGCACGTATTCATATTCCGACAATTTAACAGTGTTATTTAGGGGCTGATATTCTTCCTATTAAAATTAAATGGCATGAAATTTGAATTAGCTCAATTGAATTCATTTCCTTCTCTAACGTATTTATCCGTGACTCAGAGGAGTTCAGGAAAAGGCCGTCTTGGGTTCGTTCGATAATATACAGCTCCGTGCTCCCTAATCTGGACTCTGAAAGTACCCCCGGGGCCAGGAGCAGATGGAAACACCACAAATGTCACCCTTCGTCTACTCGGCTTGGAAAGGGGTAAAAATGACACCAGCTTCATGGGGGTTGTATTTTGAGATTAAATTAACGCACGTGAAACTCTTGGAGCAGGGCCCGGCCAGAATAAAAAGGAGCTCGTGAAATGCTCAGTGTTGTCATTCCTGAGAGTGTCCTTCCACCCAGGCCCAAAGAGTGAGCACTAAAGGATTCGACTGGGAGTGGAGAGACCCGGATTCTTGTCCCTAACTCCAGGGTAACCTTGGCCTCTTCTTTTTCTGTGAGTTTTAATTTTCCAATCCATGAAGGAGCCATGCCTTTCCAGGTTGGGGGAGGTGACAGGCACGGCTGACACCCCGCGGTGTGAACCGGGCCGTGGGTCTCGCTTTTCAACCCCAGCACTGCTGAAGCTTGCTTAGGCCCCCAAGAGATAAGGACAATGAGCTAGCAGATTTTCATATCCTACCCTTGCTCGAAGGTCTCAAAGACAAGGTCTCTGCTGGCTTTCTGTGGTTCAGCCCAGTCACTGAGCCGTCCACGTTTCTGGTCGCGCTGCACTGACAGGAAGGTTCATTGTCCAGGGTGGGTGTAAAGAGGTCAGGAGCCCTCACCGGACGAACAGAACATTCTCACCTTGCTCTGCTGACACCCATGGGGCTCCAGACCCTTGATGATGCCAGGTCTCGGGGATTTCAGACCTAAGGGTTGTAGACACAGCAATTTCCTCATAGAAACTTGCGAGTGGAAGGAACCACGGCAGCCACCACTTCAACTTCATTAAGTCACAGAAGAGGTGACCCAGAGCTGAGGAAAGGGTTCATTTCCTCAATCCCCTCTGTATTGTCTCTTCGCTGCCCACACCTTTGACTTTGATTACGTACCACTGAGTGCCCACCCCTCATTGCCCTTGAGGTAAATCTTATGGTACCTTGGGGGAGGGGGGTTGAGTTAATCTTAATGAACCAGAATGACCACCATTCTAGAATTTTCTCTCAGTCAGAAAGTGGGAGGTTTGACTGAGTTTTTTGAAGAATGAGTCGAATGACAAAGATAACATGACACTTAGTTTTTAAAACAAATAAATCCTGCACACGTATGTTAAAGGTTTACCCTTACTCAGCCAGTTCTTTGTTGAGAATCAACAAATCTGGGGTGGGGGTGGGGACGGGGGTTTTCAAACTGCCCTTGCAATCCATTAGCGGATTATGAAATCAGTGAGCAAAATTTCTTAGAAAATAAAATAGGAAAAAAAGTGCATACAAAAAGTAGTTTTTTTTTTATATAAAACTTTTGCATCAATTCTATATAAACATATGTATATATGTGTACTCTTGGAGTAGCAATTAACTCAACTGTGGGGTGTGGTCAAAATAATGTGACAAACACTAATAGGGTCCATTACCACCATTTTTCAGATGAAGGCACAACAGGCCCCCACGGATTAATCGCCCTGCTCCCGCTCACCAGCTGGATTTGTCCTAAGCTCACTGATCCGGAGTGTTCTCCGCTGGGTACCTGACTTTCTCCACTTCACTGTTAAAGCACTAGGTCGTTAGAACGGTCACCTCAGGTCCCCACAAGATTCTGTCATTACTAAACAATTAGATTTTGCTTAGCAAATCATATTTCCTTTTGCAGGAAAACGGACTAACCCATCTTAAAAAGATTTATTGTGAGGGTTGACATGCAAGAGGTTTTCTAGCGAGTATTTCCTCAGTTAGGAATGATCATCTATTAGAACCATCCCATCTCATGGGGCGCCTGGGTGGCGCAGTCGGTTAAGCGTCCGACTTCAGCCAGGTCACGATCTCGCGGTCCGTGAGTTCGAGCCCCGCGTCAGGTTCCGGGCTGATGGCTCAGAGCCTGGAGCCTGTTTCCGATTCTGTGTCTCCCTCTCTCTCTGCCCCTCCCCCGTTCATGCTCTGTCTCTCTCTGTCCCAAAAATAAATAAACGTTGAAAAAAAAAAATTAAAAAAAAAAAAAAAAAGAACCATCCCATCTCAGTCTCTGAGGATTCCAGTTGACTATATACAGTTTCATAGCCTCCTGTCCCCCTGCCCCATCCCTTCCCAGTCCCATTTCTTAGCATCATGTTGAGCACACATGTCCACTTGAGTCTGTCTTAGAATTGTCTTGACTGGGGCTCCTGGCTGGCTCAGCTGGTAGAGAACGCAACTCTTAATCTCAGTGTCATGAGTTCAAGCCCCACACTGGGCATGGAGCCCACTTAAAAAAAGAAAAAAAGAATTGCCTGTGTAGGTGGAGGGAAAATTCCAGAACTGCTGCTGCTGTTCTGGAAAGGTCCCAATGAAGCCTGGGTGTTACAGGAGCCCATGCTTTAGTCTAGTTTTGGGGAAGCATTCTTACATGTGCACACCACATTTTGTTTATTGCTTCCATTTTGTTTTCAAATTTCTGTAATACATACACCCAATGTGGGGCTCACACTCATGACCCTGAGATCAAGAGTTGAACGCACTGTTGACTGAGCCAGCCAGGCATCCCCTGGGGCACCGTTCTTGAGCTCTGGTGCATACTGGCTTAAGCCAGATGTTACTGACCAATTAGATGGGGCAGCCTACCCAACTTCAGTCAGCAAATTATGATGTGTTTTGACCTTTGGAGTCAAACGTATGTGGGCTCGTACCTCAGTTCTACAACACATTGACTTATAACCTTGGGAAGTTCTGTAACCTCATTGAGCTTCAATATTTTCACCATTCATTCGGCAAATATTTCTCGAGTCGACTATGTATGTGCCAGGCATTGTACTAGGAGAACAGAACAAAGCAGTGCCTGCATTGATGGAGCTCAAAGTGTACAAGGACATTCATTGCACAAATAGTCATTTAATTGTAATTGTGGAGAATCATCAAAGCAATGTTATAAATAAAAATATTAAATATCATAGAAATGTTAATAAAACAGAAATATTAAATATCATAGAAATGTTAATAACATAGAAATATTAAATATCATAGTCATTCAATAAAAGAATAAAAGACTTCATAAAAATATTTTAAGATAGGGGCGCCTGGGTGGCGCAGTCGGTTAAGCGTCCGACTTCAGCCAGGTCACGATCTCGCAGTCCGTGAGTTCGAGCCCCGCGTCAGGCTCTGGGCTGATGGCTCAGAGCCTGGAGCCTGTTTCTGATTCTGTGTCTCCCTCTCTCTCTGCCCCTCCCCCATTCATGCTCTGTCTCTCTCTGTCCCCCCAAAAATAAATAAACGTTGAAAAAAAAATATTTTAAGACATATCAAGATAGTAAATATTTAAGATAGTTCTTTGAGACCAGGAGACCCCAACCTGTTAACACTGGGAAGACAGGAGAAACCACATTGAAGAAGCGATTTTTGAGGCCATCCTTGAAGAAGGTGACAGCCATTTACATTCAGAGAGGTAAATGTGGGGGCCAGGGGAAGAGCACTCCAAGTGGAGGACAGCACATACCAAGGGCCTGAGGTTACTGAGGTCACAGAGTGTTTGGTGCAGGCAAAGAAGTGGAGAAAGCCAGTGCAGCTTTCGAGCTGGAGGAAGAGAATGGTGAGATGTGGAATGGGGGTGGGTGGGGGAGGGGGGCTCTCAGGAACAGGAAAATAAAACCTACCCGGTAAGGGCTTCTGTGAAAATTAATGAGTTAAGGTAGCTAATGCACCTAAACTACTTAGAACATGAAAAACGAACAGCTATGATTAGGGGAGTATTTAATAATTTACAAACTAGAGTTGGAAGCCCTTATTTTGGAAGACACCAGAATTTCTGTGGCCAGGGTTGCTCCCCACCTGAAGCTCAGAAAATAGCATTGGCGTCACCCCCTCAGGCCCCACCCCCAGGAGGCACCCCCAATTCCTCTTTTCCTTGGAGCTCGCATTTGATCCATAGCTCTACTGCCCACAGACCTCTTTAACCACTTCACCTCGCCCATCTCCACTACTTACACCCTAGTATCCATCCCAGACTTGGGGCAACTTTCTAAGATGAGGGTTTACATGCCGGACATTTGTCACGTTCAACACATCCAAGGGTGGGGACAAGGAACTCAGTCCTGGGCAGAGGGGGAGCTGAGGTTCAGGGGTACCAGAAGCCTCTGCCAATGCCATGGGGAGCTCTGGATGGCTCTGGATGGCTCCAAATTGAGGCAAGAAGACCAGGCTTTTGCATTCTACTCGTCAGAGACCAGTCACTGGCTGCAGGCCGTCGCGGAGTGAGACAATCCCCCAAGAGGGGGCAGCCGGCCCTCTTTCCAGCTGGAAGGATGAATGTTCGGGCCAAATGCCTCCCCTAGAAGGTGAGCTCCCAGGGGTCTGGCAAGTCGTCTTGTTTCCCAAGGTGTCTCCAGGGTCCAGAATATTAGGTGCTTAAAAATATATGCTCACTGAAAGCCAATTATTAGTTTATAATTCCACCGATCATTTTGAGAAGTGGGAGTGGGATATGAGTTTCTCACGGGATTATTGGCGGGATTATAAAAGGAAAGAGCATAAGAGAGGACAGAAAACAGAGGATATATATATATATATATATATATATATGGATATATATATATGGATATATATAATATATATAATATAGCATGTTATATAACATATATATACATATTATATAACATATATATACATATATATATGTTTATTTCTATTTATTTTAAGAGAGATAGCAAGCAGGGAGGGACAGAGAGAGAGGGAGACAGAATCCCAAGGATTCTGTCAGTGCAGAGCCTCACGCGGGGCTCGAACTCACCAACAGTGAGATCATGACCTGAGCCAAAATCAAGAGTCGGACACTTGACTGACTGAGCCACCCAGGTTGCCCTAGAGGATGTATTTTTAAGGAGAAAACCTATATAGTTTTATTACTCTTGCAGACATCATATGAAGGATTAATTTTTTAAGATTTATTTATTTCTTTTGAGCGAGAGAGAAAACGAGCTGGGGAGGCACAGAGGATCCAAAGCAGGCTCTACATTGACAGCGGGGAGCCCAATGCAGGGCTCAAACCCAATGAACTGTGAGATCAGGACGTAAGAGGAAGTCAGATGCTTAACCGACTGAGCCACCCAGGTGCCCCAACAGAGTTACTTTAAAATAGTCGTCTCAACTGTGGGTCTCAGCCTGGAGGACCAGGCATGTGGCTTTAATAAGTCTCCCGGCTGATTCTGTGTGGCCAAGATTGAGAACCGGTGCTAGAAAAGGTGAGAAGGGTAGACAATTGACTCTGACTCAGCAGAGATCCAACCGAGGAATAATCACGCGCCTTGTGAAGCATCACTTCCGTCCGGCCACAGAGGGGCTGCAGACGCCAGAACCAGCAGCATCCACGGGGCCAAGAGGCCAGAGTGCACAGACATTTGAGGTAGATTTGATCTTCATGGAATTTAGCAGTTCAGCAGCAGTGACCCATGTTCCCTGGTCCATTTGACACGGTGTCTGCTTTTATTTATCCTGAAGATAGTCGAGAAAAAAAATCACAAAGGAAATCAGTTGCACCTGTTTCTATAAATGATAACCGTGTCCTAGTTTTCCCAAGGCTGAGATTCACTTGCTGTTCCTTTTTCAGAGTCATCGCTGCTGTGAGTGCAAAATGTTTACACCCAAAAACAAACTGGACAAGATCGTTTTGAAGGTTTTCTTCGTGGAAGCACTCGGTTCCTTTTTTTTTTTTTTTTTTCCCTCTTGCTTTCTAATTTTAGGTATGTTCTGTCGTGTGGGGCTCAGGTCCGCCCTGGAAGCAGAATGCATTCCTGCCAAACAGGAGTTGTCTTTGTTAGCGTTAGAAATTCTTGGGGCAGCTGGGTGGCTCAGTTGGTGGAACGTTCAACTCTTGACTGCGGCTCAGGTCGAGGTCTCATGCTTCGGGCTCTGCGCTGATTTAGTGGAGCCTGCTTGGGATTCTCTCACTCCCCCTCTCCCCCTTCCTCCCTCCCCTGCCCTCTGGCTCTCTCAAAATAGGGAAATCAACTTAGAAAAGAAGAAATGATTTTTTTTTTTTATCGTGGTAGACATACAGAATCTAAACTGTACCATTTTATCTATTTTTAAGTGTGCGTCCTATACATTCACTTTGTTGGGCAGCCATACACGATCACCTCCAGAACCCCTTCATCTTCCCAAACAGAAATCCCTCAGACGAGTGGAATCGTGCAGTATTGGTCCTCCTGTGTCCGGTTTATTTAGCGCAATGTCCTCAAGTTCTTCCTTTTTTTTTTTGTCAGTAGCTCTTTTTTAGTTTTTATTTTTAGTTGTGGTAAGACACACGTAATGTAAGTTTTAGCATCTTCACCCTTTCTAAGTGTGTAGCTCACTAGCGTTAAGTAAATTCTCATTGGTGTGCAACATGTCTCCAGAACTTTCTCACCTTGAAAAGCGGCAACTCTCTGTCCTCGTGAAACCACCGCGCCTCACGCCCCTCCCCCCAGCCCCTGGCAGCCACCTGCCTTTGGACTTCCTGTCTCTGGGGATTTGAGTGCTTTAGAGACCTCAAGTAAGAGGCATCCTACGGTAGTCGTCATTTTGTGACTGGTTTATTTCACTTAGCATCATGTCCTGAAGGTTCATTCATGTTGTACAATGTGTCAGAACTTCCTTTTTAAAAAAAAAAAATTTCTTTTTAATGTTTACTTGTTTCTGAGACAGAGAGAGACAGAGGATGAACGGGGGAGGGGCAGAGAGAGAGGGGGACACAGAATCCGAAGCAGCTCCAGGCTCCGAGCTGTCAGCACAGAGCCCGATGCGGGGCTCAAACTCACGGACCGTGAGGTCATGACCTGAGCCGAAGTTGGACGCTCAACCAACTGGGCCACCCTGGCGCCCCTGGGCTTCCTTTTTCTAAGGCTGAATAACGTTCCCTCGTATGCACGCACCCCTGCGCACATCAGTGGACGCGGGCGGTTTCCACCTCTCGGCAGTTGCGAGTGAGGCTGCTTATTTGGTTGCACAAAAAGGTTAGTAACTCTTGAGTGGATTGCATGAGACCCGGAGCCACGATCCACGGCCGAGGCCACCCGAGAGGCGTCAAATCAGCATTTGCTGTTGGAAGCAGCCGATCACGTTCTGCGGGATTGTGATTTGAAGACTTCGGATCCTGGCCTAAACAGTCGGCTGTAACTCCGGGCTACTTCGGAAAGTCACCTGCAACCAGTCGAGGCCACTTCCCTCCGTGCCGGAATGTTCTCTGTGCACAAAGGGCCTTGCAGCTATAAGACTCTAAAGTAAAAATCAGTTTGGCGGCTATACCTGAGGCACTTAAGAATGGTAAGATTGGGGAAGGAGAAGGGAGAAATTCCAACGTCAGACCAAGCGCATGCACAAAGGAAGACATGAGCAAAAAGGGGAACAAAGATGCAATGACCGATTTTTATGGAGCACGTCAAAAACATTGGGAATACCAACTCCTGAGGCCTTATCTACAATGCCAGTGTCCCCAGACTTGAGGACTTGTTATTATTATTATTTCTTTCTCTCATTTGCTGGCACCTGACCCGAAATGGGGCGAGGCAAATTAGGATCCCTCTTCATTATGCTTCGGGTGGCTGTTCACAGTCTTGGCCACAGAAACGTTAATGAGTTTCATTAGGGGGTACAGTCCTACACCCCGGGGGCTGGTGCACTACATATATCTTTGCACTGTATTACCTTCCCCAAATCTGCAGACTTCTGACGCCTGAAACACATTTGGCCTTAAAGGCTGTGTGTGAGAGACCGTGGGTCTGTTCAGCACACCCAAGGGGCAGAGAAAAAAATAGCTACCGAAAATGACTTAGCAAAGGAGGCGCTTGGATGGCTCTCGGCAAGCTGTGTTATCTGCCTGGTTCTCTCTTTGGGAAAGGAAACAACCTAGTGATAATGAGATACGCTGCCTTGCTTATTTTCCGGAGGAAAAGGCGTCAGATGGGAGTTGTGTTCCTGTGGCACCGAGCCCTGAGCAGAAGCATTGAAGGAAGGGAAAGAGCAAGGAAACAGAGCTGGCCCCGGAGTCCTTCTGTGTGTGGCCCCGCAGGGACCCACCGTGGTCCTTCCAGCCCCGCGGCACCTGTGCCCACGCCCGCGTGTGCGCGCCCTCCTGTGTGTGAGCGTGCAGGCGTGTGTGCATCGGGGGGCTGGCGAGACCTTTCCTTTGGGGATGGGGAACAGAGCAGGCGCTGTGGACATGGAGGTGGGAGAGAGAGGGGAGGACCCGCGACTCATGACTGTTCTGGTGAGACGTAAAAACGTGGCAGGCCGACGCAGAAAAAGGGAGGTGCTGAGTGTGTGTGCACCTGTCGGTCGCCGTGTATCCTCTGCTTGCAGACACGGTCAGCGTCTGAAGCCAGATGCGAGGAATGCCCAATACGCGCCCCCCACACACAGACTAATTGTGTTTCAGCCCCGTTCTTTCACCGTCTGCATCAGCTTCCGATGACAAACCAGGGCGCTGCCTGTCTCAGAACCCAGGCGAAAGTTTCAAAGCTGAGGACCACGAACGACGAGAGCTCTGTATGCTGAAGGAAAGTTCTAGGGGCGCGAGGGTGGCGCAGTCGGTTAAGCATCGGACTCTTGATCTCGACTCAGGCCATGATGTCACGGTTCGTGGGTTTGAGCCCCGTGTCGGGCTCTGAACTGACAGAGCACAGAGCCCTGCTTGGGACTCTGTCTCCTCCTGCCTCTATCCCTTCCCCGCTTGCCCTCTCTCTTGCTTTCTCTAAATAAATAAATTAACTTAAAAAAAAAAAAAAAAAGAAAGAAAGAAAGTTCTAGACTCATCCATGTGGTTAAAATACGGCTAGGTCGGTCCGATAACCACGACCCCAGGCTTAACGAGGGGGCTGGGGTTTTCTTGAGGAGAGGTCTTTGAGAGGAATTCATGGGCACAGAGTAGAGGGGTGGCCCCTCTCCACGGCAGAGCAGAGCGGAGACAGTGCCTCCCCCTGTGCCCCTGCCCCCCACCTCCTCAAGCAGGTAGGGGAGCCCCCAGACAAGGCGTCATAGACTGCCCAACAGTCACTGAGCTGGGGAAACAACCCCTATGCCCAGCCCATGCCGCTCCCAGGGCAGACAGCTCTTGAGAGTGTGCGACCTGTGTCCCTGGGAGTTTGGGGTACTCCTGAAGAGGGAGACTGGAACCAGGTAGGAGAGGGGAGAGAAGGCACCAGCGGAGGGGGGGGGGGGGAAGGAATGTCCCTGCGGAGGGAAATCAGGCCCACGTCACCCTGAAGGATCCCACCCGAGAGACGTTTTAACCAAGGCTGTGGGTACATCGTAGGTCCAGAAACTAAAGGAAAGGTCACAACAGACTAGCCCAGCAGTACAGCTCACACAAGGGAAAAGCAAGGATTCGAAAGTCTTTCAAAACCGAAGCCCTTTGCCAGACAAGTGGGAGCACGAAGGGCACCTCCAAGCTTAAAGGCCCTTTTGCCTCTTGTCTTGTGCCCCTCTCCCGTCCCATCCCAAACCTGGAGGAGGCAGAGGGTGTGGGGAGGGGCTGAAGTTAAAGATCAGACCAAGCTCCCCCTCCTTTCCTTAATTCCCACCCCACCCCACCCCCTGGCCAGGCTGTGGGCGGGGCCCGAAGGAGAGGGAGACCGAGGTCGCTGGTTGCCCCTGCTGAAGGCTGTCCCTCTAATGGTCTTTCCCGGGTTGGGGTACGGAGTGCTCCCTGGATCTGTGGATTCACGTTTTCCATCCATCCTGGGAGAAGAAAATTCTCTCTTTCTTCTCTCTGTTCTTTCCTCCTGGAATTCTGACTAGATGTCTCATCCGTATCTGTTATCTCTTTCATATTTTCCACATCCTTAACTTCCGGGTGATTTCTTTGGGTAAAAACCTTAGCGTCTGACTCTTTCTCCAGTTCTGTCTAATCTGCTATTTGACACTTTTGCTGAGTTTTTATTTCAGTTGTTATGGCACTTTTTTCATTCGAGGATTCTGATTTTTTTTGTAACTTTTTAAATGTTTATTTATTTTTGCAGAGAGAGAGAGACAGAGCATGAGTAGGGGAGGGGCAGAGAGAGGGAGACAGAACCTGAAACAGGCTCCAAGCTCTGAGCTGTCAGCACAGAGCCCGACACGGGGCTCGAACTCACGAACCGCAAGATCATGACCTGAGCCGAAGTCAGACGCTCAACCGACTGAGCCACCCAGGCCCCCATCTCGAATTCTGATTCTTAAAAATCCCCTCTTATTATTCCTGATCATCCCTTGCTGATTGAGCTTTGTGGTTGAATTTATTCCCCTTATCACTCGTACGTAGCTCGTCTCGTCTGTATTCTCTGACAACTCCGATGTCTACGGTCCTTGGCCAGCTAAATCGGCTGCCTCTTGTTCCTGTTGACTGACTCCCAGTGCCTTGCTCTCTTGTGTCTGGTTATCTTGGGCCGTGAGCCCATCGCTTGATCTTAATCTGCGTCGATACTGTGGGCCCACACTGGGGCGTATGGAAGCTCTCCTGCGGTGAGTATTTGCTTTGTCTTTGCTCAATCTACACGGAGAGCTTCAGAGATCTCTCTGATCTTCTGTGAGACAAGAGTATGTCTGTCGTGTCTTTTCCAGGCTTCTGTTGTCTCCCAAGAGGAGACTTCTTCGCCCTCTTAGGCTGTTGGCCCAATTGACCTTTTTAGTCACTATTTACAGTCACAGAGAAGTGTTTTACACGTACGTATACATCTTAGCACAAAATCCTAGCAACAAAATCATGTTGTTTGCTATTGTTTCTTGCTGCTACTTCCCGTGATTTGGGGGCAAGTGACTTAACTTTTGGAAGCCAGAGATTCCTCATCGGTAAGTGGGAATGTCCATACCCGTTTTGTAGAATGAATAATAAAACAGCCCGAGTAAAGCAGCTGGCTCGATGCCTGGTTGGTTGAGCGTCCAACTCTTGACTTTCGCTCAGGTCATGGTCCCAGGGTCGTGGGATCGAGCCCCGTGTCGGGCTCCGTACTAAGCATGAAGCCTGCTTATGATTCTCCCTCTCTCTCTCTCAAAACAAAAAACGGGGGCACGTGGGTGGCTCAGTGGGTTAAGCGTCCGACTCTTGGTTTTGGCTCAGGTCGTGATCTCACGGTCTGTGAGTTTGAGCCCCGCATCAGGCTCCATGCTGACAGCACGGATCCCGCCTGGGATTCTCTCCCACCCTGTCTCTCTGGCCCTCGTCTGCTCTGTCTCCTAAAATAAACTTAAAACAAAACAAACAACACAACTCTGCAGAGTCTAGTGTCATGGAGCAGGAAGCAGGGCTTTAGGGAGGCAGGGCACGAGTCTGAAGACCAGGTTGGGCGTCAAGGTCACCAAGGAGGCGTTGGGGGCGTTGTCCCTGGCTGCACAGCCTGCAGTCTCCGTCATGTGTGCCGTGCTGTTTTCCCACCACCTGGCCAGGTCCCCCAGCTCAGCGTTGCTGGGGCGTGGGCGCCAGTAAGGCTGGGTCAGGAGCCAGGGAGCAGAGCAGACGCCAGGGAGGCTCCTGCGGTAAGGAGGGCACTGGGTATGCTCCGGGGGTCAAGTAAGCTTGAAGAACCAGGAATGTCAAATGTCAAGGCAGCAGAAGTCCACAGCCCAGAATGCCGAAGGTCGGCATCCGGGGAAGAGACCCCGGAGCCTCTGGTTTTCGGGCCAATATTCTCTGCACCGCTGGTGTATCTCACGGTGGGGTCGACCCTGTGACCGCCAAGGTGCAGAGCTGGGCAGGGTCTGCTCCTGCCGGGGCCGAGCTGTAGGAAGCCGCGTGCACGCCCGCCGCCTCTCTGGGTCCTGCCCTGCTCGCGCGAGCCCTGCCGTGTTGGCCTCACAGTATCCTGGGCAGACGGCACTGTCAGAGACTTGCACACGTGACCCAGGGGAGGCGACCAGGGCCTGGAGACTCCAGGGCTGATGGATTCTCTTTGTCGCCCAAGCAGGTCCACGCCAAGTGTGGACACCTCGGCTCTGGAATCGAGGTCTGAAAACTGGCAACAAGAGCGAGACCAAAAGCATGGTACGGACTTTAAGTATGGCCGGTGGGCAATCAGAAAGAGAGAAAATGCATGAGCATATTTGGAAATATAGTTTCCTTGCATTATGACAGAGGCACGTGAACCCCCAGCTCCGACAACAGGGGGGTCAGCTCTCTGGCTTTAACAAACTCAGATGAGCAGAGGCCAGGAGAGTAGAAATCCTGGGAATTAAAAATGCAAGAGTCAGCCACTCAAAAGCATCTCTCTAAACAGCTGGGTTTTAGCTGATTTTGTATATATTAGTATGTCTAGTTTCCATTTACTGTTGCTTGCATAAAACATTAAGGCCTTTTTTTTTTTTTCTTATGAAGCCTCTAAACTAATTTTCCGAAGACAATTCTAAAAGCCTTGTTCCCAAACGCTTAGGGGGAAACTGCCGACCAAGATAGTTATTTTGCAGAAAACAAGGTTCCTTTAGACCCGTATTGTGGCCTAAGTAGATGTTAAGCACCGTGGAGCTGAGGGGTGCAATGAAGGGGCCCCCTGTCCTCTTAAAGCTCATTATTTGGTGAAGGGGCTGAGCATAAAGCAAATAAACAAACAATCATTGCAATCGTGTACAAGTGCTATGAAGGAATTTTTTTTTTCTTAGAAGGAAAATTCTGTTAGAACAGAAGCTTGGGGTTGCTCCTGGGTGGCTCCGTCGGTTGAGTGTCCGACTTTGATTTTGGCTCAGGTCACGATCTCACGGCTCCTAGGATCAAGCTCTTCGCTAACAGCGGGGAGCCTGCGTGGGATCCTCTGTCTCCCTCCCTCTCTCTCTGCCCCTCCCCAGCTCGAGCTCTTAGCCTCCCTCTCAGAATAAGTCAGCAAACATTAAAAACCAAAAGGAACAGAAGCTTGACGATTCCATAAGCCCTACCTCTTCCGTATGTCAGGTGCCTTATACCCGCTCCGTCTCCCGGAGCCGTGACCCTGGTGGTAGGGTGGGCCGGTGAGTGGAGGAGACACGGAAAGCAGAGTTGAGAAGCCTGCATCGGAGTCCGGGACCTAAGACCGGACAGCGAAGTCAACTCGACACGGAGGCCGGTGTGGCCTGGCCTCTCGGTTGTGTCTTACGGTGGGAGTTCCTGCGTTTCTCTGGGCTTCTCTTTGGTCCATTCGCTCCCACACGCTGCGCTGGCTTCAGTGCTCCTTTGGGCCAAGAAAACCCTTAGGTTGTCTAAGTGCTAGGTTTCAAGAGGGGTTAAAGGAAATGTCAACAGCCCTGCAGTGGCCTGGAGTTGCCAGGTGTCACTCAGCACTTGGCAGGGGGCTGGCGGCCACTGCCAGCTCTGGGCTCACGGGCACCCCAGGGAACAGGCACCCACTGCTCCCAACCCAGGCCCCGTCTCCAGCCTAACTCGGCCATGTTGATGTCGCCACTGAGCAGCTCCCCTCCACCTTACGGCTCTGACTCACTGCCACGTCTCTGCTCTGTCCTCGCATCAGTGTCTCTGCGTCTTTTAAGATCCTGTGTTACAACATTCTAACTCTCCGGGACCCTCTGCCCTGCTTAGCCCTCACCGTGTATACAGGGTCAGTCTCGAGCAGAGCTTTCTGGGTCGAGTGCCCAGGGCCCCCTGCTACCGCCCGCTGTGCCTTTCTGTGAAATGGAAAAAGGTGCCCCTGCAGGGAAGACGATCACAAAGAGGACTGTCTCTGAGCGGATGAATTCAAAAAGGAGGCTCGGTCCCCAGGCTCTCGCACCTCTAGCCCGTGCATGGCTTTTTGCAGCTGAGCCCGTGCCCATTGCCCTCTGGGGATCGAGGCACGCCTGCACAGTCACTCGCGGCGGCCTTCGGGTGGGCGTCTTGGGTCCCATCAGCCTGACTCTCCTGAGGGGTGGTCAGGTGGTGATACCTGCCCTCTGGGTAAGAGAGCTGTGGGCACAGCAGCGACCCGTCCTCCCAACTGGGCTGTGGACTCTGTGACCCTGGGAACTGTCTGACCTTCAAGGTATCCTCCTCAAAGAAAGGGGGGATGAGCACCCTATGGACCCAGGGAGTACTGGATATAGTGTGACTCACCAATAAATTAATTAGCACCCTGTTCTGGGTTTTTTTTTTTTGTTTTTTTTTTTTGTTTTTTTTTTTTTTGTTGTTGTTGTTGTTTTTGCTGCAGTGGGAACGCATTTTCCATTCACCAGTAATGAAAAGAGGTATTCTTGTATTCTTTCCTCTTCCCCTGGGCTTTTGTTTTCAGAGTTGTGGGCTCCCCTGCCCTAGGGGACATCGACAGCTTTTCTGTTTCAGGCACGGTGGGGTAGGTGGCCCCCCCCCCCATCACCCTCGCCTCAAATGGCACAGCTCTTTGTTTGAAATAAGGGTTACACAGTCAAGGGGAGAATGGTGAGGGTGTTTAGGAAAGGAGACAGGTTTTGTAAGGTCCAAGGGAGACAGAGGCTTGCCCTGTGCTTCTAGCAATGCCTGGGGAGCAGGACCCGGATGCTGGAGGCTACGGCACCTTCATCTTGGGAGCCATGGTGAAGGTTCTTCTGCATGGCCAAGCGGGGGTGGGGGGAGGCGATCCCACCAGCAGAACTTTCCACTTCCAAATGGTGTGCGAAGGGCAAGACAGAAAACACAGACCACAGCGCACTGGGCCGGTGGCTGTGCTGCCGAAAGGAGACTGCACGCCGAGTTGCGGGTAGGTTGTTTGGGTTTATTTTAAACACACAGAGAATGCCTTCCTCTGGCAGCAACTGTAAACGTTCATAGCAACAGAAAAGCTAGAACCTAGAAGAGCTCTAAGCTGCGAGCAATCTATTTGTGTGTGTGTGTGATCAGATGTTCACATAAATGTTTCCAAAGGTCAGTGCCTCTTCTTACGGTTTTGACTTTTAGACAAGGACAGATGGCCGGCATTTGGGGTCATGTAGGTCCAAATTCATTTTAGAGTCAGGCGATTGACGCAGCTAAGTCTTTTCTCGGGGGGAAAAGACTGCAAGCCGTGAGCAAATTCTGACACCCCTGCTCCGTTTTTCCTGCCTGAGCACTAGACCCCAGGGAGGGGGAGGGGTGCCATGACACAGCATGGGGAACCATGGCGGTCGGATGAAACCTGGCCCCACGTTGTCACTCACTCCCCGCTTCAAGCGAGTGGTCACTTGAAGCCAACTATGGTTGGGTCTTTAAAAAAGCAATGGAGTGGGGCGCCTGGGTGGCGCAGTCGGTTAAGCGTCCGACTTCAGCCAGGTCACGATCTCGCGGTCCGTGAGTTCGAGCCCCGCGTCGGGCTCTGGGCTGATGGCGCAGAGCCTGGAGCCTGTTTCCGATTCTGTGTCTCCCTCTCTCTCTGCCCCTCCCCCGTTCATGCTCTGTCTCTCTCTGTCCCAAAAATAAATAAACGTTGAAAAAAAAAATTAAAAAAAAAAAAAGCAATGGAGTATTTCCTGCCCCTAGGGGGTCATGGGGCAGTTTGTATCTGCCTCACCTGCTTCTCCACCGCCGGCTCCGGGGTCCACACAGCATCGTGGTTTGCCTGAACCGCTTCCAAGAGCTCCCTTGCCAAGCCAGACATCCACACGGTGCCCATTCTCCACACTGTGGCCAGAGGGAACTTTCCAAGTTCACATGCGGTCATCTCACCAGACCCAATCTATTGGGAGCCCAATAGTGCTCCAATCTATCATCCTTTTCCATGGCTTCCCATGGATCTGGGCATGAGGACCCAAATGCATAATGGGGCTTACAGGACCCCGCAAACCTGCTTCATTTTGCTCCACAACCTACTTCGTTCTCAGAGCTCCATCCGTCATTCTCTTCCTTTCTCTAGAAAACACCAGAACTTCTCCCATCTTGAGCCATTTGCACGCACCATCCCTCTCCACGAATGCCTTCCCCACCCGTCTAATGCCCATTCCTCCTTCAGCCCTCTGGTCTAGCCCCCGCCTCCCTGGGCAGCCTTTCTGAACCTTTTGGACGGGGTCAGACCCTGTTTTTATCCATCACTCGTGCGAGATGTACCTCTGCTTTACGCATGCGTCACAGCCATGAGTGTGCATCGGGGATACGGTTTCATTAATGTCCTTCCCCCACAGACTCTGAATGCCACATAGGCAGGGACCTCCGTGAGCATTCAGAGCTCTATTTTTTGTTCACTGCCGCATCTTCCATGCCTTGTGCTGTGGCTAGAATAAGTAGGTCTTCTATACCTTGTCAGAGGAATGAATGAGCATAGAACCACCCGGCATTTATCAACAGATGGCCCATGAGGCACTGACAAGAAACCTTTGGATCCTACGGTCTGAAAACAAAAAAGGCCATTCGATCTCTAAGGACCTGTCGGGTCATAAAATCCTATGACAATGAGGATTTCTAGCCCAATGACCGATGGAAAGGAAAACAAAAGAAATAGGCTCTCAGCAGGGAAGAGAACAGAAAACATGGCTAAAAGGTGCTCTTTTCTCCCCAAGCTGTTTGTAGTGATTTCTGTCTTACCACTGAGGTCTAAGAGTATGTCTCATTTATCTTTATACCCCTGGTGCTCAGCATGTCACAGGCGGCAAATAGTAGGTACTCAATAAATGTTGAACGGAAAAGAGCAATTCATCCCTTGGAAATGAACACAGTGACATTATTCGCCATTATTGAGTCCGATTTTACGTTCATCATTGATCGTGGTCATTGAATTCTTTTATTGTGATTTCATTAACTGTTCAGCAATCAGTGGGCTTGTATTAACCTCCCGGCCTTTTTCATGTAATTGAACATAATGGCTTGCAAGGGTTTGCGATAACAAGGTTAGGAAGGTTCCATGCCCTCGATTTGATGGTCTGCAGTTGTGGTGGGCAGTGTGGGTGGGTTGGCACATCCCTGGAAAGTTGACTCTCAATTCCCCTGCACTGCCTGTCTGCTCAGCTCCTTCCTGCTCCCTCGGCTTTTCCCTCAGCTCAGCTCCCGTCCTGACGTTACGTCACGGATCGCGGAAACCCTTCCTGCCTGGATGTGCTCAGCTCCTCCCTGGGTCCTCAGCTTGGACTGTACTTCCTTCTGGAAGCCTTCTTGGACCCTCTAAGCCTGCGTGAGGCGTGGCTCCTCTGAGCTCCCAGCGCCTGTGGGTTCCCCCAGAACAGTTTTCAGCATTACTGTGTTACTTACCTCTGTACTCCCTTCCACCTCTAGTTGAGTGATGGCTGTATCTTAGCCACTGCCAAGTTCCCAGGACCTGGAAGAACGCCTGGCACACGGTAAGGACTTACGGAGGCTATCTGTTGACTCCCAGATGAACAGGCTCACTGACCTTGGGTGCAAGTCCCCCGGAACCTGGCTTTGTCTTTGGGGCCAGAAGTTCGGGACTAGCCTGGAGTCAAGGGCTGGCCTGGAGTTCTCCCTAGTGTATCTGCTTGGTTCAGCAGAAAGTGGCCTTTTTGTTTATTTCATTAGAAACCTCCTTTATGGGGCGCCTGGGTGGCGTAGTCGGTTAAGAGTCGGGCTTCAGCCAGGTCACGATCTCGCGGTCCGTGAGTTCGAGCCCGGCGTCGGGCTCTGGGCTGATGGCTCAGAGCCTGGAGCCTGTTTCCGATTCTGTGTCTCCCTCTCTCTCTGCCCCTCCCCCGTTCATGCTCTGTCTCTCTCTGTCCCAAAAATAAATAAACGTTGAAAAAAAAAATTAAAAAAAAAAAAAAAAGAAACCTCCTTTATAACAATTTTTTTTTATTTTGTCGTGTATACCTTGATGATTATCTGAATGCTTATTCCTACAATCATAATATAACAGAGAAAGTCAACAACGAAGACACAGAAACCAGTTAACTGTAAAATGTCATAGCAATTTTGATTACCGTAACCGTATATTCCCATAGCATTTCTTACTAGTTGTAACCAGATTTTTCTGCCTCCTTCTGCTCTTCAGGCCACAGAATACACAGTGTTTCTTTCTTCTCTCTTTTTAATTTTTTAAATGTTTATTTTTGAGACAGAGCGTGAGTCGGGGAGGGGGCAGAGAGAGAAGGAGACACAGAATCCGAAGCAGGCTCCAGGCTCCGAGCTGTCGGCACAGAGCCGGACGCGGGGCTCGAACTCACGGACCGCGAGATCATGACCTGAGTCCAAGTTGATGCTTAACCGACTGAGCCACCCAGGCGCCCCACATCGTGTTTCTAACAGTGTCCTCACCTTTTTAATGTCAAGGGGTGATGACAGGACGCATTTGTTTTTTTCACGTAAAAACATATTTCGTGTCGTTTGTAAAAGCTTTTGAAAATCAAGATGTGCATGGTTCACGGGCACACGAGCAAGAGGTGGGCCCCCTGGTGAGCGACACACTGCCTGCCGGGCCCCAGAGGACTCTCAGCCCTAGGATTCCTTCCGTCAATGCTACCCATCTTATCCGTGAGGAGGATCGAATGGTTTTCACCATAACACGTAGATCGGCCAGAGAAACAGATTCAAAACTCACTCTTCCAATCTCGAAAACGTTGTTATGGCTTCCCTGCCCTTAAGAAAAATTGACCTGTGAAAATCCACATAAAAGCATGGGGTTTGCACTACCAGAGATGAGCCTTTGAGGGCTCCTGGGGGGCTCAGTCGATTGAGCATCTGACTCGATTTCGGCTCAGGATCCTGGGATGGAGCCCCACACCAGGCTCCAGTGGAGCCTGCTTGAGATTCTCTCTCTCTCTCTCTCTCTCTCTCTCTGCCCCTCTCCCCAGCGCTCTTGTGCTCTCTCTGTCTCTGGAAAAAAAAAAAAGAGCCTTTGCATTTTCTGAAATTCTTCAGAACTTGAGGTGCATTGCTGTGTGGGGGCCTCAGGTAAGGAGGCTCGTCACTCCCTGGGGGACAGGTACTGAGCGCAGGACTCTGTGTGCAAGGACAGGGCCAGGCACGAGGCTGTCAAGCCCTGGAAGCCCCTTTCTGCTTTTTAGGGCGGGACATGCTCATACACACTGCAGAGAACCACGGAGGGATGGGAAAATGTGAAGCTCAGATAAGGGAAGGAAGCTCCCATCGCAGGAAGCCAGGGTGAGGGGGTGTCTCACGGGTTCTCAGCGTCTTGGTGCCATCCCCGCCCCAGGCCCTCCCCTGGATGGGCCATCCCTGCCCCAGGCCCTCCCCTGGATGGGCCATCCCTGCCCCAGGCCCTCCCCTGGATGGGCCCTCCCCAGGCCCTCCCCTCCCCCTGCCCTTTGGATGCCACGCTCCTGCCTACCCTCAGATGTTAGCAAAAATGCCATTTCCTTAGGCATCCTTTCTCGATGACAGGCCCGGACCTAACCTAGGTCCCCTTACTGGTCCCTCCCGGTATCCACCTATCCCAGAGTTGTGCCAGGTTGACGGAAGCCCGAGCAGTGTGACTGCTACTGGGATCAACCTTCCTGGAATGTGTTTTGCACCTGTCCATTCCCTCTACCATTGTTTGGCATGCTCTTTACTTTCCCCAAGGAGTTCACCACCCTCCCCGACCCCGACTAACACTGCCTCGTCCCTTGAGACAGGCCTTCAAGCAGCCCCATCTGTCTGTGTCACCCCGCTTAGCATAATGAAGCACAACCACGGTCTTCCGTGCATGTGTCTCCAGCCCCCTCGTCCCGTGAGCTCCGGCCTGGTCACCCAAGACCCACCACAGAGTCGGGGTTCTGTTACTATCCTTGGATGAATGACGTCATCCAAAGTCCTTTTGGATCGAACGAGAGCATGAAGTGCAAGGATGGGTCCTTGAAGGTCAAGCATGACCTTGACCACGGTCATGGCTAGTTTGTTGCAAAATTAAGACCAGAAGGCTGTTCCCATGCCTGTCCCGCTGTGTCTGTTGGCACTTAATTTCAGCATGTTTTAGTGTAACAACGTCGAAAGAGAGGCTTTAAATACCATAGACGTGTAATATAAATCTACAGCAGGCCCTAATGAGGACCCACACAAAGATTCATAATATGGATCTTTCTGAGCCCTAAGCCTAGCCCTACAGATTTGAGAACAGAGTGTTATTCAGGATTAGCGACCAGAGTGTAAATAAAAGTGCAGAACGTCCTCTCGGGCGAATTGTGAACTTAGGGTGCGAGAAGGGGAGCGTTCGTTCTCTGCTTCGTTTATCCACTAGCTTTAGAATCATTGAGTGTCTGTGATATACCCAGCACGTGTTAGGGGCATGCGGTCCAGGGACAGAAAGTGGAGACGGGGACAGATCACGTAAGTATGCGTGGTAAGCGCCATGAGCACGGTGAGGCCGGCACACAGATGGGGGGCACCCGGCGCTCAGTCGCTCTTTTTGAATAAATAAAACCAGCTAGAGGATCAGTTGGAGAGCCAGGATGCGCGTGGCGGGTGAGTGGCGGGGAACGAGGCTGGGCAGGAAAGTGGAGACTCGAGCAGGAAAGGCCTTAATGCCAGTGAAGCTGAGGTCTGGTGACTTGGGGAATCTCTGTCACTCTACTCTGCTCCCGAAGGTCCTAATGTTGGAGGATAATCTCTCCGTGTGTGTGTGTGTGTGTGTGTGTGTTTGCACGTGCGTGCATTTGCATGCAGGACGGAGTGGGACAGAGCGAGAATGCCAATACTGTCCCAGCTCAGTTTTACTATTCATGATAATTAACTGTTCCTCAGCAAAGCCTTACCAAACCATAAGGCCACACTGTGGAAGAACAATTAAATGGCCGGATGGTTCCAGATGCGCACCCTTCAATAGCCGGCACCTGCCGTGTTTGAACCTCATTCAGAGGGATTGAGACAGGCCTTTGCGTGGGGCAGGCATTGCATAATCCTCACAACATGTTTGTGGACATCCCAAACATTTCTCCCTTGCTTTAGATAACTTTTTTCCTTAAACAATGAGTACTCACTTAGAAACTAGTCTAACTGGAAGCTCATGACAGAAGTCACTGTAAACCCCGGTCTTTCTAAGGCAGACAAGGCCACGTCAGTTCCCGAAATCAGCTCTTTCCAACGGCTCTGCTTAAGGGAGAAAGTTTGTGCTCCGGGCTGGTCTTGAGTCTTATGCCGTGCCTTTCATGCCTTCTGTATTTTGGTTTGCTTTTATTTTCCCAGGTCCAGGGTGTGTCATATAATTTATTTCCAAATTCTGAGAAGCTTAATTTTTAAATGGGAGCAAAATTGGGGCGCCTGGGTGGCTCAGTCGGTTGAGCATCCGACTTCGGCTCCGGTCACGCTCTCGCGATTTGTGGGTTCAAGCCTCGCATCAGGATCTCTGCTGACAGCCCGCTTCAGATTCTCTCCCGTTCTCTTTGCCCCTTCCCCCGCTCACACTTTTTCTCTCTCTCAAAAATAAATGAACACATAAATAAATTGGAACAAAAATTTCAGGCACTGATTTCTAGCTTTCTTTTAAAACTCTTTTCTTGATGTTTTATTTATTTTTGAGAGAGAGAGACTGAGTGTGAATGGGCAGAGAGAGAGGGAGACACAGAATCCCAAGCCGGCTCCAGGCTCCGAGCTGTCAGCACGGAGCCTGACGCAGGCCTTGAACTCACGAGCTGTGAGATCATGATCCGAGCCAAAGTCGGATGCTCAACTGACTGAGCCACCTACGTGCCTCTGATTTCTTTGCGTTCTGACAAAGGTTACCTATATTCTCATGTCACTGTGATTATGTCTTTGGACAGTGGATGTTCTGGGTTTGCCTTTCCCTTTCATAGCCAAACAACATAACTCGCCGCCCTCCCCCTTCAACTGCACAGAACTCAATGCCCGCCCCCTTGTCCTGCGGCTTTCCTGGACAAGAGGCATTCACGTTGGGTGTCGTCGTACCTCTGGTGTCCCGGCTGAGTTGGTTTGCCCCATGTCTCTGTCATTTTGCCCTAACGTGTGAAAGCTGCTTGGACCTCCTGCATTGTAACGAAGGCCCGTTAACAGGTGGTCCGTTGGTGTGGCAAACTTTTATTCCAAGTTTGGAGATAATGGAGAATGATAATGAACAAACGAGTTAAACAATCAAACAAATGAGCCGAGAAGAAGGAAACAACCCGAATGAGGGAACAGTTGAGAACTCAGCCATCTTGATTGTTGGATGCTGGCTCTTCCCTCCATAAGAGTAGTTTCTCAGGCCACCTAATCAGATGGTTTTGCTCTTTGACGTTAGAGAACTTTCCCCCTGGTCCTCTGAAATGATCAGAGCCCCAACCATTTCCAGGTCAGAGGGCAACTAAATACCTCTGCTAAGGATTCTATACCCACTTCTAGTGTGTTTGGGTCCCTCCCCCCGACTCACCACCCCACCCCCACCCAACAAGCAATTCTCTGGCACCAGCCAGGTATCCTCGAAGCCAACTCAATTCTGACACCCATCTACCTGGAGACAACGTCAGATCCCACAGGGTAAGGGCTCAGTCCCACAAACCTGTCATCCACTTTATTTATTTTTATTCATTATTTTTTTTTAAATATTCTGGTTTGGTGTTTTACTCATAGTGGACTCTTTTTTTTTAATGTTTTATTTTATTTTTGAGCGAGAGACAGACAGAACACAAGCGGGGGAGGGGCAGAGAGAGAGAGGGAGAGCCAGAATCCGAAGCAGGCTCCAGGCTCCGAGCCATCAGCACAGGGCCCGACTCGGGGCTCGAACTCATAAACCGTGAGATCATGATCTGAGCTGAAGTCGGACGCTTAACCAGCTGAGACACCCAGAGGCTCCAAGCCTGTCATCCACCTGAAATGCCAGTTGCACAGTTCTGTGCTTCTGATGGCCATACATCAGAGACCCCCACCACCTTCTCCTGGGCTCACAAGACTCAGGAAACGAATTTACTCACTAGATTACTGGTGTATTGCAAAGGATGTGAAAAGATACGCGTCAACAGCCTGCTGAAGAGATCCGTAGGGCAAGGAATGTGGGAAGGGGCTTAGAGTTTCCACGCCCTCCCTGGGTCAGCAACTCCCAAATCTCCATGTGTTAACTAACCCCAAAGCTCTCCAAACCCTGTCCTTTTGGGATTTTATGGAGGCTTCATTCCAGAGGCACAACTGATGAAGTCAGAAGTCAGGGCCTTATGGAGGACACCTAAACACTTCTCTCTGGTGCTGGATGTCTGAGAAGACATGTGCATCAGACCACAATCCTCCGTGAAAACCCCAGACTCCAGGCAGAGACCAGGCTCTCTTTCCGGCTCCCTTCTGAGTCTCCCATACACTCTGCTGTATCTGTGCTCTCTCTCCTTCTTCAGTAAACTCTGCTCTCACTTCCTCCTGGCTTGCGTTTGGTTTCCATTCTGCACCAAGCCAAGGACCCTCTTGGCTGGTCCTGCGGAACCCCTTTGGGTCCTCGGACCTGGCCAGCCTGTATCACCTCTGAGGTCTGGACAGCCCCTGCAAGCCCACCTGTGAGCACAGCCCTCCCCTTGCTATAGGGAGGATTAGAGGACATTTATAGAGAGGTGCAGGGTGGCCAGACCTCCCGAATCCTAGTAGAAGAATTAAAATAAGATTTCAAGCAAAACACTAGTGACAAAGGCAATTGTCTCTCTCTTTTTTCTTCTCTGTCAGGAACAAGTACTTGCTGATTTATCTCTACTAATGATATTTGGGGTCTGGAGGACATCCTGGGGCTGTTGACAGCTCTGGTAATGATACGGTCTGAAGGTTTTTAAGTGTCATTATTCACTTCCTGTGAAGAAAACAGTTAAGGTCAATTATTCAAAATAAAATATATCGAAAAACATTCTTACTATCAGAGCAGAGGTGTGGCTAATGAAAATGGTTCCTATCACAGAAGGATCTCTTCCTTCCTTCTTGAAGCCGTAGAGTTTGGCCAAGGGAGATGAACGAGAGGGAGGTTCAAAGCCTTGATGGAGAGATGGGGCGGGGGGCAGGGGGGACACTTCCTCCGGGAAGGAGGCCAGGATGGCCCTTCTTCCAGGGCTGAGAGGAGGATGTTGCCCCAAACGACCCCATCTCCCTTTGCTCCTTGGAATGGGAGTGTGTGTGTGTGTTGGGAGGCAGGGAGGGGCGTTGGTCCTCAAGGAAGATGATGTTGCATCTGAGAGACAGTTGCCCCGGGACCAATGGATTCCAAAGAAGAAATCCCTTGTCAGGGGCTTATGTTGCTCGCCACTCTGCTGAGGGCTTCCCGTTCCCGTCATTGTGACAAGGCGACTCTCTAGGTTAGTTTCCTCATCACAGCAAGACACTTGTGCGACCTGTTCTAGGCAGAGTGAGCAGATACAGCGTCTGTGGGCTTGGCGCCTGCACTCTAAGACAGAAGGCAACACAGAGAGGCAGTGAGAATATGCCATATACAACCACCCTTCCTCAGTGGCCTCATCTCTGGGTAAAGATTCTGCCTGATCTCCCCACAGGGATGGCCACAGAAATAATACTAAGTACTCTCTAAAAGGGACAGGTCCTCTCTAGTGATGCTGTGCAAGGTTTCTCCTATAAGACTTGTACGACCTGCTGTGTTCATTTGAGGCATCCCACACAGCATTCATCCCTAGGGCCCCTGCTCCCTTTTCCATGCATCTGTGAGAAATGGAAGTGTAACCTACAGGGCCTTGGGCTTGACATGATTAGACACTAAGACCTAGGAGACAGATGTCCAGGGCTCTTGCACAGAAAGGTTCATCATATATAGACTCTGGAGAGTGGGAACCTTGTCTTCGGTTCCAGCTCCAAGCAGAGAAAGGATGAGTTTTATCCCCTTCAGAGTAGAAACTGCCGGTCGTGGCCAAAGGGACCCATGGGCAGACCCAGGGCGCTTGCATGAGACTGGGACACACAACCTAGGGCATCGCTAGCCTTTGGAAGCTCGCATCCAGGCAAAACAAAGCCTTCCTTAAAACTCAATTAGGAAAGGGGCGCCTGGATGGCTCAGTCGGTTAGGCATCTGACTTCGGCTCAGGTCATGATCTCGTGGTTTGTGAGTTCGAGCCCCGCGTCGGGCTCTGTGCTGACAGCTCGGTGCCTGGAGCCTGCTTCCGATTCTGTGTCTCCGTCTCTCTCTCTCTCTCCACCCCTCCCCACTCATGCTCTGTCTCCCTCTCCTTCAGATATAAAGGAACATTAAAAACATTAAAAAAACAACTCAATTAGGAAAGACTCAGTACTTCCAAATTTTACAGTAAGCGAGCATACAAGCAATTATGCAGGTTTAGTAATTAGGGCACAGACTCCAGGAGCAGGTATCTTGGCGTGAGAGCACCTAGAGATACAAAATCAAGGGTCCAGACTGGGTTACAACTATTTCTGCAGCCTTAGAGAGGACTGGGTATCAGAGGTGGAACGGGAAACAGTATTTACAATGCTCTGTAAGCATGTCACCTGTCAAATCTCCCTTAATGCCCACCACATACGAGGTGGGTACTCTTTTCTTCTTAACTGAGGCAGACACAGGTTACCCAACCTGCCCTAAATCTGGAGTCAGTCTGGATATGACAGAAACTGTCTGAAGACTAAGACGCAGACAGTTTCAATGAGTCCCCTCACTGTCTCGATTAGGGAAGTGAGAGACGAGGCGGGGGACCTTCTAGGCACAGCTACAGAATGGGTCGTGGATGGAGAGACCCAGCAGCAGTATTTGAATCAAGTATTTGAGCATTTGAGCTCTGGTCTGCTGGGTTTCTGTAGTAGCTTTTCCTTTCTGATGCACCACATAATGTCCAAATTATTAATGGTATTTCACCAGAATTTGGTACCAACGGGGTTTGCTTCCTCTCCCCGCTGAAGAGAAGCTTATGAACTTCCACAGCCTGAAGCAGTTTCCATTCGACTGGATCCTGAGTCCCTCGCTCCCTGTCCTGCACGTGACCTTCCCATGGGCGCCTGAAAGCTGTGGGTCGGTGATGTTGACAACTTCCGGCCAGGATGCATCAACGGATTCCCACCGCAATGCACACGGAAAAGTCCCCTGGGGCCTGGAAGGAATCGCCTCGCGCCATAAAGTTTCTTTTTCTAACTCAGAACAATGTAGAGAGCAATCAAGGTCTGGGGAGAAGGCCATTAGATGCCATCCCTCCAAGGCTGGCGCGAAGGCGTCTGGTCTGACAGCAGCCGGTGTTTATCGCGAGTTTCAGGCAAGTCTGGGCTCGTGTGGCCATTTATAGCTCAGGCTGCCAGGGGCCTATTTCTGTGACAGAACAAGGGGTCTCCTGGGACAGAGCAAACCCAAGGGAAGGGGTTCCATGTGCAAGGATGAGGATAACTGCCGGGCTGTTGGGGGCACAGCGGGGCCGCTACCCCCCCTCTGTCCTCTGGCCTGACCCCATGAACTTGTTCCACGCTGAGCCTGGGAAGCAGGTGTGGGCAAGACCAGGAAGAAAAGCCTTCCCCCAAGTCACGGTGAATCGGGGGTACCAACACAGGAAGAACAAGGCTCCCCGCACTGGCGAAGATCCCAGTCTGATCTGATGCACTGGAGACTCCGGAACATTCTACGCAACGGCACTGGCGATCCAGAGGCTTTGTGTTTGCAGCGAAGGCGCCGATGGCAGCCCGGTGCCGACCCAAGGGGCGGGGCATCCGCAGGAGCTGTGACTGTGATGGGAGGTGCTTTACCAGGTGACCTTGCAGGGGCTCTTGTTGGCCTTTTGGCACGGGCGTAGCATCTGAGGCCCCAGCGGCAGCCACTGTAGGCATTCCCCTATGACAGGAGAAAAATGGCGTGGGGTGAGGGGAGAAGCCATGCTCTGTGTACAATTTCCGTGACCTTGATTTTGACCCCGGGCTTGGGGAAACCCACACGCTGTAGTAGTCTAAATCCACAGGTGGAGGGAGCATTCTTTTCTCCCCTGGCTCCAAGTGAGAGTGGAAACCCCACAAGACCAAGCTACAAGGGGCGCTCACACCTCCGTAGGGTATCAGCAGTTTCAGGGACCCCTTTCTGGGGGTAACGGGGGTAAGACTAAGACACGTGCATGCCGTCAGCAAGGCAATACCAGGGGCAGGATAACTTATCGTCCCCTCCAGCCAGCATTCTTCATGTACCTGTTCAGCATTCCCTTGGGAGAGAGAGCATCGCGTGAGGCATGAGTAAGCAGGTGTCACCGCTGGCAGGAGTCAGCACCCCTCGTGCGGGTGGGACAATTCTCCACGTTCCCAAAGGCCCCTAGGGGGGCAGTATCACCCTGTCAAGAACCAGCGGCAAACACTGTTGAGCAGAACAGAAACTCTGCAGGTGACAGGTCTCCCCCTCTTACAGGGAAGCCTCTTAAACATCCGAAGAAGTCAGAGCTTTTGGAGGTCTCGCCCCCCTCCCCCAACGTGATGTAGGAAAACACTCCTTCAGTTCATACCGAGTGCGTGCTTCAGTTAAGAGCGGGTCTGGAAAGTCAAATTTTCTCTGTCTCATCACACGCAGTGCAGCCTCATTGAGCCTGGCTGCCTGGCGGGGCTCCCTTTAATCTAGCTCTGGGGGGTATTGCTCCCCGATCAGCCAGAAGGTGCTTTCTGGCTAATTTTCCGCTCGCTTGAATTCTGCTTACTGATTTGTGAATCCGCGGCCTCACCCTCAGGTTTTGGTTGAGGACACACGTTGTTAAAGTCATCCGTTCGCCCTGTGTTCTCCTCATCTTCCTTCAGTGTTTCCACCGTCACCCCCGTCGATCACCTCTGTATAAAAGAGTTCCCTCGAGGGGCGCCTGGGTGGCGCAGTCGGTTGGGCGTCCGACTTCAGCCAGGTCACGATCTCGCGGTCCGTGAGTTCGAGCCCCGCGTCGGGCTCTGGGCCGACGGCTCGGAGCCTGGAGCCTGTTTCCGTTTCTGTGTCTCCCTCTCTCTCTGCCCCTGCCCCGTTCATGCTCTGTCTCCCTCTGTCCCAAAAATAAATAAACGTTGAAAAAAAAAAAAATTAAAAAAAAAAAAAAAAAGAGTTCCCTCGAGTTCAGCTTCATAAGCCCATTGACTATTTGATTTTGTAGGAGATATTGATTCGATACTGATTCCGTAGGAGATATTGATTCGATATCGATTCCGTAGGAGATATTGATTCGATATCGATTCCGTAGGAGATATTGATTCGATACTGATTCCGTAGGAGATATTGATTCGATACTGATTCCGTAGGAGATATTGATTCGATACTGATTCCGTAGGAGATATTGATTCGATACTGATTCCGTAGGAGATATTGATTCGATATCGATTCCGTAGGAGATATTGATTCGGTATCGATTTTGCTGTACCTACTGCACTAATCGATTCCGAAAACAAGTTTCTAAAGCGAACACATGTCTCTCGATGCTTGTCCTCCTTTGGGGGCTCCCCGATACCTGTGTGACAGAGGTCTGAATTCTCTGTCTTGATATTCAGGCCTTTCGTGACCAAACCTCACCTCTTTTTCCACCGTCCTCCCCATGATTCCCTCCCATGTACTTTGCCGTGTACCCACACTGAAAGTGATGAACATTCCAGGATGGCAATAAAAACCTCTGAGAGACAGACACCCAATTATCCAGCAGGCTCCCGAGCATTGAATTTCCTGATCCATCTGGGAAAACAATGATGTGGTAGCTCTGGCCCAGCTCATAGTACTAAATACTTACCAATTCAACAGGCATCAGACCCAGTGCCCCGTTGAAACCATCCACAGTCTCCTCACGGCTCAGCTCCCTCCTATCACCATAGCAGCCCACACCCAGTAACAAACAGTGAGGATCTCTGACAAGAGAATGAGGACATTACACTTCAGCGTTCGGGGACCCCTGGGTGGCTCTGTCGGCGAAATGTTCCACTTTGGCTCAGGTCACGATCTCACGGTGCGTGGGTTCCAGCCCCGTGTCAGGCTCTGTGCTGACAGCTCAGAGCCAGGAGCCTGCTCTGGATTCTGTGTCTTCCTCTCTCTCTCTCTCTCTGCCCCTCCCCTGCTCTCTCTTTCTCTCTCTCAAAAATAAACATTAAATAAAATTTAAACTTCAGTGTTGGTACTCTACAGGCTCATGTAGCTGCCTAGTTTTTCTCTCCTCAGCCTCTTGTTACGCTGTGATACACAACCTGTAAAAGCCCCGTCTGAGTTAGGACAGAGAAACTTCCCTGTCTTCCAGGCTGCCCTTGCTGGAGTCACAGAACCTCCCCAGGCTTAACAAGTGCAAACCTCAGCAAAATGTATAACATGAGAGTTTGTAATCATTGGGCAACAGGTAGCACGGAGCAGTAACCTCTGAGAGAAGGGAAGGAAATAAATGAGTCTTACCGTGGCCTCAGTTTATTGCCTGTAGAGTTTCCAGGCTGATGTTCAGAGATGCCGAGTCCGAACAGAGCTTGACATTTTGGCTGAGTTGAGCAGACAGAGTTCAAAGTTTAGAGAGGCCAAATTCTAGAATTTTCAGGGCAAAAGACCAGAGAGGAGGGAGCTTCACAGAGAGCTCCAAAAATCCGAAGAGGGGGCTTGTGGAGTACGTGGATGAGGGCTTATCTGTGTGTGTATGCAAGGACACTACCTGAGGCCAGGAAAAGAACCATCATAAAAGAGTGGGGGTGGGGCGCCTGGGTGGCTCAGTAGGTTAAGTGTCTGACTTCAGCTCAGGTCACGATCTCACCACGGTCTGTGGGATTGAGCCCTGGGTCAGGCTCTGTGCTGATAGCATGGAGCCTGCTTGGGATTCTCTCCCTCTTCCCCCTCCCTCTCCCCCACTCTCTCTCAAAATAAATAAACTAAAGAAGAACAAGAAGATGAAGAAGAAGAAGGAGGAGGAGGAGGAGGAGGAAAAATGTGGGCAAAAAAAATCAATGGAGATCCCACAAGGCCAGGAATAATTTGTGTTTCCATCAGCCAGGATGGAAAGACCTCATACAGTGGATATTGAGTAGAGCCTTCAAAAGATATTGCCTCAGTGGTGGGACCAAATTAGCCCTAGATCTGCCCTCACAAAAGATGAAAGCCAGCCTTGAGAGAATTAAATCGCTCCCCAGAACAAACTCCAACAATATACAGAGGTAAACAACATAACCCATAAAATTTGTACTCTTTAGTATACAATAAAAAATTATCAGGAATGCAAAGAAGCAGGAAAATGTGACCTATAACTACAAGAAAAAAATAATAATATAAATAGTTTTTTTTAACAGACACAGATATGATGGAATTTACGAAACAAAACAGATAAACATAAGGGAAGGGAAGCAAAAATGAGATAAAAACAGAGAGGGAGACAAAGCATAAAAGACAAATACGAAGAACAAACTGAGGGTTACTGGTGGGGTGTTGGGATGGACCAAATGGGTGATGGGTATTAAGGAGAGCACTTGTTGGGGTGAGCACCGGGTGTTATATGTAAGTGATAAATCACTAAATTCTAGTCCTGAAATCACTATTACACTGTATGTTAACTAACTTGAATTTAAATTTTAAAAAATGATAATAAAAAGACACAGATATTAGAATTAGCACACAAGGATATTTATCCGACTATTATAAATATACTCTTGGGGGCGCCCGGGTGGCTCAGTCGGTTAAGCGTCTGACTTTTGACCTTGGCTCAGGTTATATCTCAGGTTGGTGAGATCATATAGTAGTAGAAATATTTAAAATGAAAGCAAGTGAAAAGATTATAAAAAAAAAACTGAAAAAAGCATCAGTGAGCTGTGAGATCATATCAAGACTTGAACACATGTATAACTGGAGTTATATGGGGGGGGAGCAACCAGAGTGAGAAAGAAAAAAAATATTTGACTAAATGATGACCAAAAAGTGTCTACATTTGATGAAAAATATAAACCCACAGACAGTTATCTCAACAAACCCCAAGCAAGAGGAACATGAATAAAATGACACCAAGGTATATCATAATCAAACTGCTTAAAACAAATGATGAGGAGAAAGTCTTAAAAGCAGCCAGAGAAGGCCTATTACATAAAGGCCCTGAAGACTTATCAGAGATCATGCAAAGCAGAAGACCACAGAGTGAACGTCGTTCAAACACTGGAAGAAAAACTGCCAACATAAAATTCTATACAAATTCTATACAAATTCTAAACAAAAACGTCTTCCACAAAATGAAAGTAAACTAAGACTTTTTCAGACACGCCAACGTTGAGAGAATTTATCCTCAGCAGACTAGCATCATAAGAAATGTTTAAAGGACTTTTTTAGGTAGAAGGAAAGCGATCCCAGATGGAAATCTGACATTATGCAGAAGAATGAAGAGTGATGGAAATGGTCAACATGTAGGTAAACGGAAATATACATTTCCCCCTCATCTTTCAAATCTCTTTAAATGATAATGGACTGCTTCAAGCAGAAGCGATAATAATGTATTATGGAGTTTATAACATATGTCGACTTAGAATGCAGTGCAATAATGAGAGCACACAGGCCCAGAGGGGGAAGTGGATGCAGACCGTCTTAAGGGTCTTAAACCATACGCAAAGTGGCATAACATTATTTGCAAGTAGACTTGCAAATAACTTTGAAACGTTCAAGTAACTTTGATAAGTTAGAGATGCGTATTGTAAACCCCAGAGCAACCACTAAGACAAGACAAAACAAAGAGTTATAACGAATAAACTCGTAACAGAGATAAAATAGGATAGGGACATGTTCAAGGTCATCAGTACTTAACATCCATATATCAGGGAGGAACAAACAGCACTCCAGAGAGAACACGGGGACCTGTGTCCACTTATGTAACTGTAGCCAGGTCATGAAATGCAAATGTCCAAGGTATTCTAAGATAAAAGATAATGTCGATGTCAGTGGCACCACCAATCTTAGATAAAGACACAAATGTTGTTAGAGAGTGCTATTATCTGTCACAAAAGGCATCATCCAAAGACACAAAGAGGGAGGCATCCAGGCCGAATCAGTGAGACAGGTGTAAGATATTGACTCCACGTTTTGCCCTTCAGCTGAGGACTCAACCTAATTTTTTTTTAATGTTTATTTACTTTTGAGAGAGAGAGAGAGACAGAGCATGAGCAGGGGAGAGCAGAGAGAAAGAGAGAGAGAGAGAGAGAGAGGGAGAGGGAGACACAGAATCTGAAGCAGGCTCCAGGCTCTGAGCCATCAGCACAGAGCCCGACGCGAGGCTTGAACTCAAGAACCATGAGATCGTGACCTGAGCCCAAGTTGGACACTTAACCAACCGAGCCTCCGAGGTGCCCTGTTGAGGACTCAATCTAGATCAACCCAATTCCATTTTGAGAATTCTTTTTTTTTTGTTCCCAAAGATATATCCTCTTTGTTTTGAAGGCAGAGAATTCTTTTTAAAACCTCTATACTATGACGGTCTTGTACTTTCCCAAGTCAACATATTTTCACATGTTCTTGTCTTTCCTCTGCCTGCAACACCTTTCTCCATGTTGTCTTCCTGGCAAAGTCCCGATCATCCCATAAGGTTCAGTTAATGAATCGCCTCTCCTGTGATACACTGCCTGCTCTCTGCAGGCGATTGCCACTGGGTTCCCATAGTGCCTGGAGCACAACTCCAGCTTAGCATTTATCACACAGAACTGTGTTTTCCTATGTATTTCCCCCCTGACGAGTAGGTCTCAAACTTTATCATGCACTAGAATTGCCTGCAAGGTTGACTGCCACCCCTTTCTCCAGAGTTTCAGATTAAGTCTGGGATGGGGCCCAAGAATGTGCATTTTTTAATCTAAGGGTGGGGGAGAGGCAGCGGGAGGGGGAGAGAGAATCTTAACCAGGCTCTAAGCTCAGCGCGGAGCCCGACACGGGGCTCCATCCCACGACCCTGGGATCGTGACCCGAGCTAAAATCACAAGTTGAACGCTCAACCGACTGAGCCACCCAAGAATGTGCATTTGTAACAAGTTTGCAGGTGACTACCTCAATCAAGACAGTATAAAGTGTTTACAAGACACGACCAATGTTTATATTTATCTTTCTATCTCTCACACCTAGTATGGTGCTGGCACAAAGTAGACGCTTCATATACATTTTTGTAGCTGAATACATTAATTCATTAAAATACAGTCTACTGGGGCGCCTGGGTGGCGCAGTCGGTTAAGCGTCCGACTTCAGCCAGGTCACGATCTCGCGGTCCGTGAGTTTGAGCCCCGCGTCGGGCTCTGGGCTGATGGCTCAGAGCCTGGAGCCTGTTTCTGATTCTGTGTCTCCCTCTTTCTCTGCCCCTCCCCCGTTCATGCTCTGTCTCTCTCTGTCCCAAAAAAATAAATAAACGTTGAAAAAAAAAAAATTAAAAAAAAAAATAAATAAAATACAGTCTACTAGCACCCTTAGAAATCATTATTTGCCAAATAACCCTGCGCGGCAGAGTACCTATGTAAAAAACAACAAAGAAATATTGAAGTATTTATTATTTACACCTGGTGATATTCCTCTCCCACAAAATAACTTTGAGACCGTTTTAAAAGTTAAAGCATTGGGGGCGTCTGGGTGGCTCAGTTGGTTGAGCGTCCAACTTCAGCTCAGGTCATGATCTCATGGTTCGTGAGTTCGAGCCCCACGTCGGGCTCTGTGCTGACAGCTCAGAGCCTGGAGCCCGCTTCGGATTCTGTGTCTCCCTCTCTCTCTGCCCCTCCGCTGCTCACGCTCTCTCTCTCTCTCTCTCTCTCAAAAATAAATGAACATTAAAAAAAAAATTAAAAATAAAACAAGTTAAAACACTGGTAAAACCAGACACTTAAAAATAAAAATTGAATAATAATCATAAAAGCAGTTTCAAGAAGTAGATAAGCAGAACACTGGGGTACATTTCTGAAACCAAAGACAAAAATTACCTCTGTGCTTCAGAACCTGAAGCGAAATGCTGAACACCTTGGGCGGCAAAGAGTTAAAAAAAAGAAGTTAAGGGAGAAAATTGTTCCGAGCGCTTTTAATTTATCGTCTAAAGGCGGAAAACGGGAGCCCGTGGTGATGTCCTGACATGCCTCTTAGACCTTCCAAAGAGTTTTGAAGAATGCACATCCAATTATTAAACATTATTAAATATAGCAAACATTATTAAGTAGATTAAATATATTAGCTCTCATATGCTGAAATTGGCCAGAGTGGTTCCTGTTTTCAACAGCTGCATCCTGTCGGGCGGACACCCACGAGCAGTAAAATATAACCCATGTAGCTGTCAGGGTCCCTGGGCTTCAAGAAGCCCACCGCTCCTAGGATCTTACAGTTTTTCCCTGAGCCTGACTGGTGGGCATTGTCCCTAAGGGACTCAACAAAGTTCAGTTTTTGAAACCTTCCTGTAGGGGCCCAAATGGGGCTCTGCCAAGCTATCTCCTTAAATGACATCTTGTTTTTTCTTTAAAAAAAAACTTTTTTTTTTTTATAACGTTTATTTATTTTTGAGACAGAGAGAGACAGAGCATGAGCAGGGGGAGGGGCAGAGAGAGAGGGAGACACAGAATCCGAAGCGGGCTCCAGGCTCTGAGCTGTCAGCACAGAGCCCGACGCGGGGCTCAAACTCACGGACCGCGAGATCATGACCTGAGCCGAAGTCGGACGCTTAACCGACTGAGCCACCCAGGCACCCCAACATCTTGTTTTTTCTAACCACAAATAGTATGTGGTAGAAAATACGGTATCACGGACGATTATTTCTGTTGTTAACCCCGTTCACAGGTGAGACCACTGAAGCTGAGAGCGGTTAGTGACGCCTCCATCGTCTCAAAGTTGGTGCTTCTCCGAGTCAAGGGGGGCCCGTTGCTGAGGCCTCAGCTGTAACCCTGTTACCCAGCGTCTCTAGAAAATGTCAGCTCCAACTGGGTTTCAACAGCATTGTATTTCTTGATCTAAGAACGCTGCCTATCTATTTTTATGTCTATATTTGCAAGCTTGACAAATGCCAGCATAAAAAAGAAAACACCCCAGGGCGCCTGGGTGGCTCAGTCGGGTAAGCGTCCGACTTCAGCTCAGGTCACGATCTCGCGGTCCGTGAGTTCAAGCCCCGAGTCGGGCTCTGGGCTGATGGCTCGGAGCCTGGAGCCTGTTTCGGATTCTGTGTCTCCCTCTCTCTCTGCCCCTCCCCCGTTCATGCTCTGTCTCTCTCTGTCTCAAAAATAAATAAACATTAAAAAAAAAAATTAAAAAAAAAAAGATTTAAAAAAAAAAAAAACACCCCATAAAGAGAAGTATATTTTTGAGAGGGGAAAAAAAAAATACTAATCAGGGCAGAGACCGAACTTGGTAAATTTTCAATAGTGGCTCTAAATACGGTATTATTAAACTGCTCGGCTCCTTTGAGAACAATCCTGTGCTGGGACACGGAGAAAACCCTGTTTACCATCATCTGCTATGCTCTCACACCAGGCGTCTTAGGAAGTGTCACTTTTTTTTTTTTTTTTAATTTTTTTTTTTCAACGTTTATTTATTTTTGGGACAGAGAGAGACAGAGCATGAACGGGGGAGGGGCAGAGAGAGAGGGAGACACAGAATCGGAAACAGGCTCCAGGCTCTGAGCCATCGGCCCAGAGCCCGACGCGGGGCTCGAATTCACGGACCGCGAGATCGTGACCTGAGCTGAAGTCGGACGCTTAACCGACTGCGCCACCCAGGCGCCCCGAGGAAGTGTCACTTTTTAACAAAAGCGTCGTCATCAATATCAGGTCAGGAGAAGTAACGGGTCATTAACTCTAGCTTTCAAAGAGACTGTGGAATTTTTGCCTCTGATATTCTACTCATAAGTGAATGGATATGTATTAGAAAGTAGACCAAGCATTTACTTAAAAGTTGTGTGTTTTCCATTGCTTATAAAATATGCGCGGTATTTGGGCCTTTCTATCGTGGTTCTGTTAAGGACAAAGAACAGATCCTTTCGTCTCCTCCCGTGAAAGCAGACCTCATGCGCAGAAGCAAGCTCGGCAGCCTGGTTGGGTAAATCCCGGTTGTTCCGTGTGGCTCAGCCTGGGCCACCTCCCCAGCGATTAACGAAACTGTGCAGGGAACCAGCTCTGGGTCAGCTGGGTTGAACGTTTCAGGACACGATCAATTTTCTTTGTCACTTTCTCTGGTTTATCTGATCACAGTCCCTTTCCTCTCCAAATTTCACTTTACACAATAACCAGGCTGGAGATTCGATCATTTATCCCTCACACCCTCTGCGGTAACTTTTGTTCTGTAGTCTGTGACCAGGTCATCGGTCCCCCTAGAACCCCGCGCTGTGTGATCCGTGAACTGATCGTCCTGGGAATGCTCGAAGCCATACTTCTAGAAAGCCCGGGAGGGTGGTGGTGGAGGTCAGCGGGAGGGCGTTCAGACCTAGACCGCGCTCGTATTTCCTTTGGCAAATAAACAGTTTGTTTCTCTCATGAAGAGCTATTCTAGATTGAGGGCCTCGTAGGTTCTAGGTCCGCTTCATATATGATGCTGCCTTAAAAGTATTACCCAAGAGCCCTGCAAGGGAGCTGTTATCCTGATTTTTACGGCAAAGAAATTTGAGGCTTAGTGAGGGGAAGCAATCCGCCCAGGCTCATTCAAGTCTGCTGTCCTCCTGGCTGTTTGTCCCTGCTCCTAGGGCTCGTGGGCCTAGAGGCTGGGTTCCCGTGGAGTCTCCTTCTCCCTGCCCCATGGCCCCCTCCCAATGTCAATGCAAACGGAAGATCCAGGACTCATGCCTGCCCTTGGCGTCTACGGCCCTCTAGCTGCTCTGTGCACTCCTTTCCTCTCAGCCACATGAGAAGCTTCCCGAAGGCAGGGACCCCTGGCGTCCAAGGACTCGGGGCGCATGCCGGGTGCTTGATGGCCAGAGTGCTCAGCCACCTGCGTATGCTTTTGTACCCAAAGACTGACTTCAGTACTGTATGTGCTCCCGAGGTGAATTTTAATCTCATTTATGTTTTGATCTTCTCTTGTTTCAACAGTTGCTTTCGTCCCTTCCTGAGGTTTTGCGTTCTCTTTCTGGAGATCACCGTGAACCTGCTCTCCTCAGCCCGCCCTAGGTTACCTCTGAGGGGAAACTCCGAGCCCAACAAGAGTGTCTAAACATTCATGCAGCTGCCAGACCACAGGGCTCTGTCTCTGTCTGGCTTCTGCTCAAGGGGCCACTGTAACCCGGACAGAAGAAGGGCCCAGGGTCGGTTACAAAACGCTGTGAATCTCCTAGGCTGCTGAGACAAAGGACCATGAGACTGGAGGCCTTAAACAATGGAAATTTACTGTCTCACAGCTCTGGAGGCTGGATGTCAAGGTCAAGGTGTTAGCAGGGCCCTGCTCCCTCTGAAGGCTCCGGGCCTCTCTCCTGGTTTCTGCTTCTGCAACCTTCATATATGGTGGCCTGTGTGCCTAGCTCTGTGTCCAAATTTCCCTTTTATTATGGACACCGGGGGGAGCCCTGGGTGGCGCAGGAGGCTAAGTGCCTAACTCTTGATTTCAGTTCAGGCCATGATCTCACGGTTCACGAGATCAAGCCCCGCATTGGGCTCTGAGCTGGTGGCACAGAGCCTGCTTGGATTCTCTGTCTCTCTGTCTCTCTGTCTCTCTCTGCCCCTCCCTACCTCAAAATAAATGAATAAACATTAAAAAAAAAAAACCCAGATACCGGTTACACAGCATTCGGGGCCCCCCCACTCCCGTGTGATCTTATCTTATACATCTATAATGGGTTTATCTCCAAGGAAGGTCCCATTCTGAGGTGCCAGGGGCTAGGAATTCAACATAGTAAGTTTGGAGGGGCACAATTCTACCCATAACAAAGTCCACGTCTAGAGAGGACATTTTTTGAGTCCAGTGGTGAAAGCAAACTAGGGGTCAGGGGATGACATGGGCCAGGGAGATGGTTCAAGAATCAGGTGAACTTTCCAGAAGCCCCCCAGGACTCTTTCTCCACGGCACTGGCTTCGGGACATAGCAAGATTTTACAGAGGCAAAGAAGGGTCAAATACAGTCCTCCTGAAGGCCCGGGGTGAGCGGGCTGGCCTTGAAGTGTTCCTTCAGGTCAACGTCATTTAACACGCATGCTACGTGCCGGGAGCTCAGCCCTCTGTTTCTGCCCCCGAAAAGCTCACAGTTTTGTGGTTCAAAGAGGCAACACTCTTATCGAGTTCAAAAACAGTTGCATTATTTTTCTAACCACACGTACGTCTCGAGCTAGACAAAAAGCTAAAAAGCAGCGAAACCATCAGCTGGGTGCTAAAATCGCAGAACAAAATGTGTGAGCCTTCTGTGGGTTTCAGGACAAAGAGCAGGGGGCTAATAAGGGAAAAAGCGAGCGGGCAGGGGCCGCCTAGACATGGGAATCGGCTCTTGGGGTCCCTCTCCACAGATCATCTTACAGTTAAAGAAATGCCTCTGTGCTTAGGCCCTGCAGATGCCAGCAGGTAGCAAGTTTATGAGGTTCAAGGCGGGGGGGCCTCTGCTCCAGGCTGCTCGAAGGTACAATCGTCAGCTTGTAGGAATTTACACAATACAGTCTCCAAAATGCAGTTGAGTCAAATACAGTGCGTCTTGTTGGGAAAAGCATGGATTTGGGAGGCAGACACCTCCACCTCCGGTCTGCCATCACCCCGCCACGGCGCCTCCTGGTTGGGGAGGCCGAGCCTGCTGCTTCTTGGTGACAGCATGGGGACCACATAAAGACTTCCTGGAATTACGATGACTCGAGAAGATCGTACATTAAAGACCCTCGCCCAGTCCCGGCACGTGGCAGGCACTTACCAAAATGTTCCCTGGGTTTGTACTCACAGATGCATCCGTCTCTGTTGGGGTTTCCCAAGGGTGATGGGCCGGAGCTGGGAAATGGGGGCCCAGGGCAGGAGATTGGCCAACGAGGGGTGCGGACGCAGAGAAGGGGAGCCGCAGGGAACCTCCACGTGAGCAGCTCAGCAGCAGCATCGGAACCACGGTCAGAGCGAGGCCGTGAAGGCAGGGAGGCTGTGACAGGCAGGTGCGTCTGTTTCCAAAATCCCTTTTGAGTCCGTCTGTTTCTAGCCACCCCACTGCCACCGTCTGAGGTCTGGGCACCTGGGATCCCCCAAAGGCCTGCTAACTCATTTCCCCACCTCCCCGGCCTCGGTCCATCTGGGCTCGGTCCTCCTGGGCCCACAGCCCTCACGACTGCTCACTGCCCTCAACATCAAGCCACGCTTCCTCCCGTGGCTTTCAGTTCTTGCTGGATCTGACCCCTCACATCCCGCCAGCTAGCCTCCTTGCTGACAACCGTCTCAAAGACGCTCCGCGCCCCCACCTTACTTTGTACCCGGTGCTCTCCGGGCCTTTGCACGTTCTGGTTCCCGCGTTTAGAACACTCCTACCCCTCAGCCTGTTTTCTGGTGCCTCCTATTTGCCTTTTCGACTCCTGATCATACATGCTTCTTCCTCTGGGAAGTCCTCCTGGCCTACCTGCCCGGGCCCAGACCGAGCCGCTAACCACTCGCGTCTCCAAGCTGCGTGAAGGCACTTCACACAGTAGAGGGCATGCGGCGGCATTCGACAAACGTTGGCTGAATAAGTAGGTTCGTGGCAGAGGAGCTGAAGGCTCACTGGCAGATAACGCTGAAATAATTTACTAGAAGCTCTCACCGAGGTTTTTCCCACAGGATTCCAGCAGGAAACCGATGGCTCCAAAAAGACAGGGTGATCTAGAAGAGTGTGACCAAGGGATTTTTTTTATAAAGGTATAGACAGAGTCAAGGGAATGCAACAAGGGAGGGCAACACACCTGCCCTGGGACTAAGGACAGCGGGAAGTCACTACCTCCTCGGGCCTGACGGACAAAGGAGGAGAAGGAAGTTACGGAAACTCAGAGCTGTGAGTCAGGGGAGAGGCTTGCAGCGTATGAGCTGGGGCTCTTGGCAAAGGAATGTAGCCACTGCCCGCCAGGGCCTCCCTCTACCTCCTCCCTCTCAGTCGTGCCTCCACTGGCCAAGTCCAACAGGTAGCCAAGGACAAGGAGCTGTGTCAATGTGGTCGTAGACCTGTGGGCTCCAAGCAGAGCGGAGAAAGATCGTGGGTATCGTAGGGAGACAAGGAATCTCCAGTTGTCCTAATAACTTACCTAATAGCCTGTCCTAAGCTTTTATAGGTAAAGGATTCCACCTGCTGTTGTTAACGTGTCTATCCCTTGGAATGGAATGATGTGAACCAGCCAAGTGAGCACAGATTCAGTAGAAATGATTTTTTTTAACATTTTTATTTATTTCTGAGACAGAGAGAGACAGAGCATGAACAGGGGAGGGTCAGAGAGAGAGGGAGACACAGAATCTGAAACAGGCTCCAGGCTCTGAGCCATCAGCCCAGAGCCCGACACGGGGCTCAAACTCACGGACCGCGAGATCATGACCTGAGCCGAAGTCGGACACTTAACCGACTGAGCCACCCAGGCACCCCTCAGTAGAAATGATTTTAAAAAGACTTTCATCAAATTGAAAAGATTTAGATTTAAAAAAATTTTGTTTCTTTAACATGTATTCATTTTTGAGAGTGAGAGAGACAGAGCGTGAGTGGGGGAGGCGCAGAGAGAGAGGGAGACACAGAATCCGAAGCAGGCTCCAGACTCTGGGCCGTCTGTCAGGACAGAGCCCGACACGGGGCTCCAACTCACGGACAGTGAGATCATGACCTGAGCCGAAGTCGGACGCTTAACCGACTGAGCCACCCAAGTGCTCCAAAAGACTAAGGTTTTTTTAAACTGAGTTCTATCTTGGACTCAGTGTCTTATTTGTAATTTAACAAAAAGTTGACTTACAATTTTATTTTCAGTTTAAAAAACCTGCTTTGAGGTTTGTCCCATCCCTGAGATGCAACTCAGCTTCCAATATGCAAGTGAATTTTTGCCCACCGCCAGATGGGCTCAGAGCTGAGCAAAAGGGCCTTTTGCCTGCACCGAGAGGCATCTCTTCGTGGGGCGTGGCACATCTCAACAGGGACTGGTGTGCATTTCCCCACCGTCTGTCCATCGGTCATGGCAGTTAGATGTCAGACCCAGAGAGAGCTTGCAATCTGACGATTACTGTCACAGGGAAGATGTCGGTCTGGAGTCAGGACTCTTCCTGCTTGAACAGACTCCTGCTTCCTCACTTACGAATCCATAAATAGCTTCCTGTCTGCTGAACCCTGGTGTGCTAGGATAATTCAAAAGTCAGACAGCATGCAAAGGCTCACTGTGCGTACTGAGTGCTCACCACTCCGTCTGCTTTTGTCTGTGTTTGGGTGCCTTGGTTGTTAGCTCAGAGAGCTAACAAGTTAAGGTTGCAGGGGCCAGAGGCTACCCAGGCATTATCCCATCTAACGGAAACCTAATATCCCAGCAGAACCAGAAGAACCACAGCTGAAAGACTTTGGCATTTGCCACCTCCTGGAGCCACTCTTCAGCAAGCTCACGGTTCTCTCCTTTGGGGACTCGAGCTTTGAATAGCCACACGTTTGGGTGATGTAGCACCTGCTCTGTTTCGGGACTGCTTTCGTAGACCGCAGACACCTCTGTGTGGGGCGAGTCACAGCTGCCCTCGCTGGGAAACGCATGCCTCGTGTGTGCGTGCTCTGGACTGCAAGTTTGCGTCTCCCCAAAGTCACAGGTCGAAGCCCTAATCCCCAGTGTGATGGTATTAATAAGTGGGTTTTTTTGTGAGATAAGGAGGTCATGAGACTGGCGTCCTCACGAGGGGATGGGTGCCTTTAGAAGAAAAGACCCGAGAGAGATGATCTCTCCCTTCCCGATGGGGGGACATGGCAAGATGGCGGCCATCCGCATGCAAACCGAGAAGAGGGCCCTCACCGGACACTGGATCTGCAGACGTGGACTTCCAGACCCTCGGAACTGTGAGAAGTAAACGTGTGTTGTTTGAGCCAGCCAGTATGTGGTATTTTGGCAGCTTAAACTGACTAAAACAGTGGGTATGTGGGGTACATATATGATGGACAATAGATTCAATTTTTTTTTCTAAGACTCCTCGAGTGAATTAATTTGCATCTGCTTTGCTACCCTACGACCCTAAAGAAGCTGTGCGTGTCCAGGAGAATGGGCCCAAACATGCGTTCATGTTGGATCATCTAGCCCCCTGTTGGCTTTTCATTCCAAATGGGGCCTGTGGAAGAAAAACTTTGCATAAAGAAACGTAGGGAGCAAAGCTGGGGAAGGGAGGGGGAGGGAGAGAAGGGGGTTGTGTCGGGGCGCCCACGTTGACCAGGAGCGAAAGGTCCTTTTGTGTCATCGGTGCAAAGAGAGACCAAGGCCACGTGCATAGAGTCTAGAGCAAGGTGGATGTTACAGACGCAGAACAAGAGGGTGCAGTGAGCTTGGTCTCCCCAACCGACGGGGCAAGTCCAGGAACTGAGGGGCGGTGGGAGTTTGCTGTCGGGACCTACAGAGGTGCGTGGGGAGAGCGGGCACCGGCAGAACCTGGGGAGCTCACAGGCAGTGTCTCTGCTGGGCTGGGGCTCCTTGTGAAGCCCTTCCCATCTGAAACTAACCAGCATGAGACGGAACTGGAAAGGGCGGGGGCGACATGGCGTTGGGGTCGTTGAAACTGGACTCCATCCCAGTTCTACACGGAACAGCTATGACGACAGCAGTTACCGATCTTCCCCGAACTTCCATTTCTTCTCCTATAAGACAGCCTTCCTCAAAGCCTTTCGGCAAGGGCCAAAGGTGACCTCACAGTAGGTTCTCAGTAAATGGTAGCAGTTGCCATTATCAGTGCAGGAGTCCGTGAGCTGAGTAGGGTAGATTTTCCAGAATCCACAAGTGTTTGCTCATGCAAAAAAAAAAAAAAAAAAAGTATAAATGCTTCCAGTCGTATGTTCCGGTGACATTTATTATAAAGCATTGCCGTGTCTGGGGGGCTGTGACCTCAAGCATGACTAAGCCTCAGGCTTCCCTGGGGGAGCTCCACAGGCATGGGGAGGGTCCTGGGGGCACAGGGAAAACGTCCCCGCTCCTCCCTCTCCCCAGAGTCAGGCAGAGTCTGGAGAGATAGGACAAGAAAGGCTATAAATAGCCAAGCAAATCAATAAGCAATGCATCCAATTAAAAACAGTTTTAATTATCTGAGCCTGCCTGGCCACCAGACACTCCAGTCAAACAGAGTAAGTGTAATTGTCTTTAACCACCACCTCCCCTAAGGTCAAAAGTGTTTACACATCATCTCTACGTGCCTCCAGAAAACGCATCTCCGATCTCACGGGTCTGTCCCTGTCAATGCAGCACGCTGCTTGGTCTTATCCTGGGTCTTAGGGAAGCTCTGATTCTAGGGCAGTGGGGTTTCTGAGATGCCTTCTGCGGTGCCTTTAAGCCCACCCAGGTTTCTAGTCCTGTAAGTATGGCGGGTGATGGTTTCCCACACTTGGAAAGCTCCCCCCCTATCTGGCTCTTGAGAGTGAGAACCATGCCTTTCCATGTTTCCGTGGGGCAGGCCAAGGTGGTGCTGCTCTCGGACCTGGGCGAGAGGGGCCCCTGCCATGTGGCCCTGCTTCAGAGGGCCCTGCGTGTCACAAACATAGGGACAATCAACTCCTTAAAGAACATGACACCTCTGTCACTCGGGACCCAGTGCTCCCCCCAAACCCAACCCCCATTCAGGCCCCAGCAAGACACTTGGCTCTCGGGTCCCAGGGCGCCAATACTGAGCAGATTCGCATGCTGACGCCAGAGAAAGAAAGTTCCTCAGAGTTGGGGAAGCTTCTAGAGAAGAGAAAGGTTAATTAATGAACTTGGCCAATCCTTCCTCTTCGCATAAATACAATCGATTCCTGCACAGCAAAATCTCATCTCCCAGGGGTGCTGATGCCCATGTCCTGGCTTCTCCTCACATTCTGATTGCTGGCTCCAGGCCACATGCTGGCTAGTACGGCGTTCACCGTAGAGGCTGTGCAGGTTCCCAGCAGGGAACATTTTGCACTCTGGAACTCTCCTAGGGCTCTCAAAGGTGTATACACATAGGCGCAAAGTCAACATGCGCCATCTAATGGCACTGAGTCTCAACCTTGGCAATGAGATGGACCTTGAATGCTAGGATTGTAAATGGCTTTATTTTTAATATAGAATAGGGTTTAATCACTGTTTCGAAAATATAAATGAGAGTTGCAGTTTTATTTAAGTCATTTTGACTTACGCTTTTGATATTCATGAGTTGTAACCTATTTGCTTTGAAAGTTCCTAGATGACTTTGCATACTTGAGGGGGAAAATGAGTGTTTTGAAGACACAAACTAATTTGAATTTACATTTTCTTATGAACTGACATTCAGATTCCAGACACTTTAAAAATTTGTTTAATGTTTATTTTTTGAGAGAGAGAGAGAGAGAGGCAGAGTGCGAGCGAGGGAGATGCAAAGAGAGGGAGACACAGAATCCAAAGCAGGTTCCAGGCTCCGAGCTGTCAGCACAGAGCCCGATGCGGGGCTTGAACTCATGGATCACGAGATCGTGACCTGAGCTGAAGTCGGACACTCAACCGACTGAACCACCCAGGCGCCCTTAAAATTCCAGACACTTTAAATACAATTCTATATATTTTTTCAGTCCTTGGAGTGAATCATTGCACATGAGTGCAGTTGAGATTGAAGTAAGTAAAGTAGGTAAAGAAATACAAAATTCGGGGCACCTGGGTGGCTCAGTTGGTTAAGCGTCTAACTTGGGCTCAGGTCGTGATCTCACGGTTCACGGGTTCGAGCCCCACATCAAGCTCTGCGCTAACAGCTCAGAGCCTACTTGGGGTCCTCTGTCTCCCTCTCTCTCTGCCTCTCTCCCTCTCAAAATTAAATAAACATTATAAAAAAAAGAAGAAATACAAAAATAGAGCTCAAAAAAAAAAAGATAAAAAATAGGAAATCTACAATCCGCTTAAATTTTTAAAAACTGGAACCAATGAAATTTAGCAGACCTCTGGTGAGCCTGCCTCACATCAAATCTACAAACAGTCTATAACCCATTCTTTATTTAATAAAGATTTAATTACTAGTCAAAGCAACAAGACTGTGAATAGGCTTTCATTTCTACTCTTGTTAGGGCCAATAAATGTTCATGGTGGCCCTGGATGCTTAGATTCTCTTATTTTTTTTTTTAAATAATTATTTTGAGAGAGAGCATGGGGGAGGGGCAGCGAGAGAGAGGGAGAGAGAGAATTTTAAGCAGGCTCTGCGAGGTCCGACTCGGAGCTCGATGACCTGAGCCAAAGTCGAGCTGGACACTCAACGGGCTGAGCCACCCAGGCGCCCCCTGGCTGCTTAGATTCTTATCAGCAAGCCTGCCCCTGCTGGGGGGGTCCATGGGCATAGCAACCCATGTTCTGACCCTGGGACTTAACCAGGTCACCAGGCCACCAGGCCACCACTCATTGGATCAAATCCTCCCTCGGACAGTTTCAATTCAAGCCTTACAGAGACTCGGTCGGCCAATAGAATACTCCAGTAAGAACAAGAATGTAATATATAGTCTCAACGTTTCTGGCACAGTGGCTTGCATGAAACAGACCTTAATAATGCTTTTTAAACTTTCCTGGAAATCACCACCAGGCAGGCGATTTGCCCACTTGCACTCCATGGGCAGGCGGGACCACCCACCCCACTCTTCACATAAATGTACGTGGAATGCCATTGTGGCAGGCGCTGAAAGGGACCGGAGGTGAAGACGAGGCCCTCGACTTCATGGGGTGTGGTTAGTGGAGAAGGCAGATGTGATTCAAAGAATCAGGCAAGGCGACCGAAGAGAAAATGTGCGACTGTTCATCCCAGAGAGACCCATAGCGAGAGCCACCTGGAGGAGGGAGCAGGTGGTGATGGCATCCTCCGGCTGTCCCCAAGAACCTGACCTTCTTTATCCCTCTCTCCTCATTTCTGATTGTCGCCCTCAAGGCTGGTCTGCCTTCTCCCCTCTCCTTCCCTCTGTAAGCCACCCCCGTGGTTTTCTGTGGAGCAAACGTGAAATTCTTATTAAGAAGTGTCAGTATTCAAATAAATGGAAATTCAGAGGGGGGAGATCGCATCACAGAAGCTTAGGTTAAAAAACAATAATAATAATAATCATGATGAATGTCCCTGTCCTCAGAGAAATTGGCTTGTGTCTCAGGGTATGAGAAGTGGCTGCCTGGGGAATCAGGGGTGTAAATGCGCTTTCCTGCGATTTTAGTCGGTGCTGTAAAAAAAACCAAGCTGTGAGAAGACAGAAAAACTCGGGGGTTGGAGCTGCAGATGGGTGGAAGTCTCACTGATTCCTATAGAAATAGAGCATTTAAAATTAGCTTGCTATAAAAATAATCAGGGAGGTGGCGTTGATTTACTATCTATATTCCCCACTGCTCGATTCAATTTCTGTTTTGAGAAATCCATCCCGTTTCCAGTTTCCCCCAAAGACTCAGTCCCAGCACTGGGCCTCAGGGACAAAGGCCGCTGTAGCTTGTGGGGGGTCTAGGGACCCTCGGACCTGGCGCCTCTGAGCCTGGCCTCCTGACCTCTGAGTCTCCCTGCTGTCTGTGCCTGTCCAGGCAAAATTCTGAGTTTCCTCCCTCAGGGCATCTTGTTACATTCCCAGAGAAGTCCAGATGCCCTCGAGCCTTTTTATTTCATTGTATTTTATTTATCTCCCCACCCCCCACCCCAAGACCAACTCCTACAGCCAGGCCCAGGTCTGGATCATCAAGACCTAGGGAGATAAGTATTTCAGTACAGTTGACGGGGAGGGGCTCAGGCCAGAAGGCCAATGGCCTTCCCGTAATCACGATCCCTTGTGTTCATAAAGTAATGTCGTGGGGTGGGATGCCTGGGTGGCTCAGTCGGTTAAAGTAATGTCGTGGGTATAAATTCGTTCCAAGAAGTGTGAACTACAAGAAATGTTTGAGTCCTTCGTTCCTGGTCATCCCACACCTGGCCCAGCCCCCACCACCGGGGCCATGACAGAGCAGACCCTGGTCACCAGGGGAACAAGAGGCTCTGCTGTCCTTTGAAGAAGTCCCTGCCCTTCCTCTGTGACTCTTGCCTGTGGCCTTGGGTACTGGCCAGGAAGGAAGGCTTGCTCAGGATCAGCGCTGAGGCTCTGGTCCCCTCGGGGGCCAGCAGCCACTGCCCCGAGGGTCCGACCACCCCCAGGGGGGCGCCCCTGCAGCAGAACGTAGACCCCACTTCATCCCCCCTCCTCCAGCCTTGGAAAACCCTACCGTCCTGTCACAGAGCCTCTGCCCCTCACAACCTTCAGAGGCTTCTTTCTCTGCGTTTATAAAGCCAAACTTAAAAAGAAAAGAAACAAAAACAAAACCTAATGCCCACTCTAAATGCCCAACGTAGAGATGCCCAACTCCAAATCCGACGCAAAAGAATGACGTTGGGGCAAGGGAAGAAGGCAGAGCCCAGGGTTTCCCTCCGGGGTGCCGAGGGCGAGGCTTTGCGCCCTGTTGGAGCCCCCATGACAACTTCAGTTAAGCTCAGGCATTGACTGAGTGAGACGGGGTCCCGAGGATACATCCTGCCTTGGCCCTTGTCACCCACCACCCAGTCACAGTCCCTCCAGAGGGGCCTCGTCATGCCATGCGTCCCAGGGGGGGTCCTCAGGACCCTGGCCCTGGGGGTGGGAGTGGGTGCCTTCTGCATGGTGGGGAGGGGGGTGTCCTCAGACAGTCCTAGGGACCCTGCAGGGCCAGGAGGGTCTCCGGGGAACCAATGCAGGGCTTCCCTGGCCAAGCCTTGGCTCAAGTTTCAAGGGAAAGGGCATCTGCCTTCGGCGTCCAAGCAGGTTGTTGATAAAAATCCCGGCGATCGCTTCTCGGCCTTTTGGCTAAGATCAAGTGTAAAATCCCGGCTTCAGAATGTTTTGTTTCTTCCCTAGAGGGAGCCGAGGGGTGTGTGTGTTTCTCCCCTAGCGGGGTGATGGGGTGTGTGTCTGGCTCTAGACAGGAAGTGGGGGAGGGCCTTTTATGCGGGCCCAGGGCTTCGGGGTGAATAATCCGTAGCCACTGCCCTCAAGGACTGCCAGTGTGGCGAGGGTACCCCCGGCACTCAGGACAGGTGCACCAGGGCACAGAGGGCCTGGGGCAGGGGAGATGACAGGCCATGCCCACCTCTGTCAGATGTCCAAATGGGGTGGAAGACGGGGCCCAGCTGTAGGGTCACACTCAAGCTCATGTCAAGAAACACAGAGTTGGTCGTTGACCAGGTACTTGATAAAAGTCAGCCGACGGGTAAGCAAATAACAAGCCTCACAGCTGAGCGGAGGCTGGGCCTCGTCCTAAGTTCCTTCCAACAGCCCCAGGGAGTGGGATCCAGCCCTGGCTTGCCTAAGTGATTCGGTGAATGAGGGAATAAGGTCCAGGAGCCCATGTCAGGGGGCCGGGCGGCTCACAAACAACCCCAAGGGAAGACCATTCTTTTCTTTTTCTTTCCCCTTTCAGTTTACGTTATTTCCTCCTGTGTTTATTACAGTGATGGAATTCTTGCACGGAGTCGTGAAGATCCTAAAAAACAAGACTTACAGGTTGAGAGCCAAGGCTTTGCGGACGGTGAACAAGCAAGCAAAGATAAGAGGTCGGAGGCGGGATGGACTTTGCATCAGCTGTGGTCTGGGAAATCATAAAGGCCATCATTCACGTAAGTCGCGATGGTGTGGTGGTCGGGTCAATAATAATATTATTGCCGTTGATAATCAGAAGGGAACACTGGGGATGGGCTCGAGGACATCATGGGGTCTGGGATGGCCTCCCGGGTGCGTGAAACCTGGACGTCTGGCCCAACATCTGACTCCTCGAGAGAGAGAGAGAGAGAGAGAGAGAAGAGAGAGAGAGGGAGGGCAGATGCACCCCAGGGGTCCCAACAGGCCCCAGAGGAAAGATGTAGAATAGACCGCAGGAAGCACGTGGCCAATAACACTTCTCCCGTGGAAGATTCTGACCTGGGCTTTTCTTTCCCAAGGCTGAGTCAGAGCTTAGGCTAGAGGGCAGGAGCCTTCCCACATCCTCGCTTTCTATCTGAATGTGTCTCTTAATGCTAGAACGTTCTTCCAACGCCTGACCGTGAGCGCTTAGAGAATGGGGGCCGAGGAACACAAATCCACTTTCGATTTCGATTGGCAAAATGGCGGGAAAGCATTTAATCTCCCTGGGCCCAAGCTGACCCACATAACAAGGCAGAGAAAATCGTAGTCACCAACAGTCTTTTCCAGGAGAACACCCTGAATTTGCGTGGAAGAGGTATGTTGTCAGGTGCGAGACTTCAAGAAACTCTGTTCCAGGAAATTGCCTCCGAAAGCGAAGGGGTCTGATGACTGGCAGCCGAGCCGTTTATGAAGGCTGGCAGAGCAACTAGGCCCGTCAATACCCAAGACATGTTTGGGGGGCAGGGGAAAAAATCTCCTGGGAGAGAGCCCGGGACCTCCGCCACTCCCACCACCCCTCCCAACGGACATGGCTTTGGGGAAATTTTGTATGGAGCGTTCTGGGATGTTGGAGCGAATTCCTCCTTCTTCAGTCGTCCCTAAGAAATCCTCAGCAAATTGTCCCTACTACTCGCTTTGCTATATGTGGATGGATTTTGGTGGGGGGACGAAGAGACTCTGAGTTCCGCGCTAAGGCTGGGATGGAGGGAAAACTGAATTTTGTGCGTATGGCTGCCGCTGATAACGAGTTACATCCATAAAACTTACAGGGTGAGTGCCCCATACATGGGGTCGATGAGCGTTTTTACCCCCACGAGAAAGGAATTGTCTTCACCCCGTTTCAGCTGCGCTGAGCTTCCTGTGCCTGTTTCTGGAGGGCTGGGAGCGGCACCTGCACCCACGGCTCCTTGGTTAGGTCTCCCCTAACCAAGGGCCCCCTGGGGTCCCCACATTCTGCTTGCAAGGGGAGGCGAGGAACACAGGTAGCCCCCAGGCACAATGAGGGACCCGAGCCTGGGTCCCTGCAGGGGGACTGCGCTGCGGTCCCACACGCAGCACAAGTCGGTACCACACTTGGCCGGACTGCTTGCACGATGCCATCGCCTCCAGGCAGTCTGTCCAGAGTGCCCAGACACCTGTACGTATTCCCTGACCTCATTACTCCTGGAGGAGCCCTAGCTTGTTCGCTGCATGTCCCGTGTGGCACTTTTTAATTTGGCTTTCGGTTACTTTTATGCGTTTGGAATTGTTACCGTTCCACTGTGTGTGGCTGCAGCTCCTCGAGGACAGGGCTCCCCGTTCATCCCCGCATCCCTCACTGGCCTAGACGTGCCCTTCTGCCCGGACACCCTTCATATGCGCAGGCACAAAACTCCCCTCCCAAAGAGCGTCTGATAAGGGTTTTAGAAGCTTCGGTGCCCAGCCCACAGGATACGCTGTGACCCAGAGTTGTTTAGGCCTCTCTGAACACCCTTGTGCATGGAGGGCTAATGCGCCCTGTGCCCTGGTGGTTAGACTACATATAGCTTAGTGCCCAAACCCGGGCACCCTGAGTGTCAGATACGGGTACTGTTCACAGCCGACCAGGACAGCAGACCTAGGATGGGGTCTTCCCAGAGCAAGGACACCTGTTCCCGTCACCCCTCTGGCCTCCAGTCTCCCCAGCACGTGCCATCACGCAGGGTTCTAACGGCAGCCCTACCCTCTCCGAATTGTTCCAGAACCACATTAGCCTCGAAAACAAAATAGTGTGCTATCCCTGGGAATCACAGCGTATTCGAGGTAGAAGGAATCTTTCAAAAGTTCTAATCTCATTCCTTTACAGATGAGGAAACTGGGGGTAAATTTGTGGGGGTCAAGACCAGAACCCTATTTCGCAAAACTCCGGAGATTGTTTTTTTAAGTTCATTTATTTATTTTGAGAAAGAGAGAGAGAGAAGCACACGAGTAGGGGAGGGGCGGAGAGAGGGACAGAGAGGATCCCAAGCAGGCTTAAACACAGAACCCTTGCGTCCAGTGGTGAGCTCTGGGAAGGTGCCCGCAGAAGAGAGCAGCGGCTGCTCTCAGGGGATCACAGCGCACGGGGGACAGGAGTGGAAGCAGAGCTGGCCGAGGCTGTGAGGAGCCGGGGCCAGGGCGCGGAGAGTGTCCCCGGAGGTGCAGGGACGTTGAAGCACAATCCTGAAATGTGAGCGACTTTTCCCCTGGCGTCAGTTACAGCTTCTGGATGGATCTCAGAGCCACTCCCTCTGGAAGCATGAGGAAGGGGAGGCGGGCTAGACGTCAGGAATTTTGGAAATCAGGGATGGTTATTTCAATTTTAAGAAACAGGAAGGGGAGACGTGGGTTCCGGTTCGTGGGTTCGAGCCCCGCCTCGGGCTCTGTGCTGACGGCTCGGTGCCTGGAGCCTGCTTCGGATTCTGTGCCTCCCTCGCTCTCTGACCCTCCCACACTTGCACTCTGTCTCTCTCAAAAATAAACATAAAAAAAGATTTTAAAAAATAAAATAAAAATAAAACCAATATTAGGGGCACCTGGGTGGCGGACATGTTTCAAAACTATGCACCAATCAGACTCATACTGAGCTTTCTTGAAAAATCTAGAAAAATTGGGGCACCTGGGTGGCCCAGTTGGTTAAGCTTCAGACTTCAGCTCAGGTCATGATCTCGCGGTTTGTGGGTTCGGGCCCCGCATCGGGCTCTGGGCTAACAGCTCGGAGCCTGGAGCCTGCTTCGGATTCTGTGTCTCCCTCTCTCTCTCTGCCTGTCCCCTGCTTGTGCTCTGCCTCCCTCTCTCAAAAATAAATAAACATTTAAAAAATTAAAAAGAAATAAAAAATAAAAATCTGGAAAAATGTTAAAGAGCTGATTGGGATTGAATGCGGTTTTCAAAGTCAGATGGTCCCACGTGCTTGTACATTTTTTTTGGTTCCACACTCATGAGCAATTTCTTTTTTTTTTTTTTTTTAATATATAATTTATAATGCAGTACGATGAACAATTAGGAGCAAATTATGGTTCACTCACAATGTTCTACTAATTTAAAAAATTTTTTGAGGCAATTATCACTCTAGCCATAGTATATCAGGATTTCAGCAGAGACTTTGACAAAAATCTTTAGTAACATTGTTATGCTTGTGACAGGAATTCTGGTTAATGATTACAACTGGGGAGGGAGGGGAAACAGATGAGCGACAGGCACATGGGGACCTTTGCCTCTGTCTGCAGTGCTTTATTAATTAAATAATTCTGCGGAAATACGGCAAAATGTTTGGGCGGGTGGGGAATGCTCACTTCTGGCCAATAGCATGTTTTTCTTTCAACAATGACTTTTCCCTTAGAAACTCTTAGAAACAGCCTGGATCCTGACCAAACCACCGGTCTGAGTCTGTTCCGGCTGCTCTAACACAACACCAGAGACGGGGTGGCTTATGAACGACAGAAATGTATTGCTCACGTTCTAGAAGCTAGGAAGTCCACCATCAAGGTGGCAACACGTTTGTGCTCTGGTGAGATCCCTCTTCCTGGTTTATAGCTGGCGCCTTCTCACCCACATGGGAGAAGGGATCTCTCTGGAGCCTCTTTCATTAGAGTGCTGATCACATTCAGGAGGACGCCACCTTCGTGAGGTCACGCCACATCTCCAAATACCATCCCACTGGACATGAAGATTTCAACACAGGAATCTGGGGGAGGGATGCAAAAATTCTGACCTTGGCACTGCTGGTTGAAACTCCTTCCTGGGCAACCCTGGATCTTTTGTGAAAGACCATTACGTTTTGAACAATGCAGTTCAGCACATAACGCCCTGGGGCCAGCAGTAGAGCCGGGATTGGGAGCTATGATCAGGAACCAGACGTCGCATTTCACGGCACCACCTGGGTGGCTCCTCTTGGGGGAATGAGGAGACTTCTACTGGAAGGCGACTCCTGAGCCCTGACTCGTCCAAGTCAGTTGAGATGCAGAACATTGCCTTCTCCAAATAACTGTGGGTAAAGTCTTACCTAGAAAGCAACCAAGACTTTCAAAAAAAAAAAAAAAAAAAAAAAACAAAACACTTTGTAAAATCGGACCCTGACATTTGAAAATAATTGCTTCGACAGTGAAATCAATTGTAATTGAGTATTTGTATCGCCAACCACATTAGACTGGCCCCTGGTTTTAGTTTCTTCCTTTTTATAAATAAAATGCAAGTTAAATAGACCTCAATTATATGAAAGACAGCCCTGGACTGAAATACAGTCCAAAAAGTATTTGACTACACAGTGAGAAGATACGTTTCAAATCCAGTTTATGCCTGGTCTAGTCTGACTTGATATGGCTGAGATAATACATTTTTTTTTGCAATAGGGCTGATATGAGAGGAAATAAGCTTTGTACCACGTCTGAGGGGTAAGGGTACACTTGCTGTGTGTGGAGCTGTACCAATTAGCTGTTGCTGCATAATAAACCACCCCAAAACTCAGTGGCTTAAAAAAAGAATAATACTGGGGCGCCTGGATGGCTCAGTCGGTAAGCTTCCAACTTCGGCTCGGGTCATGATCTCGTGGTCTGTGAGTTCGAGCCCCGCATCGGGCTCTGTGCTGACAGCTCAGAGCCTGGAGCCTGTTTCGGATTCTGTGTCTCCCTCTCTCTCTGATCCTCCCCCCATTCATGCTCTGTCTCTGTCTCAAAAATAAATAAATGTTAAAAAAATGAAAAAAAAAAGGAATAATACTTATTGTCATTCGGAGTTTACGAATCAGCTGGAACGTTCTGCTCATCTAGGCTAAGCTCTGTCAACCTCGGCTGGTTCCTTCAAGGCTCTTCAGTTAGCGGGAAGTTGGATGGGGCAGATGAGTTAACCTAGGGTGACTTCATTCACGCAATGGTTGGTTAGCTGGCTGTTGACTGGGGCATTGAGATAACTGAGGGTTCGTGCATGTGTACACATGTGTCTTGAAGGAGATAAAGAACAGGGGTCACCACCAGGGGAAAAAGGACGTCACGCAAAACAGGACTGTGGGGAGGCCACTGGGGACAAATGTGACGTGTGCTGCCTCTTTGCCCATCGCCGTGGTCTTTATCCTCAGAGGTTAAGAGGACAGACTTTGAAGTCAGAAAACCCTGGGTTAAAGCCTCGATCTGGGGAAAGATCCTAACCCGACTGCAACTTAGTTTTCTCATCTCTACAGCGTGGATAGTGTTAACGGCCTCTCAGGGGTAGGAATAAGTGAGATAATGTGCCTGAATTCGTGAGCATGGCCCTTGGCACATAGTAGATGCTCAACAAGTGGGTGAAAATGTCAGATTCTCAACCTTCTGGGGATTTAATTGCCCCCATGACTCTAGAGGTCCCCAGATTCTTCCTCTTCATTTGCATATCGACATGAACAACTTGGTGTGGTCCCGGTGCGGTGGGACCCACCTTCTGTTTATACTATCATCAGCAAAACGCAAGGGGAAAGGGGTCCTTGTTAAAGTCTTGATTGGAAAGACACTGGTCCCATCATTCGTCCGTAGATTGGCCCCTCAGAGAGAGATGGAAGGGAGGTATTAGCTGTGCCTGCTGGGTGAGATTCCAGCCCTAATTCCCTGGTGTCTTTCAGGAAACTGTCACGAATTAGGGATCCGATTGATCCCTACCGTTGTTCACCAGCTGTGCCCAGAAGAGCAGTGCAGACAGTGATGCCCAGGGTGAGTTTTGGACAGAAGCGTGTGAGGCATCTGTCCAAGGTGACGCTCCACGGGTACTGGGCCCTGTGGCCCTTGGACTCCCCCCAGCCCTTGCCTGTTGGCTTACAGGAAGCCCGCCGCTACCATTCCTCTACTTACGAATGTGGCCTCTGGTTCAGTGCAACGATCCTTGGGAAAGGTCATATCGGAAGTGACAGACAGGTTCCATTTGCGTAAATAAAGGACTAAAGATCTGCCCCCACAACCTCCAGGGAGCTGTGAGCACAACTTGAAAACTACTGGAAAAATCCATCTCTGAGATTCAGCTGCAAAATCTAGGCTCCCCTCTATCCACCTCGCTGAAGCAGACCCCAGAAGTAATGGCCCCAACGCTCACTGAAGAATGTACCCAGTGTCTACCCACTACCCGAGGCCACATCCTGGCATCCATACCCATGTGGGCCAAACCTCAGCCCCTTAGAGTTTTCCTTCCCTACGGAGCACTTCCGAGTGGACCTGAAGCCATTTCATCACAGCTGGAAACAGGTGCTGGAAGCAGTCTCTCACAGAGTCCACACACACACACACACACACACACACACACAGCCTGGAAACCTCCACATTGCCATCCTGGCTGGCACATGGCCTGCCATTGAGCGGGCGCAATGCGAGTTGTGACCACACGGCAGATTGGGGGTTATTTTTAAACACCCTTGCTGGGAGGCAGCAGTGACCTTAAAGTAGGTTGTCTCTCTTTTTCTGGCATTTCAGTTTTATTGTAAAAGCGTTTATTTGCAGAAGTAGAGAAGGTTAAGTTGCAAAAGCACACATGTTATGCAAATGGCAGATGTTGGATGTTTCCCATATGGGCAAAGGGAAACGGGGTGGGGAGGGGCCAGAGGCGACACCCTTGGGGTGAAAAAGGGGAACAAGTGGGCACCCCATCCTGAGAAGGACCATCCTTATGAAACGTGTTCCTCCTCAGACCCAGGGACCCCAGGGGTACCAGGAGCTTCCGGAACACAGAAAGGATCACTTCCAGGACCTTCCAGGAAGAGAAAGCAGGTTTTTCCGGTGGGACGGCACCACCAACCCCCTCCCAGAAGTCCCCTTGTTGGTGGCGGTTGCCTGAGAAATTTAGTGGCAACCCCTGGCTGACTCCATCCCATCAAAAAAGAGAAGATATAAAAAAGAATCCGCGTCTACTCAGAGAGCCAAGAAACAGGGTGAATGCCTGAAGATTTGGGTTTCTTTAAACGTTTGTTCATTTTTGAGAGAGAGAGAGAGACAGAGAGCAAGCAGGGGAGGGGCAGAGAGAGAGGGAGACAGAGAATCCGAAGCAGGCTCCAGGCTCTGAGCTGTCAGCCCAGAGCCCGTTGCGGAGCTCAAACCCACAAACCGTGAGATCGTGACCTGAGCTGAAGTCGGACGCCTAATCGACTGAGCCACCCAGGCGCCCCAACCTGATGATTTAAGTGTTCTGCAAAGTTAGATCCCTGAGTAACAATAATCATAACACAGCAGTATACTAATATATTATACTAATATATTATTACCGTACTAACTAGATAATATGTGGATTGAATATAAAGTGAAATGATAAGTTGGTATAGTGTCTAATACTATTATTAATATATCATTATCATGTCAGTAAGTAGCTCTGCAAACATTTATTAGATGTCTTTTATATACGTCACCACCATACCAGACATTGGGGATCCAAAAGCCTCGGGCCGTTACCGTGTAGGGGGAGAGATAGATGCATAAACAGATAACCAGTTAAGTATCAATGGAGCCATGGAAGTGAGTAGGACAGAGGAGGTGACCAGCCAGGGGACAGAGGCAAGGGGGTGAATTCACGGAGGAGCCTCCTATGGCCAGTGCTTGTGGGAGGTACGGGACTAGTGACGGGATGGGAGATCGTGTCAACAAAGGTCTAGCACCTGGACCGTCCTCCAAAATAGCAACTGTTGGGGCGCCTGGGTGGCTCAGTCGGTTGAGCATCCGACTCTGGCCCAGGTCATGATCTCACAGTTTGTGAGTTCGAGCCCGGCATCGGGCTCCCTGCTGTCAGCACAGAGCCTGCTTTGGATCCTCTGTCCCCCTCTCTGTCTGCCCCTCTCCTGCTTGCTCTCTCTCTCTCTCTCTCTCTCGAAAATAAACAAACTTTGAAAAATAAATAAATAAAACAGCAGCAGCTGTTAATGCTTTGCCCTAGGCCTGGAACCTTCCTGCTGAAGGCCTTACGTGAAGACGGGCGCGACTCCCCCAGGAGAGGAGGGGCCCCTCAGCCACGTGCCCGCGGCCCTTTCCAGTCACTTCTCTCAGCACATAGCACGTTGCAACTTCCTGATCTCTTCATTCGACTCTTTCCCTCCCACTGGGCCACGGGCCCCAAACAGTGTGCTTGTCACCTCTGTGTCCCTAGAGCTGGGCAGAGGGCCTATCACACAGCCAATCATCAATAGACATTTCTGGAATGAATGAGCAAATGACGGAATGAAAAGCATTACAGAAAGTTAGCCTGCTCCTCAATTCAACTAACTAAGGAACCTTGAGTTATAGAACAAAAACCCAGGTCGCCACCCCCTCCATGCCCCGCCCCTGATTTCAGACCTAGCGTCAGGCTAGAATTTTATGCTTTCAGGGGCAAAAAAAAAAAAAGGAACAAAGGGAGTGAAGCGATTTGTTACGATGATGGTTACAGTTCTCCTCTGAAGTGGCAAGTCCACGAATCAGAAAAGCTCACTGGTCTCATTCCGTAACAGGAAGCGTTCTGCGGAGAGACCAAAGAAAGGGTCACCTCGAGACAGACAAACCCAGAGCATCCTCTTAACTACGGACGGTTACCGGGGGGATGGGTGAAACAGGCGATGGGGGTTAAGACGTGCGCGTCCCACGATGGGCATCACCCTCTTGTACGCCTGAAACTAATATCACGCTGCCTGCTAGCTGGGATTTAAGCAAAAAACAGCGACAACAAAAAGTTTGCTAGACGGATCTGCTCCCACTACCACTCTCTTCCCAGCAAGAATCTCTCCCACCTCTTTCCTACCTTCGATCCTACGATCGTCTTCTGACCCAGACCTCCCGGGCCTGCTTTCTGGAGGCAAACCAGAAGGAGGTGATAAAAACCGAAGCGAAAACACAACACTTGCAAATAAAAAGCAGCATCGTCTCTTTATTCTCTGGAGCCGTCAGGAGCCAGGATGGGCGCGCAGGCTGCTAGTTTCTGAACCGTGAGCTGAAGGGTCCCGGAAATGCTCCTTTTCGTCCCCTACAGAAATTTGCTAAGCGCAACATGATTCCGGCAATCTAATCCTCTCAACCCTCATTTTTTGAAGATTCCCTGGGCATTACACTGCGAAGCCAGACCATGAGTGTCGAAATCAGGGACGAACGGTTACGCTCTTTCTTCCCCACAAAGAAAAAGAGAGTAAATCAACATATTTAATTATGCTTATCTCTACATGTGACTGCGCGCTTCCCTTAAAGAGACGGGATTTGCGTGAGTCTTTGAGGATTTAAGCTGAACTTGTAAGGCTCGAGACGAGCGTGTGTTTTACCCCCTAAAGAAGACTTGGGCACATTGGGAAAGCCCTTGTAACCCTTATCACTTCTTCCCATTTGCTCCTTCTTAATGAAGGGCGAGGAAGGATTGAAGGAGCAGTTCGCACCGTTTTTCACTTAATTGTGTTGGGTTTTCTATCAGAGGAATAAATTGTCCACAAATATTTTTCTTCTGCTTTTCTAATATGTATACCTATTATTTCTGATACGCTGCTTTGAGCAGACGAAGTCGCCAATAGATTTGTTCCGAGGGGAGCTCGGTAGGCAGAACCTGACACTTGGACTGCTGGGACCCGAGTTCAAATCACAGCTTGGAACCTTCCTTGGCCGTGTGATCACACAGGGCCCCTGTTTCCTCCATGGAAAGGGGGAGGTGATGGTGCCTTGCTCATTGTCCTAGGGCCAAGATGCAGCCTCTGGTGTGGTAGGGGGTAAGCAAATGGCAACAAATCCCGCTGTCTTCATGGTGATTGCAGTATGCACTCCTCTCTGTTCCGTTGCCCTTTGGACAACCTTTAAGATTTCACACTAACGGTGACGGCCGTCTGGGGTTCTGTGTGGCCGAACCACTCCTCCTGTTGGCCTCCAGATTTCAAGCCAGTTGGTAACTAGACACAGATCCCAAAGGAGAGTCACATCCAATATTCATTTAATTGCTGTTACGGTTATATTGCAGAATGCAGTCTGCACCTGCTGCCGGGGTGGGTCCCCTTTCCATTTGTTCTGTCCCTGCAGTCTAGACGTTGAGACGTGCACGTCGAGGGAGCGAGGTTGGCCTACATGCACGCAGCCGAGGAGAACTGCAGCCTGCCCCCTTTCTCATGGTGTCTGAATAACTAAGACTCTGAGAGCCGAGCCAAGGGGCCAAGAATGAGCAGTTACATTCAACGTATTACCACCAATCATTTGGGAAACAGAGATAAACGAATGTCAGATTCTCACTATTTTCTCACGGGGAAGAGAGGGGGCGGGGAATGAGAAGGAAACAACCAACCAAACAAAAATAACTAATTCTTCTTCACTGAGACGAGGAGCACTGAGGACATCCCCAGGCTATGGACCAGGGCAGGAATATGAAGGGGAAAGAGAATGGCTTTCTTTCTACTGGCTCTTTAAGATATTCCTCTTTTTATTTATTTCAAGATACGGTCCCCCAAACAATGAATTCATAAAATTCAATTTAATACACCCGTCTTGCACATTTGCCATACGTAGGTGCACCTTGGCAGAGTTCACTGTATTGCTTATTCGCTGTGCATACAACGGTGTGGCAAAGCCTCCTTCAAACTTGGAAAAGACGGCGTTATGCCAAGGTAACTGTCACAAGACTTCTCAGAGCCTTGAATGTTCTAAAGTGCTCCGTGGGGTTCCAGTTCCCCTGAAGCAACACAAACCCATTACAGCCGTCTGATTATGTCTGATCATTCGCTGGGTGGTCAGGCTGTTGTGCCCCAGAATAGAAAGTAGCATGAGTGTGGCCAAGGTTAAAAGGCAGATAAATGCATCCAGGGAGGAAACCGGTGCGTGATCTAAAGTCGCTGAGCACAGACCATGCTTACACCAAGCCCACGTGGGGCAATGTTTACTTCCAGCAAGAGGAGACAGTGCCTGACATCCAGCCCCGTGCGACGCATCGGTCCCCCGCGGCTGGTGGATGGATCGGTCACACAGCCGGCACAGGCAGCGTGATTGCACGAATCCCACTTTGCCTGCCACGGAAGGCCCCCGACTCCTTCTCTGGGGGGGGTCTGAAATACAGAAAGCTGGGGCTGTGCCTGGGGGCCACTGACACAGGTGTTGCAGCAGGGCAAAAGAGCACACACACTGAGTCCGCAATAGGGAAAGGTTCCCGCTCGCAAGGACAAGCCCAGCACAGGCCGTGGGAGCCTGACTATCTCACAGCATGGGCATGTTCTGATGCAGCCAAGTGGGAGTCAAGGGCCTATGCGTGACCCCCTTTCCCAACAAATCACACCCGAAAATCCTGAATGGGGAAAATAAGAATAGTAATACCTGAGGACGCTGACTTCAAAAAGTAAATCAAAGCAAGAGGTTTGTGGAGAGGAGTCAAAACTTCAAGGAGGGTCCACCAAGGCGAGTCACCATTCCTCCCTCCCTCCCATAGCTTTGCTCTGAGGATGGCCTCTAGCCACTGAGCAATGTGGCAGGCGTGGTCCTGTAGGCAGCTGAAACTCGCAGAGAAATTGTATCTTTCTGGTCGGAGGAACCAGAGACATCTCCTGAGGGCTGGAGTGTGGAAGGAAGAGGGCAGAGTGGAGGAAGCCAGAAAGAGGGGCTCTCCTAGGTCCGTATATAAACCTTCCCAAGTCCTAACGCTACTCCCCACAAGCAATACGCACGCACAAGACAGACACACACCAGCACCGTGAAGTTTCTGAGAACTAAGCTGGGTCGTGAACTGTGGCCCACAGAACGTGAGACAGAACGCGTGGTCTGAATCGAACTGAGTTGGTTTCCTGCTAAAACAAACTCCAGCAACCTCCTTAGTGTCATGACAGGACGGAGCGTCCACAACATAATATTCGCAATGTCCTGCGCACAATCCAAAATTACCTAATATGCAAAGAACCAGGACGATGTGACCAGTTCTCAAGGGGAAAGAGAAGAGCAGATGTCAATCCCAGATATTGGGATTATCAGGCCAAGACTATCAAGCAGCATTAAAACTATGCTCCATGAAGTGAATCAAAACACACCGGAAAGGAATGAAAATTCAGGGGTTCTCATCAGAGAAATAGAAACCATAAAAAAGAAACAAGCGGAGAAATTTTAAATACAATATATGAAATTTTTTTTTTTTTCAAATTTTTTTTTTTTCAACGTTTATTTATTCTGGGGACAGAGAGAGACAGAGCATGAACGGGGGAGGGGCAGAGAGAGAGGGAGACACAGAATCGGAAACAGGCTCCAGGCTCTGAGCCATCAGCCCAGAGCCCGACGCGGGGCTCGAACTCACGGACCGCGAGATCGTGACCTGGCTGAAGTCGGACGCTTAACCGACTGCGCCACCCAGGCGCCCCGAATATATGAAATTTTAAATGCAACATCGATATGAAAAAAATTCAGTGGGGGGCCGAATAGCAGAATAGAGATGATGTTGGAAAGTCAGTGAAATCTTATCCGAGACGAAGACAGAAAAGAGTGAAAATAAGTGAACGCTCAGGGTTCTGTGGGACAATACCAAACACGGCGACATGCGTTTCACAAAGTCCAAGAACGAGAGAAGAGAAAGATTAGAGCAGAACGTTACTTGAAAAAATTATGGCTGTCAATTTCCCTAACCTGTTGCGAGACACAAACTTACAGATTTGAGAAGCTCAGTGAGCCCTGAACAAGACAAACCCTTTCAAAAATACCCGCACACATCGGGACACTATCGGAATCAGATAGTTAAAAATCAATGATAAAGACAAGAAAAAAACTCTTGAAAGCAGCTAGAGAAAAATGACACAGTGTGTACAGAAGAACAATCATTTAAACTTGTGGATCTGTCTTCAAACACCAAGAAGACCAAAGAAATAGCATCCTCCTGGTGCTTGAAAGAAAAGAATTGTCAGCTCAGAATTCTGAATCCAGCAGAAATATCCTTAAATAATTAAAGCAAAAAAAAAAAAAAGACATTTTCAGATGAAGAAAAACTATGGAAATTCAGCAGCAGCAGACCTGCTATAAAAGAAATGCCAGAGGAAATTCTTTCAGCTCTTCTGGAAATGATACCAGAGAGAAGCTTGGGATTGAAGGGAGAGCCTCAAAATGGCGGATATGTGAATAGTATAAAAGGCCATTCTCTGGGGCACCCGGGTGGCTTTGTCGGTTAAGCGTCCGACTTCAGCTCGGGTCATGATCTCGTGGTCCGTGAGTTCGAGCCCCGTATTGGGCTCTGTGCTGACAGCTTAGAGCCTGGAGTCTGCTTGAGATTCTGTGTCTCCCTCTTTCTCTCTGCCCCTCCCTTGCTTATGCTCTGTCTCTCTCTCTCTCTCAAAAATAAATAAATGTTAAAAAAATAATTTAAAAAATAAGATAATAAAAAAAGAAAATATGTGTGACTGTTCAAAGCAAAAATTACCAGATTATCTTTGTAGTTCACAATGTATTCAAATGTAATACAGAAGACACGGTAACACAAAGATCAGTGTGGGAAGATTAAAGCTTACCAAGTTTCTAATTTAAGTTTCAATATTAACTCTAAATAGACTTTGAAAGGTCGGTTTGTATATTTCAATACCTAGAGAAACCACTTAGGAACAAAATGTAGCTCCAAAAAAATCAAACAAATAAATTACAATGGAAGACTAAACATTTTCTTAAGTAATCCCACAAAGGCAGGAAAAGATGAAGAGAGATATCAACAACCGAAGAGACTAAGAGAAAACAAGCGATAAAATAGTAGACTGAACCCCAATCATATCAATAATTATGCTAAATACTAATGATCTAAACTCTCCAATGAAAAAAGATAATTAACAGAGAGGATTAAAAAGCACGACCATCCTATATTCTGCCTACATGACACACACTTTAAATAGAAAGGCGCAAACAGGTTGAAAATAAAGGAGGTACCATGCAAACAGCCGGCATTAAAAGGCGAGAGGTGCTATTTTAATATCAAGTAGAATAGACTTCAAAACAAAGAGTATTACCAGAGATAAGGATGGACATGCCACAGACATAAAAGGGAAAGTTCTTTAGAAAGATGTAACAATTACAAATGAGCTGAGCGTGCAGCTAATAACACAGCCTCAAGGTTCATGAAACAAACACAGACACAATAAAAGAAGCGATCAATTCCAAAACGATCTCAACAACTGATAAAACAACTGGACCAAAACAGAATCAGCAGCGACGCAGAGTATCAGAACAACACTACTCACCACCTTGATCTTACTAACATTTCTGATCTACCATATCTAACGGCTGCCAAATAACCTTTCTTTCCAAAGGCGCGTAGTATGTTCACCATAACGCAAGCTCCAATACGTCGAAGAGCATTGAAAGAACACAGAGCGTATTCTGTGAGCAGAGCCAGATTACATTGAAAATCAGTAACAAGGTGATATCTAGGAAAACTAGTATCTGGAAAGGCAACAGCACACTTGTAGATAATTCAGAGGTTAGAGCGCACCGTGGGTGTTCCAGAGGAGGTATAAAGTGTGCAGTGTTTGCTTAATTTAATCGAGCACAAAGTGTTTGCTTCAGTGGAGTCCTTCGTAAGGCTAGTGCTTTATGGAGCTCGTGCTGGAAAGCTTGCCTAAGAATTCGCCCCTGAAACCATGGTATCTTTTCTTTTAGGGAGAGAGTGATGTTTTCATCTGTACGTGTAGAGAATGTTCTAGCTGTCATAAACGCTTAGCAAATTCATACTGATGGGAGATTGCCTCTGTCGTCTGTCCACGGCCATCTAAAATTGTTGACTTTTTTGTTGGTGCTTTTCCTGGGTTGAGATTCTTCTACAGAGTTGGCTTGCGTCCCAGAAAAAGCAATTCATCAAGTAATTGCCGAGGGAGCAAGCCGCGGCTGGAGCGCCGGGCGCGGCAGAACCTGGTCTTTCTCGGGAATTTGTCACCGAGCTAATAACAGCGTGCACTGCGGGCACGAGGGTGGAGTCCCTCCGGTGGCCCCCACCGAAGAGTGATTGTGTTGCAGATATATTAGACGAGCTCTTTCTCCTTTTTTGTTTTCTTAAAAAAAAAAAAAAATTCCTTTGAGCTGCTCACCCTGGGGAGAGTGGCTTGGTCTCATTTAAAAGTAATGATTTGCTGGCGATAAGCTGTGAAAGGGGATGGTGGGTGGGCACAAAGGGTTGAGAGAGGTCTGGGGGGAGGGGAGGTTGGGAGAAGGGCCCCCGCGTTCTCTGGCTGAAGCTGCAGGTTCCAAAGAGCCTCCCAACACCCCCGGTCCCCTCTGCCGCCTGGTTCCCTCAAGAGCATCCCCTGCCGAGCTGGCAGTGACCTTGCGCCTCTCCACCCCAGGCATCGCGGCCCAGACAGCCGCTTTGTGTCTGCACCTGTGCTATATCCTGAAATCAGTCTGTGTCCCCTTAAGAGATTTCTGAAAACGAAAAGGTGGGATCTCTGGACAGATCCAGAGCTCTGGCGCATTATTCCAACGGCAGTGTTTGTCAGTTAAGATCCCTCGGCCCAGAAAATAGCACCGACAGCTTGGAGATTGCCCAGTAATTCAATATTCCTGCTTAAAGAGACACCGCCTTCCACAAGGGGACTAAGGCAGATTTCCTCCCTAGTATCGCCTCAGGTCGGTGCCTGGGGACTGGAGCCATGCCACCTCAGGATCACTCTGTCCTGACACGCCTGTGATGGGTCCGGGAATCTGGGGCTTTGGCAAACTCCCCTGGGAAGCCCTGTCTGCAGCCCGGCCGAAGGAGCCCTGTTTCTTACTCTCTCCCTGCAGGGGCGTCTCATCACCAAGCCCTTCTGGCTCCTCAGGCACCTGTCCCCCGGCTGACCGGTTGTACCTCCGACAGGAGAGTGCGTCTGTGTCTCGTGTCCCCTCTGGACTCTAACCACTTGGCCTGCAGTGCTGGGGGCTCTGTGAGCTAACTGGCCACAGCTCTTTGCCTCTGGCGTCCACAGGCCCCGAGGCTGCCTGCCTTTGGGGGAAGGTGGTACAGGTCCCCTCTTCCGTGGGCACCTCCTTGCTCCAGATGAACCCGTTTTCTGGCATCATGGCATCACCTGATGTGAACGGATCTCCCGGGGATCTGAGGTGAAGACTGTAGTATATTTATCGTTTTTTCGCTTTCGTTTTTAAAATGTATACAAACTTCTCATTCATCTACATAATAAACCTACGTAAAAAACCTGCCATCCTACCCAGTCCAATCTTAAAACATCTGATGCTTTTTTTTAATGTTTATTGATTTTTGAGAGAGAGAGGGAGAGAGACATGGCACGCACGAGCGGGGGAGGGGCAGAAGATCCAAAGCAGGCTCCGAGCTGACAGCGCAGAGCCGGAGGCGGGGCTCGAACTCACGAACCGTGAGACCGTGACCTGAGCCAACGTCGGAGGCTTAACCGACTGAGCCACCCAGGCCCTCGAAACACATGATGCTTTTCATGTGGTGTTCATCTGGTGGGTTTGGGTGACCTGGGCAAAGTATCGTGTTTCTGGGGCACGCGGGCCCCAGCGTGAGATGCACAAACCTAGGAGAAAGGTTTGCTCGTCCTAGGCTCTGTGCTGAAGAATGTAGAAAGACTGAGCATAGGCTCCTGCTGGAACTGAGGAGATCTACTTCAGGCCCCGAAAATGGGCCCAGGATAAGCAGCTAAGGGGATATGTGGAGGAAAGGGCACAGAGGAGCCCGGGTCCCCAGGAGCCCGTCTGGGACTTTCTCTGACTGTCCTCGCGGGTCACTCAACGGTAAAAGCAGAAAGAGGTGTTTTGCACGATCCTCTGGACAGCCTCGCCCAGCTAACGAGGCCACTGGTTTTCCTTCTGGTAATCGATGGTTAACGGACGGTCCAAGCACACCTTTCTCGGCGTGGTAGGACCGACGTGAGGACTTGGCATCAGTAAGCCGCTACCCCGGGTTTTGAGAGGCTTCCGGACGATGCACGCTGTTTTCCGGTTTTGAATGGTCCTGTGCTTTTCCAGCAACAGGATGTCATCTGGCTTTGAACCGCGTCCAGTTTCTCAGCTGGTCTGCTTTCTCCTTTAAGCAAGGGGCTCTCAATTCCCTCCCGATGGATAATTTATTGCCGTGTCTTGGGTGGCCCCGCTTTTAATTGCCAGCTACTCTCCCCCCCCGCCCCCCGCTTAAACATCTTGGGCTTTATGACCCAGCCCTCTGTCAGGGCCGGATCACAGCTTCCAGAGAAGGGCCAGAGCCGAGCTCTGCCCATCTAATTATGACAGCCCCATCCACAGAGCAGCAAAGGCCTGTGAAATAAACAGTCCCCGCTGCCCTTTTGTTGTTTATTTTAATCGCTTAGAGAAAAGTCACAGAGGAGAGTTCCTGCACTTGTCATCAGGTTCCTGCAGCCACGTCTGCATCTGGCAGTCGTGCACGTAGACAAGATTGTTCATGTTCACCTTTTAAGACAGAGGAGTAAAGGGAGGTGACATGCAAAGAACTCTATCCAAGGGATGTAATCTGTTAAAGATGTCTTCTCTGTCTTCCATTTTTAGCAGGCTGCCCTCAAGTCTGCGAACAGCCTCCATAATTCATTTGCTCATTCGGTTCCTCCTAATATGTGGTCCCAAAATAGATTCAGTGTTCTTGCCTTGACTACGGCGTGTTGCGCCAACGGGATCCGGGGCAAATTCTCTGTGCGCTGGAGAATTACTAATGCGAAGAAAGGCCGGTTGACAAACCCCGCCTGAAAGAGGAGCGGAAAAGGATTTCCAGACTCTGAAAGCAAGATTAAAATCTCTGTTTCACTCACAGGACACCAGCAGCTGAGGATGCAGGCTCGAATCTATGGGGAGGCACCGAAAAAAATTCTTATAAAACGCTGAACATTTTGTTCAGCAGTTGTGGTACCGGGAAATCACGGAACAAGTTCCTGAATTGTTTTTAATTGCTAAGAAATATAGAAAATTCATACCTCACCATTTCTCAGAACTCAAGAGTGAAATAAAGAATTCGGTTTTGCTTAAAGGCTTAATGTGCAAAGCAGTCTGTTTGGCAAAGTGAGTTAGTTGGGATTTTTTTTTGTTGTTGTTTTCTGGGTTCCAAGACTAAACACCAGCCACAGGGAGTTAAATCTTATGTTTTTGCTACAGGAGGCTCTGTCCTTGGTCCTTATCCAGCTCAGATGGTTCTGAGCTGGGGTGTAATAAATGCAGAGAATTATGGTGAGGTCCCGGGCAGGGCCATTCTGGGGCCTGGGTGCAGGTGCTAACTCAGTCTCCTCACTTGGGTTAACTTGGACAAATCACTTGACATGTCTGCAGGCCTCAACACTCCCACTCAAGACTCCCTCACGGTGGGAGAGAGGATTAAATGGGGGTGACCCACGATAAAGAAAAGCAGGGAACTTCCGTAACCCCAACACCACTCCTTCCATTTGGGGACATTTTCCTCTGAAAACTCAGGGCTTTCCACATGACACTTCTGTTCCCTTCTCTTTTTCTGAGTGATAGTTTTGTAGCATGATTTGACAGCATTGTGTTGGTGGTTTAAAATTTTTCTTTTCCTAAAAGAAGTAAGAGGTGGGAGGCAGAGGGAGAGGAGTCAGAAAGAATACCGTGACCTCTGGCCCCAGGCGGCGTGGGGAGGAGAACCTGAGAGTCCTATTGTCTGGGTTAGTACCTGGTTCTGCCACTTCCTGTCTGCGTGACTTGCAAAAAATATCTGTTTGGGGCTGAGTTTCCTCCTCTGTATGACGGTGGTTCTGGTGGTACCTGCCTCCTAGAGCTTAATGCGAAGTAAATAGACGGGGCATAGAAAACACTGAGCACAATGCGTGGCTTACAGCGAACTCTCTAGAAATGTGCACTATTCATCGCTCTGTCTACCTGTGCCCTCAATAAAGATTTGTTGAATAAGAGAACTCATTAAGTCATAAATAAAAAACCAAAATGGAGGAAATTAAAGGATGAATCCCTTCCAAACATCTTCTCCGAATCCCAATAATGCAAGTTTGCAAGGCAGTCAACAAGCCTGGATTGATCTGGCCCCAAGCAGTCTCTTAAGCCCTGTGTGTTTCTCCTTCCCCCTGCCCCGTTCCAACCTCACCAGACTCGAGAGCAGTTCTCCAAATGCTCCGGGGCATTCCGTGCTCCGAGATTTTAGCTTAGAACCCTGCCCTCCCTTTATTTACTGAGGGAATCCTAATTCTTCGAGGTTCCATTCAAAGGCCACCTCGCCTGTAAGTATTTCCTGAAGCATCCGGAGTCAGATGTAATTGATTTTTGAAAACAGGCCAGCAGAATTTTATTGCTGTTATTGAAGGTTGTTTGTTTTACCAGCTGGGACCTGTCCTCTTGATTGCTTGTCCCTCAACAGTCCCTTTGGTCCAGCTGCGGGGAGCCAGGAGATCCATATAAGCAGCAGACTTTCCCCAACACCATGAGGGGACACTTCCACATGCTCCCAGGCTTGGCTTCTTCCTTGCAGTGACACCAACCACTGGGGGAACACATGGGTTACTTGTTGTCCTGTGTGTATAACGAAGGGGCTGGACTCGTTGGTTAAGCCTCCTCCAGCTTTAAATCCCCATTGCTCCTGGGGTGAGACGGCCCTCACGACTATAGGTCACAATTCCGGCCCGATCTCTAGCTCTGAAAGATAGCACAAAAGACAACAAAAATTCCCGCCTTCCTCCCCAACACACACAAAAACTGTGCAGTTTGTCCCCCAAGGGGATTCTTGATTGTCCCTTAGAACTGCCTGGCCTGGGGCACACACAGCAGGGTCTCAGGCTTATGTAGATTCTTTGGGACCCCTGGTTATGATCTCATCTCCCATATCTTCAATGTGATCATGGGACTGGAACCAAGTGATTTATCCTAGAGAGGGGCTGTGACAGACAACAGGTAGGGGACAGACGCGTGAGCTCTGTGACATCTGGAGGGGTATGTGTTTAGATCCAGTGGATTCCAAGCGTCACGCTTCGTTTGAAGGGAAGCATTTTCCATTCCCTGGTATCATCCCTCACCTCTACTCACTGTAGACAATGTGTGGAGGAATTTTCAGTCTATACTGTCCCTTCGTAGAGGTAGAGTGGGTGGTTACGGCCAAGTCCTCATTCCCCCTGTAATTCTTTGCAGGATAAAATGCCATTTTGTTACACTGTGATGGAGGTTATGATTACATGGCACGCTGAAAAGGATTGATGGCTATTGAAACTACAGAGACTGAAATCCAATCTCACGATTGTAGAGGTTCCATTATTCCAGGCCAAATGCTATTCTCAGGCGTTCGGCTTGACGTGCTATAGCCATTGCCTCAGACTAATTATAACCCATTTGACTATCTAATTCTAACGGTCTAATTTTATCATTCCGTAATTAAGCTTCTCCTGGCAGCCTGTATTTAGCCCTAAAAGGGAAATATTTCCTTCCCCGTTTTCAAAATTGGTTAAGCGAGACAAGGAACGGTAACTTTACCCACTGAGCTCCACATTTCTTTTGAGCAATGGTTTTTCTCATCGACTTAAAGAGCTCATAGATTATCCAGGAAAAAGCTTTTCAGGTATAAATGGTTTGAAGCGATTTTTTTTTTTTTTTTTGAAGGACAGGAGGAAATTAGTCAATATTGATCAGACGCTTTAATCACTGCTTTGCAGCCAAAGATCCAAAAGGAGAATGAACAGCAATATGTCCTACAATGGATACTTCCGTGTATCTGAGAAGCAGATGCTGTTTGTTGTTTATACAATATCCAATGTACTCTGACGGCACCACCAATGGAAGGGATGCAGCTAAAGAACTACATTTCCCAGTCTTCCGTGCAGGGGAGGATGGCCACGTGACAAACACTGGCCAGTGAGATGTCAGCAGAGTCGTTAGGCGGGGCTTCTGCAAAAGATTATCGTAAGAAAGGCGGACTCGGGCAGGAGGACTGTTTTGGGGGCAGCTTCTTTCTTTCTTCCCAGAAAAAGAACTTGATCACTGGCGCTGAAGCAACCTCCAGTGATCCAGAGGGAAAGGTCAAGAGAATTGCGGGGGACTTGGCCCTGACATCCTTAAACCAATGCCAGCACCTGCCGACCTCTGGACTTTTTATTGTGATGGAAAAATAAATCCCTGTGTGGTTTGTTTAAGCTATTCCGATTTGGCCATTTGGTTACATTCATGCATTTATGTATTTGTCGCCGACTTTATCGCTGTGTATAATGCCTGGAAGGGAACAAGCACTTGGTGAGAATTTGCTGACCACTGAAGGAAGGCGGCAGATTCGTTTGCTGATACAATCTGCAAGCTGGTAAAAGCCTAATTGGTCACTGGGTCTTCTCCAAGGTACAGCCCACTCTCAGAGGGTACTGAAAAGCCAACTTGCCAAAAAAAAAGCACATTTAAAATTCTTCATTTAAACCATGAAGTCTTCACAATATTTCTACGCGGGTGTAAACTTTTGGTAGTTGCCGATGACCTTTCATTAACATCGTGCCCAAATCATGGAGCAAAAGGGGCACTTTAGAGATTCCTCCCAGAATATTCCCCTACCCGTGTCTTAAGCCAGAGTCCAGTCTTGAGCCAGGTAAAGCCCTCCTGACAGTGGGAGGGACTGATCACTGCCCTCGGGATCCTGGAAGCCGGTCCGGCCCTCTTCACTGTGACCCTTCCGGGACTTTCATAGTTGGAGAGGGTTGTCATAGTTGCTCCTGAACAACTGGCCCGGTGAGAGGCAGACACACTCGGAAGGCTTCTCCCGCCTCCTTGTCTAAAATGAAGGTGGGCGGGCCAAGGGTTAGCACCTCAAGGCGCTTTCCCTCTGGAGAAACCATATTCCGGGGATTTGGACCGTTCCGGGCTCCTTCTTCGTAAAGTTTCTGAGAAGCGTGTGTCATGTTACTTACTCAGTAAATGTGTTTTCCTTGCTTAATTCTGCCCTTTGGGTATGTAGTCCCAACTGGAGGACCAGGCTCCCTTTGCCCTCAAATTGTCCCCCCCTCAGGACTGCTGCATCTAAATCATGCTGTACGTAGGGAAAAAAGAGTGGAGATTCTTTTGGATACTCCTACTCCCACGAAAGCAGGGCTCTCTTACTCCCACGAGAAACCTGGCTGTCCTCTAGAGACCAAGTGATCCACGAGGATCCTTTGTTTTTTTAGAAGAGGTTTCCTTGTTGTTTGCCACCAGATGTCCGATGGGCTGTGACTGGCACTACTCGCTCCAAGCCTGGATGGGAGGGGTGGGGAGGACAGGCCTCCACACTCCGTGGCAGCCTCTGGACAGACCCCCGGAAAAGCCCATTAGCTATTAATTTAGGTCAAATCACTGAATTATCAACTCATCTTTATACACAAAGAATGGGACTGGAATAGATTTTAATAAAACAACGAGGAGCTTTCTATTGTTAGCGCATAACGTTTCCCGGGCGATCAACACAACCATGTGCTGTATTGGAGGTTGTTTCACGAAAGCCAGTCAGGAAGAAAAACCATACCTAGCGATTACGCATCGCTTTATGGATTTACAAAGCATTTTCACAAACATCACCCTTACCTTTTCACTCAACCCCTCTGTTTCTTCCTTTACTTAACTGTGAGCTGGGGTAATAAAACTTTCCCCAAGAAGTCGTTCTGAGATGCTGTGTCTAAAGCTCCTAGCCCAGGGCCTGGCACACAGGAGGCCCTTGGTAGGTGGAGGTTAGTGTTTTCCCATTGGATCCTCAGCTTTTCAGGGTCCGCGCACTGTTCTTCCGTATCCTCTCCAGCACGCAAGCCAACGTCTCCCAGCACCCCCCGAGGAAGGGCGTTCTTCTTGCTCTGACCCTCCGATGCGGGGCCTCTGGTGGGCCTGCCCTCTCCATCATGGCCATACGTCCTCCACAGACGCCCTCGTTCACTGTGGAGTGTGGCTCACGGTTGCCATCACCCTGGCCTTGCCAACCTCCTGTGGCTTCAGGGCAGGGCCTACCAACACCTGGCTTCTCATGTCCTTCTACGTATTCCCTCCATATTGCTTGACCCTTTGGCCGCTCTGGATGTTCTTTCCTGGAATGGACCACGACACCTTGAGTTCAAATCTGTCACTCGTGAACCCTGACTCCTCCACCCCCAGTCCCTCAGGAAATCCCAGCCCCCACGCTGGCCCCTCGGCCCCAACTCTCTGATTTTGCCCCCTGGGCACACTCCTCCTTCCCCGCATGTCCTTGCCCATCCGGCCTGGGGTTGGGCACAGCCATCGATCTCTTGCCAATGTTCTTAACTCCCCTTCTCCATTGCACGTCCGGCCCCCAGCAACCCACAGAGGGTTTCCATCCATCCAATCTGTCCGTAAACACCGCAGTGCTTTGGGGGATTGCCACCCGTGGACTTGCTCTCCCTAGAGGGAGTTTCAAGGTCTCCATCAGGGACAACATTAGCCACCCCAACGGGGCCCCCTCAACCTCACCCTCATCCCACAAGCTCAGGGGTTTAGATGTCGCCTCCGCGCTTTTTAACATCTGGGATCAGGTGCCAGGGGCTGCAATGCAAGGAAGTAGCAGAACCCCAACAGAGTCCTCCTTTCACTTATTCCTCATAGAACGGGTAGCCCCCGCTACCCCCCCCCCCTCCAGACCAGGCACTTGATGGTGATTTCCAGACGTGCTGGGACCAACTTTGTGCCACATGCCCTGTCGCCTTCCACCAGCTGCTCCTGGGGTCATTGCACCAAGATACCATCACCCCATGTGTTGTCTGGCTTCCAGCCCCTGCCCCTCCCCAGGCGTGGGGCCTCCCCCCGCCCCCCTGCATGGCCGCTTAACTTCATCCTCTCGAGCCCTACTTCATGGCGGCTTGCTTTGTGTCCACTGCTGCCCCGGAAGGGCTCTCTCTCCTACCCGCTTCGCCTTGCAGACCTCCACCCTTCCTCAAGCACAAGTGTAAACAGCCCCGACCTCAGGCAGCCGTCCCAAGTCAGGTGTTCCTCGTGGCTGTAGACCCTGCCAGCGGACTGTCCTTTGTGCCGTCTAGGCCTCCTACTGGCGGGGCTCAGGGAAGGCGGAGACCCAGAGTCATTCATTCTACACACACGTGGAGCACCGCTGGGTGCCAGGATCTAAGGCCGTCACTAGGGGGTGGCCGTGAGCATGAAGGACAGAGGTTCCTGCCCCCCGCGGAGCTGGTGGTCCAAGGAGTCGAAGACCCTGCAATCAGCAATATACTAACAGGCAGGTAAATCCTAGGGTGTTTTAGAAGGTGATCGGTGCCCTGGAAAGAAAGAAAGATTAGAACAGAGTCAAGGAAGGGGTGCCCTGGTGGCTCAGTCCATTAAGCATCGGACTCTTGGTTTCAGCTCAGGTCATGAGCTCAGGGTTTGTGAGTTCCAGCCCCCCATCAGGCTCTGCTCTGATGGCACAAAGCCTGCTTGATTCTGTCTCCCTTTCCCTCTCCCTCTCCCCTGATCACTGTCTCTCCCTCTCAAAAATAAATAAGTAAACATTAAAAACAACAACAACAACAACAACAACAACAACAACAGGGAAGGGACACCTGGGTGGGTTAGTCGTTAAGCATCCGACTCAGGTTGTGATCTCACTGTTGGTGGGTTCGAGACCCACATCAGGCTCTGTGCTGACAGCTCAGATCCTGGAGTCTGTTTCGGATTCTGTGTCTCCCTCTCTCTCTGTCCCTCCCCTGCCTGCACTCTCTCTCTCTTTCAAAAATAAATAAAAACATTAAAAAAAAAAAAAAAACAGAGTAAAGGAGATTAAGAGTGCCCTAGTGCAGTCCCTGCCTTAGAGTATTTGTTTTTATTTCCATTTTTTTAAGTTTATTTACTTATTTTGAGAGACAGAACGACAGAGACAGAGAGCACTAACGGGGGAGGGGCAGAGAGAGAGGGAGAGAGAGAATCCCAAGCAGGCTGCACGTTGTCAGCATGGAACCCCACAAGGGTCTCCATCCCACGAAAGCGTGAGATCATGACCTGAGCAGAAATCAAGAGTCAGACGCTTAACCGACTGAGCCGCCCAGGCGCCCCAGTTTTCATTTCCATTTCAGTCATTTTTTTTTTTTAATTAGAAAAATGGCACATGTTCCTTATACAAACATCAGTCATTGCAGAAACACCCCCATCGCGGGCTCCAGGAGAATCTGAGCTTGTTATAGGAGCAGCGGGTCCAGGAGGGCCTCCTGGAGGCGGCAGATCTGGGGAGGAGCAGCGAGTCCCCGTGTGCCCCTGGGGCTCAGTGCGCTGCCTGTCCTGGGGAGGTCTGGACAGGCAAACCGCGGCCTCAGCGGTCAGGTGGCCACCAAAGGCCACCTGCCCACTCTGCTGTATTTGGAAGAACTTTCCGTGCTTTGATGACACCTGGCAGCGTGAATGGGAGCCTGGAATTTTCCACTTGTGAGCATCAGTGTAATGATGGTATGGAGTTACGGGTTTGCTTCTCTGCACAGAGGCATCTGGACCTTCACAAGGATGCCAGGTGCCCAGGTATATTCAGTGTCACCTTGGGCCATGCGCGATTTGCACGGTCCAGAGACCAAACGGCTCATTCTATACTACATTAACTGGAAGTGGACCTTAGGGATCCCAAGGGGGACATCCTCTACACCTTAGTATCTACACTGTCCCTGAGTTGAATTCCCCGGGGCCTCACCAGCTTGCGGTATCCGTGGGATCACACCAAGAGTAATGACAAGACCGTCACTGCTCCGGCCCCACCCTGCGCCCCTATTAAGGTTTTAACCACTCCTTCTAGGGCAACCCTCGGGATATCTCACTTGGCATAACCAATTCTTCATCATCCTTCATCCCAGGGCTGCTCTCTGCTGTCCCCAAGGCCTCACCCCCGACACTCCCCTGGGGTCCTCACTCCTGCATTCTGATTCTCCAACTCTAGAGGGCAGTCTGCATTCCCTGAGCCTCCCTGGGCAGGAGACCTCCCCTCCGTCCTTGCTGCTTGGGACAGGCCTCTCCAGAACGGCCCCTGGAAACCACTCCTTTGGTGTTATTCTGTAGCCACTTTCCCCAGAGCTTGGATCCAAGTCGCTGGGCCCTGTTGCCCCTTCTCCCCACCCTGGTTTTCTCAGGCACCCAGGCACAACCTCCTCTCGTTCGAGCGGAACATCTCCATGGTGCTGCTTCCGGGCGGCTCTTGCTTACAGCTCCACACACAGGTCTGGATCATAGTTTAGAAGCAGAGGAGGGTTTTCAGTGTGTGTGTGCACGTGTGTGTTTGTGTGTGCACATGCATGCGCTGCACAGAAGAGTTCCTTGTTTCGTAAGCTGTCAGATTGCCTTTCTTTGAATAAGTTCCACCTAATCATTTGTAACCATTTCACAATTAACGAAAAGAAATAAACAAGAATTCAGCTCTTTGTACTGAAGCTGGGTCACAGGCCCCTCCCTGGCCAGGCTCCTCTGGGAAGGTGTTTCCTAAGCATTCTAGCACTTGGAGTCCTGTGGCTTTTTGCTTTTTCTTTTCTACTCTTTACCTATTCACCTTAGTCCGTGTCATGGGCTGACTTGTATCCCCGCCCCATGCATATGCTTCCAAATATGACCGTATTTGGAGAGAAATTGATTATTTAAGAGGTAATTAAGTAAAAATGAGTTCATCTGGGTGGACCCTAATCCAATCTGACTGGTGTCCTTTTAAGAGGAGGCAATTTAGACATAGATGCACCCAGAGGAAAGACCGTGTAAGGACACTGGGAAAAGAAGTGACATCCACAAGCCAAGGAAAGATGATGCATCAGGAAAAATCAAACGTGCTGACATCCTGATTGTAGACTTCCTGCTTCCAGAATGGTGAGAAAATGAATTGCTGGTGTTTAAGCCACCCAAACTGTGGTACTTGTTATGGCCACCCTAAGCAAGCTAATACGGTACTTTTAAAATGTTTTGTTTTGAATTTAATTAACAAAAAAAAATCATTTTTAATTGTAAAAAAAGCATAAGTTCTGTAGGTATCTTGCGAAAGGACATAGGCTACTTTGCTCAAAATTAAGGGATTTACTTATAATCGCTTCTGACTTTAAATCTTTAAGTGCCCTTTTACCTTGATTCCTTATTGAGTCTGAACGCTTAATAATAATAATATCTTCTCATTGCCTATCTGGTCTTACACTTTTATCAAGACAAGCCCCATATCTGATCTTCTTTTCATTCAAGGTAAGTAGATTAGCCCCACTTTGCAGATGAGGAACCTGAAGGCAGCGGGTTCCCAGGGCTCATCCTGTCCCAACTCACCAGAGATCTCTAGAGAGAACATATTCCAGAATTCTGGCCAGACCCTGACAGCTGCCTCCCTCAGCAGCCATCCAAACGTACAAACCAGACAACAAAGATCCCAGGCGTTGAGAACACAGCGAAGCTGGGTGTGGTGCCTGACGCAGAATATTGCCAATAAATACTTAGTGACTGGCTTGACTTTTGACCCCATAAACTCTTGTGGATGATTCTCCCCGCCAGACTTTTGTTCAGATAAAAAAGCAAATTTCAAGGTGGTTCCCCCCCCCACCCCCACCATTGAGAACGCAACATAGCGTAGTGGTAAGACAATTAAGCTGGGCATCCGAACTAGGTTTGGATTCTGACTCTGTCATGTTCCAGTTGTGAGACCACTGACAAGTCTGTTATTTCTCTGGCCCTTGGTCTTCTTACCTGTAAAATGAAGGTGTTGGATCAGAACATTTTTAAAAGCTCTTCCAGCTCTATAACGCAGAATTCTAAGAATTTTGATAGGAGATGCTTGTAGGTTCTCAGCTTCTCTAGTCTCTGCTTCTTCCCACTTTTCATGCATATAAAGTGAGTTTGACCTTCCACTAACAGTCAGTCGTCTCTCAATTATCCACGGGGAAGAGGGGACACTTCGTGTTGACCAGAGTTTTGGTAGCCTGAGGCCAAGGTCTTACTTCCTAGGGCAGGAAGGAGCCTCGGGGCTCCCCTGTGGCCCAGTCTGACCAGTGGGGTGGCCGAGGGACTTGGCTGGTCCTCGGCAGTCCTTTGCCTCCATTGAGGTCTCCGACTCCCAGCCTCACCGTTCCCTGAGCCGAGCATTGTGGGGATGGCTAGTGTGCAAACCCATATCCTGGGGGCGAAATGGCTGAAAACTGGGCACGGTCCCTTAGCACCACACACGACAGAAACTCCACACGCCTGGAGCTTATCAAGGTTTCCCTTCTGGCATCTCTGTTACCGTTGCCTGTTGCACATTCGGATCCCAGGGTCCCTGAGGGAAGGCACTGTGGCTCGCGTTTGCACTCTGTATCCCTAAGGGCTCAGTGAGTGCCCCTGAACAGGGATGTTGCGAGAACACACAAATGCTCTCCAAAGGGAGAGCCGTTCCTTGTCCCTGTTTTGGCCTGTCCCTGTTCCTGTCTCCTGCTTTGGCCGTTCGGTGCTATTTCTAAACTGGATGTCTCACCAGCTAACAGATCTTGCTTTCAAGAGCGGAAATAAATGGGACTTAATTCCCCAGTCCTCTTCCAGGTGATTGGGGTTACGTGACCCTGAAGAAAGGCAACATGTGAGGAGCTTCCGGATGGCGTCCCCACTTCCTAAAGTAGGACAAATGTGAAAAGCAATAGGACTGAAGTAGCCTCCGTCCAGAGGGGGAGCCGTGGCCCCTGCAAGGTGCAGGTGAGCTCAGCCTCCCCTCCCCGCTCCTGCCCGCTTTACTGGAGCTGCCAATTACGAGGGGAGTTTTCGTGAGTTGCCTGGCCCTATGGCACAGCCCTTTGGTGGGGGCTGTGCTGCCCAGCTGATGTTCAGGTTATGGCCTCACAGACGTCAAAACAAAATGTTGGCTGGTCTGCCAGTTCGATCAAATAGCCAGAGTTTGAAAACTGAACAGACTGGTTGCTTCACTACATCACGAATCAATGGGCTCCTTTAGCTACAGAAATGGCCTTGACCCTGAACCGGCCAGTTTGAAAAGGATTTATCCCTTCTTTGTTCCTTGTCCCCGTTTGCCGTCTCGAGCTTAAACATCAGTCTAGCCTCTGCTTGAGAGAGTGGCTGCGTCCCTGTTCCGGACACAAACCAAAACCGCTGTGGGCCGGTGGACCGGTCGTGCTGAGGCCGGGCACGGGGCTCCGGAAGCAGAGCGCGCCAGAGAGAACGAGGTGGGGGGGGGGGGGCAAGGGAGCATGTGGGTAGCATATGTGGAATGGGTCAGAGTGCAAATCTGTGTGGGCTAAAGACCTATTCAAGCTCAAGAAGGGTTTCGATGACTCGCTAGATCACTGCCGGGAGGTGGGAAGTGAAAGATGCTGCCAGCATCCGTCCTTCTAGGCTGGAGCTTGAATTCCCACTTGTCTCGAGCCAACCCCGGTTTCTAGGAGCTGGTACCGCTGCACCCTCTCCCTCACCTCCTTTGGATAGACTTCCCTGGACATGATCCAGCTCTGCGTCAGCACCCCCATCACCTCCGCCCCGTATCTCTGAAGCCCTGTCCCATCTTGCTCCCTCAAGCACAGAATCTCACTTTTTGCCCAGGGCCTGACTGCGGTTGTGCGGTGCCCCATTTTGGGCTTGATTTATAATGGTAAACCCTTTCCCAGGATGTGCCTCCTTCCTGCACCCCACCCTCAGCAAGCCCTCAGCCTCGGGCTGAAGGATGGCTTCCCTTCAGAGGGCAGGGGCCATGCCTGTATTGGTCACTGAGGTCACTTGAAACCCCAGTACCTGGCAAAAGGCAACACTCTGCACGCGTTTGCCGAATAAAGAGATGCCATTTGCCTTGTGGGAGCTATTTTTGGAAGTCATGAACCGAACACTCAAGTGGATTACTTTGGGCTGACTCAGAAAATTGCGTACGTCCTCGAATATGGAGGCCGCCTCCCTCTCTACGCAATTCACGCTGTCTCCACACCATTGCCAGATAGCATTTCCCAAACACGTTTTTCTTTCTGCGGTTCCTCTGCAAGCAACCTTGGCTCCCCTTAGAAAGCCACACTCCTTAGCCCAGGAGCAAGACCTCCCCGCGAAGCCTGCCTCTCTTCCTTTCCCGGCACTTGGCTCTGCACCACCTGCCCAGCTAGCCTGGCCCTAGCTGTCTCTGAGCTCTCATGCCCATGCTACCTCTGTGTTCCTGTCACCCCTCCCAGTCATTTCCCGTAAGCCAACTCCTCCCCATAACGCCAAGACTGTACCCAAATGGCGATTTTATCGGTAGGTCCCCCTGGAGCATTCAGTTCACAGTATCTATCTGTCCCTCCGTGGACTTATGGGACTGACAGCCTCTGCTATTCATGAGACGCTACAGTTTTATGGCCTCATGGGTGATTCACCTCCATGTGTGGAACTCCGGCCCACACTGACTAGATTGTCAGTCCTCCTGCTGCTTCTCTGTGCCTCCCACATGCCTCTAGGGGTGCAGCCTTCTGCTTCCAAAAAGTTGGTTGAATGAATGATTGAAAGGCCAAGACTTCTCCTCCTTCTCTAGACTGACCAAGGCCTCCCAGGGCTGCTAGAAGGAAGAAATAGAAAGACATCCTCTGCCGGCATGCCTTGGGGGCAACACAGGGTGGTAGGGTGCCTGGGACTGTCCTGGGCTGAGGAGAGTGGGAGCCAGCTCACAGGCATCTGGGACAGCCCCCTGTGAGTGCTGAAGCAGGCCGCACAGGCTGGGGACCTGCGTGGGTGCCTGAGAGAGTGGTGAGTGCCCCCACGGAAGGGCCCTGGAGCCCAGCCAGTTGGCACGCATGCTGTAACCGTAGCAGCCACCGGGGCTCTTTTCCATAAGAATTAGTGAATTATATTGTAGAGAGTATCTTGTTAAATGCAGATTTATCCTTCAACTCTGAAAACACGATCTGTTGCTTCTGTGTCAAACCATCTGGCTTCGTAATATCTACGGACAACATATTTTCCACGAATGAGTCTTTAAATCTCCTTTGGAAAATATCTCTAACTGGCATTTCCCCATCAGATGTGCATTATCCCTGCATAGCAAAATTGATATGCCCTTAGAAGTTGGTATGAAGGTAACTGCCACATAGTGAGGGCACATGCGATGTGTCATGATATACATTGTCATTAATGTGTTCACTCCTTTGGCTATTACAAAATTGACAAGGCTCAGGCTTAGTCTTGAGCCACCCAGGTGCCCCATCGGGCTCCGTTTTGAAGTATCTCTAGTAGATCATGGGCTTCCCCCCCACCCGCCCCGAAATTTTAACAAAGAGTTGGTTGTCCTCCAGTATCCAATCCCCGCCTTTTACTTAAGAAGACCCTTGATATTTAGCTGCACACAAAACTTCTTGGCATAGGCCACACATGTCTACCTCCTTTGGCGGTAGGTGTGCTCATGTGACTAAGCTCCGGACAATTAGATATAAACGGAAGTGTCATGTGTGACTGCAAGTAAGAAAGTGTGCCCTTGCTTCTTCCCTTTTCTTTCATCTTCTTGCTGGTTGGAATGCCAACATGATATCTGGGGCTCAAGCAGCCACCTTGCACCTTGAGGCAATACGCTAAGGAAGGGGAGTAGCTAGATAGAAGAAGCCTGGGTCCCCACTCACTGGGAGCCGACATATTAACCCCGGACAAACTTCTAAATTTACATGAGACAAACTTTCCAATTGTTTAAGCCATTGTTATCTTGGTTGCCTGTCTGTGCAGCCAATCACGATTCTGTGATGATTGTTTTATGTCTGTTCCTACCCAGATCCTATCGGACTGCATCTCTTGTCTCCCTTGCCCTCTGGCTTTTGACTACATCTAGCCAATGGGAGACACTAGCAAGAGAATGGAGGGCAAGAGTTGAGAGAGAAAGAAGGATATTTTTCTTCCATGCTTACCCCCATGCTTCCATGAAGCTTCCCTGCTTCAGTGCCTCGATACAGCAGTTTGTTCCTTCTCACACTACACTTCTTCCCAGGGGGCCCCACCTTTCTGTCTCTGTTTTTCACTGGGCTCTAGCCATCCTGTATTTTCCTATTTTCCCTCTAGACCAGAAGTAGTGATCGTTTCTCAGTACTGCTAATCTCTGGGATGCTTAGCAACTTTAATTGTGCCTACAGCTCTCTAAATAGTTCTTTTATTAATTTTTTGGTTATACATTTGAGTAGAGTTCTCTTTCCTTCTAGGTCTCTGGCTAATGGGCCAGTGAGTCAGAGACCGCTGGGACAACCGCAGTGGTGCTAGTCAGCCCCTTCATAACCAATGAGCAAATTAACATTTTACCCGTTTACTTTACACAGACTCTTATCCGTGACCCACGAGAACCACAACTATGAGCTCACATGGGCTTACCTACTATTAGACATGGTTCTACACTCAAGGAGTTTTCGGTCCACTCAGGGACTATAAGGAACAGAGATAGGAGTTAATTTTCACATGGCAGGAGAGTGCAATGGTTGTCATCGCTGGGGTAGAGCTGATGTGTTGGATAGTAGGGAGAAACTAGGTAAAGACCTTCAAAACCAGGCAGCAAAAATTGAATTAAATTTGGAGCAATGGAAACTGATGAACATAAGGTGACATGATAAAAAGTGCTGTTTTCTCAAAATTTATTTGGCAAAAACCCGTTGGCTTATTCTCCCTGCCTTCTGTTTGCTCACTCTTCCTTTCATCCCTTGTAAGTGCTACTTGAATTAACTCCATGAGTCTAGATCTCCTCCTGTCCCCTTTGGCTCCCGGGTGCCAAAATGGATAAGTCAAGCCTACCCTCCTTTACAATGACTTAAAATGCCTTTTGCCACCCGGCTCCAGCTAATCTCCCTGGTGTCATCTCCAGCCACTTCCACCCACCTGCCTTCTGCTACAGCCCCCACGGCTAGTCATTATTTTTTGAACATACCACATGCATGCAAGTTTCTGAACCTTTGCATGTGCTGTTTCCTCCGGCTCAGCACTGTCCAAAAGAACTTTGTGCAATGATGGAAACGTTCTAGATCCACATCATCCCACATGGTAGCCACTAGCCATATGTGGATGCTGACCACCTGAAATGTGATCAGTGACTGGGGAACTGGATTTCTAATGTTACTTAATTTTAATTAATAAAATTTAATTTAAATTTCAATAGGCACATGTGGCTAGCAGCTACCATATGGATAGAACAGCCCTTATCAAATTATTGTCGAATCTTCTCTCCCCTTATCCCCATGGGGAGATCCAGAAAGCTCCTACGTACTATTAAGGACAAATTTAAATGTTGCTGCCTCGCTAGGGCTTTCTGTCCCCTCATTCTCACCCCACAATAATTAATTACTCCATCAGCTGTGTTCCTTTAAGCACCGTACACATGCGTATATCTATCACACAGCACAGGGCCTTTCTTCCTTCCTTCCTGGCACCTTATTCTTCCAACATTCTAAGTGCACAGTACTAATTGCATTTCTCTAGGTGAGCCATGTCCTCTTGCCCTGAGGCTTTTGCATACGCTGTTGCCTCTGCCAAAAGCACTCTTCCTTACGTATCTCCACTGGCCAACTAATGCCTTCAGATTTCAACTTAGATGTCTCTTATTCCAGGAAGCTTTCCCTTATACCTTTCTGTGTCCACTTAGGGCTTTCCTTCCTAGATACTCTCATAATGTTCTATGACTACCTATCATAGTTCTGTATATTTTACTTGTGTTGGTAGCCTGTTTCCCCCTCCCCTTCAAATCTCTTTGAAGCCAAAGACCAACTGTTATTCAAACAACTATTACAGTACCTGGCACAGAGAAATATAAGCTGAATATGACCAAAATGCTCCTTTTGGGATGAAGTGGAGGGAAGGCGGGGCAGGGATGGGGGGGGCTGCTGTCCGTGGTGCTGAAATAGCCCAGCTGGCTAGTGTGCGAACTACTGTATGTCCAAACCTGGAAAGGTAGAAACCAAGTTATGGGGTATGTTATGGGGAGAGAAGAGAGGATATGAATTATGGGAGAAAGACAAAAAAGAGAGAGAGAGAGAGAGACAGAGAGAGAGAGAGAGAGAGAGGCAGTGACACAGCCACTCCTCAGGAAAAAACATTTTTTTGCTATCATAGCCAAATTATTGGTATTAGCCGAAAGAAACTACAAACCCAGATGAGCTAGTGAACCCATGAAGGGAGTAAGGATTGTGTGTGCAAGTGTCAGCTTGAACAAATACATTCACACAGGCTGGCAATGCCAGCTAGGCAGTAATAGAAAGACTGAAGTGACATTCTCAGCTATTCTTAAGTGCTAATAGTTTGTCTTTATTTTTATTTTCTCCTTAAAATATCTGTTTTTTCCACTGCCCAAAACAAATTACAATTTATGTTCTTTATGTTTCATAATTTGGAGGGCTTATTTTCTGTGGGTGTTTTGTTTTTTGGGTTTTGGGGTGTTTTGTGGTGGTGGCGGTGGTGGTCATTTTTATCATGTCATTGACATCAAGTTCTCCTAATCTCTCAGATGTTATTCTTCCCTTTTCTCATTTTTTTTTTCAAATTTGCAACACTCTTTCTCTACTCCGTCCTTTAACACTCTCAGCTGATGACCTCATTTCTTGTTTCATGGAGAAGTTGAAACCAATAGGAAAAGAACTTCCTTATTCTTCCAATAAAAACAAAAATACCAATATAAATCTTTTCATCCTTTCTTCCTCCTCATTGGAAGATTTGTCCACATGACTATTAAAGACCAAATCCTCCAGGAGCTATTCCCTCCCATCTGTTTGAGGACTTTGCTCCAGCACTTACATCCTGTCTGCCTTGAATAGTTTCCCTCTACTAAATCTTTCCTGTGCATACAAATGTGCTGTAATACTTCCCATCTTTTAGAAACACTCCCTAGCCTCTATCCTATAGTGACCGCCCCAATTTGTCTGTTCTCTTTTACAGCCAACTTGAGAAAGGTAGCTATGCTTTCCGTCTCCATTCTCTTTGATCCATTCCTGCCAGGGATTTGCCTTACCACTCTACTAACATCACTATTCTAAAATTCACCGATGACCTCCACATTGCAAACCCAGTTATCAGTTTTCACTCCTCTTTTTTCTTGACTTCTCACCCATCATTTGATATAATTGGTCAATTCTGCCTCCTTGAAACCCTTTATTGACTTGAGTTTATTTGTTCTTTTTCCCGGCTTTCCCTCTACCTCACTACGTGTGCCTTCTCAGTTTTCTCCACTGGATCTTCTGCTTCTTCCAAACCTCTAAGAGTAGGCTTCATCTTGGGTTATTTCCTCTTCACTCCATATATTCACTCCCCTGTGATCTCATCCAGGTCCATGGCTTTAAATACCATCTACATGAGAGCACCTTCCAGATTTAATTCTCTATCCCCCTCCACTCTCCTAAACAGAAGACACAGCTCCTGACATCTCCAATCCCATGACAGAAGGGTAGGATGGCCTCATATCTATTTTTCCAGGACAGTTTTGACTTGTAACTATTGCCTCTGTTAAGTATTAATAGAACTTCTTCCATTCAAAATTGTCCCAGTTTGGACAACGTATCATTTGGCCACCTGTGTTTAAGTTTCCATGGCTGCTATAACAACATGCAACTAACTTGGTGGCTTAAAACAACACAAAATTATATTTTATAGTTCTGGAGGTCAAAAGTCCAAAGTGGATCTCACTGGGCTTAAAATCAAGGGTGTGTCAGAAGGCCGAATTCTTCTCTGGAGACTGTAGGGGAGAATCCATTTTGTTGACTTTTCTAGCTTCAAGAGGCTCCCCACATTCTTTGGCTCATGGACCCTTCCATCTTCAAAGCTATCAGTGGCTGGTCAGTCTTATTCATATCACATAACTTGGACACTGATTCTCCCTCCCTCTTCCACATTTGGCTCCTACAGTGGGCCCTACCAGATAATCCAAGATAGTTTTATTTTAAGGTCAGATGATTATCAGCTTTAATTGCATCTGCAACCTTAATTTCCCCTGGACATATCAAAATGCACACTCACAGGTTCTAGAGATTAGGATGTGGACATCCATAGGGCACCATTATTCTGCCCATCACACCATCCAATAGACTTCTCAAACTTAGCATGCCCCCAAATTGGCTCTTGGCTTTCACCAAATCTTCTCCCTCTGCAGCTTATCTCAGCAAATTGTGTACCATTCATCCATCTGCTCAGGCCAAAAGCTTTGCTGTCATTCTTGAATCTTTCTTGCTCTTAAACTATATATCCAATCCCTCAACTAATCCTATAAGTTCTTCTTTTACCTTTAAGACATATTCAAATACATTTCATCCCCCTCCGACCCATTACCATCTTACTCCAAACCACTGTCTTCTCTCACTTAGACTATTGCTAGGCCCTACGTGGTCTCCAGCTTCTGTTCTGCTTACGCTGTTTCCTGCCCCAGTTTATTCTCCACAAGGCAGCCAGAGGAGTCCTCTTTAAACATAAATTGTATTACGGTCACTCCTCTGCTCAAACTGCTGTGATGATTTCCCCACACTTGGAATAAAAGGTCAGCGTCTTCACCATGACCTGAAAGGTCTTTCCCAGCATGGCCTTACACCCTGTTCTGCCTCATTTGCTACTTTTGGCTCTAGGACACTGTAAATGCTAAATCTCCTACCCCTTTGCTTCCTGTGACTCTAGGGAAAACTTTAAGGTGATTGTCAGTCTAGCAAAGCCGAAGCTGGGTTAGCGTTATTATCAAAAGGGAACATATGGAACTGTTTTGTTCTTTGTTTGTATTTAAATATTTTCATGACCAAAAAGAAAATGTTACTAAGGCTTAGATCCTTTCCCTGGGCTTTGTGAAATAAACCACCAGTGACCCAATGGGGTCAGTTCTGTGCCAGAGTTTTGGAGAGGATTAAAGCATGACAATAACTAGATTTAATAATAGCCTTTGCTCTAGACCTTGGGGGATTTCTGGCAGCCTCAATTACTCCAGTTCTTATTTTCTTTTGCCCTGTATTATCTTTAGTCGCCCTTGAATGCAGAGAGACTTCTAGCTGGAAAATTTTTATTTCCCATTTGAAACTTGCCACAAAAAATGTCCCCCTGTTCCACCATACATTCTGTATACATGTACAGATATTCTATAGAGGGTGTAGACTGTACTTCATCTCATGTATTTCCACTTGCTTAATTATTGTTTTCTCCTCTTAATTGCTCACAGTAATCTAACTCTACTGTGCTTGCTAATGAGCACAGCTTAGACGTTCCACATGTAACGAGCTACAAGAGTCATTCTCTCATTATCGTCACTAAATGTTCCCATATATATTCTCACTTGACATGTGCAGAAGCAAAAATAATAAAAACTATAAAATTCTTTGGAGATATGAGGAAGTGTAATGTTCATAAACAGAAAGTTGTGGTTTCAGCATATACTTATAAAATGCTAGCTTTGAAAGGACCTGGAAAGATCACTTACTTAGACCCTTTGTTTTATGTATGAGGAAACTGAGGCTCAGAGATATGGCATGGCTTTGCTGGAGTCACACAATCACAGTGTGGGACCAGAACCCAGGCCTCCCAATTCCCGGTCCTGTGTGGTACCCGCTATAGAGTCTTTGTTCTTTTTTTTTTTTTTTTTAATTTTTTTTTTCAACGTTTATTTATTTTTGGGACAGAGAGAGACAGAGCATGAACGGGGGAGGGGCAGAGAGAGAGGGAGACACAGAATCGGAAACAGGCTCCAGGCTCTGAGCCATCAGCCCAGAGCCCGACGCGGGGCTCGAACTCACGGACCGCGAGATCGTGACCTGGCTGAAGTCGGACGCTTAACCGACTGCGCCACCCAGGCGCCCCTAGAGTCTTTGTTCTTAAGAATGCATTTGCTTAGCCTGCTATTTAAGTGGACTAGCATGTCTACTGGGTTATTATTTATAAAAGTGAAAATTTGAAAACAATCTAGATACCCAACATTAAGAAAATCATAAAATAAATGGTGATATGCTTAGGTAATATTACCTAAATATTATGTAATTATTGTACTTTGCTTGTTGTAATTATATCACATTATATAGATATTAAAAATCATTTTTAAGGATGCCTGGCTGGTTCAGTTGGTATAGCATGTGACTCTTGATCTTAAGCCCTATGCTGGGTGTAGAGATTAGTTACAATAACATATTTAAAATAATCATTTTTAGAAACCATGTAATGACCGTGTGTCCTCACAACATAATGTTGAAAACCAGGCTACCAAACTGAATAGATAGAGTGTGATAGCAATTTTGTTTTATATACACAGTAAGAATAGAACACATCAAAGAGTGGCGTTTTGAGATGACAGGATTACAAATTACTTTTGTTCCCTTTTAAAAACATTCCTGTTTCGCAGATTTTCTCCAATTTGCATGCCTTAATTAAACTTATAATTAGAACAAAATTGCGGTTTTGTAAAGAGAAAAAGATGTGATCAAGCCTTAATAACTTGAAAGAGATTTTTCTCAGACTGAGAGATGGCAATTTTAGAGGATTATGAAGAAAGTCATAGAAGCTAGAGCTGTTGGCACAACTGCCATTACATTACTAAGTGGCAAAACTTAGGCTTCGTAAAGAAGACATGTCAGCACCTGATGTTCTTACATTTCTTCCAGTTTTTTCTTTCCCCGAGCGATATCTGCTGAGGGCTCAGAGGCCATTGCTGTGAGCATGCGTTGTTGTGTGTGTTAGCAGCACTAATGAGGCAGGATGTAGCTTTCCTTCCAATGTATGTGTATGAGTATAAATGATGCGCAGGGACAGGCTACCCTAGGATGCCGAAAGAATCATGGCTCCCCACCCAGATATTCCACGGACTAGAAATAAGACAAATTTAAATTAAACCAACCTCGTATTCTTTGTATATAAAATAGAAAAGAAAATATTTGTTGACGCCCAAGGCTTGAAAGGATATAGTGAAAATACCATAGCACATAAAACGGTACTCTTGACTTGGAATTCAATTAGCAGTAAGTTTCAAACACCATAACTGATTTAACCTACATTCTAATAATCTATACTATCTCCGGAATTTACACAAAAAGAAAAATAAAAAAGAACACACTATATGCCTCAAGATATGCATTCCTAGATTATTTCAAGCAGCAGAAAATCGGGAGTAACAAAAAAGTCCCCAAATAAGAGGATTTGCAATAAAATTAGAGCATATTTGAAATGATATTATGAAGGAAAGCAAGACAAAGGAATGTCTATGATATAATACTTAAAAATCAAAACATAAAAATGTATACTTTTTGTTATTTTGAACATAATTATATAAAATATATGCAGAAAGAAAAAACCACTATCTATTTTGTTAGAATGATGGGATTGTGAGTTACGTTCTCTGTTTTCCAAATATCTCTTTAATACTGAAATAAAAATGACACCTTTTAGTGGGGTCACCTCTTGCTGGGCTTGATAGTTTAGAGTTGTCATGTGTTGCGTCTATATGTTGCAGTGGCAGAAAGGCAGTTTCTGGAGTCAGTTTGCATTCACAAGGCTAGTTCTATCAGTCCTCTAGTGGTGTGGCCTTAGGTAGCTTACTTAAGCCTCTGTTTTCTCATTTTTTAAATAGGAGATCATGAAAACTTCTGAGCTTTGTAAAGAATGTTTCAATTGTTTAAATCTCCCAGGGTGAACGAGACGGTTTCTGCTACAAAATTTTGTGGAGAAAGGCATTGTGCTCTATGCTGTGGGCAGAGCCAGAATATGAGGTTCAGGCAAAACTTTAAGTAGAGGCAAAATCCTAGCCGAGAAGTCAGAGAAGCAGGTCCAAAGGCCTCACCCACTCCAGGGAAAGGACTAAACCCTGTCAGAGAGCAGCAGAGAGGACCCTTAAGGAACTATAAGTTGAGAGAGGGAAAGAGTGTGTTCCTGGGGCAAGGGCATAATGCTGATTTTTTTTTTTTTTACCTTTATCTATCTGTCTGTCTGTTTATCTATCTGCAATTTTTGGAAAATTCCGGACCTATCTTAAGCAGAAAGAATGATGTAACAAATCCATATATACCCATTACCGAGCTTCAACAAAATGAAGGTTTCATCTGTTATTTCACCCATCCCCCCTCTCTGGATAGTGCTGAAGTAATAATTTTATTACCCCATCTGTAGGTACTTTGGTATGTGTCTCTAAAAGATACAGACTCTTTTATTTAATATAATCACAACAAGATTATCATACCTAAAAAGTTAGCAATAGTTGTTAAAGGTGTGGTTTGAGGACTTGTCCCACAGAGAAGTGAGCGGGAGGGTCTGATGCACTTGAACCGTCAAAGCGGTGACCCAGAAGCCCAGGCCCATTAGTCTGACATCACCCCTTCCTCCAGCAGTGCAGAGCAGGCTGTTCTGAGAACGACCTGGGTGACCACCAACCAGGTGGGAGGTTGGCAGATTCAGTACAGAGTTTTGCACTATGGAGGTACTGAAGACCAAAGTCAGGACTCAAACTCTGGAGGAGTCCTTCAAATAGACCCAAACAAATAACCTAGAAGGATCCTGGAGGGCGTGATTTTCAAGCAGAGTACACAGGGTCCAGGGATCACTGACAAGGGAGGAAGAGGCAGAGGAAAGAATGAAAAATTACACACACCCCCACCCACGGCTCAACCAGTGAATCCACTTTTATCTGCTTCCTCTACTGAGGTTCTAGAACAATATCGCATGAAGAAACCATTTCATGCCTGAACAAGTTCTCTGCTAAGGAGGTTCCTTTGCTGATCAGGGAGGCATCCGTGCGGAGATATGTGGAGGTGCGAGAACAGAGGATGGGGACCCCAAGACCCCCACCTCCATCTGACCTCAGATCAGCCACTTATCCTCAGATGCATCATCTGCTACAGTTACAGGACAACACAGGTCTTCTCATGAAGTAAATGAAATTAGGTACGGGACAACACCTAGCACAGACTGATTAAAATGTATTGAATACATTTTAGTTGATATGATCTAAATATATCTGCCAAACTGATAGACTAACATATTGAGAAACTGACAAGATATTATCTGTCAGGAATTTGGGGAAAATGGATTGTCATATTTCTGCATATCGGTGTATGCTAATTTACATAAATTACTTTGTGTTCTCCCAACGACCTAACTCTAAGCCCGTGGAATAGGTTAACCTCTAGCCAGCAAATTCCAGTCCAGGACTGACAGTTGCTGCACCAGGTGGGACAGTGGCATTCTTCAGTACAGGAGGGACATCTGAGGAATTATCCTCCCGAGCATGATGTCACCAGAGGTAAGGAGACCAAATGACAAGTATCCCAGATCCTGGGACCATCTAGTGGCCCTAAGAATGAGATTCTTCCCAAACATAGATTTTTCTTTTATTGTTTTCTCTTGAGAAAATGAGACTTAGAGACATCTTGAAGGGTGATTCATAGTGGCTCCATTTGCATAAAATCAAGGCTCAGAGCTTTAGTCTCCCAGGGGAAATGTTATGTGATGTGACATTATTTGCTATGATTCACCACTGCATATCAAAGAGGAAAGATGGGCGGTGAGAGGTCCCCGATTTTGCGGGGAGCAGAAAGGGAAAGGGTGAGGAGGTCCTGTCAGGGCAGCATCGAGGAGTCAGCGGGCTGATGCAGACCGAGGTCCTGGAAGGTGAATTTGTCTTTTGCTGAAACACAAGTGAGTTCAGCTGGGGCAAACAATAACCTTTAATGTATCTGAGTGTCTTTCCCCTTTTAGCTGTCCCTGGCAAATGCAGCTTGCCTGGCGGCAAGGATGGGAGTTTCTGGATCTTTACCCAACCTTCCTGCTCCCCAGGAGGGCCATTCTTTGCTCCCCCACGGTGATGGCTGTGACTTTTGCCTGATGAAATTGCCATTGCTTTCCAGCTCACCGTCCACCGCCAGTTATGAAAATAGGAATGCAATGTTTGCCTGGCACTTGTCAGCCCAGAATTGTGACTGAGTGAATTTCTGTAATCCTCTGTTGTCATGGAGACGTGGAAATAGAAGCCTCCATATTGGGTGCACCCAGGCAAAACCACAAGAATGGGGCAGTTTGAACTAATGGTTTCCTCTGGCTCCTCTGACATTAAAATTCAGGCTCAGGAAGGCTCTTGCTTCGCATAAATCACACCCGCAAGCAGGCTCAGATGTGTTGAGACCTTACCACTATGCTCACCGGCCCAAATGTGCCCATCCCAAACCATCATAAATCCTTCTTTCTCTTTCCCTCCACTCTTGCCTTCATTTCCCCCAAACACACTCTGTTGCATTCGACTGCCTTTAATAAAGGATTGTTTTAATGGGATCCCAGTTCCCTGAGAATTCCAGGTCCCTGATATTAAAGGAGCCCCTGGCTCTCTCTAACCTTTTCTCAAACAAAAGATGAAATGGGAATCCCAAGCTCCTGCACAGAAGCATCCTCTTGGACAATTGGGATAGTGGATGTAAAAAGCACATTCCTGAGAGCAAGGGTTGGTGGAGGAACTCTGTCTTGGGAAAAGAAGGTACCATTTATCACCTCTTTTGTTTCTGAAGGACAGCGGTGTTACAGGATACCAGGGGGAAAGTGGCAACCGTGCTCAGGTTGAGATTGGACCTGGGAAATGGAGGGGAGTAAAAAGACAAACCCCAAAGTCTGAATAAGCCAGAAATGCCCACTGGAGATAATCGGGGGGAAATGGTCTGGGGTGAAGGCGGGGAGGTGCCCATGTTCATCACAGGTAGATAATCTGACAAGTGAGAAGGTAATAATAGGAAACAAGCTGTCTGGTTCGTAATCTCCTAGCCCAACTGAATTGAAATGTAGCTTTGCTCCTATCAACTGCAAGGGGTCACAGGGACAAACTTGGAAGCCATGGGTACATACAGGCTGGTGGGCTTATCCTGGCACTCCCACCTCTCATCCGGTGTGTTTTCCCTTCAGTGGTACTGCTCCTGAAGCTGTAAGTGATGTAAGAAGAAAAGCACCATGGCCCTCAAAAGAGCTTACAATGTAATAGGGTGGTATAGACAATCAGTATCCTGGAGGGACGGAAAGAGGGCAGGGAAATGCTGGGGATGCTTTGAGGTGCTGTTCTGTATCCACACTCAACCTCGGCTCCTGGGTCTAGTCTCTGCCCTGAAGTCCTTCATCTCCTTGGAAGGATTCTTTGTCCACGGGACACCCACACCCTAAAAGTTCGGCTGAACTTCAGCAACCCCTGGAGGGCACTCCCTCCACCAGGGACCTTACCCACCAGGACCGATCCATCTGTGAGCTGTGACTCCAGCATCCCGTCCTCCCCCTTACACCCTCCTTCTAGTCCTTTTGCTTTTTTACTGCTGATGCCTTTCTTCTTCCATCTCATCACATTGTGGGTCCTTGGACAAGCTGTGTTCTCTGTCTTCAGCTGCCCCCCCCCACTTCTGTTCCTTCCCTGTCAACCCAGAGTCTGTGTCCACCACTGCGACTTTCCTCTCCCCAACCCCCAGCACTCTCCTGGCCCCCCACGGCACCTGACCTGAAAAAGCACAACCTTAAGGCAACCCAGCCATTGGACTCCTTCAGCCCTATGCCCTGGCCCCTGAGCCCCGCTGGAGAAAATCATGCCCCGGGCACACCCATGCTGCCACAGATGGTTCTCAGCACAAGGTCTGCCCACCTCCTGCGTCGGCTCCCTTCTCCACCCACCCCGACCTGCTCATTAAAGTTATCTATATGCCCAAACCCTCCAACCCAACTTTTCCCTCTCTTCCCTCCTAGCAGACAATTTTGCTTCCCATTTCACTGAGAAAATGATCACCAAACAAGGAATTTCCAAGCAGCCCCTTTCCAGGGAGTCTTACAGATCTGTCCCCGGTGGGCACCCGCCTCTGACTCCCTCTCCCTCTCCCTGCCCCCAGTCAGGTGGACATGATCTTCTGCTGCCAGAGTTCATCTTCCCATCGGTGTTACTTCCTCCAAGATCTTGTTCAGTTAACTACTCCCATGCTGTTTGCTGAGGCTGCAGCTGTAATCCTCCCTGAAGACTCTTTCCTTAAAGCCACATAAATAGTCTTATCTCTTCCATCTTTTAGAAAAACCAAACAACCTCAGTCCCCAATCCGCCACCCCCCACCGCCCCCCACCCTGCCAGCTACCATTCATTCTTGAGTGTGTTTCTTCCCAACATACTGCAAACCACTCCTCTAAAATTGCTTCTCTTAAATTTATCGATTGTTTCCATCTTTTATTTTGCTAAAGCCATTATCCACTCTCTCTCCTTTTCTTACTGGGCATTTAACACGCTCGCCTTGCATTTAGTGCTGACGATAGGTTCCTTCTTTTGAACCTACTGTATTCCTTCCTGTGGCTTCGGAGACGCCTCCCCTCTCTGGTTTTCTTATTAACTCTCTGGGCACTTGTTGAAAGTGCTTTTTATGTTATACTCTTCCTCTGTTTACTGCTTAAGTATCAATGTCCGTCAAGTTTTCCTTTGGCCCTTTGCTTTTCTTACTCTACCCATTCTCTCAGGGTGACCTTGCCAAGCCTGTGGTCCTAGCTGATATTTACATTCTTTGACGCTCCTGAGCCCTTGCCTCCACTCTGATCACTTGTCTGTGATCAGGACCTATGATTTATTCTTGAATGCCTGTGTAAACCTCCACTGATTCATAGGGCCTAGATTGGATTGTGGGAAGTGAGAGAGCTCTCCTAATTATTGGGTCAGCAATGACTGAATTCATATTGTTTTGTGATTTTCATTAGCCATGCTCGTCTGATATACTTTGCCATTGGTTAATGGATCCCATTCTAATTCCACTTTTTTTTTTTTTTTTTACAACCATGTCCCAAAAAGCAACAAGAAACCTAAAAACTATATCAGAACATGTCCCAAGTCTTCCGGGATACTGATCTTACACCATAGGCAATGATAAACAGGCTGGCCATATTCGCTGCTCTTTCCTACTGACGCTAAGGGGGCCTGACATGGGCTTGGCAAAGCCCCCCCAGATTAACTAAAAGAAATCAGGATCAAACACGCTGTGTCTGAGCCCAAAGAAGAAAGTGATTCTACAGGAATCTGGACAGACATGAAACCTTGTATATCAGACTCTGAAGAGCCACTTCTCATGGAGATTATCTAAGGATCCTCTGGGAGTTTCGACTTCTGTGGTCTCTGTCTGCCCACCAAAGGCGCCAGACAGCAAAACAGTGCCTGGTTTGTAGTTCTAAGAATATGGCAGCCTGCTCCCTGACTCTGTGAAGAGAAAATGCGTTTGGGGGGGGGGGGGGGAGATGTGAAAAACTAATTTTGTTGCACAGACTTTAGTCCTCAAGTACGGATAAAAAGATGAAGGCGATTTTCTAAATCCTCCTACTGGAATATTAATTTCAATCATGAAAACTAGCTCTGCAATGAAAAGACACTGTTTTAGGCAGGATTTTTCTTCCCACTGATTTTCTTTTCCAGTGTCAAGCTTATGGAGAAAGGAATAAAATAGTTTGACAAATACCTGGATACCCTTCACCTAATTTCCCCAACTTTTAACAAGTTACGGTGGTCTGGGTTGTTAATATACGTGCTTTTTTTATAGTATTGGCAGCTTTGTGTTCATTTATGATCTACACAATTGAAAACAAAGGGTTATTGAGGACAAGCACACAGGGGCCAGACACTGCCCCAGGCAGTGGGGACGCTGGGGACAAAGACACACAAAATCCCCATCCTTGTGGAACTTGGGTTCTCGAGCCCCGCGTCGGGCTCTGTGCTGACAGCTCGGAGCCTGGAGCCTGCTTTGGAATCTGTGTCTCCCTCTCTCTCCGCCCCTCCCCTGTTCATGCTCTGTCTCTCTCTGTCTACAAAATAAATACACATTTTTAAAAAATAAAAGAAAGAAATATAGCATGAATACAATGTAATTGGAGGTAGTAAAAGCACTTAACTAGGTTTTGAATGCCTATCAGCCAATTAGCCAACCTACGAAATTTGATCATGTTATTCAAAATGTGTGTGACTCCCTTTTAGAACTGGGTCAGAGGGCAGTTGGGAGCCCACGCAGGGCCAGCAAACACAGGGGCTGCAGAGCCCCAGGGCCAGTTGATACTTCCTTTGACAAGTTTGCCTGAGAAGGGCAGACTGAGGGCCAGGCTGGCAGCGGAGGGGGGTTGGGGAGACTCTATCCAGCGTGGAAGCGGATCCCACATCAACACTGGGTGTTCCTGAAATGCAGTGGGGATGGCAGTGGAGAGGAAGCTATGGCGGGTGGGGGAGGAAGGGAAGAGGGAGGAGGAACAATCCAAGACCCCAGGGCCCTGAGAAAGTGCAAGAGACTGGGAACCAAAGCCAAGAGGGGCAGTCAGCCCTTGCGCCCCCATGGAAGGAGGAGGAAGGGGAACCAGCTGGGAGCGCTGGCAGCTTCCCTGACTTAGGGATAAAAGCTCTGAGAGTTCCCAACTAGCTTCTCCACAGACCAGGAAGTGAAGATGTCACCGGAGGGTAGGAACAGAAGAGAAAGCCTGGGTGGTTCACCTTGAAGAATTGGAGAGCGAGGTGACAGGATTTCTGCTGGTGCTCGGGGAAACTTTTTGTGATCGAATCTGCATGTGTCATTTTAGAAACTCCCACCCGCATTTTGATGGAAGGGAATCAAAAATGCCAAACCCCGCTCCCACCTCCCTGCAGCCTCCGTCAGAAGTTGCAATGAACTGGGTCCTGCTCTTGTCAGACATATAAATGGGTGGTTTTGCAGCCCCGGCCTGCCTTTCAGCCTCCTGGATCCCCTAGCAAGGAGGGGGCAGGCTTAGGTGGCTGGGCTCACCAGATGAGAGATCAGTGCCAGTCCCTAAACTGGGCAGTGAGTGAACATAGGGTGCCGGGTGGGGCAGGGACTGGCTTCCGTTTTCACGTAGCGTGGTGGGGTCCCTGGGGCTTTCTGCCCTGCAGCAGTGAAAGTTGTAGCTTATTAGAAAGGGAAGGACCTGGATGAATATTGAGTACAGCCCATGCAAATGCTTAATTAGAATGAGTTTTTAAAAATCCTACTGTTGCTGGCTGATTCAAATGTAGGAGAAAGGCTATATTTATCACCCCCTCCAGTCCCAGGTAGCTCATTAAGAAGAAAACGAAAGGTTCTAAATTTTAACAATCCTTCCTTCGGCAAAGCTCTGCAGGTTGATCACTAAAGATATTTCCATTTAATGTATAGCAAAGCCTTTCCTTGGAAGCCATGTGTGAGGGGCTGAGGGAGAGGGGAAATGGGTGGGTGGTAATGATTTGCAGATGAGGAAGGGAAAGAGAAGGGGACTGGGTTTTTTTTTTTTTTTTTTCAACGTTTATTTATTTTTGGGACCGAGAGAGACAGACCATGAACCGGGGAGGGACAGAGAGAGAGGGAGACACAGAGTCTGAAACAGGCTCCAGGCTCCGAGCCATCAGCCCAGAGCCTGATGCGGGGCTCGAACTCACGGACTGCGAGATCGTGACCTGGCTGAAGTCGGACGCTTAACCGACTGCGCCACCCAGGCGCCCCGGGAACTGGGGTTTTTTTAGTGACCTACAAGTGACATTCTAAGTTCATCCTCGTAACCACCACAGACCGCAGCAGCCTCTCCCCTACCACTGTCCTCGCCTGGGTCCCCTAGAAGTGACCGGCTTCACACGAGAGTCAGACAGTTGGGTCAGTTGCTTGAAGATCCAGAGGTAATAAGGGAAGGATCTTCCTGTCTCCAAAGCCAACCTGTTTTGAACTGACTATGCCACGTGGAGTCCCCGAGTTGAAAAGATGGTCTTAAGAAAAACAGTGTATGTCTGATCTTCTGGTTCAGATTGATGTGAAATTCTGTCATGAGGTCTCTGCTAATGCCCCCAGCATCCTGCTGGGTTGGTTGGTGTTTGGGGATGAGTAAGATACGTTCCCGCCTGCAAGAGTGCAGAGAGCCCCAAATATATCTGGCACCCACTTCGTGGAGCCAATGCTCCACGAAGGAACGAGAAGAAGAATGTGAGTCCCTGCCTTCAAGGTGCTTCCCTGGGAAGACATCCAGAATTGTCCAAGAACAAGCCAACACCTTATATGCCTGTTAGTTTATGTAGATGTTAGAGCATATGGGACAGGTACATGCTCCAGGGTGACAAGGGAAGTGGGAGATGGCTGAGGACCCAGCTGCTGGGACAGGGTTTCTGCAGGAATGAAGTCACAACTGGACGGTGTACCTAGTGGGGCCATGAAGGGCCCCTGCTGAAGCGGGGCTTCCCTCCGGGGCCGTTCACTTGATGTAATAGAAAAGCAAAATTGGGTGATCGAGCCCTGATTCTGCTACTCACTGCTGGACGACCTTGACTAAGTAGTTAACCCCTTTGGCCGAGGCTTTGTTATTGCTTTCTCATCTACAATGAGGAAATGGAGTGTGATAGGCCTTTTTTTAACGCCATAGTTAAAGAAAATGGAGTAAGGACAAAAATAACTAAGAGGAGAATGATTTCCTGAGGGAGCGTAGGAGTTTCCACATTGAAAGGACTCACTGAAAATCAAACCATTTTAATAAGAAAAAAAACCCACCCACACCTACCCTCATCCTGGTAAAACCACAGGACTTCAGCAAAGAAGGATGAAAACAAGACTGAAAAGATGACATCCATCTTGTCGATGACAACAAAAACATTGCTTAATATTCTGAAAGTCACGTGGGGCTCGAACTCACAAACCACGAGATCGTGACCTGAGCCGAGGTCAGACGCTCACCTGACTCAGCCACCCAGGCGCCCCAAAACCACGCAACTTTTTTTTTTTTAATTTTTTTTTCAACGTTTATTTTTATTTTTGGGACAGAGAGAGACAGAGCATGAACGGGGGAGGGGCAGAGAGAGAGGGAGACACAGAATCGGAAACAGGCTCCAGGCTCTGAGCCATCAGCCCAGAGCCCGACGCCGGGCTCGAACTCACGGACCGCGAGATCGTGACCTGGCTGAAGTCGGACGCTTAACCGACTGCGCCACCCAGGCGCCCCAAAACCACGCAACCTTTAACGCACAACCTACTGGTACACACGACAACAGGGGATAATCGCAGAGTCAATATGTTGAATGAAAGAAGGCAAACGTGGAGTAGACACTAATCAATTTTTATGACTTCAGAACAGGCAAAACAAATTTATGGCAATGGAGACCACAATAGTTTTCTGAATTGATGAGGCAATAGCATTGACCCAGAATTGATGAGGCAATAGCATTGACCCAGAATTGATGAGGCAATAGCATTGACCCAATACCATTTCCCGGGTAATGGAAATAAATATTCTGTATCTTAATATGGGGGGTGGTCACCTACAAAAACCCATCCTGCTGTACGCTTATGATGGGTTTTCCTTACTGTATCCAAATGATACCTCACTACCTCCCCCCCCCCAAAAAAAAAAGTTAAGGCAAAAATAAATCGTCAAACAAATCGAAGTGAAAGATAGACATATGCACGGGCTCAGATAAAGTTGTGCATTTTTGCAAACTATGCCAAACAAAATTATCCACCGATGCACACCAGCAAAAGAGGAAATGAACCAAAGACGGGGAAAGATACGGAAAATAAGCAGTAAACACTGAGGTAGCTATGGATTAAGGAAAACCATTTTAACCTGATGCTTGGATGATTCTTCTTTGAGAGGAAAGATTTCTGTGGCAAAAAAAAAAAAATTCTATTTCCTTTCTTAGACATTCAGTAACACTCTCATTTATGAAATTGTTTTTAGCAGGCGATTAACTATTACAAAGAATCAAAATAACCTCATCATACCAAAAATCGGGGAAGAGAGGAGATGATGAGATGTCCTATGAGACCCAGTCCCTTATCTTTCAGAGCAGGTTATTTACAGATACTGTTCTCTATCTGTGCACAATCTGCTGTGAAAGATAAGAGAGTTATAAGTAACAATCAGAAGAGCTTTAGAAAATAAGCAAAGAGAGAAGAAGGCAGTCAGCTTCCCAAGAATGAGTCCTGAGATGGAATTGTAAGGACAGAGGTATTTACCTTTGATTGTGTTTATGCCCTCCTGTGGGCTTAGTTATGTTGAGTATATCCATAGGTTATTTGGGGAAGGAAGGAAGGAAGGAAGGAAAGGAGGAGGGGAGAGGAAGGAAGGGAAGGAGGAGGGAGGAGGGAGGGAGGAAAGAGAGGAGAAAGAGTGGAGGCGGGGAGACAAGGAGAAAGGAAGAAAGACAGACCACATCTGTTCTGCCCGAGGAGCTCTGAGATGAAGTGTTAAGCTGGCAGAAGTGGGTCAGAGCTGGAAACTAGAGCTTCTTAGAAATGCATTTGAATGATCATTTTGGTGGAAAGGCAAAAACATACATAGTCTTCTACCTATAAGGATCCATGATGGAGAGAGTGGAAGAAATTGAGGCTCAGGAGGTTTGAGAACTGAGAGACCAGAGGAGATTGAGACCAGAGGTGGAAGGGTAAAGAACGCTGCCTTACCTCTGGGGACCAGTTTTCTGGACAGGAGGTGAATCTCTAAGGTCCTCTACGGTTCAGACGACACTTTTAGACATTAGACACCATCTGAGAGAATAAAGTCCCTCAACACCTGCCCCCCTCCCGCCCCCCGCCCCACCATCATTCATTCTACACAGACTTATCGAGTCCGACTCTGGCCGGCACAGCACAGCCTTGGGATGAATAGTGAGAAAGCCCCGCCGCGGTGCTACCCTCGTGGAGCGTGAGCCAGGGCGATGCCAGTGAGGACAGAAAAAAGACCCGAGAGGCCTGTGCACAAGAAGGAAGAGATAGTGCGTGGCCAGGAGAGCAAGAGAGGACCTGTTTTCCAAGCCTGGCTTAGCCACATGCAAGTTAGCTGACTTCAGTCTCCTAACTGTAAAATAGGGACAGCAGTGGTAAAGGGCTGAGAACAAGGCCAGCCAGGCTCACAGTAAGCGCTCCAAAAGAGTCAAGATATACATGTCAGGTTACTTAGGATACGAGGTAGGACCATGAAGTGTCAGGTGCCACCGCCCAGGGCTTGGGGATCCAAGGAGGGAGCAATCAAGTCGGGTCTGAAACGCTCCACAGCGAGGTGGGTGGCCCTACTCTTGCTTTTAGATAAGCCAGCTGGAGCCCGAAACTGCCCGAAGGCAGCTGGGCCAGGGCGGCAGAGGGTAAGGGATACGGAGGGAGGCCTGCCGTCCTGAGCCTCGTCCCCCTCTGGCTCATCCACGGGCGTCCCACTGCTGGTCCTTTCTCAACAACCCCCCCCCCCCGCCTCCTGTTTCCAGGACACAAAGACCGTATCTCTTTCAGCCGGGCCCCCAGCTCCCCCACTGCTGCAGGCCAGGCCGGGGAAGGTGCCTGAGCTCCAAGGGGACACCCCGGGGGCTCAGAATCAGAGGAAGGGAAGGCTCTGTGATGAAGCGGTGCTGCTCTGGACAGATGGTGCCAGATCTCCGTGCAACAAAGGCTAGCTTTTGTCAAGGTCAGGGTAGTAAGCACGCCCATCTTGCTCGGGAGGCTATATGCCTACTGATGAGTGGGGCTGGCTCGGCAGAGACCCACTTCTCCCTGTAACACCGTGTCTTCCTGTTCAGAACCATCTCTTCCGTTCCAGGAGCCTCAGTCCCAGCTCTGGGTCCTGAAGGCCTGGTGCCTGGGCACACTGAGGACCAGACCTTCTCACCCAGACCTTCTCAGAGGCCCTTTTCACCCAGACCTTCTCAGAGGCCCAAGAAACATCTTAATTCAAGAATCATCCCTTTCAGGGGCGCCTGGGTGGCTCAGTTGGTTAAGCATTCCAGTCTTGATTTCAGCTCAGGTCACCATCTCATGGATCGTGAGATTGAGTCCCTCGTAGGGCTTTGTGCTGATGGTGCAAAGCTTGCTTGGGATTCTCTTTCTCTCCCTCTTTCTCTGCCCCTCCCCCATGCTCTCGTGAGCTCCCTCTCTCTCAAAATAAATAAATAAACATTCAAAAAAAGGAGGGGGGCGCCTGGGTGGCTCAGTCAGTTGAGCGTCCGACTTCAGCTCAGGTCATGATCTCACAGTTCTAGGGTTCGGGCCCCGCGTCAGGCTCTGTGCTGACAGCTCGGAGCCTGGAGCCTGCTTTGGATTCTGTGTCTCCCCCATCTCTCTGCCCCTCCCCTGCTTGCACTCTGTTTCTCTCTCTCAAAAATGAATAAACATTTAAACACTTTTTTTAAAAAGGCTCATCTCTTTCAGACTTCTGTAAGCATTTTCAAGTGCCGGGAGGGATTTTCCCCTTCTAGGGTAGCAGGCTGTTCTCACACACCATTTCCTGCTTTCCCCATACACCATGTCTTGCGATAACACTCAACGTTGACAGGGCCAATGACCAATGCTTGTTCTTCTCATATAAATGGAAGCTTTTGAATTTGGAACTTTTCTGCATCGATGAAGTCTGGCTTTCAAGACTACTGTTTCTTTGGATTGAAGACTCTCTAATTGGAGACTCAAAATGCATAAGGATTTCTTTCTTCAAGGTGATATCCACCTTCTCCCCCCACCGCCACTAAATCTCATTGCTTCAATACACGAAAAGCCACGGAAAAATACACGACACATCAGTGTAATACTTTAAGAGTGCACACACCCTCTTCCCATTACACAAACTACTTCAAAGCAGATTGTTTAGCAGTTGAAATAAAAGTACCAGTTTCCAGGTCCCAGACCCAAGATGGCAGGCAAGCCCACTTAGGTATTGGCCTGTGGATCCCTTTGTCCTCTGCAAGAGGCTGAAGTCGATCTCTGCTGCCCCCTATGGCACAGGAGGCCCTCCCCCAACCATATCCTGGGCTTGCTCTGTGAGGTTTCAGTCACCCGGGGTCAACCACAGTCCAGAAACAGATGATCCCCCCTCTCACTCGTGGTCAAAAGGCGGCCTAGCACTAGGTCACAATGCCCACACCATTCGCCTCACTCGTAGCCTTTGTAACAAAGGAGGAAGGGTGAATGCAGTACAATAAGATATTTTGAGAGAGGGAGAGACCACATCCACATAACTTTTATTATAGTATATTATAATCGTTCTAATTAGTTCTTGTTAGTGTAGTGTTCTAGTTTAGGAATTACACTTTATCACGGATTTGTGCTTACAGGTAAAAATGTAGTCCATATGGGGTCTGGTACTCTCCATGGTTTCAGGCATCCACTGGGGGGTCTTGGAACATGTTCCCCATGGATCAGGAAGGACTCCTGTGTGCGGGGCCATTGTCATTGTCAAGAAAGAGCCCTGAGATGCAGTGGTGGGAGGTAGACAGCACGCTGATGGTAAGTGAGACCCGCCACGGGGACAACAGCTAACTTAACAGCGTCCCCCCCCCCCCAAAGGCAGGCTGCGGCAGCAAAGCTGTCCCCTCCTGTATGACAGGGTGGGGCATTTGTACAAGATGCCAGCAAAGCTAGTAATTCTGGGGGGAGGGCCCTGGATGACGATAAGGTTGGAAACGGGTTTAGCGGTGTAAATGGAGCCCCAGTGCCTCTGCTCTGCAAGCCCGGCTGCCACCCGAGGGTCGATATTCCTCCAATGCACAGAGGCCAAGAGGAAGCAGAACCCATCAGATTTCACCGAACTGTGGACCGCAAGACTCAGAAATGCAAGTTCAGGCGGGTGGCCCAGAGGAGAGAGAGAGAGAGAGCCACGTAGGCATCAGCCTGAGCCAGGGCTGGGCCACTGGTCGGCAGAGGAGGGAGTCGCTCACAGGCTGGCCTCCACCCTGCCCACCAACAAGCTTTTCATTGTAGGAAAATGTTCATACCATCTAAGCCTAGACAGACGGTGCTGGGAGCCATAGTCCCTGAGCCATGGGCTGCGCCCTCCAGTGTCCGAGGCTGCCGGACCTTTCCTTGTTTGGATCCTCCTGGAGGGCGGTAGGGCAGGCATCTGTAAGTTGATTGTAGAAGGGACAGAGGTTGGGGGGTCTGCGCACCCAGGGAGTGGGAGAATTAAGACCCAGACAGGGAATGTGCTGGGGACACAGTGGCCGCTGCTTGCCAACGACCCCGGAGGTTTGAATGAAGGGCTCACACCAGGATGAGAGTAAACCCCAGTGCTCTCCTCTGCCCCAGTGCCCACCTAGTCAGCCTGGCCTGCCATTACTGCCCCTGTTCTATGCTCATTTACAGCATCAGACTACGCTTGCGTGGCCCACAACCGGAGGGCCTACTCACAAGTTCAGCCCATGCCTTGTGGGGTCGAAGCTTGACTTGGGGGCTCTGCCCATGATATTCCTTGTTGAGCAGGGCACTGCCCCCAAATTCCCAAGCACTTATCAACCCAGAAGCTCTCCACACCCTATTCTTTTGGGGTTTTATGGAGGGTTCATGACATAGGCACGACTGATTAAGTCGTTGGTCGTTAGTAATTGATTCAACCTCCAGCCCCCCTCCCCTCCCAGAGATCAGGGGGAGGGACTGAAAGTCCCAGCCCTCTCGTCCCTCCACCGGTTTTCCTGGGAACCAGCCCCATCCTTAGGTGTATTCCCAAAGTGGCCTCGTTAGCAAAACAGAAGACTCCTGCAGAGGGAGCTCTCTTATGCAATTCTAAGGGTTTTAGGAGCTCTGCCAGAAGTGGGGGAAGACCCAGCCTACATTTCTTATTATAAATCACAATATCACAGCTGCCTGGATCCCTGGATCTAATCCCGCAGAAACTTCACATCCAAATATCTGAGATGTGTATGGCTTCAAACCGATGATTCTTCCAAGAAGGAACCAGAAGATCAGGCATCCCTGGCTTCTGAAACCAAAGACAGAGCTCAAAGCCTGGGGTCAGCGCTTTGGCTGTCCAAGTAAAAGCAGCCCATTTATTTGCTGCCTCATGTGCTTGAACACATCACACACCAGCCTCTTTCGTGGGGAAGGGACTGCTAGTGATTTGTGTCACCTTCCGCCCAGGGCTGCTTGAGCAAGCTATCCATCCTTAGACGGTCCTCCTTAACACTTTTTTTTTTTTAATTTTTTTTTTCAACGTTTATTTATTTTTGGGACAGAGAGAGACAGAGCATGAACGGGGGAGGGGCAGAGAGGAGGGAGACACAGAATCGGAAACAGGCTCCAGGCTCTGAGCCATCAGCCCGGAACCTGACGCGGGGCTCGAACTCACGGACCGCGAGATCGTGACCTGGCTGAAGTCGGAAGCTTAACCGACTGCGCCACCCAGGCGCCCCCCTCCTTAACACTTTTGAATTTCGTTCCATCAACTCTGCCTGCCCCCTCCCCCACCACTCGCTCATTTCTTCGCTTTCCACGGAGGCAGCTGGGCAGGCCTAGGACCATCCCCATGGAGGCAGGTCTGCTCTGGCTTCAGGATTAAGCACGTACAGAACAACCTTCCAAGGAGGACTCCCCCGTTTTATACTAAAAATATCTTGGTCACTTTATCTGCTCTTGAGTTGTGTTATAACGGACACTTGTAGAGCCCTCTGGAAGTATTCTCCTTGGGGGAGTGGAGGAAATGGGACTCCAGCCTCTGGAGCTGGCGCTCTTGGCCAGGGCACCAGACTCCTTGGGGCCTGGATGGCCCTCGGGACGTGTTTGTTCATGTATTCCAAGAGCAGCCCAGAGCCAGGAAAACCAACCTGCCTCTAGGTGTGGAATACAAGCCAGATAGAGCTGCCCTGGGTCTTTGACAGGGACATGGGCCTTCTCTGTGGGTGCCCGCCTTGCTCCCTTCCTCTTTTCAAAACAAACCATTTCAAGAACTACCCCTTCGGGCCAACTGGGGATAAGGGGCTTGGGAGATATAGTCTTGCCCCCAAGGGATGCCCTCCTTTTGCTGCAGAATGTTCAGCAGCCGACCCAGATGAATATAAATTCTGAATGCCACATCTTTGGCCGAGCCATGGCTGGGTGTCCTCAAGCGGGCAGCATTAAGGGTCTCGCTCCTGCCATATCCTCTCCGGTAAATGCCACGAGCGTAGGTGACATCCAAGGCCTTACACCGCAGATCAACAGGGACGCGGGCTCATCTGCAGAGCAGAAGTCTTCGGGACGTGGTTGTGGCGTCCTTCACCTCCAGACAAGGATGGCATTGGGTTCACCTCCCGGGGCAGCTCCAAATGATTGGTAGGGTCTGCAGCAGTGAGGACATGAGGTCGCCCCGGGACAAGGACAGATTAGTCTTGTCCTCAGCGGGCAGAGAAGGGAGGTGGGTGGTACAGGGCCGTTCACGGGGGCACTACCTGCGTTGACCAGATGCAGGCTCAGCTGTGTGCGACACACACCCAGGAGGGCAGTGGCTCAGATAAGGAAGAGGTCTGTCACTGCGGCTCAGAAAAGCCGAAGCCGGTGTGGCAGGTGCTCTGCAGAGGGGGGCCCGGTGCCACGCCTTCCCCGGGCTCACCGCCAAGCCCACTCCTCCCGGGCGCCCCCCTCCCCGGGACCCTTGTGCAAAGCTATGTAATGCCTTTGAAGGGGGGGGCCTGCCTTTGGTGGCAGAATGTGTCTCTGGTGTAAAAATCCAAGGAAAGATGATAAACTGGCATTAATAGGCTTTGTTGAATTAGAGAGAAAGGGTTGGATAATAGGAGTCAGAATCTTTTCCGGCGCCTCAGGAAGCCGAGTGATAAGAGGGGAAATCGCAAGTGTACGGACAATGCACGTTAATTCACTTTATGTTCACTTCACCCAACCGGGTCCGGAGACTGAAGGAGGAGAGACACTCCCTCATCAAGGATCCCACGGTGTAACTGGAAAGTTCAATCAGCCAAAATCTGGGTCCCTATTTCTGTTCCAGACTCTCATCAGAAAATGCTGTAATGGAGAGTATAAGAGGAGTCCCACAGGCCTAGTTTTGAATTCTTCGAATTGCCATCTGTTTGGGCAAATAGCAAAGTACTCACTCTCTTCGACCCCACTGTGGATTTGTGGGAGCACTCCATAAAGTGCAAGTGCCTGGTCTCACTCGGTCTAAAGTAAGTGTTCAACTAACACCCACTGCTACTTCAACCTGGGCTCAATCTCTGCATGTTCCCGCCTGTGTATCCTCTGCATGTTCCTCAGCCTTCTGGAGGGTTCCTGGCTCCTAAAAAAACGACCCAAAGAGCCCAGAGTAGCTCCTTTCTGACTCTAAGAAAAATGTACCCGTGGTTAGTAATTTGGCAATATGTAGTTGTTACTTTATTTTCGTCACTGAAAAGCTTGAAGATTCACAAAGAAGCACATGAAGAGATGTAAGGAAACCCAAGTTCAAAACCAGAGTGCAGTATTCCCACACATTCACCGGAATGGGTAAAATAAAAAATAGTGACACCACCAAATGCTGGCAAGGATGCAGAGAAACCGGACCACTCAGACGATGCTGTCAGGAATGGAAAATGGCACAGCCATTCTGGATAAGACTTTCTTTTAAAACTTAAAATGGATTGTCCCCCCTCTCCCCGCCTGCTTTTGCCCCTCCCCCCACCTCTCAAAAACGAATAAACATTTAAATAAAATAAAAATTAAAACTTAAAATGGATGGCCATATGACTTAGCCATTGTGCCCTTGGGCATTTATCTCAGAGAAATGAAAACTTATGCAATAAATAACATGTACACAAATGGTCACAGCAGCTTTATTCAAAATAGTCCCAAGCTGGTAACTACCCCAAGATGTCCTTCAACGGGGGATGATTAAACTAATTGTGGGACAGCCATGGCATGGGACACCGCACAGCAATAAAAGGCATGAAGGACTGATACGCACAATAGCCGGCATGAATCCCAAGGGAACTGGCTGAGTGAAAATAGCCAATCCCAAATATCGTTCATTGGGTGATTCTATTTACATAACGTTCTTCAAACAGCAAAACGACAGAGATGGCGAACAGATTACCGGTTGCCAGAGATTAGGGATGGATGGGGCGGGGTGGGGGGGATCATTATAAAGGGAGTCATGTGGTGATTGACTAGTCCCTTATCTTGATTGTGGTGGTGGCGGTTACACTTAGCTATAGATGTGACAAAATTGCATAGTATCACACACACACACACACACACACATACACACACAAAAGTGCATGTATAACTGGAGAAATCTGAATCAGCTCTATAGATTGTACCCATATCAGGGGCGCCCGGGTGGCTCAGTCGGTTAAGCATCCAACTTCAGCTCAGGTCATGATCTTGTAGTTCATGAGTTCGAGCCCCATGTCGGGCTCTGTGCTGATGGCTCAGAGCCTGGAGCCTGCTTCAGATTCTGTGTCTCCCTCTCTCTCTGCCCCTCCCCAACTTGCACTCTCTCTCAAAAATAAATAAATATTAAAACATTTTTTTTTAAACAAAGAAATAAAAAATACAGATTGTATCAATATCAACTTCCTGGTTTTTACCTTGTTGGGGAAAATGTTAACTTTGGGGAAGACTGGAGAATAGATGCATGGGATTCCCTGTACATTTCTTTGCAATTTCCTTTGATTCTATGATTATTTCAAAATAGGGGCGCCTGGGTGGCTCAGTCAGTTAAGCGTCCGACTTCGGCTCAGGTCATGATCTCACGGTTCGTGAGTTCAAGCCCCACGTCAGGCTCTGTGCTGACAGCTCAGAGCCTGGAGCCTGTTTCCGATTCTGTGTCTCCCTCTCTCTCTCTGACCCTCCCCTGTTCATGCTCTGTCTCTCTCTGTCTCTAAAATAAATAAACGTTTAAAAAATAGATAAATAAACAAAATAAAGAGCTAAAAGACATCTCGTAGGGTCAGAAACCAAGGACGTGTTTAAAAAAAAATGTACACTGATGATAGCATGTCAGGGGACACAGAGGCCAACAGAAAGAGCTCTTGATGGCCAAAGCTGCAGCCATTTGAGTAACAAAATAAATAAAGTAGTGTTGGATTATGACTTGAAGTATGAAATTAATATCCATTAGTTCATATTAATATAAATAAGTGAGTGCAAAATAAATACATGGAGAGGAGAGACAAATGTCTAAATAATTTATGGAGATAGGAGAAGTCTGAGAAGCTGTCACAGCCAGGAGGAGCCTGAGGAGACATGCCAAGCAAATGTAACGTTGGGATCCTGGAACGGCAAAGGGTCATTAGGTGACAGCTAAGGCAACCTGAATGAGTCATGAACGTCGGTTAATAATAATGAATCCAGGGGCACCAGAACGAGGCGCCTGGGTGGCTCCGTCGGTTAAGCATCCAACTTTGGCTCAGCTCATGATCTCACGGTTCATGGGCTCAAGCCCTGTGTCGGGCTCTGTGCTGACAGCTCAGAGCCTGGAGGCTGCTTTGGACTCTGTGTCTCCCTCTCTCTCTGCCCCTACCCCCTCATGCTCTGTCTGTCTGTCTCTCTCTCTCTCTCTCTCAAAAATAAATAATAAACGTTAAAAATTTTTTCAAAATAATAATAATGGGGCCACATTGATTCATTAATTCTAACAGATGCACCACACCTTTGTAAGATGTTAATAATAGGCAACACTGTGGGTTGGGGATATGGGGACTCTCTGTACTCTCTCCTCAGTTTTTTTAAATAAATCTGAAACTGTTCTAAAAACATTAAGTGTATTACGAAACGCAAGCTTAAAAAAGTAAAGCTTTGATACATAGCTTTTGAGTAACTACTATGAAGCAGGCACTTTCCTAACGATTGTTTGGTCAAAATCGTCCAAACAGTGGGAATGTTAGCTTTCGCTACGTTTCACTGAAATGAGACCTTGGAGCTCCAAGAGGTTAGTTTTCTGGGATCCCCCAGTTGGGAAGTAGCTAAGCTGGAATGGGTGCTCAGGTCTTCTGACTTTCATCCCATGGCTTTTCCCATTATGCCACCCAAGGATCTGAGGAAAGGTGGTTATTCAGTTATGGTGTGGAGACCAATTACCAGAATGCTCTGTGAACCAGAACTCCCCATCCCTCAACCATGCACAGCTTTGTCTTCCCTACAGGACTCAACCCAATTCCCTAACCTTTGCATAAGCAAGTTCGAATGATCACATCCATTCAGGACGGGAGGCATCCGTTTGCTCCACACTAGGGATGGAGAAACAGACTCAGAGAGGTAAAGTAACCTGCTCACCATCACTCAGCTAGTGGGAGGTCAGGATTCAAATGCAAAGCTTGCATTCTTCCCTGTAAGCTTGAATGGCCAGCAGGCCCCCACCGAGGAATTTCACACAATCCCAGATAGAGCCGTGATTCCTTGGTCTTTCCTCTGGCCGCCCTTTGTTTTCCAGGGACAATTAGCGAGGACGGACTCCGTTTGATCTAGTGAGGAAAATCTTCGCAATATTTTTGTAAAAGGGATGAGGAGAGTCGGTGCACTGCCATTACAGGGGGCATGATAGAATCCCTCTGATAAATCCACATTATAAACCGCGTCGGCAAAATGTTAGCAGCGACCCCACTGTCCCCACGCCTGCTCTGACGACAGACGTGGTTCATCAATCCCTAGCGCTTGCCATGGGAGCCTGGACTCAGCCTGACAAGCCCTCCGGGCAGTCACCATTAATCCTCAGAGCCGATCCTGAGATGAAATCCCTCTCCCTCCCAGCGATGGGCACCGGCACACTTTTACACTGTTTTTTGACGTTCGAAAAACAAGGTGAGAGCGTGCAGCTACTTGCTAATTGCATTGGCAGCTGGCGCTACAGTCACCGCACAGAATCATTTCTTTAGCCTTTCATTAGGACGCACCATCCCAAGCACATTCTCGATTGCAGCGCCCCTGTGCGCGGGGAAGGCGCAAACCACCGAACGTCTAGCCTGCTGCGCCATGATGCCCCTGTGCCTCCTCTGGGCAAAACCAGGAGGGAGGCTGCCCGTGGGCTTTGTAGGCCAGCCACCCATGGGAAGCATCACTAAGGTTTATCCTTGCTAGAACACTCTGGCAATTGTAAGAACTGATGCCTGCAGGATGAGGCTTTCTGTTTTGTTCAGGACTGTGGCCTTGTCACAGCAGCAACCACAGAAAGCAATCACCTACAGGCTCAGGAACAAGCCAGAAAATGACCTTGTGACCCCTGCCCCCTTGCCGACCAAATCAGGCCCAGGGGATCAATAACAGTGGGAAGTCTGGGGTGTTGATCACAGACAGCACACATTATTCTAAAATACAAAGCCAAATTACTCAAGACTAGTATTGATGGGAATTTGCCAGCCAGTACGGATGGGAGCTAAAAAGAAAATCGTTAGTCCATAATGCTTCGAAGTAGCTCACAAATTGTGTGGTGGCTTAACTCAAGTTTACTAACATTTTTGTTCTGCTTACAGCCATGTTTCCTTCTTCTGTGGGTTCCCACAGCTCAAGACTGAGGCCCCACATAACATAAATACATAAATACAGCCCCACATAACATAAATACATAAATACAGGGACGTGCTCTTTGCTACGCAAGTAAACGTTTCCCCAGGGCAGCGGGATGGCCAGGTGTTTGGAGACATAGTGTCCCACATCTTTTCATTCACCAAGATGTTATCGCTGTTCTGCCACAGGCCTGTGTCCCTGGGAAGCAAAGAATGGGCAGTCATTTCCCTCCCCTTCTCCACGTGCGTGCGCGCGCACACACACACACGCACACACACGCACAGAGGCGTGCGCGCGCGCGAATACAGGGGCACTGAATTCTCTTGACCAACTGGAGAAAAGCAGCAGAGGGACAGACTGGCCCCTGCCCTCCCCCATGCCCTTCTGCGGAATGCTTTGGCCCACCTAGAACTGCACAATTTTCTCTACCAGGCTGGATACGTCCTGGAGATGCTCGTTAATGTTCCGAGAAAGTGAGCATCTCAAGTCCCCTTTGACACTGGGGGTTAAGTGAAAGATACCAGAGACCTGAGCAGCAGAGAGAGGACGCCGGCCCCTGTCCTGCGCTGTCCTTCTGGCTCCCTGCACTCGCCAGCCTGGCACGTACAACGGGCTTCATGGAAAGGACACGCCCGCCTCAGAGTGCACCTGACTTCCATACTTTCCAAAGACCTCGTATCATCAGTTTGTCACCAGCCAATGTGGACCATCCGTTAGTAAAGTTTTGGTCCACCTTAGAGAGCTCACATTTTTATAACCCAGACATGGCTGCCTGGTTGAGGCACCAATTTTGGATCCATCCATTCATTTACTCATTCACTCAACAAGTATTTATTCAGCATCTACTCTGTGCTAGGTACTGGGGGTTCACCAACAATTAAGAGACACTGTTCCACTCTCACAGAGGTTGGTGGCCCAATCGGTTGCAGTCAGGGTAGCAGGACTCGTTTTGATTGACACATGGTGCATGCCATGACAAATTGGGGCTAGAAACCCACCTGTGGTCACTTTCGCCAAAGGAGGTCATGGCCAAGGTGGGGATTTCAGGCTTATGAGCATCTCACCTGTACGCCAGAGAGGAAGCTCTCTCCTCTCCTTTCCACCCACTCCAGAAAACTAGGATGCTGTGATGTTCTGGGGATGGTGTGTGTGTGTGGGGGGGGGGGGGATCTTTGGAATCACACAGCCTTGGCCCAAGTCCCAACTCCCCCTTCTCTATCAGTGTGCCCTTGGACAAGTCACCTGGATGCTCTAAGTTTTAGTTTCCTTGTCTGAGATGTGGGGGTGATAACCACAGCTATTTCGTAATGTTGAGAATTAAAGACATTGATAAAGGCACTAACAGACAGTGAGAACTCTGTAAATATTAGCTTTTATTCCCACAGTCAAACGGGCAAGTGCTCAGGGCTCACACATTCCTGGATGTGAGCCATAGAAGAACAACAGGAACATTCGTGGAGCGAGGGAAGCAGGCCTTGAGGTAGCAGGAGTCACCTAAAGCAGCCAGGTAGGGCTCAGACTGTCCTATTGTCCTTTCCCTTAGGCAGCTGGATGCCCACGGGACACAGCAGCCCAAGGGGCCTCACGCTGACATAGCGCTTACCAGAGACACAGCTGAGCGTTGAGACCACAGGAGGAAATACAGAAGCGTGGCTCCCCCAGACCACATCCGGGCAACTGCCAGGCGCAAAGGTTGGTATGTAAGGGCAGGCGGCCAGCAAGCAAGACCCTGGGGGCTATGTTTCCGGACAAGACCGCTGATTTAATGAACATGTTTGTTCGCGTTTGGATTTTATTGGTACAGTCAGAAACGAGAATAATTCTTAGGGCACCTGGGTGGGTTCATCGGTCAGCGACCGACTCTTGATTTCGGCTCCGGTTGTGATCCTGCAGCTGGTGAGTTCGAGCCCCGCGTCGGGCTCTGCGCTACACTGTTGGGATTCTCTCTCTCCCCCTCTAACTCTCTCCCTGTCCCTCCCCTGCTTGCACCGTCTCTCTCTCTCTTCCCCTGCTTGCGCCCTCTCTCTCTCAAAATAAGTAAATAAATAAACATTTTTTTAAAAAATGAAGATAATTAGGGGCGCCTGGGTGGCTCAGTCGGTTAAGCGTCCGACTTCAGCCAGGTCACGATCTCGCGGTCCGTGAGTTCGAGCCCCGCGTCGGGCTCTGGGCTGATGGCTCAGAGCCTGGAGCCTGTTTCCGATTCTGTGTCTCCCTCTCTCTCTGCCCCTCCCCTGTTCATGCTCTGTCTTTCTCTGTCTCAAAAATAAATAAACATTTTTTTAAAAATGAAGATAATTAGGGGCGCCTGGGTGGCTCAGTCGGTTAAGCGGCCGACTTTGGCTCTGGTCATGATCTCGAGGTCCGTGAGTTCAAGCCCCGCGTCGGGCTCTGTGCCGATGGCTCGGAGCCTGGAGCCTGTTTCGGATTCTGTGTCTCCCTCTCTCTCCGCCCCTCCCCTGTTCATGCTCTGTCTTTCTCTGTCTCAAAAATAAATAAACATTAAAAAAAGAAGTTTAAAAATGAAGATAATTAGATTCGCGTTTTATGGTGAGGGGGCAAACAACTCATTTTTACTCTGTGGAAACACGCAACCCACGTGAAACACCAAGACAGTTTCCAAATCATTTTGCCGCCTCTGCCTGTGAGCCGACTCTTTCCAGGACATACCACGGCAGGCGCGTGACAGAACACCCCACACCTCTAGGTCGTCAGAAGCCAAAGGGATGGACGGGCTGCCTCCCCCTCGCTGAACTGGGGTCCGTGGGGTTTAGCCCTTTGCCTGGGACCTGCCCCTCCGCTGGTGCGTTTGCATCCCTCTGCCCAGCTCCGTGCCAGGATCCCGAGCCGTGATCTGGTCCAGTGTCCCAGGACATCCGCAGGGGACAGCCACCTCTCTCCCCTCCCCGCACCGTTGGCCGGCCTGAGCAGGTGGCCCGGCAGAGTTCCCTAACAGGTGTCTCTGTCCACGGTACTCACCGTGGCTGTGAGTGGAGCAGCCACGTCTGTTAGGGGCCTCGGCAGAGAAGGGAAAAGCAGGAGGAGAACTGAGACTCGCCCCAGATTTCAGAAGGACCATCGCGTCTCCTTCTGCCGGCTGTTCCCCTCCTGCACTATTTCTGCAGCCGGCGAGCCCCAAGGCACAGTGTGTGAAGTTCAAATCTGTTTCTGTGCTGTCAGACCAAGCCTGGGAAGCCGACGAGTGAGAGCATGCTCTGAGCTGTGTGGTGCTTTACAAAAGCACCCAGTCAAGTGTCCCCGGGGCCCCCGGCGTAGATGAAAGCCGATGTCAACCATTTGTGTGAACTGAGTCTCCGGCCGGAGACAGGAGAGCCGGGGTGTTAGGGACACCTGGCCAAAGCCCCGCTCTAGGAAAAGTAGGGCCAGGAGTTGAATTCAGCGCTCCACTCGGCTGCAGCAAGGGCTCTCCATCCGGGCCGCCCAGGCCGGCCACAGGGGACCGGCAGGTCCCCGATGGGTGACTTCTCCCACCTGGTCAGGTGGGCTCCTGACAATCTCACACACACTTACTGGGAGGTGGCTGGGTTTGTGCCACATGAGCGGTGGGCAAGAGGAAGCCGCTCAGATGTGGGGCATGAAACACATGCGGGCTTGCAGACCCCTTAGACACGTGATTTTCCTCTGTACCAGCCACACTGAACTGAAGAACCCTTATTATTCTGTGGAGTCACCCTCCTCAGCCAGCGAGCACGTTCGAGACACAGAGGGTCATTCCCAGCTGCTGATGCGACAGCCGTAGATATTCTCTAAGCCCAGTTCTTTCTTGGGCAGGACTCGGGGCCCTCCCCCTGAGTCAGCGGAGCCCTTCCCCTCCTCCTCAACAGAGAGGCCCCTCCTCCTTTTATTGTCGCACTTCGGCAGGTGTAAAACGGGGGGCTCTTCCCTCTCAGTGTTAAAAGGGCCTCCTTGGCTTGGTTTAGAAGGAAGTACCTGGGTAACCAGGGTCTTTCACCACAGATAACAAATAATGAATGTTATTCAGTGTGAAAATGATGGCAATTCTTCACCTGTCAGCTTCAAAGGGTTTAAAAATAGCAGCGACCCTCAGGGTGTCATGGGGACAGCTGGGACCCTGAGAGCCATCGTCTGTCAGGCAGGGAGGCGGCAGGAGGGAGCCAGCCAGGCACAGCCGGAGAAGTGCTGGAGCGCCCTTGGGGTGGAAGGACTTTCTCCTTGGGGCCCTGACCTTGGAACAAGGTCTTGCTGCCTGACTTCCCTTTTAGAAGGGCACTGGCAGGCCCACCGTTACTCACTCCTGCGAGGAAGAAAAACAGAAAACAGCTTCTCCACACACAGCCCCGTGGAAGTGTCTGGGTTTTGGAGAGCGTTCGGAGACCATTTGTAAAATGAGGGGCCGGAGGGAGGTTCTGGAAAGAACACGGGATCTGGAGTCAGATGACCTGGAATTGAATTAGATCTCTTTATCACCACCGTTGCCCTGTGATTGGAACGGAACCCAGTGCCTGGTCATGGCTCACTGTGTATGGAGTAGCCAGTCTGATCTTCCCTAAGTAACTCTTGGTTTTATGAAAACAGGTACAGATCAAAAAAATTTTTTAACGTCCGTTCAACCAATGCTCAGGCTCCTTACTGGTCGGCAACTGGAAAGACACACCCAAAATCTCTACTTTAGTGGAACCTCATAGTTGCTCCCTCTCACTGAGGACCCTGCTTCCCATCCCTGATCAGACACCTGGTCTACCCGACTGCGGCACACTTCCGGGGACCAGTGTTCCTCAATGGGCTGGTGCTCCCACCTTTGAACGTGCAGTTGAGGTGCCCAGGGAGCACTGAGGTGGCTTCCAGAAAGCCAGACCCCGACCGCCTGACCCTCAGACCTTCCCTGATGGGTCTGGCCCTTCTTCCTAGATCCCACTTCCAGAGAGGAAAAGAAGGTAATCGTCTGGTGGTGTGTAAATCACTCTGTTGACAACACATCTGGTTACTGGGACGATGAGGGCATTTAAAAATTCTCAAGAGAGCGTGTGTGGCTAGATCCCAAATCCTCAGCTCAGACTGAGACCCTTGGAGTGGAACCAAGAATGGTGACCATACAGGCCCTGACTCTGGTCCCCGAGGGGACCCAAAGACTACACCCAAAGACTACAGATAGGCTTCCAGCATCTCATTGGTTCTCGACCTCATTTCCTCCTCGCCAAGCCCTCTGAGGGGCCTGGAGTAAGTCTCAAAGGGGGCTTCCTGGAAGCATCTCCACCATCAGCTACCCAGCTGAGAGATGAAAAGGTCAAAGGGCTCCCGGTGCAGAGCCCGGGTAAGAAGTTCCCATTCTAAGAATTACAAGGTGGTTGGCTTTGGGGAGGAGGGCACGTGAGGAGGAAAGGTCTGTGCCTGGATTGAACGGACACCGGCAAGCCCGAGACAAAAATATCAACACCTCCAGATGGGGTTAGGAACTGTGGCTTCTACAAACTCAACCAAATTCGCACGTCTTGTGTCTCAGAGTCTTGTGTCGTTAAGGTGCAGGGAGAGCAGATTATCTCTCCCCCTGCGGTGTACCAGCTATACCTACCCCCTGCTCACCCACATGGGGGGCTCAGATGGACTCACGCTCTTAACCTCCACTCGAGTTTTCGGCCTCACTCCAGCAGGCTGCTTATTTGTATCCAGGGCCAACAAGTTTTCAGGGAAAAGCAATTTTCTCCCGGAGCTCCTGGGAGCTACACACATTGACCTGTAACAGGCGAGTAACACACCACAGTGTCTGGATTAAAAAATAAAACAGAGGGGGCTCCTGGGTGGCTCAGTCAGTTGAGCGGCCGACTTCGGCTCAGGTCATGATCTCACGGTTCGTGGGTTCGAGCCCTGTATCAGGCTCTGTGCGGACAGCTCAGAGCCTGAAGCCTGCTTTGGATTCTGTGTCTCCTTCTCTCTCTGTCCCTCCCCTGCTCGCACTCTGTCTCTCGCATTGTCTCAAAAATAAATAAACATTAAAAAAAATAAAAATAAAAAATAAAACAGAGAGTCACATTTCCATCTTCAGTACTGTCCTGCCAGGGTGCCAGGGATTCTTTATTACCAACCACTGAGGACGACCAGAGTCTGTCCCTTATCTTTCTTTCTGGAAAAACTAGCACCGTTCAGACACAGATGGGAGCTAAAGAACAAAAACAGCTCCCCCCCAAAAAACTGACGGAGACGCTTAAAAGGCTGAAGATTTTCCGTCGATCTTTCTCAATTTCTTTTAAAAATCAAAGCACAGTCTGTTTGCTTCAAAGGTGGCATCTCCATAGCTTTCTCAGTGTCATAATCTGAATGTAGATGAAAGGAAGATACTAGATTTGTGCTCTGTCTCCTTCCTTCCTTGAGGTAATAGGTCACTAGTGATAAACAGGTGTACTCAATGATTCTGTCAAAGGTAAGATGTTGAGACTTAACATTGTTAAAATGGCAGTATTTCCCAAATTACTCTTCTGATGCAAAATCCTAGCTGGCTTTTCTTGAAGAAATTGACAAACTGATCCTAGAAGTCATATGGGCCCAAAGAGCAAAAATAATCATGAAAAGAACAGCTGGTTGGGAGGACTGACATTTCCTGATTTCAAAACTTACTACAAAGCTGTTGCGACCAAGACAATGCTCTACTGGTATAAGGACAGACACATTAATAGACTAGAACTGAGAGTCCAGAAATAAGCCCTTATGTTTATGGCCAATGTGCTTTTGACAAAGATGACAAGATAATTCATTGGGGGAAAGAATAGTCTTTTCCACAATAATGCTGAAGCAACTTGGTATCCATATACAAAGGAATGACCTTGGACCCTTACCTCACACCATACACAAAGAATCAACTCAAAAAGAGATCGTTAGCGGGCACCTGGGTGGCTCAGTCAGTTTAGCGTCTGACTTTGGCTCAAGCCATGATCTCACAGCTCGTGAGTTCAAGCCCTGCGTCAGGCTCTGTGCTGACAGCTTGGATTGTTTCAGATTCCTTCTCTCTCTCTCTCTCTCTGCTCCTTCCCTGCTTGTGCGCACTCTCTCTCTGTCTCTCTTTCTCTCTCTATTTCTCTCTCAAATATAAATAAAAAAATTAAAAAAAAAAAAGAGGTCATAGACCTAAATGTATGAGCTAGAACTATAAAACCCTTACAAGAAAGCACAAGAGTAAGCCTTAATGACCTGGGTTTGGCAATGTTTTCCTAAATATGACACTAAAAGCACAAGAAACAAAAGAAGTAGGTACATTGGACTTCATCAAAACTAAAAACATTTGTAATTCAAACAATGCCAACAAGAAAGTACAAAAAGGGAAAGAAGCAAGATCCCTTTGGTTCTAGAAAATCTGAAAAAAAAAAAGGAAGGCTTATCAAGCCTTCAAAGCCACTCAAGCAAAGCAGACACTTTCGAAAAAGAAGGAGCAGAAGAAGGGAAAAAGGAAAGAGGTCAAGTTTAAGTGACTGGAATTGTTGCTACACAATTCCTGGCAGCAATAACGTGACAAGGCGCACCGAAGATGACTACTAAAAGTGAAGCTTCATGTCTTCGAAGTGCCAGATAAGCATCCTGTGGCCTTTGTTGTTGCATCCAGAGGGTTAATGGGGTGATTTTACTGGTGCGGAGGCTCATTGCACGCCTTCCCCTTGAAGAAGATTTTCAGTGATGTCTTGTCAAAGTGATCCCCCAGACCATAAAAACGCTACAGATGGTGGAACCTTATGTGACCTGGGGATTTCCAAATCTGAAGTCTGTCTGAGAACTCATCTTGAAACGTAGACGGGTCAAGGTCAAGAATAAAAGCATCTCTCTGATAGATTACAGTGACCGGGGAGCACCTGGGAAAGTTTGGTGTTATTTGTTGAGAAAACCTCAGTCATGAGATTGCCTTTTCAGAGAATAGTTTCCAGGTAACCTCAGGCTTCTTGCACCCTGTCCATCTCTCAGTGGCCCATCATGCTCTGGAGAACAGAGGGGGCTTCCTCAAGGGGATGGGCTCACCTGGCTCTCAAGGTGAACACATCAGTCAGCTCATTCAGCAGCTGAACTAGACCCCGATTTTCTGAAACAGTGAGTTGGAAGCATGCATTTTTGCTTTGGGGAATTCTTATACAGTACCTTCAAAGAATATTGTTTTCTGCTATGTCTTCAGAAGCTGCAGGGAATGGGTCAGAGAAAAGATGATGACGTCCCTAGCATCTTCTTCCATCGGCTTCCCATCACAGCCCAGCTCCAAGGGAAAGTTCCAGTGTGTTTTCCATATTGGCTGCCACTGGCACCTCTGAAATCAGCAAAGGACTCCTGCCATAGAGGGGGGGTCCTGCTTTCTCACATCTCTTCTCCTGGGGTTTAATGTTGGTGGATGAATACCCAAACATGAATTCAAGACAGCAGTGGACCAAGCCCAGGGGTACACTTGGAAGCTGGGGGTTCCTAGGGCCTTGTTTTGGAGAGAACTTGAAATACAATCAGAAAGAAGAGAGAGAGAGAAAAAAAAAAGACAGCCCATGGATTCAGAGACAATACTTGCAAATCACTTGCTAATGGACTTGTATCCAGAATATGTAAAGAATTCTTACAACTCAATAAAAAGAAGATGAATTTGTTCATCAAAATCATATGCCACTTCAAAAATGGGCAGAGGAGGGGTGCCTGGGTGGCTCAGTCGGTTGAGCGTCTGACTTTGGCTCAGGTCATGATCTGACTCGTGGGTTTGAGCCCCACTCAGGCTCTGTACTGATGGCTCAGAGTCTGGAACCTGTTTCAGATTTTGTGTCTTCTTCTCTCTTTGCCCCTCCCCTGCTCATGCTCTGTCTCGCTCTCTCTCTCAAAATAAACAAACATTTAAAAAAATTTTTTTAATAAATGGGCGAAGGATATGAACAAACATGTCTCCAAAGAGTTATATGAAGAAGGTCAATATATACATGAAAAGATGCGTCATATTATTAATCATTAAGGAAATGCTAATCAAAACCTCAGTGAGGTACCTCTTCACACTTAATAAGATGGTTATAATAAAAAAAGAGACAATAGCAAGAATGTGGAGAGATTGAAACTCTCCTACAATGCTGATGAGAATATAAAATGGTGCAGCTACTTTGGAAAACAGCAATCCCTCAATAAGTAAACATGCAGTTGCCCTGTGATATCATCATGAGAACTTCTCACCTATGCACCTATTGAATTGTTTTTAAATTCGGGCACCTGGGTGGCTCAGTCAGTTAAGCGTCTGACCTCGGCTCAGGTCACGATCTCTCAATTCGTGAGTTCGAGCCCTGCATCGGGCTCTCTGCTGTCAGTGCAGAGCCTGAAGCCGGCTTCTCATTCTGTGTCTCCCTCTCTCTCTGCCCCCTCCCCACTTGTGCTTTGTCTCTCTTCCTCTCTCAAAATTAAATAAACATTAAAAAAAATTTTTTAATTATATTTTAATGAGAATAAGTTTATTTACTATGCATATGCATACATACATATATGCATATGCAACCCTTTAAAAATGCCATTTGCCAGTGTATTATACATAATCTAAAAGTAATAAATGATTCCGAGGGTGATTTCTTATCAGTCATTATTATTCCATCCATGAATCCATTAATTCCATTAATCCACTCCAATCCGTTCCATTAATCACAGATACGTCCAGCTCTTCTCAGGCTCAGACAAGAATTGACATAGACTGACACTTAACAAAGAGTCTACTTTCTTATGCATCATCTTTTAGGAGGCTAAAACGTGAATCTTGAGTTTGAAGGATTTCTCTTAAAATTTTTTTTTTTAGTCTTTATTTTTGAGAGAGAGCGCGCGCGCAAGCAGGAGAGGAACAGAGAGAGAGGGAGACACAGAATCCGAAGCAGGTTCCAGGCTGTGAGCTGTCAGCACAGAGCCCGATGCGGGGCTGGAACTCACGAACTGTGAGATCATGACCCGAACCGAAGTCAGCCGCTTAACCGACTGAGCCACCTGGGCGCCCCTTGAAGGATTTCTCTTAAATCCTTGGTTTCCTATTTATGTTGACTTCCTGCCACCCTGATGTTCACCAATCTCAATGGCTTTCCTCATTACGGCTGCTATTTCCATTACCTGGTCAGCCTGGGCTCGTAATATCTTAGAACGATGCTCATTAAATTTCCTTATTATACCAAGGTCATCCTTTCGACTAGCCATTAGCAACCTGAACACCTGAACAAGTACTGCTCTCAGTACTTGCTCCTCGTAAGTCCCAAAGCCTACTGATGTTCCTCCAGTGATATATGAGGTTCTTTGTTCTTTTGCTGCCAGCCTCTGCCCGGCCCCTGCTGTGCCTCGGCCAATGTCTTGAGCCTTCATTCAGTTCTTGAATGTCTTCTTAACACTGCTTCACTGCAACATACCTCCAGTCCTCTTGAGAGCCATGGTTTGCTCATGAGGAGATTTTGTTGCTTCGTCATGGTCTTTCGATCCTTCAACAAGGGTTGTGGCATCAGCGAAGGTCTTCTGATCTCCATTCTTTGCAGCCAGAATGGTTGGTTGGTGGACAATATGATCTATTTAACCTCCGATGGTGCAGGGACAGCCAGCATGACTCCTCTTAATGAGGGGAAAGTAAGGGGCCAAGAGGAACCACATCCAAGACTTTGAGTGGGGTTGGCTACCTAGCCCCCCTCCTGGATCCCCTTATCGTTCTTCTGTGTCCCTCCCCCTTTGCCCAGCATTCTTTTGCCCAGGACCATGTGTGATAATGTGCTCTCTCCCCATAGTTAGGGTAGTTAATGATTGCCCAGTGAAACAAGGAAACGAAATGCTAATTCCTAACTCAAAACAAGATGACTCTTCCCTGAAGCAGATCTGCCTCTGCTTTTGTTTAGCATGGGCCTATTTTTCTATTGTCCAGGAGGGCACCTGAACACATCCCTACTATTTTAATCAGCTTGGAAACCCTGGTTGTGACGAGGGAGTATTCATGGAGTATCCCACCTATACGACGTCCCTCAGGTAGAACCCCTAGGCAACCTTCCATCTTTGGAGCTTCCCTCTCAGACCACGAGGGGCCCAAGCAAAGGTGAGCCAGGATTCCAGCTGCTCCATGCCCCCAACTTCAGGTGGAAGGCTCTGGAAGACTCTCAGCATTTCTGACAGCGTTCCAGATATGGGGCTGCCTTGGCCTGTGAAGTGTAAAATGCTTCTTGATGGGCTGAAGCTATGCATGGAGGTGCCTGCGGTTTTGTGATATAGGAAGACAAACCTTTTGGGACATCCTCGGCACTCGCTCTAGACAAACATTGAGATTGGTGCACTGGAATTGATTTTCCTCCCTCAAGCTTCCATTAAACTGTAAATTCTCTTCACCCAGGATGCTGATAGGGTGCCTGAGAGTGTTCTTAGGAAAACCAAATACACCAGCCTTCATCCCCTCTCCCTAAATCAGTATTTCTCAATGTGGGGCCACAGATCATATTTGTCACCTAATCACCTGGGGAGTTTGCTGGTTTGTCAGACACGCCTTTTCCAGGATCCATCTAGAAACATTAGTGCCTTCAAGCCTTTAGGCCCAGAGATGGGAACTTTGCATTTCAAACGAACTTACTTTGCACATAAGTTTAGAACTGTTCTTATGAAGCTGAAGCCTGGTCCCACAATCTTAAACCCTGGCATCCAACTGTCCCCCATTTACTAAGGATGTGTCATGACAAAGGCTGATGGATGCAAATCGCATCATACTAAAGAAGTGTATTAGGTGACTCGCAACCCAGACCCATCGCATCTGAATCTCTGTGGGGTAAGATCCAAGTACCAGTATGTTTAAAGCTGCTCAGGCAATTCCAGTGGGCAAAGCCGAAACCACAGCTCTGAGGGAACTTTGAACCCATTTCTCATAGGCTCCCAGTCCACCCACAGTTGGGTCAATGGTCCTGCCTCTGCATTCTTCACATCTGGGGAATGCACTTTCCCATGACTTCATCCATCCCCCAGGCTCTCTCACCCCAGGAAAGACTGGCGTTGACTCTGTGCACACTTCCAGACCCTCTACCGTCAGTAAAGTTGCACCAGTTGGCTCCTTGCTATGATCTGCCTGTTCTGTTCTCCCAGGCTGCCAATTTGCTGCCTAGGGATGCGTTCCCTCTCTCACTCAGCCTTGCCTTCTGCCCTGACTCAACCAAGCCACACAGATCCCCCATTAGAGTCAGACTTGAACGCCGATCACGTCAGAAACATGTACTCCTCTTTGTTAACCACTTACATCAGTTCACCTTCCTGGCCAAGCGTTGATGGCACTGTGGGCAAAGGAAGAGAGAGGCAAGATAGCCTCTGTAAACCCAGGCTCCTGGTCTACAAGGTGAGAATAATAATGCATAGCTCCTAGACTCTGAGAGCCCGTGGATGAGGCTGCCCTGCCTCCAGGATAGCCTTGGGTATCTTCTGAGCCCTTCTGTGGACTGAGGGCAGGTCTAGAGCCCCCTGAAGAATGAACAAGATTATGTCAGAGGTTGGTTCTGCTGGGGTCCTATTCTAAAACCATGTCTTGGGCCCTCAGGTCATCCTCCAGTCTACTTGGAGCCTGGACCTTCCACCTGCTCTGTCAAGGGGTCCAAGCAACGGGCTGCCATGCTTCACGCTTCTGCCAGGTCCAAGCTGGGGGAGAGGGGCAGGGCCAGACCAGACCTAGCCTACAGAACATATCTGGCAAAACTATGCTGTCGTCCTGTCCTCAAAGTTAAGACCCGTCCTCCCTGGGGTACTTTCTCCACCCCCCAGCATCCATAGCCCCACCAATGTGACTGACCACGTCACGGTCTCCCCTCATCCCCTGTCCCAGCAAAGCTTCTCGGGTGCCCTCTGCATCTCCTTGTAGACTCTGCTGCTGCCACAGTCCTTTGGGAGCCACACTACTTCCTGTGCAAATAATAAAACCAGCCAGCAGGATGGATGTGAGGGTTAAATAGACAACATATGGAAAAGGACTTCTCACTCTAATGAACCGTGGTACCAATTTGAAGTGTATGGCTGCCAAGGAGAGAACTGCGTTCTTCTACTGAGGGCCACTCTGGACAGCGGCAGAACTGTCCCAGGACGGTGGCGTCTCCCTCTCCAGCCGTCTTCACAGCCAGGTATTCTCGGGGTGTAACTCCCAGCTCTAAGCTCTCTATTTATGACCTTGGCCATGCATGGCAGGTTTCTCGAGAACCAGTTTCTTGATTTGAAGTATGAGAATAGTTCAGAGTTGTTGTAAATATTACAAAGGTCATGATGATTCAAGATTGGAAGTAACAACACATACGTGTGAAACATCTGGCTTATCATACGCACCTATTAAATCAGGGCTTTTACTATTAATATTGCTATGACTGAGAGCCAGGAAGTGTGGGATCTCATTTTGGGGGAAGCAATTTTAGAAGGGGACTTCATTAGTGTCCTCAGTAGCCCCCTTGAAGGGTAACTTTCCCCTCCCTCCACCTCATCTGAACCTTCTGCAATACGCCCACTTCTGCACCCCAGTTGCCTGAGAGCTCTCACACACACAATGACCAGGGTCATGGTCTCATGCCCCTTTTAAGAAGTGAGGAAATGAGTCCCCTCTGTTCACAGGTGGCAGAGCCCAGACCCACACTCAGTAACCTCTGGCTCTAGACTCGAGGCCCATCCCTCTGCCCGCTTGGCTCTGTTTGCAAGAGTTACACTTGGCAGCAGTTACAGTGCTTTGTTTTGTTTGTATAAAATCATGATTATTGCCTCTTCTATCTATAGCACCATAGAGTATAACACAATGAAAAGAGGAATGAGAAGTTGCCAAATCCCGATTCAGAGATGGGTTTGGTGTTTTCCTCATGTTGGTTCATTTCTGTTTCACTGTAGCCCTATGTCTCCTGCCGAGAGACAGCCTGGAATGGATCCAGAGTTGGCCTAGATCCCAGGTCTCCTATTCTTGGTATTCTTGATACCCAGGGTAATGAGTTTCTGTCTCCCAGGCAGAGTGACCTCCTGGACGTCTGGACATCAGCCCTTTGTCTGAAGCTGGGGTTTGATGTTTCCTCCCAGCCCATCCTGTCGGCAGTATTTCCCTCATTGACTTTTGCCCTAAGGCTCCCTTTCCATTCATCATCTGGGTCTGTTCTTATTCACAGTCCCCTCCTGCCATCCACCTGGCAAGCTGTCTGGCTCACTGGGTGATGGGGAATGGCACCAGGTAGCGGGGGAAATGGACTAAGGTTAAATGTGGAGACCCCCAATAACTGGGAGGCCCACCACCACCACCACCATAGAGTCAACATTCGGTGGTGGTCTTTGTGGACGTAGCGGAGGCAAATACCCAACTTCAGACCATCCAAAGGATGAAATGACAGCAAGGAGATACAGGGCACTTTTACCACATACACCATATTTATCAGATAATTTGGAGAGTGCGACCTGCTTGCCCTTGAGGAGACAAGACGTGTTTACTTGAAATTCAGTGCGGTTGTATGTGTAATGTAGACTAGCAATATATACTCGCAGTTAAGCTACAGCATATAGACCAGAGGCGTGTCAAGAAGGGTCTGAGATTTTACCTTGCTTTCCCATTAAATTAGCTGTCACGGTTCTATGGATGTGGGTAGAAGACATGAGACTCCTGGGTCAGAGACAAAGGACTTTATTAGTCATGGCACATCAATAGCATGTTCCCCTGCACACACCCTCAAGTTCATAGGGCACTGTGGAGCAGTCCAGTGGGTGGTGAATTCACAGTGGGTCTTTGTCACAGCTCGGGAGCCCTGTTAGTTAGGAAACCCTCAATCCTACAAGAGGTTCTTGACAAACCTGTTCAAACTCTTCCCTGGATAGAGACTGGCCAGGAAAATAATCTGCTTTGTGCCTCCCCCAACTTTTTCTACCTTTCAAAGTTGTTTGCTATATAAACCTCCTTGAAAACTCATCCAGAACAAAGACCATCATTGCCTCTGCTAATAAGACACACAAAAATGCAAAAGACTGGGACACCTGGGTGGCTCAGTTGGTTGAGCATCTATCTGACCCTTGGTTTTGGCTCAGGTCATGATCTCACAGGTTCGTGAGATAGAGCCCCACCTCAGGCTCTGCACTGACAATGCAGAGCCTTCCTGGGATTCTCTACCCTCCCTCCCCCCATCCCTCTCCGGCTTGTGTGCGCTCACTCTCTCTCTCTCCCAAAATAATAAGTAAACATTTTTTAAATGCAAAAAACCCATAGAAAATTGTCTCCGAAAAGCTATAAAAATCTATAAATGAGAAGTTGCAAATTGAGAAAGACTGCATCTAACTAAAAAGATAAGAGGCATTTCCAGTTGATTAAGGACACAAACTGATTTTTTTTCCCCAACATTTCTCTTGTCTGATTCTATTTAACATTATGCCAATAATCTGCATGGAGAGGTTTCTTGAACATACGCCTAGGAGGAAGGACCGCCCAAAAGATGTGGGTGCAAGGGGCCAATCAGCCTGGAAGTTGTTATTTTCTTGAAAGTAATCCAAAAGGCAGCTGATGCAGTGCAGGAGATGGAAATTTGACTAGAAAATGCACTGGGGCACAGACCATGAAGGGGGCCTCCTTCAGATTTGCTCACCTAGGGAGGGAGGGATTGCCGTGAATGCTCTTGCAGGGGCGGAAATTTTGTTCCTTCTGTTCTCTGGGAGGTCTGGGTTGCTGATGGTAATGATCATGAACCTAGCCCTCAGTTATCTGAACTCCTAGAGAGGTGTGAAATCCCAAGGAGGCAACAATCGGAAAGTCTTGCTTCCGTTGGCTTTGGGAAGCATTCTGTGACTCAGAAAATTCTTCTTTCTCCATAAGGAGGAGAGAAACTAACCGAGCATCATGTTCCCTTCAAGTTCCCAAGACTGTGTTCTTCTTGGGTCTGTGTACCCAGCATCGTGCCAGGAGAGGCAAGATGCCACAAGATTAAAATGGTGCACTTCTCTGGAGCATCAACTCAGTCATTCATTCATTCATTCAATAGTGAATTTGCTCATTTGTTGAATAATTAATTTTCTCAATTTGCCATACACCAAGCATTTTCACTCCATAGGTAATTTAAAGTATAGTTTTAAAGTAAACGAACATAAATGTTCTCAAGTGGGCTGACGATTTCATGTTAATTTTTAAAATGTGGCTACGGACATTAAAAACATCTCCCACTAGTCTTTTCCCTGATTCGTCTATCGAATAAAATTTTATCAGCGAATAACTAGGCACCAGGCATGGTTCTAGGTGTGTAAATAAGTGAATAAGATACATTTAGGGAAAGGTAAGTGTTGTAAAGAAAATAAAATTGAGCAAAGTATAGACAGTGACCGGAAGAAGGGAGGGCAGAATTAGACAAACAGTCAGGGAAGAGGCGACATTTGAACCGAGAGCTGAATGACAACACAAAGCAACAAGATGTAAGATGACCTGTGGGTGGTGTTCCAGGCATAGAAAACAGCAAGTGCAAAGGGCCTGAGGTTTGAAGAGTTCAAAAAGTAGAAAGGAGGCCAGCGTGGCCGGAGAGTCGTGAGCAAGGAGGTAAAAGGTGCAAAATGGCAACAGAGAGGTAGAAAGAAGCCAGCCTCTACAGGCTTCTATAAAAACCCATGGCAAAGAGCGCCAGGATGACAGGAAGCCTTGGAAAAGCTTTCAACAGTGGGGCTATTTGATCCGGTTTATGCTTTAAATAGCAACCTTGGGAAAGAGTGAAGGTGGGGAACCCGTTGGGAGACTAATGTTGGCTTCCACGCACTCTCCCCTGGCCTTAAAGGTACAGGCACGGAAAAGCTGGATGAGAAGCCCAGGCTTATGTGAATACCGGGGCGCAGGCGGGAGAACGCCCCCAGCTTGCTCCTGGAGTACGTGGGGCATATGCCAGCATCTTCAAGGTATACCATCAACGTGCAGACCATCCAGGAGATAGCAACCGATGTGCATGCAGCAGCATGAAGCCAGGAACTGGCCAGATAGAAAGAAGAAGGACAAGACGTACCCATCCACCTGCGAAGCCCTCCTCTCCCTGCCATCCCCAACCTCAGAACTTCCGACGGGAAGCAACATTCTGGCCTCACATGTACACTTCCAGTTGAATCCACCTGCCCAGTAGCATGGCAATTTGTTTTTTAGTTAGTTAGTTTATTTTTGAGACAGAGACAGAGCATGAATGGGGGAGGGGCAGAGAGAGAGGGAGACACAGAATCGGAAACAGGCTCCAGGCTCTGAGCCATCAGCCCAGAGCCCGACGCGGGGCTCGAACTCACGGACCGCGAGATCGTGACCTGAGCTGAAGTCGGACGCTTAACTGACTGAGCCACCCAGGCGCCCCAAGCATGGCAATTTGGAAGCAAGCGTCAGCAAAGAGGAGAGGGAGGAAGCAGATCACATCACTGCCAAAGAACATTGATTAAAACCCACCGTGTACACGGTATACGAAAAGATGTAAGAATTGGCCCTGAGCTCCTGGAACTCACAGCCCGGATGGAGAGGCAGAACAGAGACATCGGCGATGAATATCGCAGTCCTCAATCCTCCCAGCAATGGGGACTGAGTTTAGCACTCTTTATGGGGTAGCCAGACAGGTGCAGGGCGGCTGAGGGTCAGGTTCAGGATCAGGAGCTGAGCCAGGTCCCCGGCTGGAGGAGCTGCCAGAACCCGGCTGCCCCAAGAACATTGATCTCCACAAAGGCTTTGGAAACGACCCAGAGAAGCTTCCCAGGAGGGGAAGCCTTGACGAGGGGGACTCCACGGCTTCGTCCACGGTTGCCCAGGCCAGGCTCAGTCCAACCGGGCCGGCCAAGCCAGGTCGGGGCACAGGCCCAGCCTCCGTCCGTGTCAACCGTATTCCATGCATTGTTCTCTCCCTAATTTGTTTCTCATTGTTCTCTCCCTAATGAGTCCTTGCAAGCCTGTTAAAGGGCCTAAATTATTATTTTACTTTTTCAGGAAAATTGCACACAATTTAGTGAGTACCCTGAAGCATTGTTCAGCATCCGTTGTAGCCTCCCTGGGCAGGAGCCCGAATCACGCCAGGTTTCTGGGTCTGAAACACAGCCGTCTCTCAGCTGAGTCTGCAGCAGAGGAAGGAGCAGCCCCCTGGCCCCCTCAGGTTCTCAACTGCTTGGCCGCCGAATTAGTCACGACCATGACCCACGACCCACGGTTGCAAACAATAAAAACCCGCTCTGGTTAGCTTACGCAGAACAGGGATGGATTGAAAGGGTGTCAGATAACTCACAGAATTGAATGGGAACCAAAGGGCCAGGTCAGGTGACTACCAGGACCACTGAAATCATGCACAGGGACAAATCTGGCAGGGATGCCATGGCTCCTGCTGCTGGATCAGAATCAGTGTGACCACCTCTGTCACCAGCGCTGGGATGAAGTCTATGGGGTCCCCGACACCTCTGCCTCACTCACTCTAAATGCAAAGTCCTGGTGGGAACTGACCAAGAGTAGGTCATGTGTTTGTACAGAGAGAAGAGCCCAGGCCCTGACTCCTGTTCTCCAAACATAGGATGGGCTTTGACATACTGAGCTGAAGAAAAATTAACCAATGCCCACTTGAGTCACCGACTGCCGTGTGAAATTAGGCAAAACCCTTTAGCTGCCCTGTCCTTCCATTTGGCCCTTGGCAAAGATACTTTAACGTTTATTTATTTTTGAGAGAGAGAGAGAGAGACGGAGTGTGAGTGGGGGAGGAGCAGAGAGAGAGAGAGAGGGAGACGCAGAATCTGAAACAGGCTCCAGGCTCCGAGCTGTCAGCACAGAGCCTGACGTGGGGCTCGAACTTGGGACCAGAGAGATCATGACCTAGGCCGTAAGTCGGACGCCCAACCGACTGAGCCACCCAGGCGCCCCTGGCAAAGATACTTTGAAATAACAACAAATTTTGGAAATATAAACCAATCGGAAACCATCTGAGTATAATATTAGAAGAAATTAGTGAGGGCCTAAGAGACTTGAATTGCACAGGCAGTAAGGCCTATTGGCGCTCTGGGCTGGGGGGATAACATATCAGTCTGAGACAGACAACAGCCGTGGCCTTGGCCTCCACAACCAGACCACAGAAACTGACCCACAGGAGATCCAGGCTCATGGTGGAGGCTTCAAATGCGCATCTTTACATAATCGTGATTAAATGCGCAAGGAATTAAACGCTAAGACAGTGAGTTTTAGCAGTAAACCACAAGCCGTAAAAAGAAGCGTGTGAGTTCGAGCCCCACGTTGGGTGTAGACATTACTTAAAATTAAAAAACAACAACAACAACAAAAAAAACCACCTTAAAAAAAATTAAGGTAACCTCAAAATAGTTCCGGACATCAAAACCTGAGAAAATTGGTTTCTGGCATACACAGACTAAAGACTATTCTTTAGACAGAAAAAATAATAATCTCCAGTGGAAGCATGGAAACGCAAGGAAGAATGAAGAGCCCTGGAAAGTGTGGCGAGAATAACAGTAATCTAAGAAATCTAACATCACCCTTGCCGTTCCCATGTTTCCACCGTATGCCTGGAAAGAACGCTGTTGGTCACTAAATAAAACTTATAATTCGTTATTGGGTAAGGAGTAGTCATTTATCCCATGGCTTTTTACACTGCCTCCTCAGGATGTTTACTTGGGAAAATGCCACATTGAAAAGTCCAAGTATCTGCATATTTACAATTTTTCCTAAAGGAAAAAAAAATGTTTCGTTATAAAGTTTTCCTTCATAAAAAAAAAAAAAAAAATTGAGTTCAGGAATCACAAAGGAAAAGAGCCTAACGGCATCTGCCCCTCACGGGGCTGCGGTAGTGAATAAAAAGTGTTTATTCCACTACCTGGCACGCGGTTATTAATTATTGGTTATTAATAACTGTTTCCCAAACCCATTTTTCCAAGCCTTCCCTGGAGGGCAGAGTACAGCAAGGGTATGAACAATTAAGAAGTGAAATGAAAAGGAGACCACAGACTTGCAGGCTTTTAAAATGTGCACAACTAGTAGGTCACATCCTCGTGTGCGTTTACTTTCCGGGGAGAAAGATCTTGAAACCTTGGTCTCCGGCGTGGAAGAGGGGGCCTGCGGCGAAGGAGGGGGTTGGGCGACATTAAGAGGTGGCTGTGGGGCACCCTCTAGTGGTGGATTGTGGTAACTGCTGCCTCCTCGGCGCCTGAGCCCAGAGTGGAAACCGAATGTACTGAAGGACTACTCAAGGGGGAGGGGCCGAGATGACGGCGCCGCGGGAAAGTTCTCCGCTTCTCTCCTCCCTGAAACGCAGCGAGATCAGCACCAAGCCGTTTTGCACACCTAGAAAGTTAATCTGGGGATGAGCACAAGAATCTGCATGACTGGGGCCACAGAACTCGGCAGGAATACTCAAGGATATCACCTTCCAGAGTTGGCGGTGAGCTGTGTGGTTTGGGGGTGCGGGGCGGGGGGGCTCTTTTTCAAGAACCACGGGTGGCCTGCCGGCCTCTTGGGGACCACCGTCTGGCAAAACGATCCAGAGGAACACCACGTTGAAGAGAAAGGCCACAGCACTGCTGAGTGGACAGCGGGCATTTGGGGACCTACGGGGGTTTCTAATGAAATTACATTCTTTACACACATGGGGGCAACGACACCTTTGTCATTGACCCAGGGCAAGGTCTTCATCCCCATAGACTGGCGGGCCAGGCATCATACCAAAGACACCAGAGGGCACAAGATACCCTCATAGGAGCTGACAGGCCATGAGGTGACATCCGCGGGGAGGGTTACGTCCATAATAATGGTCACAAGAGGGGCAATTAGCCGCTTAGCAGGCCTTCAATATGGGCCGGACCCTGTCGTCGGCACCTGACCCGGATTTGCTCACTCCTCACGGCAGTGCCAGTGCCGTATCACCGAGGTACCATTCATCATCAATCCCACTTTACAGATGAACATGCCGAGGCAGGGAGAAGCTCGGTCACTTGCCCCAAGCCACGTGATCGGGGTGGCACAGCGGGCACCTGTGTCCCGGTCACCCTGGCCGAGTGCACACTGTGTCCCTTTTAGCTGACTCTTCTTCTCCTCACCCTCATACTTCCTACTCGAAGGACCTCCAAAGAAAGGAAAGGTCCGTCCTGAAAACTTCCCTGCCGGCAGATGATGAGGCCATGGCCAGGTGCAGCAGTGGTGAACCGGCCCCTGGGGTCAGGGTCCCTGGGGCTGGGCTCTGGCTGGGGGGCCTGGGGGAGCTGGAAGCTGTCCCCCGCTTCAGTTTGTGTGGGTACAAAAGGCGCCTGACAATCGCTCCCTCAAAGGATCGATGTGAAGCGTGCATGAATTACTGCATCAGGTTCACGGTAAAAGGTCAGTAAACAGGGTTCATTGTCCTGCCCTGGCAGCCAGTGCTGCGGGGAAAAAAAGAAAAAGACAAGGCAAGTCTGAGTTGAGAGTCAAACGACGCGATGGACACGGGTAGACAGCTTCCCTGTCCTTAAAGACAGATTCCACCTGGTTCAGAGAGGAAATAAAGAGAAATCTCAGGGGCCCTGTCTAAGCGGGCACAACAAGAAGCATGAGCCCTGGAAGCGGGGGCAAGGGCCGGCTGCAGAGGCCCGGAGTTAAACGAGCTAAAGCAAGCATCAATCAGACTTTAACACACGGTGAACCTTAATAAAAGGAGCCTCTGTTATGATATCGAGTCCTCAGGGTCTTCTAGCCAGGGCAGTAACCACTGGGGGATACAAATGTCAAATATTTTTCCATGTCAGGGCCTTGGAGCAGCAGCAGCTTTCGGGGTCGACACATACAGTTGTGCAGTCAGCGCACTGCACAGTGGCACCCAGTCGAGGGAAAATGTGAGGGCTGACATTGGACCCATGCCAGATTCCATGCCAGTCTCCTTGGCAAGAGTCTGTATCCCACCTGGAGGGAGGGGGTCCTTTCTCCAGTCGTTCTGCCCAAAAGGCCATGTCTTGGAAATTCACACACACCCAAAAGACGTAGAATGATTGAGGTTCCTCGTGGTTGGCATCTTAGGGATGCTTCCAGATGCGTCTGTGGGGCCTAGGTCTTGAAAGAACATCACCCCTGGGTCCTGCCCCGTCTTCAGGGAAGTCTTGATGGAGGACTGCAGGACTTGGTGGGGACAGGGGCACTCCCCATCGGAGGTGCACAGGTGACCGGGAGAGGGAAGGGTGGGGGACGGTGTGGTCATGAGGAAGAGGTGGGCCGGAGACAGGGGCCCTGATGATCATGATGATTGTAACACATCATGGCCAATATGAATGCCAGCAAGGGCGATTCAAACAAAGCAACAACTATGAGGGAGGTTAGTCACATCTTGAGCAAGTTGCCATTGCGATATGACAGCTATTATAATAAATGGGAAGATATTTTGCTTAAGCGACCCGAGAGAGAAGAAAGAAAACTGCCAGTAGGGGGCGGTAGTGCTCCATGTACCAGAAGGAAGGATGGGAGGGTTGTGCAGGACCCTCCTCTCCCGAAATCCCCAGCCCTCCTGAGAGCCCCCAGCCCCAGACCCCAGGTCTCCAGGGCGCCTCGAGAGGGAAACCCCAGCCGTGGCTGTCGGGTAGGGAGGAGTCGGCCCGGCGCATCCGCCAGGAAAGGGTAGCCAAACTGCGTGGCTGGGAAGGTGGACGCTCGGACCAGCCTCGAGGCCTTGTTTCCCTGCGGGCCGGCCTTCGAGCTGCAGGTGCTAATTCCAGAAAATGAGAAAAAGCCTAATAGCCACTTTAAAGGGTCATTTCAGGGGCGCCTGGGTAGCGGAGTCGGTTAAGCGTCCGACTTCAGCCAGGTCACGATCTCGCGGTCCGTGAGTTCGAGCCCTGCGTCGGGCTCTGTGCTGACAGCTCAGAGCCTGGAGCCTGTTTCAGATTCTGTGTCTCCCTCTCTCTGACCCTCCCCCGTTCATGCTCTGTCTCTCTCTGTCTCAAAAATAAATAAACGTTAAAAAAAAATTAAAAAAAAAAAGTGAGGGGCGCCTGGGTGGCGCAGTCGGTTAAGCGTCCGACTTCAGCCAGGTCACGATCTCGCGGTCCATGAGTTCGAGCCCTGCGTCAGGCTCTGGGCTGATGGCTTGGAGCCTGGAGCCTGTTTCCGATTCAGTGTCTCCCTCTCTCTCTGCCCCTCCCCCGTTCATGCTCTGTGTCTCTCTGTCCCAAAAAATAAATAAATAAACGTTGAAAAAATAAAAAAATAAATAAAGGGTCATTTCAGAGACCAAAAAATAAATATCTAAAACAAAGGGAACACTCGACATCATCCCTTAAAAATTGTAAAATATCCCCTTCTTTGGCCTGAAACCTGATAAAGTTGGGACGTCGCAGGAAATAAAGCCCAGGCAACTGCCGGTCGCCTGCCGATGGGAACGGCGGCCTAAGATGTTGCGACAGGGTAGGATCGCAGCCAGAGGCAGTCAGCAGTCCGCTGGCTGTTGGTGCTGGGTGCCTATGTCTCCACCCTGGTGCCTCGTATTACAAAGCGGGCCAGGATGGACCCTGAAGCCCAAAGGTGACGATCAGGTCAGGGGCACAGGAACAGAGGTTTAATAAGTTTATCGGTAGAGAGAAGCTTCTGGGTTCCGGGCCGGGGGCACTGCGGATTGGAGGTGAAGTTCCGGAAGGATGAGGCCATTCCCGAGCACCAGCCTGGAGGAGGGTGGCCAGGCCCCGTTGCTGGTGGTGTTCACTCCCCACGGCAGTGCCGGTCTGTCTGAGCACAAGGACCATGACCCTGGCCTCCCCACTGCTCAGAGAAAGGCCGAGAGGGACTGGGAGAAAACCAGTCAGAGGCTATGGACGGGCAGGAATGTGGGGCTGGGGGTCAGCAGTGCAGAGGGGCACCGGGGTGTGCAGGGTGGTGGGGTTCCGGTCACAGCCACTCCTGCCTCTGGTTTTAGGAGGGGTCACTTAGCAACCAAGCAGGCTCCCGCTGGGTTCTTTGTCTGGGCCTGTGCACCTGCCACACCAGGCCCCACCAGGGCCCCTTTGGAAGAACCGCTCCCTCCCCCCCCCCCCCCAGGCAGCTCCCCAAAGAGAATGGCCACAACCTTCAGTATGACACATAGGCCACCAGGTGAGCCTTCAGCAGGCCCCGGGTTGACACCACGTAAGTCTCATCTGAAACCGCTGTCCCTGGGCCCCCTCCTGCTGTGGCTAAGCCTGCTCACCCTGCCGGGTCCTGCTCTTTTGAGCAGGGTGCCCCTTGGACCCTGAGCTGCCTGAGGGCGGTGGCTCGGGATGTAGATGACAGCTTCTGCTTTCTTCCTCTGCGGCTGCTTCTGCCAGTAACGGGTGGGCACTGAGAGCTGACGGCCATCTGACAAACGCCGTCCTGTTTCCAGGCAGGTTTCCCGTCCTAAGGCGACAAGGCACAGGCTGTAAGAAGCGCTAACACGCTCTGTGACAACGGTCCCGGCTGGGGTTTCGTTCGCTCCGTCGTTGCCTGTCGTCCCACGGCACGAACTGCCACCAGGTGACCATCAGAACCATGTCTTCTCCTCGCCGCGTGACGACGTGATCTCCCAGGCTCCTTCCCGGTTAGATGTGGTCGTGGGGGCGGGACTGAGGCACCCACTCGGCCGGGCCCGTCAAACCTTCGTGTGGACCGGCCGGCTGACACACAGGAGTACAAACCCCTGGTGCAGAAAAACGAGAAGCCACCTGACAGGAGGCTCCTGCGACCCTGAATCGCAGCTTGCCGGAGGGCGCGTCCTCCAGCTGGAATAAACCATTCTGGAGGCGGAAATACACTTCTGCGACGTTTGAGCCATAGCAGATTTGGGGGGGGGGGGGGTCACCGAGCAGACCCTTTGAGTTGCGGAGGAAGGCCACGTCGCCAGAGGCAGGGAAGTAGCCCCCTCTCCTTCGTGTAGCCTGCAACGCCCTCTGGACACTGACCACTGCACACGAGATGCCAAGGGACTAGAAGGCAGGAGCCGCCAATGGTGTGGTCAGACCCAGCAGCCCAGAATCCCGTCAAGACACCCCAGCCCCGCACTTCACCATGGCACCGGCCCATCCAGACACTGGTTTCCCTAGACCCCCACAGCCGCCCCGCCGATCGAGATCCACCCTGTGAGCGCCGTTCCTGAACCATCGGCCGCGCTCCTCATTCTCATCAAATGGCCTTGTGTGTAAGCGTTTCCCCTCTTTCCTCGTTTCCTATTCACTCCGAACCTACCGCCACCTTTACTCCACCCCAAGCTCCACGAGAGTGGGAACGGCTTTCATGAGCAAAGGCCCCAGATTTGCAACCCCCCCCCCCCGACTTCGGTCTCCATCCTTCTTGACCCCTTGGCAAGACAGCGGCGGGGGGAGGGGCAGACTTGCTTTTGGACCGTTGGTCTTTTGAGGGTTTTGAACTCTGGTGTCCCTCATTCTCAGCACTGTCTGTAGGACTTTCAGTCTTGGTGTATCATCTGCTTGGAAGGCTCGGAAGAATCTGCGCCACGCTGGAGGGAGGCCCAGAGCAGTGGCACCAAGAATCAAGGACCCTGGGAGCCACGGCCTTTAAGAAAAAAGAGAAAAAAGATGCTGTTCGGCCCAGCTGACTAGGGTAGGAAAGAAGCAGCGATAAAGGGAAGATCGCATGACCAGGAGAAGCAAATGTGAGTCACGCACGTAGCCGGATCATCGCAGGCACTCTCCCTGCAAAATCTAAGCTACGTAGGTGGGTCCCAGAGACCATTTTGGTTTTTTGTTTTGGTTTTTGAGTTGTGATGGGAACCCCTTGTGGTTGCAGGTGTTTTTGTCTTTGTCATCTTTTGAGCACACCCCTGCTTTGTTATTCTTTTAGCCTCTCTACTATCGGCTCTGTTTCTTACGTTCCCTATCTTATGAAAACAGTATTTATTATTACCAACTATGGGTACCACCAAGCGGGGAAACCGTAATGCTGAAGAGGGTTGACGTGCTCCCTGCCCCTCTTCCTTCTCCCGCCGAGCTCCACTCTGGAGTCTGTCCGGTTCCATTTCTACCTGCCACTGCCCCAGCCCATGATCCTCCCACTAACTATCCCTCCCTGTGTCCAAAAAGCCCCTTTCGCTCACTCCCTCAGCAACAGGTGACCCTTGAACGACACGGGTTTGAACTGCATGGATCGACTTCTATGTGGATTTTTTTCTTTTTGATAAATACAGTATCGTACTGTCAATGTATTTTCCCGTCTTAATGATTTTCTTCATAGCATTTTCTTTTCTCTAGCTTGCTTTATTGTAAGAATATAATACACAGAACATACAAAATACGTATTAATCGACGGTTTATGCTGTTGGTAAGGCTTCTAGTCAACAGTAGGCTACTAGTAGTTATGTTGGGGGGGAGTCAAAACTTATACACAGATTTTTGACTGAATGGGGGTCAGCATCCCTTTTTTTTAAATTAATTTATTATTTTGAGAGAGAGAGAGAGAGATTGAGCAGAGGAGGGGCAGAGAGAGAGGGGGAGAGAGAGAGAGAATCCCAAGCAGGCTCCGTACTGTTAGCATGGAACCGGACGTGGGGCTCGAACTCACAAAACTGTGAAATCATGACCTGAGCCGAAACCGAGTCAGGCACTTCACCGACCCTGCCAGCCAGGCACCCCAGGGGTCTGCATCCTTAACTTCTGTGTTGTCCAAAGGTTGACTATATACAATGAGTACCATCGGTGTGGCAAACCCTCTTTGGGGTCTGGAGTACAGAAATGAACAAGACTGATGAGTTCCCATCTTTCAGCGGCCTGACATGTTAATGATCTTGAAGAACCTCAACATTGGCACCAAATACGGCGCGTTCTATATTCTGATTAATTTGGAAACTAGAATGAACAGACCTTCGGCTGAAACTGATCCAGCTTTGGGGGACTGGAGAAGGCAGAAGGGAAGAGTATGTGGGGTGTGTGTGTGTGTGTGTGTGAGAGAGAGAGAGAGAGAGAATTTCCTGAGAGCCTATCAAGTCACTGGGCTGGTAGATGTGAATAAATGCAGACATGATGTTTGTGGTTTTCAGGAAGATATTTGACGACATTTCATGGAGAATATTTTTGGTCAAAATGAAGGAATTCAGGATAGTGATACAGGTAGGTGTATTCATAACTGTTTCTGTCATACTCAGACTGTTGATTAAAAGTTTCATCAGGGGCGTCTGGGCGGCTTAGTCAGTTAAGCATCCAACTTCAGCTCAGGTCACGAGCTCGTGGTTTGTGACTTCGAACCCCGCGTCAGGCTCTGTGCTGACCTCTCAGAGCCTGGAGCCTGCTTTGGATTCTGTGTCTTCCTCTCTCTCTGCCTCTCCCCAGCTTGTGCTCTGTCTTTCTCTCTGTCTCTCAAAAATAAATAAACATTTTTTTAAAAGATTGATATACACCACGTAAGCAAAAGCTTTGGCCATTTGACTGTTGGCCAGTCCTTGATCCTGTTCCGATCCACTCAATTCCCAAAGATGCCACATATCAGCAGGCAGCATAGAGTTGGATGGGGCCACAGGTAGGCCTCCAGAAAGATTATTGTCCCATTTCTACTCAACAGGGTGCTGAAGGTTCTAGCCAGGCATTTGGGCAAGACAACGAAGGCAACGTAGATTGGAGAGGAAGAACTAAAACTCTCTGGGCACAAATGACATGTCTTTTATATAGAAAGCCATACAGCGTCAGCTAAAATCTACTAAAACTAATAAATGAATTCAGCAAGGCCAACAAGGCGAATAAGGAATAAATTTAACCAAAATAGTGCAAGACTTATATTGTAAAAACTATGAAACATTATTGGAAAACAATTAAGATATATATACCTGGGAAAACAGTCCACATTCATGGATCAGAAGACCTAATATTGTTAAAAGGGCATTAACTCCCTAAAGTGATCTATAGATTCAATAAAATCACCATCAAAATCTCAGCTGGCTTCTTTGGAGAAACTGATACGCTGATCCTAAAATTTATATGGAAATTCAAGAAACCCAGAAGAGTAAAAAAAAAAAAAAAAAAAAAAAAACTTGAAAAAGAAGAACAAGGTAGTAGAACTCACACTTTCCTATTTCGAAACTTACTACAAGGGGCGCCTGGGTGGCTCAGTTGGTTAAGCATCCGACTTCGGCTCAGGTCATGATCTCACAGTCTGTGAGTTCGAGCCCCCCGTTCGGGCTCTGTGCTGACAGCTCAGAGCCTGGAGCCTGTTTCAGATTCTGTGTCTCCCTCTCTCTCTCTGCCCCTCCCCTGCTCACATGCTCTGTCTCTCTGTCTCAAAAATAAATAAAAACATTACAAATTAAATAAATAAATAAATAAATAAACTTACTACAAAGCTGCAGTAATTAAGTTGGTGTGGTATGTGCATTGGAAAGATATATACATCAGTGGAAAAGCACTGATAGTCCAGAAATAAATCCTCACAATTATAGTCAGTTGATTTTCATCAAGGGTACAAAACGATTCAATGTGGAAAGAACAGTCTTTTCAACAAACGGTGCTGGGACAACTAGACATCCACGTGCAAAAGAATGAAGTCGGACCTTTACCGCACACCCAACACACAAAAAATAACCCCGAAGGGGTCAAGACGCCAAATATAAGGGACAAAATTGGAGAAGTCAGCATCATGGTGGCATAGGACGTCCCTCCCTTTTGTCCCCACTTCAACACCTAAAATTCAGCATCCGTCCACGAACAAAAGTGCCTCTGGGGCACTTTGGGGGACCTAGCACCACATACCAAGGGTCCCAGGAAGGGTCTCCCCCACATGTGAGTCAGGTCACAGGCAGACGGAGGAGTACAGGCTGTGGAACTGGCCGTTGCCTGTAAACTGCTTCAGCCCCTCTTGGCCGCAGGCTGGGAGGAATTGGAGAACGCTGCCTGGGGCAGGCACCCATGGACAAGAGATCCTCTGTAGAAGTCCAGGGTTTACAGAAGATGCCTTCCGGCACTTCACTGTGCAAAAAAAGAGGAAAACACATCTGGACCCCCTGGAATAGGTAAGAGGAAATTTGCTAGAGCTACAGGACAGCAGGGATCTCTCCGGTGGGGAAAAGGGGAGAGTGTGAGTGAGAATCCAGCTTCTCGGCTGTGCAGGAGAAACCCGTGTCTTTCCCAAAGTATTAACGTAGAAGCTCCGAGACCGGCGGGGGGGGGGGGGGGGGGGGGGGGGGGGGGGAGGGGGGTGGATAAGAGGTAGGGAAGAGAGTGGGAAAGAGGCAGATACAAAGATCGGAGGGCTCTAGAGGAACACAGTTCCTGCCAACTGCATTTTGGACTCCAGCGGAAAGCCCACCCGTGAGCTGCTGAAAAACACCTCACTCGCCCGAGGATCCCCCCAACTGGCCCGTGGGCATCCCCACACCCACCGCTCCCACTCTGTAGCCAGCTGTTCGTGGGCACTCCTGAGGGTGGCAGGGAGAGTGAGCTGGGGCCGACCAGGAGGACACTCAGGAAACAAGCCAGAACCTACGAGCAAAGAAGAAAACTACGATCCTGAGCTGTAGCGCCACCTTCTGGAAAACAGAAAAAAGAGGTTTGTCAGTAGCCAGCCCGGGGTGTTGTAAGACGCAGAGAAGACACAAGCTGCAGAATTCAGCCACAAGAGGGAACGAGTGGCATGGAACAGGTGTACCCAGACGAGGTCAGAAAAGGCCCCAGACATCAGAAGGAGCAATGAAAAGTATCTCCCACCTAAAGGCCCTTAGTAAAGATTGGAGGAGGGGACTGCTACTTGAAATGCAAAAATAGCAATGCCAAACCCCAAAGAACCTGGGAATCCAGGAAACAGGGCATCACCAAAAGATCATCCTGCAGAGGCCAGACCCAAAGACATGGAGACGTGTGCTTCACCCGATAAGAAATTCAAGATAGTTGTTTTGAGGAAGCTCGATGAACTACAAGGAGACAGAGAAAGACAATTCAACAACATCGGGGACACCGTACATGAACAAAAGGAGAAGTTTTAACAAAGAGATAGAAATCATAAAAAAAGAGCCAACCAGAAGTTGTGGAGCTGAAAAACTGAATGAATGAAATGAAAAATGCCATAGAGAGCATTAATATCAGAACAGGCCAAATAGAAGATATGATCAGCGAGGCAGGGGATAGGAACTTTGAAATAATCTGGTGAGAGAACAAGAAAAAAAAAAAAAGAATGAAAGTTGGGGCGGGGGGGGAGAAAAAGGATTTTAACCTCCAAAAAAAATTGCCTCATTAGGCAATTAGATTTCTCAGTAGAAGCCTTCCAGGCCAGAAGAAATCGGAATGATATATTCAAAGTGCCAAAAGAAAAAATATGTCAGCCAAGAATACTCCATCTGGCAAAATTATCCTTCAGAAATGAAGGAGAAATAAACACTTTCCCAGACAAAAGCTGAGGGAGTTCAGCACCACTAGACTAGGCTGACAAGAAACGGTGAAAGGAGCTTTTCAAAATCGAACGAAAAGACACTAATTAGTCGCATAAAAACATATGAAAATATACAACACCATGGTAAAAATAAAGGTACAGTACATACAGATATAAAAAGAAGTAAATTGCGACGTCGAAAACATGAAAGTAGAGGGAGTAAAGGGGTAGAGTTTTTGTATGTGGTTGAAATTGAGCTGCTATCAGCTTAAAACGGACCGTTCTATCTATAAGATATTTTGGGTGAGGCTCGTGGTAACCACAAAGCAAACACCTATAGCAACGTTTCAGAGGATAAAGAGAAGGGAATTGGAGCATAAGGAAAATTACCAATTCCCAGAGGTGGGCAGCAAGGGGGGAAAAAGGAACAATGGAACTACAAAAGAGCCAGAAAGCCATTTAAAAAAAATGACGTTAATAAGCCCTTACTTATCAATAATTACTCTAAATGTAAATGGATTGAATTCTCTGATCAAAAGGCACAAACTGGATGGATTAAAAAAAAAAGGGGGGGGCGCCTGGGTGGCTCAGTCGGTTAAGCGGCCGACTTCGGCTCAGGTCACGATCTCACGGTCCGTGAGTTCGAGCCCCGCGTCGGGCTCTGTGCTGACAGCTCGGAGCCTGGAGCCTGTTTCAGATTCTGTGTCTCCCTCTCTCTGATCCTCCCCCCATTCGTGCTCTGTCTCTCTCTGTCTCAAAAATAAATAAACGTTAAAAAAAAAAAAAACTAAAAAAAAAAAAGACCCACCTATTCGCTGCCTACAAGACTCACTTCAGCTTTAGGGAATGAACACACTCTCAACACGAAGGGATAGAAAAAGATATTCCATGCAAGTAGAAACCACAAGAATGCAGGGATAGCCATAGTTATGTCGGACTAAATAGTGTAAGCCAAAATGGTAACGAGGGAAAACGCAGATCATCGTATAATGATAAAGGGGTCAACTCATCAAGAAGATATAACAGTTGTAAATATACGCAAGCCAAAGTCAGGGCGCCTAAATGTGTTAAGCAAATGCTAACAGATCTGAAGGGAGGAACAGAAGCAACAAAGGGGCAGAGGACTGCAGTACCCCTCTTTCAGCAATGGATACATCATCCAGACAGAAAATAAACAAGGAAACATTGGGCTGGAGCCATACTTTAGACCAAAGGGACCTAACACACATGTATATCACATTTCGTCCAACAGCGGGAGGATACACATTCTTCTCAAGGACACACGGAACATCCTCCAGCCACGAAACAAGTCTTAGCAAATTGAAGAAAACCGAAATCATACAAATATCTTTCCTGAACGTAATAGAATGAAACCAGAAATCAACAGCGAGAGCAAAACCGGAAAATTTAGAAACTGGTAGAAACTAAACAACACAGTCCTGAACAATAAGTTGAAGAAATCAAAAGAGAAATTGAAAAATCACAAAACAGGGGCGCCTGGGTGGCTCGGTCGGTTAAGCATCCAACTTTGGTTCAGGTCATGACCTCGCGGTTTGTGAGTTCGAGCCCCGCATCAGGCTCTGTGCTGGCAGGTCAGAGCCTGAAGCTTGGTTCAGATTCTGTGTGTGTGTGTGTGTGTGTGTGTGTGTGTGTGTCTACCACTCCCTCACTCACGCTGTGTCTCTCTCTCCCTCAAGAATAAATAAACATTCAAAAAATGTTTAAATCACAAAACAAATAAAAATGAAAACATAACACACCAAAATATATGGGTTGCTGCAAAAGCAGTTCTTAGAAGTTTATAGCAATTGGGGCTCCTGGGTGGCTCAGTCGGTTGAGCATCTGACTTCGGCTCAAGTCATGATCTCATGGTTCACGAGTTCAAGCCCTGTGTCAGGCTCTGTGCTGACAGCTCAGAGCCTGGAGCCTGCTTCCGATTCTGCATCTCCCTCGCTAGCACTGTGTCTTTCTCTGTCTCTCTCTCAAAAGTTAGAAAAAAATTTTTTTAATAAAAAAAAAGAAGTTAGGGGCGCTTGGGTAGCTCAGTCAGTTAAGCGGTCGACTTTGGCTCAGGACACGATCTCGCGGTTTGTGAGTTCGAGCCCCGCATCCAGCTCTGTGCTGACAGCTCAGAGCCTGGAACCTGCTTCAGATTCTGTGTGTCCCTCTCTCTGACCTTCCTCCGTTCATGCTCTGTCTCTCTCTGTCTCAAAAATAAATAAACGTTAAAAAAAATTTTTTTAAAAGGAAGTTATAGTAATGAATGCATAAATTAAGAACAAAGTAAGGTCTCAAATGAAGAACCTAACTTTATACCTCAAAGAACTAGAAAAAGAAGAACAAGCTAAGCCCAAAGTTACCAAAAGGAAAAAAATAACAAAATTCAAAAGAGAAATATGAGAAATAGAGAACGGAAAAAACAATAGACCGTCAATGAAACTAATAGCTTGTTTTTTGAAAGGGTAAACAAAATTGACACACTTTCGGTTAGACTGACAGGAAAAAAAGGAGGACTCAAGTAAATGAATCGGAAATTAAAAAAGGAGAAACATTACAACTGATAGCACAGAAATACATAGGATCGTAAGAGACTACTGTGAGCAATTATATGCCAATAAATTGAATAGCCTAGAAGAAATGGATACATTCCTAGAAACATACAACCTACGAAGACTGAATCATGAAGAAATAGAAAATCTGAAGACACTAATAACAAGTAAGCAGGTTGAATGAATGATCAAAATCTCCTAGCCTAGAAAAGTTCAGGACCAGAAGGTTTCACTGGTGAATTCTACCAAATATTTAAAGAAGAATTAACATCAATCCTTCTCACATTCCTTGACAACATTGAAGAAGAGGGAATACTCCCAAACTCATTTTCTAAGGCCAGCGTTACTCTGATATCAGAGCCACATAAGAACACTACAAGAAAAGAAACATACAGACCAACATCCCTGATGAATGAAAATGCAAACATTCCCGACAATACATTCGCACGCCAAATTCAACAACACGTTAAAAGAATCACTCATCGTGATCAGGTGGGATTTATCCCTGAGATGGAAAGAAAGAAAGATGATAGACCACATAATAGAGTGAAGTTGAAAATCACGTGATCGTCTCCATAGGTGCAGAAAAAGCATTTGACAAAATACAACGTCCTTTCATAATAAAGGCCTCAGCAAACACCATAAAGCCCATATACAACAATCCCACACTTCACACCACACGCAGCAGTGAAAGGTTGAAAGCTTTTCCTGTAAGATCGGGAAAAAAGCAAGGGTCTCCACACCCGTCACTTACAACTAAGAAAATGTTGTACGTCCATTGAGATCTCATTTAAAAAAAAAAAGATAAATGTAATTTGTAGGCAACCGTGGTTTTTTAGTACAAAAAAGAAAAAGAAAGCCAGTTAGTGGTTGGCAGGGCCTCAGACAGACGGATAGGGGGTGGGGGGGTAGGGGGGGAGTAATGGCTAAAGGGTACGTATGGTGTTTCTGTTTGGGGTGATGAAACCATGGCGGTGGGCTGCCCCACTCTGCGAATATGCGAGAAGCCACTGGTTTGTACGCTTGAAGTATGTGGATTGTGTGGTATATGAATTGTATGTCAACAAAGTAGTTACGAAGAAAAGGAGGAGGGGAGGGAGGGGGGCGGGGTAGTTCTTGCCCATTCTAGACCTTCTTAAACTAAAGACAACGGGGTGGGCATTCCACCCGCAGATTTGTCCTCCTCGTCTGCGTGGTGGGGTGGAAGCCTGGTTCCTGGGGAGTTAGCCTTCCTCCCTCCTGGGCAGTAGAGTCTGCGAGTGGCAAAGGGAACAAGGACGGGAATCTGCCATCGTGCCATTGTCCCCGTCACTGGAGGGTATGATTCTGACTTCGGTCCTCAACAGCATGAATTACTTTTGACAGAGCATGACTTTTTCCACACACCACCGCCACCCCCTTGACTAGAAATGGATCTAGACAATCCTGGGCACAGAAATTCTTTACTCTCACTCGAGGGTGAAGTTGCTGTAGGTGTGAACAGCCACATTGTAATTGCCCACAAGATGGCAGCATTGTTATACTCTGATTCCAACGCACGGCCCTGCTCTAGGCTCTTCCCTAAGTACGGGAGATACACGCAAAATGGAGTCTAGTTTTTGGCCCCTCTGAAAACACATAAGCCTGAGTATTATTAGAATAAAGGAGGGTCTTTTTTAATGTCTATTTACTTTTGAGAGAGAGGCAGAGCGGGAACGGGACAGGGACAGACAGAGAAGGACACACAGAATCCGAAGCAGGCTCCAGGCTCTGAGTTGTCAGCACGGAGCCCGATGCGGGGCTCGAATCCAAGAACCTCGAGAACACAACCTGAGCTGCAGTCGGCCGCTTAACTGACTGAGTCACCCAATCACCCCTTGAAACTAAATGAGTTTAACTATTAAACTATCAGTTAAGAGGGAAAGAACTATGATTACTTAAAATTAAATGATTTTCTTTATTAAACCATCTTATTTAAAAAAAAAAGGGGGGGGGAGGGACTTGTGAAATCAAGTTCCCCGCAAGAATAAAACCCAGATTTCATGCTGATAGTTCTTTTTAGATGGTATTGACCCCACGCAACCTGGAACGACCCGCCTGTCCCTTGGCACTCTGTCTTCCTGAAGAAGAAGGACCCCTAAATGAACTCATTAAGCCAAGAGCTAAACAGCAACGTGGTGAAAGGCAGGAGCTCTGGGGACCAGAAGATCGGGACTTGAATTGCAGCCCCACCACCTCCTACCTGAGTGGTCTTCGCCTCCAGGTGCTTAATTTTCTCGTCTGTAGGAAAGAGAGAGTCTCCCGCCTTACTGAGTTGTCGTGGGGGATAAGTGGGGACTCGGAATGGTGGTGCCTGACAGATAACATGTGGTCAACAAATAACGGACATTTACTCAGTAGATCTCCACTCTGGCTGCTCACTACACCTCCTGGGAAATGTTTACGAGTATGCATCGTTGCAACCTTATCCATAGCAGCCAAAAGATGGAAACACCCAAATGTCTATCAACAGATAAACGGATCAACAAACGGGATATAAGCATACGGCAGTATGATTCAGCCTTAAAATGGAAGGATATTTTGACACGTGCTACGCAGATGAACCTTGAAGACGGGAGGCTAAGTGAAATAAGCCAGGCAGAAAAGCACAAATACTGTGTGAGTCCACTCTTTCTTTTTTTAAATTTTTTTCATGTTTATTTACTTTTGAGAGACAGAGACAGAGCACGAGCGGGGAGGGGCAGAGAGAGAGGGAGGCACAGAATCCGAAGCAGGTTCCAGGCCCCGAGCTGTCGGCACAGAGCCCGGCGCGGGGCTCGAACTCGTGAACCGTGAGATCATGCCCTGAGCCGAAGTCGGACGCTTAACGGACGGAGCCACCCAGGCGCCCCTGTGTGATTCCACTCTTACAAGGTACCTGGAGTGGTCAAGTTCACAGAGACAGAAGGTAGAAGGGTGGTTTCCCGAGGCCCGGGAAACAGGAGAACGGGGAATTGGAACTTAATGGAGACGGAGATCCAGCTTTGCAAGGTCAGAAGAATTCAGGAGATGGATGGACGGTGGGGATGATCCCCAACCGTGTGAATGTACGTAATGCCATAGAAGTGTACGCGTAAAAACGGTTAAAATGTAAATTTTACGTTGTCTGTGTTTCACCACAAGGTTTTAAAAGCTAACGCTTACAAATTTTCAAGAAACATGTTTAAAAAAAGAAATTACGAAAAACAAGAGAAATCCACACTTCTGGGGTGGAACTCAGGCATCAGGGTAAAAGCTCCCCTAGGAATTCTGATGCTTTGGAAAGTCCTCAGATCGGATGGTCCTTGCCAGAGTGAAGCAGAGAAGGGACAGCCGGGGACAGCCTCTCGGAGTAGCTAGACTCTTCTCCAAACGACTCCTCTCCGCCCTCTGCTGGCGACTCGGGTTCTGACTCCCCTGGCCTCCCCATTGCTAGGCAGCTAGGAGTCCGAGGCTGACAGGCGCTCAGGGCAAACACAAGGCGTCACCAAAATTTGGATAGTGGCCTTGAGACCACAGGTGGTGAAAGCTTCCCTTAGGACTGAAATCTGGAAATGAGCCCGTTCGCCAGGCCTCGTCTTCCCCTCTGCAAGGCCTACTGTGGATGAAAACCATCAAGTGCCGTCTAAAGGGTGGCTCGGCAGCCTGGACCTGGGAGTTTCCATGTCCCTGCAGGATGGTGCGAGCCGTCCTATGCCCCAGGGGGACACAGGCCTCCCATGGAGCTCACCCTCTTGGTCCCTAGGTCCCGGAGCCATAAACTGACGCCTCCAAGCCTAGTGGCCTCCTGGGGCCCTGAAGAAGAGAGGTTAGCCCTGGGGTCAGGGTGACGTTTCTCGGCTGAGATTGCGATTACCCCAGAGTAGAGGAGAGCGAGGCCCCAAGGAATGCAGAGCTGTGCGAGGAATCCTTCCGCAGGAGGTGAGCTTCGCCGCAGAGCAGCCGATGGGGCCTGCAGAACGGTGGGAGGAGGGGACAGACCAGAAAGAAGTGCCTAATAATTCAAGAGCGACAGGGGTCTCTGCTGGGACTCTCACCTCCTGGCAAGTCTCCCTGCCACATGAACCAGGTCGGAGTTGAGGCTGATGGGCAGAGTTCAAAGTTCCCTCCCAGATCCACCGGCATGTACACACGCGCATAAACGCACACCCCTATCCACTCGCACCCGCGCAGGCGTGTATCCACACAGACACACTACACGAGCGGGAATCTATATTCTTAACATATGCATTTGTATTATGCATGAATATGCACCTTGGAGAAACTATGAAGCTATTCAAAACTAGCTCTGATAAGCTTGCGTGTTTACCCGGGAGCAGCAACGGTGTCGCGCTGCACAGAAACACCGCGAACGGAAGCCGTCGGGGCTGGGTGGGGGGCTGGGTGGGGGGCGGGCCGGGGACGTCTGTACAAGATGCTCCGGGTACGTCTGGGCCCAGGCTATTGCTAATGTGTAAACACCCAGCGCTGGAATTACCAGGAGGCAAAGGAGAAGGGAGCTCATTAGATAAACCCTCGTGCTTACAGCCCCATTAGTTAATTAAATTATCACTTTACTGTGCCCAAAGCGAGCTGTAAGATTAATCCAAGTGTCACCAGCTTTATGGGGTCTGCGGGATCTTTACAAGCTTCCCCGGCTCCCAAGTGTCAAATTGGGGCTGTATCGATAGATAAAGGGAAAATCAGGCTTGCAATTGCAGCCTTTCCCTCCGATATCTTTATACTGTGCTATAAAAGCCTATTATGCTTCATTTAAAGAGTGAAAATTGTTGACATCCCTTTTAGTTGCTAATCTTTAGGAAACAATGAGTGGCATATTATTTGAAATGAATAATGCGCTCACTTTATTGGCGAGTGGTAAAAATCTAATAGTTGGCAAAACAGCATGGTGTTTACTCTTCAAGATAGTCAGTTTATTAGCTTAAGCGTGGAGAGCATTCTCCGAGTCGACTCCAGCCCCCACCTGGGAGAGCTTGGCTTGGGTCACAGCACCCGAGGGGCCGTCTGTTCCTGGCCGTCATTGTTCTCCTTTTTTGTTGTTGTTCTCGCGGTTCTTTCTTTCTCCCCTCCCTCCACGCCCTCCCCAAAGGGCGCACGTATTCATTTAACTGGAAAATATCCTGCGAGAGGCAAAAAAAAAAAAAAAAAAATGTCAAACGTTCAATTCTTAAAAGTCATAGTTTGTCAAGGGCAAGAGGCAGGGAGTTCAGGTTTGGGAGCAAGTCTGATGGGTCCGTGTGTCCATGCCGCATACACACACACACACACACACACACACACACACACACACACGCACAGCAGGACTGGAGAGTAGAGGCTGGCCTACTGTGTGTCCCTCTACTCAGCTGTCTCCTGGCTGTCTCCTCACTCTCCTGGGAGCGCTAGAAAGGCCAAGGGCAGGGTCTTGCTCAGTGATATCCTTGGCACAGAAGCACTGAATAAGCACCTACAGAATGCGGTGGTAAATGAGTAGACTCTGAACCAGAGAAATAATTTTTATTAGAACCTTTCGAGAACAGCCTTTTTTGTGCTCATGGCACCAGAGCCTTTTTTCTCCAGGCCTCACCTGGGTTCCCAGACTGGTGATCTCCATGCTTCCTCCTGGCCCAGGACCTCTGTGCTTCGATCAATACGTACTTCACGCTGCGTGTCTATTTCTACACACTCATAGCACACACATATGACACAGCTTGTCATAGCAAAACACTCGAGTATCCGAAGCAGGCGAGCACAGCTCTGGGTTCATTCATTAGCCCCTGACCCACCCTTCCTTTGTCAAGTACAACCACCTGTTTGTTTACAGACATAAAGCTATCTTGCCCACATCAGCCTTCACTTCTGCGGATATGGTTCCTGCTTTTCACACTCCAACTTGGGGTCAAGCTCCCCAAGCTGAAGGGACACAGGTCTCTGCAAGGCGGCCCCTGGGGAGCGGCCCCAGGAAACAGCATTTTAACAAGCACACCAAGGAATTCCAAGTGTTCAAAATGACTTCGTCCAAACTGAGACCACTTTTCTCCGGAAGCACCATAAACACAGGCAGGATTTATGAGCTTGCTGTTAAGTTCCGCTTCGGGCTCAGAGCTCCCGGCAGGAAGGCCTTGGACCCGAGGAAGCCTCTAGAGCCTTGGGGCCCGGCACACAACGGGACCCTCAATACTCAGTGCCACCCTCTGGAGTGGCCCGGCCTGCCCTTGAACTCGGGGACAAAATCACGCCAGTGTTGTGACACGCTGACAGGGTCTGGCCTGTCTCGCAGCCACTGGAGATTATGAAACAGCAAAGGGGAGTCAGGCCCCGAGTTCAAAAGGTGAGGCCTCCCAAAACAAGACCCCGCTGCTGGGCCTGCTGAACACTCAGGCCAAGAGAAGCTGCTTATCTCTTGAACTTTCAGCCTGCTAATTCCAACCAAGGTACATATCGCTTAGCTTTAGGCCATAAAAAGGAAAAAAAAAAAATCGTGTTTATCTGCTGCGGGCAAATCCAGTCTCTCCCAGATGACTCTTCTGTGGGACTATTTCCTTGTTCGTGTTCCCGTTTCTGCAGTCAAGGCCAGCCAAAGATCGAGGCTCGCCCAGGGGCCCGAGAACTTGGCCTTGTCAGGCAAGGCGGTCAGAGGGCCCTGGGCCCAGTTACCCACAGCCTCGATTCAGGGTCACTGCCAAGGTCAGGGGCGGGTACGCAGAGGAGTATTGGCCCCCGGGGTCTCTGTTCCCTACATAATGGGGTGCTGGTTCAAAAGGCACTGGAAACATCTGAGTAAGTCCCTTCTTTAGGCACCTTGGGCCTCCGGGAGGTCCAGAAGGACTAATGCCTAAAGGGACCACCACCTGACTCTGGGTGGCACCTGGGTCCCTGAGGGTAGCAGCCAGAGCCGAGGCAGGCCAGGGCAAGGCCAAAGTCACAGAGCCCACCCCTGCTGCTAGCTGTTCCTCTTGGCCATGGTCACACATCCGGGTGCCAGCACTGCCTTGGAAGGGAGATGGGCTGGTGGCAAGAAGCAGATGTCACTGCATCCCAGTGGCCCCAGGGGGAAGGGACCCGATGGAGGCCGAGCCGGCTTCTGGCAGACTCACGGCCTGTACGTTCGGGAGCTCCGCCCCGGGCCCAGAGTGGATCCCAGGCCCGCAGGCTCGGCCCAGGCCTTGGCTCTCATAGGAGTTGTCGTTGACTGAGACTCATTAGCTGGCGGACGTGTGGGAAGGGTCCTGTTCCTCTCCTCACTCCTTAGCCCGACAGCCCCAGAGGCGCATCCTCAGAGAGGGTCGGCCCCGTGGCTGTGCTGCCCCAACACCGACCCGCCCAGCTCAGCCTTCGTGCCGCCCCCACCCTTGTCAAAGACAGAAAAGACTTCTCCTGCCTCGTTCCGTGAAGGGAAACTCTTTGCTGGGACTGAGACTCTCACATTCAGGCTACGTCCAGGGACCCTCCCTTTCAGCGAGGCACCTATGAGGAGTGTAGGCGTCTTTCAGCTGCCTCCACCGATTCACAGTTTGTTGGTTTTATCGTCCTTAGGAGCAGCAATCTTTGGTCCCGCGAGACAGTCGCGGCAGAAAGCAGAGGCCCCGTAGGAGCTTCTTGGACAGCGTGGCATTCAAGAGCACCAGAAACGGTTTAAAAACACCCAGGGCTCCCCACTAAAGAGCTGGCGGGCCAGATCGGGCAACGGGCGGGAGGGAAGGTCCTGTTCCCTCGCACCTGCTCCCGGGTTGGGGACTTGCGTCACAGCTGCGCACTGGCAGTCGAGAAGGGAAGGGAGGGGACAGCCCGCAGAGATTCAGGGGGTGCATTTGAGATGTCGGACGGTCTCCTCACTCAGCAGATAGCGGCATCCACTTGGGGAGCTGATGCTGCCAGGGCATTAATGACACTGTAAAATAATAAGGCTTGAGACCGCCCGCACGAGAGCGAGCCCTTGATAAAAGGGAGATTTACAGCCACGTCCGTCAATTTAATTATCTTTTACTGGGGTTTAAACTTGGTGGTAATACTAATCTCTCTTCAGTGTGGTTTACGGGATCTGTGGACACTTTACAATTGTCCTCTATCCAGAAGTGTCAAGTTATAGCCATATTGATAAAACACTAGCATAAATGGCAGGTGAGACACCCCAGAACTAGTTAATACGCTTTTTACTGCACCGTAAAAGCCTATTACTCTCTGATTTCAGGTGAAAATTTGTGGCCAATAATCGGAGTTGATAGCGTTTCGGAAACAATTCCCCAGATAATAAAAGTTGCCTCCTTTGCCTTGTTCGACACCCCCACCCCAGCCCCAAGCCCGGGCCCAGCCTCCTCCACGGACTTGACCATAAAAAGCAGGGGCCACGGGGCCGAGGTGGGGCACGCTCAGCCCATCCACAGACTCTGCTCGCTCCTGGGGCCTGGGGCCAAGCGAGGCAGGTCTGGGGGGGGGGTGGCCTCTGGCGGCCACACGACAAAAAGAAACCACACTGCCCACGTCCTGTGCTGCTCAGCTCACCGGTTTCCTGCAGAGGAATAATTCCTGCCTTTGCAGGATGTGCTGCTCTATACTTTTCAGACAAGAGGAGGACAGTGTTAGCCCAGGCCATTGTCCCCTAGAAACTGCCTCCTGGAACGTCCCTGGCCAACCGTGTGGCCACCGTGAAGGGATCTACGGCCAATATTGTGCTTCTGAGCCCAGTACCCACCCCCCCCCCCAAGGAACCACCGCGCTCACAGAAGTACCTCCATTTCTTTCTAATCCGCTCCCTTGTGCCCTGAGGCCCATCAGGCTTCCCTAATGCCCTTGGAGTGGTGGTCAACTTGGGTTCTCCCTACGTAGAGCACAGCGTCAAAACCTTTGGTACTTTCTCACCCAACTTGCTTGGAACTAAGACCATCGGGCATTCCAAGGCAGCCTGGGGCTCATTTCAAACAGGATATCTCTGGGACAGGGGGACCGCATCAGAGAACCTTGCTGGTTCTGGATAGAAAGGGGAGGTGGCCTGTGTCCACCTCTCAGCCCCTAGAACCCCCCCCCCTCCCCTCCTCAGGGCCCTGCGTCACTCAGAGGCTCCCAGGGGCTGATTCAGCCTGCACTGCCTCAAGCTCCAGGCAGGAGGCCTTGGGCCCACATGATGCTTTTGTCTATTTAGAAGAAGCACCCCTTTTCTCAAAGATTTCAGCCCTGTGCCCCGTGTGTAACTCTGATTGCCAGGGCCCAGGCCGGAACTCAGCCCCAGTGGAACTGCTGACTCTAGACCGCAGACACTGAGTTTCCCAGTGTAGAAAGTCTGGCTTGGAGTCCTTCCTCCAGATCTGCCTTTCCCTCCCCACCCCCACCCAAGGTCACTTGCTTCCTGGTTCTACTTCTCTGCCTCCCTCTTGATCTGAATAGGGAGGCAGGGACAGAGGGACAGGGGAGGCAGGGACAGAGCACACTGCAATCCCGCCAGCCAGCCCACGGAGGACACCCCCTCCCCCCCCACCCCCGGTGTCCTGGCTCCTAAGACAACAGCACCCACTGTCACCACGGCTCCTACAAACGCTCAGTCCTGTCGTGGCCACAAAACACTTTGGTAACCATGAACCCTAATACTTTCAAAACAGGAGGACTCGATCAACACAAACGAGATACTATCCTTGTGAATCAGAGATAGCCCGGGCTTGGAGGCCGAAGAAATCAGCACCGTGACCGTCGGAGTCACCGTTTTTTGATCTGCGCAGTGGAGCTGACCCCCTCCAAGAGACCTTACGAAGACCGCATGAGCGTGTAGTACCCACGGAAACTCTTTGTAAAGTGTAGAGCGCTGTAACTACGACATCAGCAACAACTGTACCTAACAGTTACTCACCACGCTAAGCATTTCGTATATATTAACTCCTTTAAATAATCCCCCAAGCCCCACGAGGGAGGCCTTATTCTTGTCCCCGTTGTACTGATGCAGAAACGGAGGCTGGGAGAGGCTGATGGAAAAGGCAGAGGCGGCCAGCTCTAGTGTCCGGGCCCTCAACCGTGCAATGCTGTGCCTGGAGTTGTGTGGGAGGGGCCGTGCAGCTGGGAAAACAGAAACGCGGTCAGGGTGGCCAGCTGGGCTTGTGGGTCGCAGGAACGCAGGGTCAGGCTGGCATATGACGCCATCAGGGAGAGGTGAGAGCCATTCCTCGATCAACGTGGCCTTCATAATCAAAGCACGGACACGATACTTTTCAAAGCTTCGGCTTTCCCCAAAGCTGAACCAACGGCATAACTAGATACCAGCCCAGGCTCCCCAAGTCCTGAAACTGGTGTCGGGGGGCGTGAGGTGGGGGCTGCGAGGACCCAGCAAGGCAAGGTAAACTTGTCCGAGGCCACGTGGCAGGTGAGAGGCACCTGAGGGTCCAGAAGATGCCTCTTCTCGTCTCCCAACTCGGGACCTGTTCCTTGCACCAGATCAGCCTTTGCAAGACGCGAGCTGCGTCCTGCATCAGAACTATCTGGGTGTCTGTGTTCAAATGTAGATTCCAAGGGCACCTTCATTGGCTGCTGACCAGGAATCTGCATTTTAAACAAATCCCCCTTGTTCTCAAGGAGATGGCCTATGCCCGATGCGATCTCTGAAGGTCTGTTTTTGCTACACAGATGGGGGGGGCAGAGGGGCTGGGACTCTTTTTTCTTTTTTTTAGATGTGGCACAAGAGACTGAGACACCACAGTGAGTTAAATCTACCTCCGAGGCGTCACTGCTGCTTCTGAACTTCCAGATGTGACTTTTAAAACTGCCTTTCCTGGGCCGCCTGGGTGGCTCAGGCAGTTAAGCGTCCCGACTCTTGGTTTCGGCTCAGGTCATGATCTCACGTTTCACGAGTTTGAGCCCCGCATCGGGCTCTGCACCGTCAGGGCAGATTCTCTCTCCCGCTCTCTCTGCCCCTCCTCTGTCTCTCAAAATCAATAAAACCTAGGGCGCCTGGGTGGCGCAGTCGGTTGAGCGTCCGACTTCAGCCAGGTCACGATCTCGCGGTCCGGGAGTTCGAGCCCCGCGTCGGGGTCTGGGCTGATGGCTCAGAGCCTGGAGCCTGTTTCCGATTCTGTGTCTCCCTCTCTCTCTGCCCCTCCCCCGTTCATGCTCTGTCTCTCTCTGTCCCAAAAATAAATAAACGTTGAAAAAAAAAAATTTAAAAAAAAATCAATAAAACCTAAAAGTTTAAAAATATCAGTAAAAAAGTAAATAAGACCCACCTTTCCTGTTTTACTTTTTTCCCCCAAGTCCTTTTCCCTGTGTCTTTTCCCCTCTCTCTCCAGGCCTAACCCCATCCAGTCCGGGTCGTTCAGTCCCTGTGACAAGCCCCCACTCCCCTGGAGGAGCATCTGCAAAACTTGGGTGTGCTTTTGTCCTTCCAAATGCAAGTTGGAAGATGGCATCTGGCCGGAGCCCGGGCCCGGAGCGGGGGAGGGGGTGAGCTCTTCAGCCTGGACCCGGGAGCAAAAGCCTGAGCCAGAGGTGGCTTGAGGCATTTCATGGAGCCACGGTCTGGATCAACATGCGTGGTGGGGGGACACATGGCGGAATCCCTGACTAATGGTGGAAATACCACCACGACCACTCAATACCCCGCGAATTTACAAATTTGAGGAAGGGGCGTAGCTGTAATAAATTAGACCCGCGCGACACTCTCGCGTTCAGGGGAATTAGAGAGCAAATGCACGCAGAAGAGTGGACGAATGATGAGACCCTGCCCTGAAGGAAGGCAGACTGATGGGCGAGGAGGGGTGAAGGTAAGCAGATCTATCTTGACAAGTGTTCTCGGGATCTGCTGGACAACCTTCCAGAACAAGTGGATTACAAAGTAGCCCCCCTTCGTGTGTCGCCGGGGCCAACCATAATGAATTCAACAGCTGTCATGAATTGGCTGGATGTGTGCCTACCATTGCCAGAACAGACAGAGGTCTCAGGGCCCACCCACGTGACCCGACACCAATGGGGCAGCAAGGATCAGAAGGGCCGGGGAAGTCAGGGGGAAGGTGAGTAGCATGGGTATTGCTGGAAAATCAGAGAAACTTTTGACTCGGGAAAGAACTCTTCCCTCTGTTTCCAAAAAAAAAAAAGAAAGAAAGAATTTTCTAGTGTTAAAAGAAGTATCCCATTTCCAGTAATAATGACTAGAGATCAAAAGAACATCCTCAAAGATTGTCAAGGCAATTATAGCAAAATGTCAACAATGGCTGGGAATCAAGTCGAGACAATTTCTCTACCTGAAAACATCTATGTTCTAGCCATGATTTCTTTGGCCATAAATTATTTTCGCGCACCCAGCTTTTCTTCTTTTCCGTTGTACGTGTTTTAGAGACAGAGTCGCTCGGACGAGCGCAGATCGGAGCGCTCGGATAACTTCAATCTTTAAAACATACGTTTTTTTGTCCCACCCCCAAAATAACATATACATTTTTTTTTTTTAATTCTAAAATCGTTCAAGAGAATTAGTAGTTGGCTTTCAGGGGCAGGAATGGCTTGGGAGGTCCGGATGGCTCTACAAATGGTGCGGAGGACTCCAGGCAAGGGAAGAAAACTGCGTCAGATCAAGACCATGTTGTTTGCCCGTGTGCATGGAGGCAAGAAGTCAACTCGGGATTCCGCCCTATCTTATCCACCCAATCTCATGAGGTGGTAAATCTGTCCTTTGATCTTGTCAACAATGTGGAAAGTTGGAGACAGCTGCCACCACCCCTCGTCAGCAGGGCCTCACCATTCCCTCATAAAACATTTATGAAACCTGTAATAAACAGGCCTGATAAGGAAGAGGGCTCAAGATTTCAAAAGTCAGCAGCTCCACTGAAAATGCCCTCTCTACCTCCAATGTTCCTTTATTTGAAGAGCAAACACAAACTATCAATTCCCACTGGCTGTAAAGTTTCTGAGTAAAGAGTTTCACCAAACCCTGAGATTAGCAGAATTTGTTTGGAGTCTTACCCATATTCAGAAACCACCTCCCTTCCCCTGCCCCAAACTCACTGCACTGATATGCGTGGGCACAGAGGGCTCGGGCAAGACAAAGGCCTGGGCCGGAGGGATAATAAAAGCCCAGTCACGGAGAAATAGAGAGTCATTTGATGCAACAAAGTAAACTCATAGTCTATAATTGAGTTTAGAAAAAGGAGAGGAAGGAGTAGCGTTTTAGTAGCACATCATAAAATATGACTTTGGAAATATTTATTTTAACCTCTGTTTTATTTTCTGGGGAAATTAATTGAGCTCTCTGAGTTTAGCAGAAGTAGACAGAGTCCTAACTCTTCCCCTACTCTCCGCGAATTTTCTTCATTGACTTTCTTGGGCAAGTGTCAGAGGAGTTGAGTTGCTTAGGCCAGAGGCCTTCAAAGAATCACGAAATAAAGAGAGCCACGAGAAAGAGAGGGAAATACGCTACACGGGGAGGAAACTCTTCAGGGGAACACGATTTGCTTCAGGGCCGGGAATGTTGTTTGACCCATAGGACAGGAGGGGGAAATGTATTTGTTGGATGAGGGACAGGTGAATGAAAGAAAGACTGAGCCATGGGACTGACTTTCGAGGAGAGGTAAACAGCACACTTGAGTGCAGAGAGAGAGAGAGAGAGAGAGAGAGAGCAAGAGAGACGGAAGCCCGCATACCACTGGACACATTTGTCTACCTTGTGCCTTGCATTCAAGGTGAAACAGGTGACAACACAAGGATATTTGAATTGATCGGACTTAAAAAACAATGTCCAGGGGCACCTGAGTAGCTCGGTCGGTGAAGCATCCGACTCTTGGTTTTGGCTCAGGTCATGATCTCACGGTTCGTGAGTTCCAGCCCCGTGTCAGGCTCTGTGCCGACAGTGGGGAGCCTGCTTGGGATTCTCTCTCTCTCTCTCTCTCTGTCTCTCTGTCTCTCTCTCCCTATCTCAGAAACAAATAAGTCAATATCTTAAAACAAAAAAATTTCCGGGTCTTTCCGTTTTTCTCCCCCATGGACCATGATGAAGTGACGAGAAAGGAGAAGGGGGGCCCTCTGGGGGGCCTCCTGGACGAACCGTGCCGGGCTGAACAGCGCCTCAAAGAGAAGCATAGATCCCCGAGCTGGGAGAGAGAGACTTCCCCTTGGGCCCACCTCCTCAGCAGCCACCTGCTGGGAAGCTCGGCTCATTCTCCACGCTCGCTTCGTGGCTTAACGTAAAGTAAATTCTTTTTTTTTTTTTTTTTTTAATTTTTTTTTTTTCCAACGTTTATTTATTTTTGGGACAGAGAGAGACAGAGCATGAACGGGGGAGGGGCAGAGAGAGAGAGAGACACAGAATCGGAAACAGGCTCCAGGCTCCGAGCCATCAGCCCAGAGCCCGACGCGGGGCTCGAACTCCCGGACCGCGAGATCGTGACCTGGCTGAAGTCGGACGCTTAACCGACTGCGCCACCCAGGCGCCCCAAATTCTTACACAACCTTACACACGGGCCCTGGAGTGGTGTGAGTGTTCTGTGTGTCCTCTACGTGGATTCCATGACACTTTCCTGTGGTCGGGAGGGTGGAGGTCACCTTGACCAACCTTGTCAAGCCCCTGCCCCATCTCCGGGCACCTGTTGCTAATGAGAAGGGCGGTCCAGGGCATAGCGCTCAAGGATTCAGACCTGGAGGCCCTCACCCCCAGGATCAGTGTCGGTGCCTATTTAAGCCGTCCGGAACAACAGCCAGCAGCTGGGCTCCAGGGGCAGCTTCCGTATTCCGGTCACTGGCGGGGAGGGTACCTGAGCCGGCGGAAGAAATAGAGACGAGGCTCGGCTGTAACTGAGGACCAACGATACGCAGCGGGCAGCGTCCGAAACAGCCCAGCGTGGCAGTCATCACCGCCGGTCCACTGTGGTCCGGCTAACGCTCACCGAGGTAGGCAGAAACGAACCAATCGTTCTACCGTTCTGTTCAGGTTCAGATCTGAAGGGTCCCCAGATGCTTCCGGAACAAGGGACCAGAGCTGGATTTTCGCGGAGAATTCTGCCCGAGTGAGCAGCGGTCTTTCACGAAGCCCCAGCAGATGTGTCCTCCCGTCTGCTGCTGTCTCCGGGCCCGAGAACTCCAGCGCTGTGAGCCACCACCTCGGGGAGGGGAGGGGACTGGCCTCTCAGGGAGGGCTGTGTTGGGGAGAGGGGTAAGGAGGAGGCCGCCCCGCAGAACAGGGGTGCAGGGGCCCGCAGGACAGGGGGCGGCCCCAGCACTTTCCGTGAGTCCAGAGGCAGGGAAGCGCGATGGCGAAGGGCACGTTCTCTGTCACCTGCCCACGCTCCCTGACTGGCTCCCACACTGACTACCCTTGGGACCCCGAGCGTCAAACCCTGCACGGTTAGCCATCATCGTCATCGTTTGGCCGGTACGTTTGCTTTCTGGTGCTCAAAATACATAGCTTCTGACCTTCATACGCTTTTCGCGCCCACAAAACACATCATGTGAAGCTGGGTTTTGCCCTGGAGGCTGGCATGTGATGCTTCTCCTGCCGATTCTCCTCCACTTGTACGTCTCCCGCCTCGATGCCTCGAAAATTGCCACTCTCTTTCTTACGGTGTTGCCCATTTAATGATCACCAAAAAACACAGCAAGTGAGGGTACTTCCCTCCATTTTACAGGTGGGGCAACAGAGGCCCAGCAATGTCTAGGGTTCCAGAGCATGGCCGGTCGGGGCTAGGAGCCAGGGATGGGGAACCAGGGTGTGACTCTCGTTTCCGAGGCTCCCAGCCCTGACCCTGCTTGAACAGGACTGAGTGAGATGCACTGAGAAGGGCCGCACGATGGGAGGTCAGAGGCAGGGGCCGTGATGAGAGTAAGTAGGTGCTGTTACAACGGGTTAGGCCGGGGCTGTCCTGGGAAAACCAGAACGCAGGGATGCCTCAGTTAGGGTAACAAAGACCCCAGCCTGAGAATCCCAGGCCAAGGCCAAGGTGGGCAAAGCTGCCATGAGGTTATGGCACGTTCCTCTGTGTGGGTGAGCTGGGGACACGGAAGGGCCGGCCACCATTGACCCCCTGTGGTTTCCCGTCTTCAACCAAATATCCTACTCTGGGGCTCATTTCCCAGCCCCAGTGTGTCACCCAAGGATCCTGGCACCCCCTGTCTTCCTTCCACACCCATGCGGGAGTCCACCATGCTGGCAAATGTTGCACCAAATGGCTTAAAAGTTGGGATGTTGGTAGGGTGCCTGGGTGGCTCGGTTGGTTAAGCATCACCTTTGGCTCAGGTCACGATCTTGTGCTCCGTGAGTTCAAACCCCACATCGGGCTCTGTGCTGACAGCTCGGAGCCTGGAGCCTGCTTCGGATTCTGTGCCTCCCTCTCTCTCTGCCCCTCACGCTCTCTCTCTCTCTCTCTCTCAAAAATAAATTAGCATTAAAAAAATTTTTTTTAAGTTGGGACACTGGGTATTTGTGGAGTGGAAAGGTAAAAGCAACCTAAATGTCCCCTGGCAGATAAATGGGTAAACAAATGGGTCGCCATACAATGGAATATTCTTCAGCCTGAAAAACAGAGGACATTTTGAAACAGGCTGCAGCACGGAGGAGCCGTAAGCAAAATCAGCCCGTCACGAAAAGACAAATACTGTGCGGTTCCACTGATACGAGGTCCCTACAGAAGTCAGATTCATAGAGACAGAAGGGAGGGTGGTGGCTTCCGCGGGGGCGGTGGGCGGGGACGTGGGGAGCTGGTTTTCGATGGGTTTTGCCAAACGAAGAGTCCTGGAAATGGGTTGCACAACAGTATGGATGTCCTTCACCCTACTGGCCTGTATGCTTAAAAACGGATAGGCTGGGAAAGGCTATGTTAGGTGTGGCATATCACAATTAAAAAAAAGTTTGAGGGTTGGGTGCCCGCACCCTCAGACACGGCAGGCTGCCATCCCCCACGTGCGGGGAAGAAGCTCAGTGTGCTCCCTCCCCCCCCCCCCCCCGCCACCCCTCCGCCAGGCTGTGCCCTGAGGGGTTGCCCTGGCCTCTCCGCTACAGCTCAGTGGCCGGTGCAGGGCTGTGTCTGCCCAGAGGAAGGGCACCCTTCCCTAGTTTGGACAAAGATGCCATTGGTTCCCCCGACCCCATGCCCAGAGGCTGTGTCTGCCCAGAGGGGAGCCTTCCCCCCATCCCACGGGCTCCGTGTGGGGTCAGGGGTGCCCTGCGTGTCTATTTCTCCCCTCACCTTGCTGGGAATCGCCCAGAGTGGGGACCGTGCTTACTTTCCTTCCTCTTCCCAGCTGCTCGCTCGGGGCCCTGCACACAGTTAGCGCTTAATAAATACTTGCGGAAAGGAGGAGAGAAGGAAGGCAGGGAAAGAAGAAGAGAGAGGGAAGTGGAGGAATGTGGATGTGTCTCAATGTCTAGTTTATGGGCCCGAGAACCAAGGGGGTTCTTCTGGGGTCTCCGAACTTGCCGTGGATTACTGGGGTTTTATTTTATTGCTTAATGTGCCCTCCCTCATCTCACAGCCCAGGATTCTGAGATCCGTGGCGGGCCGGGGGGGGGGGGGGGGGCGGATTCCACTTGCCCGGGACACTTCAGAGTCATGCTCTGACTGCACTGGAACGCAGCTGCCCCCATGGTCAACATTCACGACAAACGTCCAAGCGGCCGCAAAACCCTTGTCACCCTACTCCCACCGGGGCCCTTAGAGATGGCTATTCCTCCCTTGCTTCCCAAGGGCTAGTGCAAACAACTCAAAAGGCCCGTCTCCGTGGAGATGATGCGCATTTCTCCTTCCCTCCCGCCTCCCACCCCTGCATCTCCTCCTCTCTCCCCTCCTGGGCCTCCCACATCTCTACAGCCCACCCTTGGTGGGCCCCATTATCAGCAGAAACTGTTCCCAGGCGATAAAGCAGCTCAGGTCAGGCGGAGGGGAGCTTTGTGGGCCTGCTGAGGCGAGGGGATTTTCCTAGCTCGGTCACCCTGCTGTTTGCCCACCTGTCACCTCAGCTCTGTGACAAGGCTGACATGAAAGGGGGCGGGGAGGGCGCATTTTTGCCAGGAGAGGTAGTAGGCTGCTGGCTATAAACACGCCCATTCAGTTTTAGATTGCAGCCCAGGGCTGGCCACAGGGCCCAGTCCCCGGTTAATTCGTAACCTGTGAGCGCCACTCTGGAGGCAGGTGCAGGAACTTGGTTTCGCCCTGGACCTTTCCTTCCCACTCCCCCACATGGGGCCAAAAGTGAAGTCCAGCCGCTGTGGCCCTTGGCCTGCCCCGGAAGGGTTTGCTCCCTCAGGCCTTGGTTCCCCGGCTGTGGCTGGGAGCGGTCCCCGGGCACGGGTATGGCTCAGTGCATATCCTCTGACTCTGCAGGAGGATGGGGCATCAGGATCGAGCCTGGTGGCTCCGCACTGCAGAAAAGAAAGGGCACCTTGAAGATTAAGGGGCGGTGGCGGAGAGCTGAGCCCCATCAGCTCATCAGCAGCTCCACACACAGCCCCAGACATACTTCCTGGGGGAAAGGGGAGACGCCGGTTACCAGGGCAAACGAACACATGGCTGGAAATCCATCTTTCGGAGTCTGTTTTCTTAGATACACAAAGAGTGAGAAGCCAAAGAAAGGAAAGCCAGGCAGATGTCTGGAAGCCAAGCGCAGCGTGCTGGGGTTGGGGTGCAGGCGATGAGAGCCACAGGGGAGGGCAGAGGGCTCTCTGATGCAATCCAAGGAGATCAGGTGCCAAGGGCTCCTCCTGGAGCGCCCACCACCCACCCAGAGGCTGTGACCAGCAGGGGGCAGCAGAGAACCCAGGGGCAGTAGGAGGCTAGGGGAGGGGGATGCTCCTGGCTTCTTTGGATAATTCCTGCCTGCCTTTGCTCATGTCAAGGGTCCACTTTCCCCTCCTTTTCCTCCTCTTCCTTGTTCCTTGTCTTCTGGTCGCCCTCGCAGGTTGTGCTGTCAGGGTGAAAGCCAGACCCCCGAAAACCATGTGCTTAGTCATCACATCTGGGAAAACTGTCTCCCTGGAGAAGACCTCACTTGACATGGGGTCACCGAGAGCCTTTCTGAGAGCCCTGGAGGGGCCACGATCCCCGTAGACCACAGGCTCCTCACCTCAGGGCGACCAGCCAGGCACAGGATGGCTGGAACGGCCCCGTTGGCGTGAGAGAGCCCCACAGGCCGTCGTGAAGAGCATCCTGCTGTCTACCGCCTGCCCCTTGGCTCCCAACAATCAAGGAAGAAGAGAAAATTAATGCCTTTCCTGTCAATCATGCCAGTAAGTGCTGCCAGGGCTTTGGAATCACACGAAAAAGCGAGAAGTTGCTACATATAATGGCGTGGGTACAGAAGCCATTGGGGGTTGTGTGTATATCACAGAGCAGTCCTTGGGAACAGTTGAAGAAATCGGCCACTTAGATGACACGTAATTGGTTGAAATGACAGGTTCCTAAAGGGCACCAGGTCCAGAGTGAACTTGGCTTCCAGGGCGGGGGGGGGGGGGGGTTTCTGGGAAACTGCGTCTTTGAAATATCACATGCACCCTGAAAAACGCATGAATCACAAGATTCATTCTCACCACGTGAACCTGCCCGTGTACCCTGTACCCAGACTACAGGACAGAGCGTGGCCAGCTTCCCAGAAGTCCCTCGTGCCTGTTCCAGTCATTCCCTCCCAAGGGGACCGAACACCACACGAGCTTTGCCTGCTGTTCAGTTTCATGTAAAGAGGATCCACACGGCGCGTTCTCTTTTGTGCCTGCCCTCTCTCGTTCAACGTAACGCGTGCGCGGTTCATCCGTGCGGTTGTGTGTGTTTGTCATCCGTTCAGTCCCCAGTGCTGAATGGTATGCCACGGGGGGACCGTATCACAGCCTATGCACCCATTCCGCTGGTAGTGGGCGCAAGGGTTAATTGATAGTTTGGGCCATTACAAGCAAGATGTCTGTGTCGAGACTCGTAGAGGGCGTATGCCCACACACGTGTTGGGTACACAGGGGCGTGAGGAACGAACTAGATGCAGGGGAATCTATAAGGCTCTTTTTCTCTCTGAGTTAGGCAGGCCATGAGTATGAGAAGGGAATGTTTGCACTGGCTTTTAAGGGAAGAGGGTATAAAATCCGGGCAAGAGAGAACATGCTACTGAAATGCAGGCTGATGGCTCGTAAAGTCTCACGGCCCCTCGCTGGAGCCACGCAGGTAGCTGGCTGGCAGAAAGTGTGTGGGTGCGGGAGCCCGGGGCAGCTCTGACTGGGGAGGGAGAGAGGCACTGGTGTCACTGGGCAGGCAGTGGGCCACTTGCCCCCGTGGGACCCCCTCCCACGAAGCAGGAAGCACAAGGGGGTCTGAGAATGACACCAACGCCCCCAGCCCTCACCTCCTGGGTCCTGGAGGCTGCAGGCATTAGTCTGCACCTCCCTCTCTGGCCTCCCTCCCTCTTCCCAGACAACAAACGATTTCCCATTACACTCCGGCTGGCTGGCCCTTCTCCCCCAGCGCACGCCCTGGGCATCGCCGGTGAACCTGAGATCAGCCGATCCCGATGGAAAGCGTGGTCCTTTAAGACCCTTGCCCCCCGTGCAAGTTCCCATAAAGGTCCTCCTCGTTCTTTGTAAATGAGAAAGGAGCTAGTCTCCGGTAGGAAGGGCGCGTCCCTATGAAGATCGGGAGTCCTCGGAGGGTCAGAGGAAGGGGCGGGAGAAGAAGGAGACAGAGGCAATGTTCGGGGCACATCGCAGACACAGCCCCGTCTGGCCACCTTAACGCTCAGCGCGAACGATAGCAGCCAGGTTGCGGGGCGTCCGCGGAGGTGGCATTCTGACACCCGGTGACAGCTGCCTGCGGGCGAAGTCAAAGCAGCTAAGGCCACTCTATCATGGCTCGTGAGTGTGAGCCCCGCGCCCAGTTGGAACCCGTCCGCTGAGCCGTAGTGGGGCATAAACACGGGGACAGCTGAGGCCACGCGCTCTCTGTTCCCAGCAGCTCCCACAAGACCATCGCTGAGTCAGCCCGTGCTCTGCAGGTGGCCCTCCTCTAGGCCACACAGTGTGGCAGCGAGGCCAGCGCGGGGAGGGAGGGAGGGATGCTGAAGGATAGACCGTTCTGGAACCTTAAAAGCCAGGTCACAGGGCAAGGTGAGTTCTGAGGAAAATTGGGGCCTGATCTCACAGTGGGGTGCGGGTTCCCCGTCCCCTGGCGCTGTCCTGAGAGATCGGTTAGTCACACGGGCTCCACCATCCCGCGGCGGACTGTGCCCAGATCCCCCGTGGGAACGCGGGCCGTACAGCGTCTCTCGGGGAGACGCCCCCCCCAGTTTCTTCCCCATCAGCTGCGACTGCATCAGAGCCCTTGGGCTGTGGAGTTTATGGGTCACAGAGGGGCCTTCTCTGCACTCACACTGCTGTAAAGCACCAGGCGCGCTGTCGCAGGACCCAGACCGTCCCCGTAAACAGCCAAGGTGATGCCGAGGCAGGCTTGTACCCAGCACCCCCCTTTCTCCAGGGAGGAAAGAGACGTTATCTAGCTCAGCAAAGTGGGGCCTCTCAGCAAGAGCTCAGTTATTATTTAATGAGATCCTTAGCACCGGCAACCACAGGATTAATAAAAATTGAGGGTAATAAAAGAAATCACAGAGGAGGCTAATGCTATCAACTATGTAATAAAAGGGAGGAAGCAGGCTTCATCGGCAGTGACAAATCCTCTTTGTCTCACAAAGCTCAGAAACAAGGCCCGGGAGGAAGGGACCACTGGGCAGCTTTAGAAGAACGCTGGTCCCAGCAACCACGTCTCAGGGGTGCCCTCGGCTGTGCAGGAGCTGGAAGGGCTCCCCTCCGAGTGAACTTGGCGGCGGAAGAGGGAAGGGTCGTCTGGTCTCGTCCACGCTTAGACCTTCCACACCCCCCACCTGGAGGACGATGCTTCTGTCTCTCCAGTTGGGTTCTCGGTGCCGCAGCCAAGGCCCTGGGGGTGTCTGTTCCACGTCACCACTGCCATGGCGCGGCCGGGGGCACTGGGGCCCGGAGTCCGGCAGCCGGCCTCTCTGCGCTCAACCCTGGTCACCCTTTCTCCTATCTGCTCACAGGAGACAGGAGGACACCCACTGCACCAAGTGGGGCCGCCCGGGAGGCTGGGCCCCAGCATCCGGCCCCGTCTCGTCGGATGTCCTGGAGCCTCCCCGGCGGGGGGCTGTCCGGCCTCTCCAGAGGTCTACACAGCGGGGCCCAAGAAGAATGACAGCAGCCAGCCGGTGGAGTGTGGGACGAGAGGCGGGGAGCTGGAGGGTATGCCCAGGACACTCTTGCCCAGATCGGCCCTGGTCCCCTCTCTTGCCCTCATGCAGCAAGCCTTCGGGCCAAAGAGGTGCCAATTCCCAAACCCGGTGGTGGCACCTCCGAGTCCTGCCTCCTGCACGTGGGAGGGGGTGGGAGTGGGGAGCAGCTCCTGAAATGCATCCAGGAGGGAAAAGAGGTCGCTGCGAAACACTATTGTCCTCTCGCCCTACACATTACTAACCCTAATCCTAATCTGACTTCCCAGTGACACAAGTGTGGCACTGAGGCCTGCTTGGAGCTCAGTGTGACCCACTGTGGCCTCCCTGTATTGGGGAACTAGCCCTGTGCCCCCTGGAGCTATAGAAAAAGAGGTTGGCGGGCAGGGGGGAGGGGTTTTCCCAGCCCCAGCCTGGATGAACTAACCTCAAGGGCAACCCAGTTAAGTCAGAGGAAGGAAAATGCGGGTTCACGCAGACCCCAGATCTGGCAGGGTCTAGGAAGTGGCCAATTAGGGGAGGAGGCGGGAAAACAGACATGGGGGGAGCCAGCTGGGGGGGGGGGGGTGGGAGCGGGAGGCATGGGCAGCGGTGTCCCTGTGGCTAAGGGGCACGCATGAGATGGTTGGATGGGACAGGTGGCCAGAGAGGCATATTCACTCGGCACATTTTGTTGAGAGTGGCCCCCTGTAAAGCCTGGGTGGTTCTGGGGGAAACATTTGGGCAGATGACTCTGAAACCCTCCCCAACTTTATTTAATCACTAAGGACTTTCTTGTGATTATCAGAAAGCTAGAAGGTGTTTCTGGGGAAAGTCAGCCTGCTTCCAAAACAATGCATTGAACAACCCCCGCCGCCCCCCCCCCACCGCCCCCCGCTTGTCTCAGCTCCTATGTGGACAGAGAGAGAGAGGGAGAGAGAGACCACGAAGAAAGAAAGGACTTCACAACAGGATGCCCAGTCAGCCCCCTCGCCATTTGGACCCTGAGCAAAGAGTCCCCAAGGGGAGAAACACGGCCATGACTCAGCCTGGCCTCTTTGCAATTTCCGCCTCGGAGATTTCCCACTCCAGGCCTAGACTTCTGGTGTCCCAATTTCATTTCGGCGCTTTCTCCAAGAGGGCAGGTGGGTGCTCCGTGCCGGGGCCTCTCAGCAGCCCGAGAAGGGCGGGGGGCTAACGACCCAGATGCCCCCGTTTCCCAAGAGGGGCCCGACTCCTGTATCCAGCAAGAGATGAACTAGAGCCAGGGGACTGCCTATCAGCCCGCAGTCCAAACACCAGCCAAGGCCCCTTGGCCAGTAATAAATCCAGCCGGCTGCAGAAACAGGTCAGAGAGCCCGAGGAATACAGCCCTGCCCGGGGAATGATTAACCAGCAGCGAGGGGCCCTGGAGGTCACAGTGATAATGAGAAAGTTTCCCTGAGCTATCTCAAGTGCAGAGGACCCGGGGAGGGGCCCTGGCTGGCGCCCTGACTCCTGGGCAAACGCTTCCTGCCCCATCCAGGGCGTGCTCTTTTCAGTGGCCAAACACCGCACCTCCCCAAGGGAATAGGGGAACTGACATCACAACCCCCAGGCACTCGGCCCCCGGTAAAGTCCATGGCGAAGACGCCAATGAGAGCGTCTTCCTGGGAGGTGGCTTTTCCCCAAACCCGAGACTTGATAAGCCCTTCCAAGAAGAGGAGGCTTTAGCGCTTATCTTTATTGCCTGGCATGTCCTAAGACGTTGAGGGCCGCTCTGCTTGAGTGAAACTCAGGAAGGATTTTCCGCGAGATTTTCTGCTCTCTTGTTTTTTTCAGTGTTTTGGCATCTTGCAGTGGAGTTCTCCAGCAAGCTTCTTCCAATGCGGGACTCGTGCCTCATTTCACCTAATGAGGATGGCTAAGCCCCTGCTACAGTTCTATTGTGAGGCTCAGCACAGACTCCAAAAGAATTCTTTCACTGGGGAGGCAGGACCAACATAGAGAAAGAATAATAATAAGAAGCACGGTAAGGTGAAGGCTGTAGGGAGCCTCGGTGTTCTAGAAAATTCCCAGTGTCAGCTGGGAACCAATGGAGTCTCCCAGTTTTCAGATAGAAGTGAAAACCCAAAGAAGGCGTGTGGTTGTCCATTAGCAAGATGGCGCCACGAGCTGGTATCCCAGCTCTGGCTCCTGCACGATCATGAAGCTACGCAATGTGTTCTCATTCTCTGCCAGGGTCCCAACTCGCAGACACTGTCACACTGTCTGTCATTTCCTTTATCTTCTCCACTTCCCTCCCTGAACTGGAGGTAATGATTAGTCATCATTTTCTTTTCTTTTCTTTTCTTTTCTTTTCTTTTCTTTTCCTTTTTGTTTTTCTTTTCTTCTCTTTTCTTTTGCTTTTCTTTTCTTCTCTTTTCTTTTGCTTTTCTTTTCCTTTCCTTTCTTTTCATTTCCTTTTCTTTTTCTCTTCTTCTCTTTTCTTTTTTCTTTTTCTTTTCTTTTCCTCTTCCTTTCTTTTCTTTTTCTTTTTCTTTTCTTCTCTTTTCTTTTCCTTTTCCTTTTCTTTTCCTTTCATTTCCTTTCCTTTCCTTTTCTTTCCTTTCCTCTCCTTTCCTTTTCTTTTCTTTTCTTTTCCTTCTTTTTTTCTTTTCTTTTCTTTTCTTTTTCTTTTTCTTTTCTTTTCTTCTCTTTTCTTTTGCTTTTCTTTTCTTCTCTTTTCTTTTCCTTTCCTTTTTTGTTTTTTGTTTTTGTTTTTTTTTTTTTTAGAGAGAGAGCCCATGTGCATGGGTGTGAGAGCTGGGGAGGGGGCCGAGGTAAAAGCAGGGAGAATCTTAAGCAGGCTTCATTCTCAGCACAGAACCTGACGGACGTGGGGCTCAGTTTCACGACCCTGGAATCATGACCTGAGCCAAAATCAAGAGTCGGGCGCTCCACTGACCGAGCCACCCGGGTGCCACTAGAATCATCATTTCTACCTAACACTGAAGCCAGGAGACTCTTCCCACACTTTCCAAATTCCTCTTGTAGAAAAGAAGCCATGTATGGTTCCTTGAGAAACGTGGTACGGATTCGTAGCGACACCCCCATCCCATATTAATTGAGGCTGTCCCACGACATTATCAAATATTGACATCCTGCCCCAGTTGAGCAGGTAGCCATCGTGAAGTAAGACCGGTACTCAGTTCTGGAATCTTCTTATTTAAGAGGGCAATCCCTGAGCAGTGTTCTTATGTTCTTTCGTTTGTTATCGGATTTGCCAATAACTTCTGTTACGACACCACCCAGAGAAAACCGTTTCCCGTTCCAGCCAGTGTCTCTTGGCTAAGTCAGTTTTCCCAGTTTTCAGAGGTATATGATAAGACTGATCTACTTTTAAATATAATTTAAAACGTCCACAACGTTACGTGCTCCTGGTGGAAATAACACCACCACCTGTAAAGTGAGTATTCTTAACGTTTATTTATTTTTGAGACAGAGAGAGACAGAGCATGAACGGGGTAGGGGCAGAGAGAGAGGGAGACACAGAATCCGAAGCAGGCTCCAGGCTCTGAGCCATCAGCCCAGAGCCCGACGCGGGGCTCGAACTCACGGACCGCGAGATCGTGACCTGAGTGGAAGTCGGACGCCTAACCGACTGAGCCACCCAGGCACCCCCTGTAAAGTGAGTATTCTTGACAGACAGAGAAAGGAAGGAAAGAAATCAAGCCAAATCAAAACTTCTAGATCTAACTACTAGTTTATAGGAAATACAGGACTCAGGGGAAAAAATGTGAACATCAGGTTTGCACTGAGCAGAATCCAACAGTACGTCAGTTGATGCCTGGGTGATGTATACGAGGGTCATTGTATTGTTTGCTTTTGCAAATGTGTGAAAAATTTATAACACAGGGTTAAAAATACGTACGAGTGTTTTGCACATACACATAAGCCCTCCTTTCCCTGCAGACCATGAACCAGCACAGTTCCTGGGCACGAACGGTGAGTCACATCAAAGGCTGTGTCATCCTTCAACTGTCCCATCAGACTCCAAACCAAAGAGATGTAACATTGTTCTACGGAAACGCTGAGTGTGGATAATGTGGACAGATGCAGTGGGTGATGCCAACCCGTGTTTTCAGGTCTGGGTTCTAGATCTGACCCTGCTACTCACCAGCTTGAATGACTTAGGACAAATCACTTACCCTCTCTGAGAGCCAGTGTTTTCCTCCACCAAAAGGTAACCGCTCATTCAACAAACACTTGCGGTGGACGTGAAAATGAGGTAGACCACAATCCTTACACCCAAGGCACAAGAACTGTGAACAAGGAATATATTATTCAAGGTTGGAAGGGAAAAGAAACATCCGACATAATCCCTTCTCTCTGAACTCCCTGGAATTCGCCAGCTCTTTAAAATTTGTAATTTGTGTTTTAATTTTTTTTAATGTTTTCTTTTTAATTTCTTTTTGAGACAGAGAGAAACAGAGCGTGAGCAGGGGAGGGGCAGAGAGAGAGGGAGACCCAGAATCTGAAACAGGCTCCTGGCTCTGAGCTGTCAGCACAGAGCCCGACGCAGGGCTCGAACTCACAAACCGCGAGATCATGACCTGAGCCGAAGTCGGACGCTCAACCGACTGAGCCACCCAGGCACCCCTTTAAAATTTGTAACTGGATGAGATCTTTCCCTTCTTGTTCTAAAAAAAAAATAGGAATAACAACTAAAGTAAACTCGGTATTCTTTCTCTGAACCCCCAGGCTTCTCCAAATCCTCCCCCAAATCTGAGGACTTTCTAAGAGTCCCGAATTTGCACTTTGATTGTCCCCTGGTCAAGTAAAGATGTTGAGGAGCTCTCCTCCCCGGGGCTCCCCACTCCTCGTCCCCAGCTCGGCTTGACCGCCGGCCGCGGGGCGCTGTGAACACCACCAGGCTCTCCTCCCCAGCGGGGCGCCGTGGGCATCCCTCATGCACTGTGGCAGCTCTGTACTCCAGGGCCACCAAGCCCCGCTTCCAGGAACGGCTGGACGGATGTAGAAATGCCCAAGGGAGTAGGTGAGGGACCACCCCCGGGGTCTGTGTTGCTGCTGTCCTCAGGGCAACCCAGGCCTGGCCCGCCTTGCTGCTGCTGATCCCACAGCTGCCTGCCCAGCCCTCCACACTCACCAGACGCTCACGGGTCTGGCCTGCGCGCAATCCTCCCCAGTTTACCAAACCCCCAGATTTGTCAGCAAAGGCGGTTTCCTATTTTTTTAATTAAAAAAATTTTTTTTTAAAAAGGCCTCTCTCTTTAGAGTAACCAATTCACCCACACAGTAGGGGACCTGGTGTAAATGTCAAGAATTTCAGGTGCAGGAGAAACCAGCGCCCTGCCCTTCGCCTTCACAAAGGTCCAGGAGCAGAAAAGCGCTCGCGGCCCTGATGGGTAAGCGGGCTCACTGCAGGGAGGTGGCCCCCGGGAAAAGTCCATTTTGCGGGGGAGCCTGGCCACTGCCCGGTCAGTGTCACTCCCCAGCTCTCTTCCGGGAGCCCCTGCAAGGGTCGTGTGGGCGCCCCCGGGGCAGTGAGAGTGAAGGGAAGAGGGACGGAGGAGCCCAACTCCTTTCCAAGTCCGGCCTTCTGGCACCGGCCCTCACTCTGCACTCTGCAGTCAGGCCTCGTCCCAGGGAACTCCTAGGGTGTCTCAGACCCCCGTGGGGCCAGCTCTGTGTTTTGCAACAGGGGATAATAAATATTTGCTCGAACATTAGCACTCAAACTCAGGGCACCTATTTACTGACAACAAGCAGTCCTGGCACGCTTCTTGGGAAGGCCCCCAGGCGCCAAGCCCAGGGGACGCTCACGCTAACTGTCCTCAGGAGTGTGCCCGGAGGCCAGAACAGAAAGGACTGAGCGTTCTCCCTCCCAGCCCACCCAGACGAGCCTTCTTTCCCACGGCGTCCTCACTCCGCCCGGACTCCAGATGGCACGGGGCCCTGAGTTTGCATCGATACGTGGGCATCGCCTTCGACCTGGTCTCAGAGCCACGCCTGGCATGGGGGGAGGCCAGGGCCCTGGGCCTCCGGAGAGACCTCCCGGTTTCGCACCCGGTGTGAGGAGCGGTTTTCACCTGGGTGATCGTTCAGTGGGTGCAGCAGGAACTGGCCGTTTGCTTTCGTTGGGGCCTCCTGGAGCAGCTGTTCAAACGTCCCCTGATCCCCGCCTCCTTCCGACACCCTGCTCCCCAACGTTCCCCCGCTGTCCCTTGTCTTCTCATACTTCGAGAAACCCTTTTTGAGGTTCAGACGGCAGGGTTGCCTCTCTTGCCTTTGTTCGCGATCCCAGATTTCCACTCCTTGGTTTTTCCTGGGGTTTGGCCCCAGAGCCTTCATCAGTGGCCTGGAGGGCTGATGTGGGATGTGTTCCCTCTGGGGGGCCTCTGGAGCCTGGTGTCCGGCCGGGATCAGGTATCGTGGGATGGGGCCAGGAGATGAGATGCCCCAGGAGATGGAAGGGACAGAAGGGGTGCTGTTGGTACCTCCACTTGACTCACCATCATTGCAGTGGGGAGAATCAGAAGTCGCAGGTTCCAGGCCCACAGAACCCAAGGCAGCAGCCAAGGAGGGTGAGAGGGGAAAGCCAGGCAGACGTGGTAGCCAGGTGGTCCCTAGATGTGTGAGCCCAGGCTGGCCATGAACCTCCCGGGGCCTCAGCCTCCTCATCCATAAAATGGGATAAACAATAGTCCCTATCTCATAGGGTTGGCCCAAGAATTAAATGAGTGTCTACAAAGCACTAAGACATACAGGTTAACATAAGACTCTTTGGTTTGTTTAAAGGTGTATTTCTTTTTTTAATGTTTACTTTTGGGGGGGAGGGAGGGGAATAAGTGGGGGAGGGGCAGAGAGTGAGAGAGACGCAGAATCCGAAGGCGGCTCCAGGCTCCGAGCTGTCAACACAGAGCCCGATGCGGGGCTCGAACCCACGAACCGTGAGCTCGTGACCTGAGCCGAAGTCAGACGCTTAACCGACTGAGCCACCCAGATGCCCCTGTTTAAAGGTATTTCTCAAGCTCCTCCTCCTGCCAGAGGCATGGGGTGGGGGAGGGGAAGAGGGGAAGGGAGAGTTAATTACTGACAGTATGTGATATGTCCCACAAACCTTCAGACTCCTCCTTTGGTCCCGAGGCTCTGGGCAGGGGTAGGTCCAGATAGTGTCCTGCTGCCTATCTCGGTTTGGGTGAGCTCAGCTGATCGTCCTCAACAGGCCTCCTGCCCTCCCCTGGAAGGACATCCCTGCCCACGGGCCATGCTGACCCGCCATCCTCTCTCTTTCTCCAATGAAATTTGACTAGATGAATAATATATATGTATTTTTTCTTCTTATCCACCAGTAAGGTCCTGAAAGCCATTTAGTAGTTGTGTCATTTTTACTTAAGTGTCTTGGGATAACAGTAGAAAGTGGAAAAGTTTATGAATTATCTGGAAATTTCCATTTTGCTGGTGGGGGTGGTGAGGGGCAGGGGAAATGACTCCTAAACCGGGTAAAAGTTTCTGCTTCTCGGCTCTTTGGATAAAAGTGTGGAGTCAGCTTATCTGACCAGCGAGGCAGGAGCAGCTTGTCCCTCTTACGGATGGAGAGGTGAAGTCCTTTGCCTGCAGTCACATCCTGCCAAGCTGCTGAGGCCCCAGGTCCTGGGCTCCGGGCCACCACGGCGCCCGCCCCATTGGCCACCTCGCCGTCTCCAGTCTGCGTGGAGGAACATGTCCATCACGTGTAGCATCTTCTCTCGTTGCTCTCCATGAATCAGCCCCTGCACCCCTCATGGTCTTCATGACAAGGCGTGACAACAGTTTGGTAGCTGGAAAACCTTGTCATCAGTCTCTTGAGCCAAGAGCTGGCAAAACTGGGTTGCGATGGCCATCCTGCCCATAGTCAGTCCTGACTCCTGGGAAGCAGGAACGACCCAGAGACGTGAGGACTTGCTCCAGAAGAGATCCCCCTATACCTGGAATGTGGAATCACCCACCTTCTGCCGGGGGCCCGGGGACTGGTGCTCAGCATGCTACAAGCTTTATTTTATGTAACTGGCACCTCAGACCCATGAGGTCGGTGCCCACGGTTCCACACCTTGTGGAGGGAGACGTCTAGATCACATTAGAGTCCCCCGCCCCATGCCCCGAGCTGTGGTTCTTACGGTCAGCCCGAGGGCTCACTAAGGACCAAGCCCCCCGTGACCACTGACCCCATTATACCCTCACCCAACCACCCTCCATGGGGAAGGTGCAGTGACTGTCCTCACGTCAGGGAGGAAGCAGGGCTTGGGCAAGTGGCTGGCCCGAGGTCACAGGGCCAGGAAGTGGCAATGCAGGGTCCACACCACCCTGCTGCTTCCAGAGAGCCCCCGGCTACCGTGGCTCCTGCCTCTGCAGTTACCAGAACACTCTTTCCCTCCTGCTCAATGAAGGCCGTGAGGAGGGCCAGTCAGGTCCCAGCCTCTGCGGGAAGCAGAGGCCAAAGAAGCCCAGGGCACTTGGAGAGGCAGGCTGCCTCCCTCAGCCCCCATGGAACGCGGAATTCCCGGGTCAGGTCTGGGAATCTGTGTTTTCCAAGCTCCCAGGCGATCCTTCTAAGCGCTAGAGTTTGTGAGCTGGGCCATGGCTGTTTAAAGCGTCTTTCTGAACAGCCTCCAATGCCATCTGCTCCTGCTTGTTCGCTGCCTATCAAACATCCAAGCAGAAAAGGCCGGAGATGGGGAACGGGCACCCGAGATGTGAACGGGGGTTACCTCTGGAGGGTCAGCTGACAGGTGACACGTGCTTCTCCGTTGCTTTCAGGACCCTGTTGGGCCCTCGAATGGCTCAAGAAAAGCCTGCAGCGTTAGAAGCTCTGGCTTGTAGCGGACGAAGAAAACAGCCCGAGGATCACCCGGAAGGGTGTTCACAGCCAGGGCCACAGTCGCTCGTCACAACCGGGTTCCCAGGGCCCCGTGCACGTGCCCAGGAAGGAACTCTGGTCTCTTTTGTGTGTGATGGTGAGAAACTCTTTTGAGGGGGCAGAACCTGGTCTGAACGCATTGGTGCGTGTTTGGATTTTCTAACAACGGAGATGGAAAGATAAGGCCCCTGTGGGTGGGTCTGCTGCTGCCACGCGAGGGCTGGGTTTGGGTCCTGAGGACTGTGGGGGTGACGAGGGACTCCGCTTTGTGGCGGGGGGGAGGGCATTTATGTTTCTTCTTCAGCAAGTCTTAAGAAAGCCCCACTTCTGCCCGCCATCATTCGAGGGCTCTCTTCATGGAGCAGGGAGTGAGTGAGGTGAAATTTGGAGGTCTGTTCCCGGCTTTAAGCCCGTGCTGTGCTGTCCCAGACCCAGAACAGGAAGACGACAGCCCTTGCTCACAAACGGGGGGACGGGCCCGGTGAGGTCATGATGTGGTGGCTCACCAGCCTTTGGGAGCTTCTCCAAGGCTGCTCGATAAGGCCGGGTCAACGTCCACGTCGACAGTTGGGGCTGTCATAAAGCGAGGTTGACTGATGGCCCAAGAACACGCGTGACACTGGCTCCTCTGTGGCGGGCGGGGCGGGGGGGGGGTTGTCTCTGGCCACCTCTCTGGCACAGAGAGGACACATGTGCTCCTTGAACCACACCAGTCAGAGTCTCCCTCTCAGGATCTCATGGCAACTGTTGGCTTAGACTAAGGAAGCAAAGCTCTGCGGGACTTGAGGCGACACTCATCCTGACCCTGGGCCGCGAGTGGGGTATCTGCTCATGTGGGGTGAACAGAGTCAGCATAGATACCAGGCTCTGAAGGGAAGTGAGGGCCCTCCCCCAGGCTGTCCCCTGCAGCCCTGCTCACTGGCAGGGGGCAAGCTTCTGAGAGCACGCCATTGGGGGGGGGGGGGGTGCTCACAATCCATTTGCCCAAACTCCCTTGGCTTGCCAGTTTTTCCTATTGGCAGCCACATTCCAGTGAGGAAGTCAGCTTTCTAGAACTTTCCAACTCTGCTCCCACTCTCCTCCGCTTCCCCTCCGCGGTGCCCCACCGCAGGGAGCCTGGGGGAGGGGAGGGAAGGCAGAACAGGCTTCCTGCTTGCTCCCTAGAAGTCATCACCAGCTTTTCTTTCTTGTCGAGAAGGGGGGAGCCGGTGAGCTCGGAAGGGGTGACCAGATGGGCTGTGAGCAGCAGGCCTGGACGGGGCCCAGTCACCCCCGCTGTTGCCGCGGGCCATACGCAGCGTCTCAGAGTTACCCTGAGTTATGACAGCAGAAGTCTTGCCAGGCAGGGGCCATACCGGCTGCGTCCTAGGCAAAGACCCTCGCCTGCGCCCTGCAGCTCCTTTCCGGGGAGATCTCCTCCCACCCAACTCCTAATTTGCATGATAGCCAAGGAGAAAGAGCTCTGTGCTCCGAAGCCCAGAGACAGTAATAAAATGGAGCGAGATAAAAATCTGGAGGCAATGTGGTTTCCTCTGATGTGTTTTTCACCTTACAAACTGCCACATAAACAGAGCACACATAGCCCCGAGGTGTTTTATTGCGCCTCTCGTGTGTGTTTCCTGAAGATGTTTCCCTGCATATCTCAGCTTCCCTAATTTAGCTAAAGCTGCCGAGGTAAAACGAAGCTGGACCATCTGTCCTCACGCCAACCTGGGAGCCGCGTGACCGTGTCACCTGTGCTTCGGGGAATCGCAGCCCTTCGGAGCTGGCGAGGGGACTCTGGGGCCAGTGGGTGGCGGCCAGCTCCTGTCCCTGGCTGGAGGGATGCCGCTCGTCCTGGTTTTGGCGGCTGGGAGTGCATCGTTTCCACGTTGTCCCTGCTGATTTTGAGGAAACGTATTCCACCCAGTGGAGTTCGGTGGCTCTCAGACTTACGTGCACATTGGAATGATCCTGCAGGATTGTGGAACCAGAACCTCTTCGGTGTGCTTTCTGAGAGCTTTAAGGGGATCTCAAAGGTAACTTTGGTTGGACGCGATCTTCACCTCTCGCGCTCGTGTCAGAAATTAACCCACATGCAGATAGATGCCCCTCCCGCCCAAGGGATTCGCGGAACGGCTGAGTGTGAAGTCTCTCCTCGATCTGCTCTCCTGGGCCATACGAGGCCCCCCACACCTGGACTGCCCATCTTGCGTTTTCTTCTACCTCCGGCGTCAAATGCAGAGGAGGGGGAGAAAAAAAAAAGCAAAGCAAAGAGCAGCGGGATTCTCATGCCCTTAGATTCAGGGGATTCTTTTTCTTTCCACACCTTGCATAAATAGCTCGACGTCAAAAAACAAGACATCACTGTGCAATTTAAAAAAAGAAGAAGGAAGGAAAGGAAGGGAAACCCTCGACGCGGGAACCGTGTCCTGGGCACCACTCAGTCTGAGGCTGACCCGCGTTTATCTCTGCCCGTCCGCTGGCAGTCTGAAGCATCCCAGCTTGCGTGTCACCCTGAAGCACCCATAAAGAGCCCAGGACTTCTGTCCCCGGCGTAGTCTCGCGGCCAGCGTGCTGACGAAGGGAAGTTTACGTTACGCGTCCTCGGGCCACAAAGTGGTCCTGCTCCGTGATCCTGCTCACTTTAGCCAGCATCCTGTCCTCCTAACTTGGGCTGCTTGGCCCTCAAGGCCAGGCCAGCTGCCAGGCCCTCCAAGTCCTGGGAAAGGGAATTCGGGAACCGACGATGTTCTCCACCCGGTTTTCCCAAAGCCCAGCCCCACAAACAGCGCCTCAGAAGCTAAGTTGTCGGCGTCTCGGACGATCTCGGGTTCTGAGTGGAACCCTCTCAACCCGCCCCTGCGGGGAAGGAGGGCCGGAGCACTTCCTGGGAAGTGAGAGCCCTCTAGAGAGACTCACAGCAATCAGAACCCCGGGAAGGCAGCCACAGCTAGATTAGCCCGGCCGATACGGAATCGCTGCCATTTTAAAAAGTGATGCCGAGGCGGAGATTTTTGAAAAGTAATTTTCGAGTAAAGGACCCCGGGGGCGCCGGGGTGGCTCAGGAGGTTTAGCGTCAGACTTCGGCTCTGGTCGTGATCTCACAGGTCGCGAGTTCAAGCCCCACGCTGGGCTCTGCGCTGACAGTGTGGAGTCTACTTGGGTTTGTCTCTCTCTCCCTCTCTCGCTGCCCCTTCCCTCCTTGTGCACTCTCTCTGTCTCTCAAAATAAATAAACAAACTTAAAAAAAAATTAAAGGACCCAAATGAGATGCCGTCATAACTCCTTGCTCCTCCCCTCTTCCCCCACCCCCTCCTGGCTGACACACCCCCCGCTCAGGCCCCAGCCCTTGTGCGCATGGGTCTGCCCAGCTGACCTTCCCTTCAGAGCACAGGCTCCTGGAGAGCCCAGATGACGCCGTGGCTGCACTTTGTCCCATGATGCTAGCAAACGGCCACGGAGGACCCTGCTCGGCGATAATCACGGCTACATGTTGTTTTCTTTCTTTATTTCTTTTGGGTATCATTTACAGAGAGTAAAGTGCATAAACCTTGGGAGAACTTTCCCATCTGTACACATCTGTGCAGCCACCAGCCAGATGGAGACAGAGGGCACTTGCAGTCCCCTAGAGGCTCCCAGGCCACCTCCCCGTGCCCAGCCAAGCCCACCCGTGCCCCCCGACCGGAAGGAAGCCGTACCCTGATGTCTAGATTCGTGTTGTCTGGTTGTGAACGTCGTGTGAATAGAATCCCACACGAGGGGCTCTAGGTGTCTGGCTTTCAACTCTGTCTGTGATATTCATCCATGTTGATGTGTGTAGCTGCGATTGATTCTTTTCATGGAAGACTGATTCTTTTTTTTTTTTTTTTAACGAATGAGCATTGGTCCTTGTACCACTCTCCCCGCTCCTTCTCCATTCAAGTCTGTGTGTGCACCTGTCCTCACCAAATGATTCCGTAGATGGAAACGTCGGTTACATGAATCCATGTTGCTGTAGAGAAAATAAGTGCGAATACGTCCCCCCCTCCCTCCACAGACGTCTACCTGTCCCACTCCCCACCGAGCCCTGTCCCTCAAAGGCTGTGGTGACGATCATGTTCAGATACGGGTCTCGCCGCAGCTCCAGGCATCTAAGACATTGCAATAAGTTCCTGGAGAGCTTTTGGAAATGCCTTCCCTGAAGGAGGTGAACGACTGGAGAGGAACCAAGCTGGTCGTAGGGTCTGGAGGAAGTGTTGTGTTTAGGTCTCACATCATCAGAACACTCAGCTCGGTTCCGGAGCGTGTTCCAGAACGGAGAGGGATGCTGCAGCTTGATGTTGGAAAGCGAACAAGAGGTAATGCAGTGCAAAAAAAGAGACCGGGAAAAGAAGTTCCCTGGGCAGACTGCAAAGAGAGGTCGATGGTGGGGCGCCTGGGTGGCTCAGGCGGCTAAGCGTCCGACTTCGGCTCAGGTCATGATCTCGCGGTTCGTGGGGTCGAGCCCTGTGTTGGGCTCTGTGCTGGCAGCTCAGAGCCTGGAGGCTGCCTCGGATTCTGTGTGTCTGTCTCTTTCTGCCCTTCCCCACTTGTGCTCTCTCTCTTTCTCTCAAAAGGAAATAAACAAACATGGGGAAAAAAAAAAAAAAGAAGAAGTCAATGGTAAATCAAGAGAAGGAAGGAAAGGAGGGCAAGTCTTTCTGGTTCTCAGAATCCAGGGGAAGGAAAGGACCAGATATGAGAAGTGGCTGGTAACAGGGAGAAACTTGATTTTTTTTTTTTTAATTAAAAGCAATCACGGGTTCTGTAGATCTGTGTGTATGTGCAAGTTAGGATACAAAAATGTAACAAACCTGTAACTACAAGTGTGACCAGTAGATGTCAGGCTAAGCCAATCTATTCCCTGAGGCACAGCCCCCGGGTTGATGAATTACTTCTCGAAGCCCAGACTTGCGCGGCGATTCAGAGAAAGTGTGACACCCCCCCCCCCGCCCCCGCATCGTGGAATGAGGCAAATCTGCCATTACTCCAACGTTCTTTTTTTTTTTTTTTTTTTTTTTCAACGTTTATTTATTTTTGGGACAGAGAGAGACAGAGCATGAACGGGGGAGGGGCAGAGAGAGAGGGAGACACAGAATCGGAAACAGGCTCCAGGCTCTGAGCCATCAGCCCAGAGCCCGACGCGGGGCTCGAACTCACGGACCGCGAGATCGTGACCTGGCTGAAGTCGGACGCTTAACCGACTGCGCCACCCAGGCGCCCCACTCCAACGTTCTAATGAGCCAACGGCCCTGTAGGAATCGCAGCTCCTTTTCTTAGCTTTCTACTTTTCTTCTCTTATCCCCAGCTGGATACTGGATATGGGGACAAACAGACACTGGAAACTGGGAAGGCTACAGCTAAGTTAGAATAACAGTAATCGCTTGAGAGGTGGTGCTTTTGAGACTTAAAAAAAAAAAAAAGATGGGGCACGGGTGCCTCTGTCCGTTAAGCGTCCTACTCGGGATTTCAACTCAGGTCAGGATCCCCCGTTTCGTGAGTTCAAGCCTCAAACTGGGCCCTGCCCTGACAGCACGGAGCCTGCTTGGGATTCTCTCTCTCTCTCTTTCTCTCTGTCTCTGTCTCTGTCTCTCTCTCTCTCTCTCCCTCTCTGTCTCTGCCCCTCCCCTGCTCATGCTCACTTTCTCTCTCTTTCAAAATAAATAAATAAACTTTAAAAGAAAAAAAAAAGCTAAGAAACGTAAACCGTGGGACACTATCTTTGCAGCGAGAAAGTCCCAAACTGCTAAGATATTACCTTCGCTGTATCATCAGGAAACATTTACTTGAGATCCCTCTGTGTCCTAGGGACCGTGCTCTGTGCTGGAGAATATGAAGTATAAAGGCCACCGGAGGCATGTTTCTGCCTTCTGGCTCTGAATTCCTCACTCATGATTTCCCTGAGTGTCTGGATCACGGACATTCACGATTGGGTGGGTCCCGTGCACCCGGAACTGTGCTCGACAAATGGGTGTTGCTTCTGTCATCCTGCATATGTGAGAACAGCTGGCAAGTGGGGGATACGGCCCCGAATCCAGGATTACAAGATTCACTGCCGAATTGTGCAGTTCGGGCACCCAAGGCTTTCCCCGTGCGCTAGACCCAGGCTCCCGTGACGTCTATACCGCTTCCCGAGCGCATCCTTGTTCCTGGCTCTGTGATGACTAGGGCGTGCATTCCCCTCTCTCAGGTTCCACAACAGTTCAGTGAGGCCGTTATTAGAATTCTCCCCATTTACAGAGTTAAAAACTGAGGCTTGAAGAGCTTCAATCTGTCCAGTTACAAAACCATCGCATCTGTCCTTTTTTTTTTTTTTTTTTTTTTTTAAGGAGGCTCCACACCACACAGGGTGTGAACTCACCGGGCTTGAACTCACGACCCTGAGATCAAGACGTGACTTGAGATCAAGAACCAGATGCTTAACCAATTGAGCCCCCCAGGCACCCCTGATTTTGTCTTATAAATAAGACCATGGCAGCAGATTCTGTCGAGTGCCTCATGTTGCATAAGGCATGGGGTCAGCGGTGACCGATGGCGTCAGCCCCTCCCCTGAAACCACCCGCTCTGCGTTTTGGGGAAACATCCCCGGATTGTGTACTGTTTACAATCTCCAGGATTCCCAGAGATGATCAACCGAAAAGGACACTCTTCAACCAAAGCTCTGATAACAAGCCAACGGTCAGACCTTAGGTGTCACCTAAGATCTCAGCTCCAGGCTGAAGGATTTGTAATGAAGCCCCTTTGAAATCTGGGCGTTCTCTCGTATTTTCCTCCCCATCTCACGTAACTGTGCTCAGCTCTTTCTTACTGTCAACCTTTGTTTTCCCTTCCTTCACCTCTTCTGAGCAAAGGCGCTCAGCGAACCCCGGGAGGTCGCCGGCAGTGACACAGAGCTCACCCTCTGCTTTCTGAGAACTGATGATGCCCGGGACGTGAAAACGGACCCACGGGGCCAGTGGCTTTGCACAGTGGCTCATTCGACGCCCGTGGACACCACAGGGTCTGGCAGCCCCGGAGGACGGCGTGGGCACGTTCTCAGACGGCCTCTCCTGCGTGCCCCACCTGCTCCCTGAATCAGCTTGCAGTTATAAGACGAGGCCACTGAGACCTCTGAGCATCAAGTTCACATTTCATTATGAGTCACAAGGAATGCTTAGAGGCAAGGAATGGGCTGTCTTCCTGTGTGGTGAAACGAAAGACTTCGCAAAGTGTTGCAGTTAAGAGCGGGACTCCAGATCCGGAACGTCTGCGACGCCTTCTCGGGTCTGCCCCTTGAAGCTGTGTGACCTGGCACAGATCGCCCAACCTCTCTGCGTGCCTCAGCTTTCTCGACTTGAATTTTCAACCAACACCATACCTTATTCACGTAACGCCGATACAAACCTGTCGACTCCTGCTTTGAGCTCAGGAACCGTGGCTCCCGGAGAGCGACGGCTGATGGAAATACACATTTCACAGGACAGACTGAATATTGCATATTGAGCTGAACCCACTTCACTAACTCAGAGAAGGCCTTCTTTCCTTCACCTCCGAGGAGAGGAGCCGTCTTTTGTCCTCTTGGGACCCTGTCACTTCTTGGATCCGGGCTGCCTATCAGCCATCAAGGTCACTGGCCTTGGCCCCATTTCTAAAGATCTCCGTATTCTGGCTGCTCTTAATTTCTTCCAGTAAACGCCCTGGCCCTTGTTACAGCTTCAATTTAGTTCAAGTCAATAAACATGTATTTAGCACCGACTAGCGCAAAGCACTAACAGTGATGCGGAGGTTCCTGTCCTCGCTCTCAGGTGACGTGCACGCCTGGCACGTCGAGTGACCACGTAAACGGACCAAGCTCTGGCTGGGACCCAAAGTTCTGTGGGTGAAAAGGTGCGGGGGAGGAATTCGAGGTGGCCTCACGGAGGAGGGGACCCTTGAGCCAAGCTGTAAGTGGTGAGAGTCCCTCGAGGAGAGGCTGTTGGGGAAGGTGGTCAAGAAGCCGTGACCGCCTGCTGACCCGTGAGCTGGACCCAGGCCATCACAGGCTCCTCACTCCGTCCCCTGTCCTTGGAATGTGGTTCCGGCTGCCTTTCCTGCTCCCAGAGGTGCCCCAAAGACGTGGCCTTGAGATAGTGATGTGACGCCAAGAGCACTGACTCGGCATGCATGACTGAGCCCAGGGAGGGCCTCTCTCTGGGTAAACTTTTAACATCGGCCGTGGAGTTGCTGCCGTTCGAGACAAGCATCATACGTGAATTCCCTTCGTTCATGACAACCGTCACCTACCAATCTGGAGTGGCCTGCCTCTTTCCGCGACCTCCCCCTGCCCTCCGAGTACAGGGCCAGCTCCAGATTTGAGCCCGAGAGCTCCCCAAGGGGGTGGCGGACCAACCGAGGTGCAGACTCCAAGCTTGGAAAGTGCAAGGTGTCCATTCATTCATTCATTCGTGCAACAATCATTCATCAAGTGCTTACCCCGTCCGGGTGTCGGGCTTGAATCCCCGCTCCGCCACCGACTAAACAATGACCCGAGATGGTCCACTCAACCTCTCGGTGCCCCAGCCTCCTCAAGTATAAAATGACACAGCACAATAACACCCATGTCGTAGACCTGAGTGCCCTTGGAATGTCACCTGCTGTAGAAGTGCTCGGTAACGGCTTACTAGCACTGTTGTCATCGATACGTGTTGGCAGTTGCCTTAGATACGCTGTCTCCCATCGAGAGGCTCACGAATATTGCTAGAGCAGCAGACACACCAACAAGCAGTTACACTCCGCGTGCTCTCCCGGGAGAGACACCCAGTGACTCCTTTGGGCGTGCCCCCCGCCAAAGGCTTGCAAATGAAAACGTCTTCGCGGGTTCCTGGCTTTCTCATAAAGGACATGAATGACATCTACCGGGCATTTCGGAGGCAGCCGGGGGAGGGGGGGGGGCCTGCCCGCTGACCCCCCCCCCCGCGGCACCCACAGGGATTCAAATCACCCCCTTCGTTTGCTCACTCGTCCTCCGAACACAATAGACGCCGCAGGTCCACATCCGGACGCGGGGGCCTCCACATTTCTTTCTTTTTGAAGGACCGAGGGCAGAGGGTGAGAGAGGCAGATCGGAAGGGCAGTTATAATAGAGAATGGCCGAAATGGAAGCGAGGGCGCGTTAGGACAAGTTGCAGTGGCAGCTGAGTCCTCGTGTGATGCCCTGCATGGGAGCGAGTGGCTGCCATCCACGCATTCGTTCTCCCGTTGAATGTTGGGTCCCGCCCTGGACCCTCTTCTCTTGTCTTCTGCCCGCCTCCCTCCCACCCCATCCATTGTCGTTGTCACTGCACTTATCATTAAGTCCAGATCCATCTATGAAGCTCCACGGGAATATTAGGGTCACCCCCAAGGCCACATGTCCCAGATGGCATGGCTTTGCCATGGGAGCCTGGGGCTCCTTCTCCGCCGTTCCCAGCTACCCAAGCTGGAAACCCGGGCCTCCTCCCCGCCTCGGCTACCCCTGCCTTCCTCAGTGGCCGGTCAACGTCAGCCCCTCCTTCCTGCGCCCCCACCCTCGCTGAGCGCTCCCCACTTTACCCCCCACCCCCACCCCCAACACCCACGTTTGGCCTCCTTCACCTTCTCTACAGGATCTTGGGCAACCACACATTCTCCCACGCTTCCCTGCCCATAGTTTCCCTTCATTCCAATTGGATTTATCTGCTCTTTGTCCTGTTGCAAACACCTGTCAGTCACTTTGGGGACTGGGTACGTCCCCTTGTGCCATCACTAAGGTCCTCGATCTTCCCAGAGAGCCTGGGAGATGGTAGGGTGGGTGGTGTTAGCACCCTGTCACAGATGAGGAAACTGAGGCCGGCAGGTAGGAGTAGGCCACCTACCAATGGCTCAGTAACCAAGCAGAGCAGGAAACCCGGCTGGCTGCCTGCTTGTCACTTGGGCACGTCACTCGGCACCCCGTCCCACCCCCGTGTCCCAGCCCCCTCTGGGGAACCGGCGCCCCTGCTCTCCACTTTATTATCTGTTGAGTTAAGAACAAGAGGAGGGGCGCCTGGGTGGCGCAGTCGGTTGAGCGTCCGACTTCAGCCAGGTCACGATCTCGCAGTCCGTGAGTTCGAGCCCCGCGTCGGGCTCTGGGCTGATGGCTCAGAGCCTGGAGCCTGTTTCCGATTCTGTGTCTCCCTCTCTCTCTGCCCCTCCCCCGTTCATGCTCTGTCTCTCTCTGTACCAAAAATAAATAAAAACATTGAAAAAAAAATTAAAAAAAAAAAAAAAAAGAACAAGAGGAAACCACCTCCTTTTCTCATAGCGTAAGTGGGGCTCGAGTGGACAAAGCGGAAATATGTAACTAGAATAAAATAACCAAGGGCCCCCACCCCAGGTCTTTCACACTGTGGGGTTTATGGGAACAATCGCTCTCCCCAAACTTGAACCTTGTTGCCGGTCCCGTTTGAACGTTTCTCTGGGCTCATTCCCCCCCCCGCCCCCCGTGTGACAGTGAAAAGAAACCAGGGTCTGTGGTTGAAACAAGGCCCGAGCAATAACCCAGTTACGTGAAGCAGATTAGCTGGGCTCTCCACCTCTGCCCCCTCCAGCGAGGGGGTCTGCCCCGGTCCCTCTCCTGCCCTGGACCCGGGCCAGCTGACAGGGACCAGCGCCCCAACACCTGGGACTCCTCTCCCGCGGTCCGTGGAGCCCAGAGGCCTGGGGACAGATTCGGGATGTCTGGGAGCTTGGGTGCAGGAAAAAAATTGTGCCTTTGTATCGACTCATCTCTAACCACAACTTCACGGGTCCTTAATGATGAGGGGAACCAGTGCCAGGCGCGCAACGACAGCAGTAACAGACGTGGCCGTGTCGCTGTCGCCAGTAGAAGTCAGTCATTTACGCGTCGCATTATAAATGTCGCAGGTGGCTCAAAACATGTTCCCTCAAAACTAGGATCGCTTTGTAGGCCCGCTGCCAAAGCGTGCCATTTAATACGCCGATAAAGAAGCACACGTATGTGCCGTGTCATAGATTTGTTTTAAAAACATCTTTACAACTACAGCTTAATAGAATTAGCTTGCTTTGTCATCCCGTGCATTGCGTCTTCTGCATGCAAATTCGTCATCGCGGAAGGGGCCCGTGGGCATCACCGGGCTGTCAAACAGGCCTGCGGCACAAGGGTTGAGACCCCTGCTTGGAGCCCCTCCAACCTGGCATCCCGCTGGGAACCCTTCTCTGCGCCTGACTCTATCCTGCCTTGATTTGTTGGCTCTTAAAGTGTCATCATGGGCAGAATGAGGTGAACTTTCAAAAGTGGGGGGGTTCCCCTTCTGGCTGCACGACATGGCCGGGGATCTCTGGGGGAGAGCCTCCCTTTTTAAAGTTTATTTATTTATTTTGAGAGAGACAGAGATGGCGTGAGTGGGAGAGGGGCAGAGAGACAGAGAAAGAGAATCCCAAACAGGCTCCGTGCTGCCAGCACTGAGCCTGATACGGGGCTCGAACCCATGAAACCACAAGATGATGACCCAAGCCAAAACCAAGAGTCAGACGCTACACAGGCTGAGCCACCAAGGTGCCCTGGGGGACAGCCCCCTTTTTTGATTCTGCAAGAGGTGACTTTGGTGGTGACAGGGCTCAGCATGTCGAAGTCGAGTCCTGGGGAGACTGGGCCACCTCCTGGAACCTCAGGGGTCCTCGGTGAGGTTTGGGGTCGCAAAAGACAGCTGGAAAAAGTCTCTGGAATCAGCAAAGCTTCAGATAACTTTGAAGGCCTGTCCTCGTGACTTGTACCAGCCCCAAGTGCTGCCTTAAGCCTGTGGGATGCTGCGTTCCATCCCACTGAGGGAAGAAATTCCCACCCCTAGCCCATTCGTGGGGTTGAGGAGTTAGGACAAACAGGTGCATGTTCCAACAGTCATGTGTCCCTGTCCCCTCCCCTCTCCAAACAAGCACACGCCCTGCCATCTGGGAGCCCTGGCCAGCAGGCAAAGACCCTGGATGCAGAGCCTCATCCTGTGGGCAGGCCAGACAGCCACAGCTGGCCTGCGTCCCTCGGAAAGGAGTGCTTGACATGTGCCTCAGTGGCCACTGCCCGGGTGTGCGTCCCAAGATGCTAGAGCTAGCTGGTTCCCAGGGACCAATGGCTCCACCAAGGTGGGCCTTCCCAATGGACTCAAACCCCGTTCCTAAAACTCATCTAGCTTCTCCTAGAGATTCTAGAGGATTCTCAATACACTTGGGTATCATTTGTTAGTTTTAACACACGGTCAAGGGTGTAGAGGAGGGCATGGCACTCCACCGCTTCTCCATAATGTCACCAATACTCAGAGCCCGCCCACGAAGCAAGCGACGTAAGCCCCTCAAGCACGTTGCGTCAGTTAGCAACACAGATTGCATTCCGGGCTGTGTTGGGACTTAAGACCGCGAGGATCGGAACACCAGGGAAATGTACAAGGTGAGAAAGGACTACAGGGCAGCCCTTGGTGGGTCCTTCCAGCTTTGTTCAGGTCGAAGTGACTGCACCTGTCAGCCGCGATGCCGGTTCATCGTGGGGGAGTGGGGGGGGGAGGGTGCTGTTTCAAGACCTCCTGTCAACTCAGCTCAGGAAGCTTCACCTTTGCTAATTGTGAGGTTTGGATGTGGGGACAGTTTCTGACCGGGTGATATTTCCTTCCGTCTTCAGATGGATTGAATTAGACAGCCGAAGGCTGGAGCTAAGGTTCCTGGCAAATCGCCCCGTCTCTGGTGTGTTCCCAGGGCAACAGGCCCGGGGGACGTGACGCTGGCGGGAGAGCGGGCCCCACCCGTCTGTCGGGGCGGGTGTCCGGGAGACTGACTCACCTTCCGCCCCTGAGTGAGGCGGGTGCACCTCCAGGAGGGCTTTGGAGGTAAGACAGGATGCCCGCGGTGGTCTTCAGACACAGAAAATGTGATTCTTCCAAAGGAGCGGCTTCGGGACTCTGGGAAATCCTGTTCAGTAACGCAGCACATACATGCGCTGAATGCCTACTGTGTGCGAGACACCGTACAAAGCCCAGTATCATCTGGGTGATCCGAGGCGGGTTCCGCTCTAGGGACGAAGCAGCAAAGTAGACGTGGTCCTCGCTCTTGGGGATCCTACATTCTCACGGAGGAGACAGAGGAGAAGTAAAGTAACAATCACGAAACAAGGTCATCTGAACCATGGCAAACGCCATAGAGAAGGTAAACCAAGAGGGGCGGCTCGGTCGGTTAAGCGTCCAACTTCAGCTCAGGTCACCATCTCGCGGTCTGTGAGTTCCAGCCCCGCGTCGGGCTCTGGGCTGACAGCTCGGAGCCTGGAACCTGCTTCGGATTCTGTGCCTCCTTCTCGCTCTCTCTGCCCCTCCCCCATTCTGTCCCTGTCTCTCTCTCTCTGTCTCAAAAATAAACACTTTAAAAAATCTTTAAAAAGGGGGCGCCTGGGTGGCGCAGTCGGTTGAGCGTCCGACTTCAGCCAGGTCACGATCTCGCGGTCCGTGAGTTCGAGCCCCGCGTCGGGCTCTGGGCTGATGGCTCGGAGCCTGGAGCCTGTTTCCAATTCTGTGTCTCCCTCTCTCTCTGCCCCTCCCCCGTTCATGCTTTGTCTCTCTCTCTGTCCCAAAAAAAATAAACGTTGAAAAAAAAAAATTTAAAAAAAAAAAAAAAAAAAAAAGGGGGCGCCTGGGTGGCGCAGTCGGTTGAGCGTCCGACTTCAGCCAGGTCACCATCTCGCGGTCCGTGAGTTCGAGCCCCGCGTCAGGCTCTGGGCTGATGGCTCAGAGCCTGGAGCCTGTTTCTGATTCTGTGTCTCCCTCTCTCTCTGCCCCTCCCCCGTTCATGCTCTGTCTCTCTCTGTCCCAAAAAAAATAAATAAACGTTGAAAAAAAAAATTTAAAAAAAAAAAAAAAAAAGGGGGGGCGCCTGGGTGGCGCAGTCGGTTGAGCATCCAACTTCAGCTCAGGTCACGATCTCGCGGTCCGTGAGTTCCAGCCCGCGTCAGGCTCTGGGCTGATGGCTCAGAGCCTGGAGCCTGTTTCCGATTCTGTGTCTCCCTCTCTCTCTGCCCCTCCCCCGTTCATGCTCTGTCTCTCTCTGTCCCAAAAATAAATAAACGTTGAAAAAAAAAAATCTTTAAAAAAAAAAAAGAAATAAACCAAGAAACAGGATCAGCCTTGCCTGGTTGTGGAGGAGGGCTCCGAGTGCTGTGACACTCAATAGAGAGGCCTCTCTGAGTAGACAGTGTAGGCCGGTTCTGAATGACGAGAAAGGACCGATCCTGGGAAGACTGGGGAAAAGTCTCGGGCTGTGGGGTCAGCAAGTGCAAAGGCCCGGCGGTAGGAGGACGGAGCGGCGGCTACCAGTGCAGCTGTAAGGCAGAGAGCAAGCCAGACGAGCTCCAATACAGGCAGAGCCCAAGGCCAGGGAGACCCCGACAGGGGGCTCGCCTCGTATTCTCGATGTGATGGGAAACCACAGGAGGGTTCAAGCAACGAACTGACACCATCTGACTAGCGCTTTTGAAAAAATCCGTCCGGCTGCGGTACAGAGGCGCCGGGCACGGCCATGCTGTTGAGACTTGGCTGGGCTCCAGCCACTGCTCTTCAGTCATCGGACTGGTCGAGGTCACCGAATGGGTCCCTTGCGCCTCTGCTGTAGGGTCTTCACGTGTGAACTGCAGGGGTGAATCTGGTTGGGTCACGAGGGAGAGTTGATCTTATAAACTGGGGAACCCGGCCGGAAGAGCCTGGTGATTAATGCGGACCCCGTCACCTCTGCCCCTGTGGCTCGCCCAGAGTCGGGTAGACAGTGGGCGGGACGCTGGGGGGCAATGCTTCCCTCGGGCCCCTGTGTCCTCGATGGGGGTGACAAGAACCTCGGGCCCACCGGCACGGTTTACCCTCAGGGGCTCCCCCTCCTCGCCGATCCCATCAACCCCTTTACCAGTGGCCTTCACGCCCTAGCCCGCTGTCCGCTCCTCCCGGAACCCCAGCCCTAGGCCCGGCTGCCTCCTCGGCTGCTCGCAGGTGGCTGAGCTGTGTTGGAAGAAGCCCACAGACTCCGAAGGTTGGTGTCACGGTAAATCCACGGCTGGAGGCTCACGTGGCCCTCAGCCCTGCCCCTCCCCCCAGCCATCGTCGGTTTCTCAGAGCAGAGCAGGCGTCCTCCAGCAGAGGACGTGTTGTCCTCCGACCACACAGACTGTCCTTCAGGTGTGGAAAAGCTCTCCAAGGCCAGAGCTGGCCCATGTGGCCCTCACGTGGGGCTCCCTCAACCACGGCTGGCACCACGGGCGGTCCCACCACTCAGGGAGCAAACAACTCAAATCGAGACTTACGTGTTCCCAAGTAGAATCTGAGGGCTCGGGGAAAGCACTTGGAGAGGTTGTTTGTCCTTCCGCGGGGACATTCTGTCTTCAGCAGACAGGGACTCTGCCCCCCACCCCCGACCCCGGGGTGTGGGGTGGGGCCGGGGGTGGGGGGTAGGGGGTGGGGGCAGGGCAGGGAACAGGAAGGTGGGAAATCAAAATTCGCCTAAGAGCTTTCCAGCCAAAACTGCCTTCAGGCCACTGATCGTCAATATGAAATATTGGGAATCCTACTTCTTTCAGAAATCTACATCCGAGAAAGGCCCGGGCCAGCACTTGCGATATCAATAACCCAGAAGGGGAGCCTCCTCTAGAAGCTGAAGGGGCAAGGCTGACCTGAATGTTCTGAGTCTGCCAGGAGCCTCTGTCCCAGAAGCTTCTTCCTCAAGACGAGCCCTTCCCTGGGCGCCCCTTACTTACCTCCGCCCCCCCGGGCCAACTCTCTCCCTGCGGGCCCGTCCGGTCGCCAACCTCAGGCCCCTGCCCGTGTCATTCCTCTCCCTTCCGTGTAGACCAGGGACGATATTTGCCCGCCAGACCACACACTGCACGTGCAACCACCTGGGCAGGGAGCGTGCAGAAAAGACAGACCTCAGTGCCAAGCCAGCCCTGGGGTCCAATTCGGGTGTCTCCAGTGGCTAGCTTTGGACGTATCACGAAACGCTTCCAAGCATCAGTTTCATCACCTATGAAATGGGTATAACCACTTCGGTCACAGATCCTTGGCTGAACGTAACAGAAATCCATTTAAACTGACTTGAGGGGGAAAAAAAAAGTAGCTTATTGAGGGGATTCGTGGAGGTGAGGGACGACCGAGGAGGGTGCCAATAATGGGCTATCACAGCACCTGGCACACGGTAAGTTTCATTGAATATCAGCAGCGATTATTAATAATAGCTTGCACCCTATCCCAGTGTCTGTACCTGAAAAGCAAAGGCGATGAACAGAGATAGAGATTTTCTCACATTCATGAACTTGGTATCTGTTCTGTTCGCATCCTTAATAGTTCTTATTCCGTAGAATTTTCCAGGCCCGGTGAGGGACTTCTATCTCATTTGTGTCATTTTTTTTCCAACCAGGTCTTAATTTCTTTCTTATATGCTCTGCAGCAGGGGCAGAAGACATCACGGCTGAGCTACAGAGAGAGGGGAGCTGGGTCGGGGGGAGGGAGGGTGTCCTCAAGCTCTACCCACTCCTCCCCACCGGCCCCAGGAGACCAAGCCATGGGGTCGTGAAGCTCCATCTACGTGAGGGGAGCACAGAGGGCAAGGTGACCTCCAGGACATGGCCCACGCCCTCCCCCCCCCCCACGTTTGCCATCCCTACGGCTTCCCGTAAGGGCTCGACAGACTTCCCAGATGTCCCCCGCTCTCTCTGCTCTGCGGGTGATTGTTCTCCAGGGTTCTCAGGCTAGCGTGCCACAAAGCCAGCCGCCTCAACTGCAAAATATTCGATCAAGCACGATATGATCAGGCTCAGTCACACAGACAGACCCACTGCGTGGTGTTTAGTCAGAACCTTGGAATCTGCAAGAGCCAACTTGAAATCCAGACTCCGTCCTTAACTGGCTGAGTCGTGTGGCTGAGGGCCAATTGTGCACAATCCCTTTTTTCCCCTCAATTTTTTTTATTATGGTAAAATACCTCTGACATAAAATTTACCACTTGAATTCTTTTTAAGGGCACAGTTCAGTGGCCTTATACACCACCCAGACATCCCCACCGTCCATCTCCAACCACCCACCGTCCTACTCTCTGTCTCTGTGAATCTGACTACTCTCAGTCCCTTCTTTAAATGGGACGCGATTGGCCCAATCTTTACACGATTGGCCCTTCCGTGCCTGGTTGAGTTTACTTCACCTGACGTCTTCAAGGTTTATCCCTGTTGTGGCACGTGCTGCAATTTCCTTCTCCTTGAAGACTGAATAATATTCCAGGGTGTGACCCGCCACATTGGCTTCTTGGACACTTGGGTAGCTGGCACCTTCTAACTATTGCGAATAACGCTGCTGTGAACAGGAGTGTGCAAATGTCTTCCGAGATCCTGCCCGATCTTTTTGATACATATCCACAAGTGGAAATGCTGGATCTCACGGTAAGTCTCTATTTAATTGCGTGAGGAACTACCAAGTGATTTTCCACAGTGGCTGGAGTGCGTGCCCACCAACAGCGCACCGTGTTTCAACTTCTCCACATCTTCGTCTGTATTTGCTACTTTCTCTTGTCGTTGTCATTGGTTTGTTTTTGTTTTTGTTTTTTTTTAAAGTCTCTTACATTCATTTTATTTATTTATTTTTTTAACGTTTATTAATTTTTGAGACAGAGAGAGACAGAGCTTGAACGGGGGAGGGGCAGAGAGAGAGGGAGACACAGAATCCGAAGCAGGCTCCAGGCTCCGAGCCGTCAGCCCAGAGCCCGACGCGGGGCTCGAACTCACGGACCGCGAGATCGTGACGTGAGCCGAAGTCGGACGCTCAACCGACTGAGCCACCCAGGCGCCCCGGTTTGTTTTTGATAATAGCCACCCCTCCCAGGTGTGAAGTGTTGTCTCATTGTGGTTTCGATCTGCATTTGCTTACTGATTTGTGGTTTTGATCGTGCATCTTTTCACGTGCACAACAGCCCTTTGAACACCCTCCTTGGAGAGACGCGTCCACACAAGTCCCTTGTCCGTTTGTGACCAGGGTTGTTTGGGTTTTGTTGTTGTATTTTGGTTGCAATATGTTCTGGACATAGTCCCTTATCAGCTATGATTTGCAAATATTTTCTCCCATTTTATGGGTTGCCTTATGACTCCGTTGAGAGTGTCTTTCGATGCACACATTTTTTTTTTCATTTTCACAAAGTCCGATTTGTATGTTTCTTTAGTTACCTGTGGCTTTGGGGGTCGTGTCCAGGAACCTGTAACCAAATCCAGTCTCACGAAGCTTTTATCCTGTTTTCTTCTTAAGGTTTTATAGTTTTATCTTTTATGTTTAGGTCCTGGATCCATTTTGAGTCGGTTTTTGTACATGGCATTGAGGGCCCAGCTTCATTCTTCTGCAGGTGGCTGCGTTTGTTGAGAAGCTGGTCTTTTCTCCGACTGCGTGTCTCTTGGCTCCCTTGTCAAAAGTCACGTGACCAAAAATGCAAGCGTTTGTCTCTGGGCTCTCTATTCTATTGTATTGGTCGATCTATCTACCTTTTGGACGGTACCATAGTGTTTTCATTACTGGAGCTTTGTAGTCCTCCAATTTTGTTCTTTTTCAAGATTGCTTTGGCTATATAGTATTTTTTTAATGTTTTTATTTATTTTAGAGAGACAGAGTACAAGTAGGGGAGGGGCAGAGAGAGAGGGAGACACAGAATCGGAAGCAGGCTCCAGGCTCCGAGCCGTCAGCCCAGAGCCCGACGCGGGGCTCGAACCCACGAGCCGTGAGATCGTGACCTGAGCCGAAGTCGGACGCTCAACCGACTGAGCCACCCAGGCGCCCCTGGCTATCCAGTATTGAGAGTCCGACCTTCACCACTTGTAAAATGGGGGTGATACTTACATCTGCCTCACGGGATCCTGTTTGTGTGTGTCTGCGAGATGAGATAAGGCGTGGAAAGCACTTAGCACTTAGCATGGAATATAGTAAATTCTATATTAACATTTTCCATTAATACAAAATGATGGACAAATTCCTCGGATGAGTTATGGCCCCTCCCAAAGTAACGGCTGTGGGTACTTTCGTGTGCCTCCCGCATCTTCGGGAGGACTAAGCCAGGCTCTCAGTACGTGTGGGCCGTGCCTCAGCATGAACAACTTTCGACGGGAGTCGTCAAGCCGGTGTTCAAACCACGGCTTTGCCACACAACAGCCTCTGTGACCTGGGGAGGAGACGCCCCACCTCCCTGAGAGAAGGATCCGAACTCAGAGTCTCTTAAGCTGGTGTGAAATGTACATGCTGCGTGTGAAACTCCCAGCCCCGCGCATCGCCAAGCACCAAATAAATTCTTTATTCCTGCTTCTCCATTTCTTCTCTCTCGTTTCATCCCTGCTCTGGACAGCTCGTTTCCTGGCTCTTCCTGGGAAAAGGGTACCCGCCACGGTCTCTGACACGAAGGAATTAACTATCTCTTTCAAGAAACAAGAAATACCTGTTTGCCCAAAATGGGGACAAATAATGCCAGATCCCACTGTCGGGAAAGCCCTGAGTCCACAGCGCTCGAGGTACTGTTAGGTCTGAGTCACCACGCCAGGTGGCTCTGCCAGTCCCAGAAGGCAGCGGTGCTCTACGGACGGGTGCGGCACAACCCAGGAGGTTATTTCTGTACTTTTCTGTATTCATCAGGAAATATTAACTGAACGTCCACCACCCAGGCTTGTGCCCACCACCACTGCCGGTCTCCGGGGAAGAAAGATAAAAATTCGCAGCAGTACACGCAATGAAGATGCAGCCTCGATTCGCCTCTGTGCCTGTGTGGCTCTGTCGGTTAGGTGACCGACTTCAGCTCAGGTCACGATCTCGCGGTCCGTGAGTTCGAGCCCCGCGTCGGGCTCTGGGCTGACGGCTCAGAGCCCGGAGCCCGCTTCGGATTCTGTGTCTCCCTCTCTCTCTGCCCCTCCCCCGCTCATGCTCTGTCTCTCTCGGTCTCAAAAATAAATAAACGTAAAAAAAAAAAAAAAAAAGAAAGAAAAGAAAGAAACTGCACTAGAAACAGAAAGAAATTCCCAGTGAATTAAGTCTAAGTGACAGAGCGACGTTTGCCAAGCACGTTCCTATCGTGTCCGGGACCCCGCTGCAGGTGCAAATTGGGGAAAACGCTGAACTCCCTGCCGTAGGGCTGAATGTAAGGTGGACGGTGGAGTGATCCCAGGACGTGGGCTGGCGTGCGGTTTCCTCCGTCTGCTGCCCAGATGCTAGACTAGGAAAATACCATCAAAATGTGCCAGTGAGAGTTCAAGGTCAAGGGCCAGGCTCAAGGTCCTTCTTTATGTGCCCTTGTCGTTTGCTCTACCCAAGTGCTCATCTGTGTGAAAAAATGTGCGATTGCTGCTTTGGGAAACACATCTCCTGATTCTGACATCAAAGGACATGTTGGGTGCCTTGCTTGGCTTCAGAGGTGAAGCCAATAAACATGAGCGATGTATGCATCGTGGACAGAAATAATGCTCCCCGGAGCCTCTTTGTCCTAATTGCTGGCTGGTAAACTTGGTACTACACCTTGAAAAAAGGTGAACAGAGGCGCTCTGTTAAACGGATTCAAAAGCGTCCTAAGCGTGAGATCATCGATAAGTTCTCGTATATAATATTTTAAGACAAAGCGATGAAATCATGAAGAAAAGCACTTCAAATTTCAGGCTTTCCTCTCCACGGAGATTTGTTTTCCCACTGCTGGCAGCTGACATCCTTGTTTACCCTGAGTGTGGTAGGATTCATCATTCCCTGGGAATGTGACGCGAGGTTTTCCCAGCACCAGCCCTCCCTCAGACAGGAGGAGGCTGGAAAACAGAGCAGGCAAGAGTTCATTCCGAAAATCAGTCTTGAAACATGGATTAAAACCTAGACCTTCAGGTTCTTCCAAATTGGTGAGGAAAAAGCTATTTACAGGCTGCAGTTAACCTCTGCTTTCCATCAGATGCTTCAAAATACAACTGAGGTTTCAGATATATTGATATATCAACACACTTAAAGTTATAAGTTTGTACCTACCAAACAGAAAAAAACAATGTTTATGAATCATTTTTGGAAGCTCTAGAGAATTCTGCAAAGTGGTAGGATTTTTAGCTGCAGTATGAGACAGCCCTGGTTCTGTTCTGCTCCTTACCTACCAGCTTCCGCCCAGACAGGACCCACAGATGCTTCATCCAGTCACGCCAGCATGCGTGGAGTAAACATGATCTCCAAGGCCAAGAAAGACAATAAGCAACAAAGTATGAACCAGTCCGGGCACCTGGACCCTGACCATTCCGTCCCCAGAAAGAAGACCAGTCCCTGGTTTCTTTCTGCACAATGCTTATATGTTGTTACTGTATGCATCTGTGTATATTTAGAGTAAATTCTGGAAGAATATTGCCATGAGGTAACACAAGATTATTGTAAGAAAGTGAAGAAGAGCTTAAATTCTACTTTACTTTGATATTACATTGTTGATAATAAGTGTGTATTCTGAAGTCAGAGAAAATTATTTTACTTTTTTTTTTTCAACGTTTTTAATTTATTTTTGGGACAGAGAGAGACAGAGCATGAACGGGGGAGGGGCAGAGAGAGAGGGAAACACAGAATCGGAAGCAGGCTCCAGGCTCTGAGCCATCAGCACAGAGCCCGACGCGGGGCTCGAACTCACGGACCGCGAGATCGTGACCTGAGCTGAAGTTGGATGCTTAACCGACTGCGCCACCCAGGCGCCCCAAAATTATTTTACTTTGAAGGAACAAACAGGCAACATAAGTTGAAACCTATCATTTCTACATATAATCAGACATATTTTATTAATGGCAGAATGAGGGACTAAAAATAAGACTGCCTTTGCCCAGAGAAGTACGATCAAGGCCCCCATATCCCCATTTTTATGCCCCAAAGAATATAGGATAGTGAACAGGATCCGAATCATTTTTTTAGCTTTGACAGGAAGGCACTGAGCACATGAGGCGGAAGAGTTGAATAAATCCAATGTGGAAAATTACAAACCTGACCAGAATTCGTATCAGGGTTTCCAGTTAGTGCGAAGGTCAAGGCTGAACCCCAGCTCGTTTTCCTCTTCTTTTTCCAAATAATATTGCGTAAAGTTACATTCTCCTTTGTCATTCAGTTGCAAATAGTAAGCGTTTCCCGACATTGTTAAAAATTCTCCAGCAACGAGTGTTGGGAAAGATGTGGAGAAAAAGGAACCCTCGCGTGTTGCTAGTGGGGCAGCTGCCGTGGACGAGAGTATGGAGGTTTTTCAAAATGTTAAAAATAGAAACACCATGGGATCCAGTAATTCCACTACTGGGTATTTACCCAAAGAATATGAAAACACTAATTTGAAAAGATACATGCAGGGGCGCCCGGGTGGCTCAGTCGTTTGAGCGTCCAACTTCAGCTCAGGTCATGATCTCGCGGCTCATGAGTTCAAGCCCTGCGTCGGGCTCTGTGCGGACAGCTCAGGGCCTGGAGCCTGCTTCCGATTCTGTGTCTCCCTCTCTCTCTGCCCCTCCCCCATCCTCTCTCTCTCTCTCTCAAAGATATATACACCCCTATGTCTATTGCAGCATTATTTACAATAGCCAAATTATGGAAGTGTCCATCCATAGATGAATGGATAAAGAAGATGCGGTACCTATGTAGAATGGAAAATTAGCCATAAAAAAAGGAGATCTTGCCATTTGCAACAACATGGATGGATCTAGAGAGTATAACGCTGAGCGAAATAAGCCAGTCAGAGAAAGGCAAATACCATATGACTTCACTCATATGTGGAATTTAAGAAACAAAACAAACAAACAAAGAAAAAAAAAAAAGAGAGACAAAGGGAAAAAAAACAGAGTCTTAAACATAGAGAACAAACTGATGGTTACCAGCGGGGAGGTGGGGACAAAAAGAGGAAAATAATTCTTCAGAAACAGACTTTAGTAGCCATGAAATCAACAACCATAATAGCTATGTAATAAACTTTATCTTGGTTGATTTGGCCCTGTGCCTATCGTTAGCCTTTTAGGTCTTTCATTAGCTATTAGAGAGAATCATGATTTATCAATTCATTAATTGACTAATTTAAGGAATCATCTTTGCTCACTTCCCATAGACTAGTCACTGCGCAAGGCACTGGGGACACGACATCAACAGAGCAGTCTCCTGACTGATGGAGTTCGTGGCCTGGCTGCAAAGCATTAACCGACCAAAGGCCTGCACTGCCGTCCTGACCACTTTGATGAGGAAGCAGAATTTGATGACAGGTTATAATTGGGAACCTGACTGCCATCAGTTGAATTGTGTCCCCCCCCCACCCCCCACACACACACATGCGTACACTGATGTCCTGTCCCCTAGTCCCACAGAACAGAATTCCAATTTGGAAATAAGATCATCGCGGAGGTAATTGAGACGAGGTCATTTGGGTGGGGCCCTGATCCAGTAGGATGGGTGTGCTTATAAAAAGGGGACATTTGGATGCAGAGACACACAGGGGGAACGCCACACGAACACGGAGATGACCACTTCCAAGCCAAGGAGAGGGAACTGTAGCCGACTCTCCCTCACGGCCTTCAGAAGGAACCACCCCTTCCGGTACCTTGACTGAAGAGTTCTGACCTCCAGAACTTGAGACAGTAGGTTTCCGCTGTTTAAGCCACCAGGTCTGTGGCCCTTGGTTAGGGTAGCCCTAGAGGGAGGCTTCTCGGAGGAAGTGACATTTAGCTGTGACCCCACAAGGATAGAGGAAAGGAGAACGTGCCAAAATTAAGATGAGGGGCCTTATCGGCATTGGATGTTGGGGTTTATTATTTGGTCAACGAGCAGGGAAGTGATGTGATCAGAGTGGTCCTTTTGTAGTCCAAGGTCCATGGAAGATAAGAGAAAGCACTCTGGCTGGTTTTTTGTTTTGTTTTGTTCTGTTTTAATTTTTTTTAATGTTCGTTTATTTCTGAGAGAGAGACAGAGACAGAGTAGAAGCAGGGGAGGGACAGAGAGAGAGGGAGACACAGAATCTGAAGCAGGCTCCAGGCTCCGAGCTGTCAGCACAGAGCCTGATGCGGGGCTCGAACTCACAGACCGCGAGATCACGACCTGAGCTGAAGTTGGACGCCCAACCGACTGAGCCACCCAGGTGCCCAGCACTCTGGCTGTTTTAAGCAGAAAGGAGTCTAACCCAGGGAACTAGTTGTTCACAGATTATTGGAAGGGCTGGAGGAATAGCCTGGAGACTGGGCCCAAAGGAGGGATTCCTAGACCATCACCACAGAGCTTACCTGCCAGGGGAGCCCCTGCCTGTATCGCAGTCAGGGATCCGAGGGGTCAGGAAGGTGGGGCTGCGGCTGCTGCCTTCGAACACTCCAGGGGGGCAGCAATCCCATGTTCACAGCTTCGACTGTAGCTGCAGGGTCGACACTGCACCTGCTAGGCCCACGCCTGTCTCTCCCTGGCTCGCTCCGTGCTGACCCACATGGTCCACCTGCAAATTTGACTTAAGCTGAGCCTCGACTTCCTCTGGAAGCCAAGATGCATGGGGTCTGGGAAATCGGGTGTTCAACTGTCCAGCCTCTGCAGGAGAGGAACGTACGGTGGGAGGAGGGTGGGACTCGTGTCAAATATGCCAAAGTACTGCATCTTCTTTAAAAGATCCTCTGGCTGTCGTGTAGAAAATGGATCGGCAGAGGCAAAGGTGGAGGCGGGAGGCCAAGAGGAGGGCAACGCCAGTGGTCAGGTGAGAGGCGACGGGCGGTCAGGTTACAAGGGCAGAGTGGGATGGCGGCACGAGGTCTAGGCCTCCTGACAGTCACATCCACAGGACGTGCTCTGGTCCACTAGCCCTGCTTTCTCCTCTGGCCACATCTCTCTCTTGCCCTGATCTCTCCGTTCTTCCAGCTCCTTGAGCAGTATAAGCTTGCCCCTACCGTAGGGCCTTTGCACAAGCTGTTTCCCCCACCTGGGCTGCACTGCCTTGAGGCTTTTGCATGACTGATTCCTTCTTATCAAAGCCCAGATTGAATCCTACACCCTCAGAGAGGCCTCCTCTGACCACCCATGCTCCGGCCCGTCTACACATCACATTGCCTGTTTGATTTTTTTTAAGCATTGAAGGCTATGTGGTATGTTCTTGTGTGTTTGCCCTCTGAGCGGAGCCCCCATATGTCCCCTCATCTCTGTGTCTTCTGTGCCCAGAACGGTGCCTGGTATACAGGTGACATTCACAGGGGGCAACGGGATACGGGAGATGAGAGAGGGAAGAGCCGGGGTTCACACTCAGGTTGCTGGGCCGGACAACTGTGCAGATGACACTGTCACCGAGATCTGAAGCAAAACGGGACAGTGTTCGGGGAGAAGAAGAGAACGGAATTGAAGTTTTTGATATTTTAAGTTTGAAAAGCCTACGTGGTAGACAGAGCAATGCCCGCCCCCCCATGGTGTCCACATCCTAATCTGCAGAATCTATAACTCTGTGACCTTACACAGCAAAGATGCTCTGCAGATGTGATTAAGGGCCTAGAGGGGCGCCTGGGTGGCTCAGTGGGTTAAGCATCCGACTTCAGCTCAGGTCACGATCTCACGGTTGGTGAGTTAGAGCCCCGCGTCAGGCTCTGTGTGGACAGCTCAGAGCCTGGAGCCTCCTTTGGATTCTGTGTCTCCCTCTCTCTGCTTCTCTCTCTCTCTCTCTCTCTCAAAAATAAATAAACTTAAAAAAAAATTTTTTTTTAAGTTAAAGACCTAGAGATGGGGATATCATCCAGGTGAGCCCAATGTAACCCAAAGATTCTTCTAAGAGGGAGGCAAGAAACTCAGAGATAAACAAGGAGCTGTGGCCGCAGAAGCAGAGGTCGGAGCGACAGGAGGAAGTGGCAGGAGCCAGGAACACAGGCAGCCTCTAGAAGCTGGGAAGACAAGGACACCGATCCTCCCCTGAAGCCGCCAGAAGGATCCCGCACTGCCAACGCCTTGATTTTAGACTTCCGACCTCCAGAACTGCAAGATAATAAATCTGCGTTGTTTTAAGCCACTAAATTTGTGAGAATTTGTCACAGCGGCAAGAGAAAACGAAAATAGCCTGTGAAACATTCAATGTAGAGACGTCGAGTAGACAGTAAATAAATCTTTGTTTGCATCTCTGATTCTTTTCAGCAGTAGGAGAGTGAATCAAAGAGGTATTGTCCCATTCCGTCTTTTACATCCTCAGATACGTCATTAAACTCCTTTACCGACACATCATGCCAATGAGCTCTCTCATCAGGTATAGACAAGAAAGCCATCTCACCACACATCATTATGTTTGCAAATCTGATAATCAAATCATAATAATAGCGTCATTCTGGTTTGCATTTCCTTTAACTGTTAGCGAAGCGAAACATTATTCATATCTTTATTAGCTGATGGTAATTTCCTCCTCTGAAAATTACCTGTTTCATCTTTTATTAGTTAGGATGACTTCATCCCAAGTAACAGAATACCTAACCTAAAAGCGGCTGAAACAACATAAGGTTCTTTAAAAATCTCGCATCGCCAACAGTCCGGGGTAGGCTGTTGGAACCTGGGTTGCACTTAAGGTGACCTGTGGGCTGTGGTCAAATGTTCCGCTTTCCGTAGCCCCCTCTGGACCATCTGCAGGGATCTGCCCCCAGTTCAAATTGCTTGGGCTTTTACAGCTACAGAACAGATCGTCCACACATGTGTTTATTTCACCCCGGAAATGCCTGAAGGTCCTTCCCATAGGGGCGGGCACCTCCACTAGCCTGGAAGTTCCTTGGGAATCAGGATTGCATCCCCTACTCCGGGATCTCCCAAGCACCGAATCTTGGAGAGGCTTTTCCACGGTGGCACCATTTGCTATTATGATAAAATTTCTTTGGTACCTTTTTACCCACTCACCATATGCTTGTACACACACTTTTTCATCTGTCAGTCTGTTGGGAAGCTGCCCGCAAAGCACCAGGGCCTCGAGGTCGGTTCCCAGGGCCCCACATCACGCCTGGTCCCCGTGTCAGGGCTGGAAGATTCCTACAGCCTCTTGGGAGCTGGTGCGGAACAGGAACCCGGCCTGCGCCTTCATCCCCAACCAGCACACGGATGTTTTCTCTTCTTCGTCAGTCATTTGGGGCCGGTCTGACCTTTGAGTGTTTGTGATTCCAGAATATTGGATGCCTGCCCGATCAACCTCAGATTAGAAATCGGAATTCTCTGCCTCGTTGCAATTGTTCTGCTCCCAGACAGAAGCTCTCCCAGGTCCTTTGACCTGGAGGCGGTGATTTTTTAAGTGATGGTGGACAAAGAGCATCTTTGAGACCTCTGTGTCGAACACGGTAGTTTCCTAGCTGGAACATGTATGGAACATTTGTTCTCCGCCGCATGGATATTTGCAGTTCTGGGGACCAGTACCGGAAAATACATAAAACTCCTTCGGTTAGGCTTTCCGTTAAATGTTGGTGAGAAATGTTTAACAAGAACCAGTGACGAGGGGCGCCTGGGTGGCGCAGTCGGTTAAGCGTCCGACTTCAGCCAGGTCGCGATCTCGCGGTCCCTGAGTTCGAGCCCCGCGTCGGGCTCTGGGCTGATGGCTCAGAGCCTGGAGCCTGTTTCCGATTTTGTGTCTCCCTCTCTCTCTGCCCCTCCCCCGTTCATGCTCTGTCTCTCTCTGTCCCAAAAATAAATAAACGTTGAAAAAAAAAATTAAAAAAAAAAGAACCCGTGACGGAGAGATACATGGGTCTGATGTTGTTTAAGAGGGCAAGCCTTGGATGTAGCTCTCATCTTCTGCTTTCGTCCTCTCCCCTGCGCCCTGGATCCAGAAGCCCAGTGGTCTATGTACGGCTTCCATCAAATGGATGTTCGAGGTGGTCAACTCGGCAGTTCCGATCTTGGTAAGAAGCCACCACGGATGAATTTAGCTGCCAAAACTCACGTCCTCCCAGCCCGCATCCTCACCAAACCAGTCCCCAAACTTTGATGATTGTCTCCCCAGTGACTCTCGGGTCTGTCCCCTCCACGCCATTCCTATCAATATGGCCCTAGGTAACTCTCCCTTCCTGTTACACTGGGATTACTACACAGGGTCCCCATCTGTCTCTCTCTCTCTCTCTCTCTCTCTCTCTCTCCTGACTGTTCTCATGACTACTGAGGAAGGGACTATGATATAGAACCATCTGTCTCCCAACCTCAACGGCACCCTCAGCACCCCCGGGTGCAAGGCTAGTTCTCAGCATTTTAAATGTAGGTTTTATTATTATTCAGGCATTGTCAGGCCGACAGATGGGGGATGGCCGCCACCGAAAAGACATTCTGTTAGTTACAGTTTCCAAGAGCAGGGGGCATGCCATGCCACGCGGGGAGGCCCTGGCTCACTCTGGATGCAAAGAGCAAAGGCAAAATGTGGGCAGGAGACTTTACTGCGGTTTCTGGGAGAAGGCACAGTTGGGGCAGGGCAAAGGATCGGCTGGTTTGAGTCCTTTCAGCAGGCTCCGGGGGCCTGGGGCTGCCCCTACTTGTCTGGTCCCTGGCCCTGGGGGGATTAGAGCAGGTGGCTAGGGGCCTTGAGAGTGAGCACTGTTAAAAGAGGTGGTGAGGTGTGCGGGGGCTCTAGATTGGGTGGTTTGTGCGCAAAAAGTGAGCTCCTGGGCCCGTCTTTTGCTTTCCCTATGAATTAGCTAACACTGGGAGGGGTAGTCCCTCTCTGGTCAGCAGGGCTCTAGACGCCAAAACATCAGGTGCAGACACCAGAAAGTGTGGTTAGTACAGCCTGGAGTGCTCCTCCCTTCATTGTTGGCATAACTGATGGGCAGCATGTCATGGCATAAGGCTCCAGAGGTTTCCATGTGGCCTCAGGTCAGCCAGGAAGCTTCCCTGAGCCTTGGTTCCCCATCTGTGGAGGTTCACGGGACGAGATGTGGGTGACGCTGGGGCACCTGGGTGGCTCGGTCGGTTAAGCGTCCGACTTCGGCTCAGGTCACGATCTCACAGTCCGTGAGTTTGAGCCCCGCGTCGGGCTCTGTGCTGACAGCTCGGAGCCTGGAGCCTGCTTTGGATTCTGTGTCTCCCTCTCTCTCTGTCCCTCCCCCACTCATGCTTCGTCTCTCTCTCTCTCTCTCTCTCTCTCTGTGTCAAAAATTAATAAACAAACAACAACAAAAAAAGATGTGGGCGACGTGGCCAGCACTCTTCTCGGTCTGTAATCGGCTCCGAGTGGATGTCAGTTTCCTCCTCTCCTGCCTTGTCTTTCCCAGAAACAGCTCAGTGTCCCTTCCTCACGACGTTCTCTGACCCCTCGGCGTGCGTAATTTGCTCCCCTCAAGCCCTGTGAGCACCCGTATTTCAGCACCTGTCCCCCTTGATCGGATGTGTCTGTCTGTCTGGACGGGTCACTCTCTCGGGGCAGGAACGTGTCGTCCAGATCTGAATCCCGACCACCCACCGCAGGCGCCTAAGCTCCTGGTCACAAGGGCTTGCTCAGCACACGTTTGGAAGGTAAGTGAATTCATCATGGCTTTGTCTGCTCCCTCCCAAAGGAATGTTCCATGCGGGCCCCTCTGCGGTCAGACAGTCGTGCTGCCGCATCCTGAGCCCCGGTACTTTCCTCTGCTCGAAGCCAGGCCAAGCCATTAGCACGCTGGCACATCGGGCCAGGCAGGCACCAGCTGGAGGGGTGCAGCTCAGCTCAGGAGTTGATTTCCCAAGGGTACCCTCACATGTGTGCCCGCCACGTATGGCCCGAGTCTCCCGCTAATGAGGGGCAGGCACGGGCCCCGCCGTCCCCCAACCTCTGCCTCGCCCATCAGGTCCCCCGGCTGCAGCCCGGACTCTGGCTCTGCTCGCACCCCTGGGAGCCCACGCCTCGCCGGGGCCCCCACGCTGGGACCAGCTTCAAGCCAGGCCGCTTTTGCTAAAAACCTCAGCTCATAAAAAACGGATGGCATTGACGCTGGCAAGGGAGACGGGGCACGTTTCTCATCAGTTCTTCACAGGAAAGTGCCAGGAAATGCACTGAGGCTCTCACTGCATAACTAGCAGACTGCTGTCCCGGCCCTGTCCTCATTAGGTTTTGTTACCCCTCCACTCGGCTTTCGAGAATGACAGCCGAATGACAGCGGAGCCCCGAACAGCTTGGTGGCACTCACAGGCGCGGGCAGGCCAAGCGCGTTCGGCTCCAAGAACCCTTCTCTGTGGGGTCTTCCTCTGGCTCAGCTGCCAGCTGGTTGCCTGGTGACATTTGTTCCGGGGAAAGAGAGCAGCTGCTTCTGACGTGTGCGCTCCCTGGAGGGCGCGGGGGAGGGACAGGAGGGTGACACAGCTGCTGGGCCAGCAGGCTCCCTAGTTCCCTCATCCCGCCCGGGCTGCAGGCCTTGTCAGCGCCTTGGAGGCCCGGAGCCCCGGGGGGAGCGGGACACGGCGGCGAGCAGCAGGCCAGCAAAGCACGCTTCGTTCCATCTTCCAGAAACTTCTTCAGCGGTTGTGCCAGAGGAGAGCTGTGGAGGGTACAAAGAGTAAAAAAAAAAAGAGAGAGAGAGAGAGAGAGATTTTCCTTAAGGCTGAATTGAGGAGTCAGGTAAGCAGACACGCAAAGAAAAGGCGAGACACTAACCTCTCTAGGAAGTGCTCCTGATTCAACCCGGAGGGAGTCAGGTGGGCTTCCTGGCGGAGGTGATGCCTTTGCTGAGTCTTGAAGGAGACATGTTAGCCTGTGAATAAGTGGGAGGGGGAGAGACAGACCAGATTGTCCAAAAGAACAAGCAAGAGAGAAGGGGGCACCCCGTGGCCAGAAAACCGCACGAGCCAAAGAGTCACAAACCTCAGTCAGTAGATCCCAATGAGGTCGCAGCAACTATCTTAAGTGTTCAGACGTGAGAAAAATAACACCCAGCTAAAAGTCACTCGAGCCAGGGTTTTTCAGACTGCGGTATGCATGCAAATCACCAGGGATCTCGTGAAAATGAAGATACTGATAAAAAAATGAAACATACAAAAAATGTTTTTTCAAAAAATGAAGACACTGCTTGAGAAGATCTGGGGTGGAAGCTAGTTCATTAGAAATGCAGAATATGGGGCACCTGGGTGGCTCAGTCGGTTAAGCGTCCAACTTCGGCTCAGGTCATGATCTCATGGTTTGTGAGTTCAAGCCCCGCATCGGGCTCTGTGCTGACAGCTCAGAGCCTGGAGCCTGTTTCGGAATCTGTGTCTCCCTCTCTCTCTGCCCCTATCCTGCTCATGCTCTGTCTTTCCCTGTTTCTCAAAACTAAATGAAAGAATAAAGAAAGAAAGAAAGAAAGGGAGGAAGAAGGAAAGAGAGAAAGAAAGAGAGGAAGGAAGGAAGGAAGGAAGGAAGGAAGGAAGGAAGGAAGAGAGAAAAGAAAGAAAGAAAGAAAGAAAGAAAGAAAGAAAGAAAGAAAGAAAAAAAGAATGTAGGGGATGCCTGAGTGGCTTAGTCAGTTGAGTATCCGACTCTTGACTTCAGTTCGGGTGGTGATCTCAGGGTCATGGAATCAAGCCCGTCATCAGGCTCCCCGCTGAGTGCAGAGCCTGCTTGAGATTCTCTCTCTCTCTCCCTCTGTCCCTCTCCCCCACCCACACTCTCTCTTTCTCTCTCTCAAATAAAAAAAAAGAAAAAAGAAATGCAGAATGTAACTGATAATATAATCAATATGAGCTGTGGGCCACACTTTAGGTAGCAAGAATTAAACATCAAGGGGAAATCTCATCATGCAGAGCAAGATACCTGGACCGGTGGTTCCGTGCTGGGTGTGGTGGCTCAACGAGGTCACCAAGGGCTCAGGCTTTTCTGTCTTTCTTTCATGCTGTCCTCATCTTACATTCTGACGATCAAAAGTTGGCTGTGACAGCTCTAGACATTCATCTTCTCATAACAGACTCAAAGACACAACAAAGGGTGTCTCTCCTCACGGGGCTTTCTTTCCACCAGGGGGAGAAAATCTCTCCCAGAATATTAATCACATCATATTAATTATATTCTATTAAGTATAGAATATTTATTCTATTTATTTATTATATTATATTTATTATATTACATTTTTCTCCCAGAATATGTATATATTATATGTACATAGAGAGAGAGAGAGATTCCCCAATCTACCTATCTAGCGAGAGAGAGAGATTATAAGGAATTGGCTCAGACAATCACAGAACCTTCTCAGTGCCAACGTCTGCAGAAGCTGGAAACTCAAGAGAGCCAATGGTGTCGTTCCAGCTCAAGTCCAAAGTCCTGAGAACCAAGAAAGTCAATGGTGCAAGTTTTGGTTCGAAGGCCAGCCGGGCTCTTAAACCCAAGAAGAGCCAATGTTGCGGTTCAAGTCGGAAAGCAGGAAAAAGCCAACGTTCAAGTTCAAGTCAGCCCTTCGTTTCCATCTGGCCTCCAGTTGATGGAATGAGGTTCGCCCGCATTAGCGAGAGCCGTCTCTTTTCCTTAGTCTACGGATTTAAATGTTAATCTCTTTCAAAAACACCATTACAGAGTAACGTTTGGCCAAATACCTGGGGGCCCCACGGCCCAGGCAAGTTGACACATAACATTAACCATCCCACCCCCCGGCAGTCCCTCTCTTCGTTTCATCGTTCAGAATGGGGTCACGTGCCCACTCGTGAACTAGTCACGGCCAAGGGAAAATGGGGTACCATGATGTCTCAAACGAGCATGACTAATCCCCAAGGGGTTGAACTTCCGTGGGTATACTACCCCCAGCGTTGGACTGAACAAAACCAGGGTTCTTTAGCAAATAAGAAGGGAAAGAGTGGCTTCAGGCAGGCAAGCAACAGTGTCACAGAACTGAGATGCGAGCAGGCATGGCTCTCAGCTCCCACCTCCACCACTAGGCCCCTTCCGTGCTCCCATTCATTTCTGGCAGTCCCAGAGGGGTGTCTTTTGTTTCCTCATATGCGGTCCAGAGTGCCGCTCACTACCCATACCCTGGAGCCCCCGCCCTGCCGTGTAGCCTCCACTGCTCCATGCCGTAGATCTCTGGTGATGGACCCCAGACTTCATGGGACCCCAGCGTCTTGGCAGATGCTGAGAAGCGAGAATGAGAATGGCCCCCATCAGGTTTGCTTGGCCCGGGAAGTGCTGAGACCCAGCGGGTTGTTGCACGGGTCAGCACTCATGGTCTTTTCCTCCGCACCAGGGCCGGGTCCACGTGCCAGCCTCAGGCTCTTCCTAAAGACGTTACCCCCCCCCCCCCAATTTGTCTTGTACAGATCCCCTGGTGAATTTTCTCAAATGCCTCACAGCCCTTCCTCACATTGTGACTCCCTTCCGCCAGCACAGGCTCCGCGCCCGGGTCTCAGCCTCATGACTGAACGCTCCCGAATTGTGTGGAGCCCAGTTTCAGATGTATTTTGAGCATTTTCCACAAGGAGCTTCTCTGCCCTCATTTTAATCAGCAGCCATAGATAGTTGGGGTGGGTGGGGAGAGAGATCACTTGTTCTGTGTGCCAGACCTACCTCATCTCAGCTGTCTCAAGATGATATGTGACTCTGTAGTAATTTTTAGCGTAGTTAAAAGTGGAGTGGGGGCTATGTTACGAAATGAATTTGGAGTGCTATGCAGGGGCTAGAATATCCATTCACTCAATAATTCACCAAATACTTACTGAGCACCAGCTATGTGCCTGGTGCTTTCCTGGACACTGTGAATACAATGAGATAGCCATGCTCCCTCCCCTCATGCAGTTGACAATATGGATCACAGAGGGGGTGTCTGGGTGGCTCAGTCAGTTAAGCGTCCCACTTTGGCTCAGGTCACGATCTCGCTGTCCGTGAGTTCAAGCCCCGCGTCGGGCTCTGTGCTGACAGCTCGGAGCCTGGAGCCTGCTTCGGATTCTGTGTCTCCCTTTCTCTATGTCTGCCCCTCCCTTGCTCACGCTCTGTCTCTCTCTCTCTCTCTCAAGAACAAATAAACATTTAAAAATTTTTTAAAAACACACAATATAGACTATAGAGGTCCCCGAGATACCTACTGAAGAATTCAAAGTTATCTAAAAAGTCACAGGGAGCCAAGTGATACAGGATTTCATGACATAATGGTATAATTAATTAATGGCATAATATGCCTTGCATCTGTAACAGTTCCCTCTGGGACCCACGTGGAGGATAGACGAGAGGCAGCTATAACTAAAGGCAAGATGACCATTGTCCGTGCAGTAATTTAGGTGAAAAGTGATCGAGGTGTGAGCCAAAGCAATGGTCATGGGGTTGGGGAGCAGGAGATAAGTATAAAACACATAAGGGAGACTGAGTCCATAGGGTTTTATGAGCCCATGAATGACATGACATGGACGTAGTGACAGAGGGGGAAGGGTCCATGGAGCCCCCTCCAGATAGGAACGTCAGGATGGACGCCAGGTTCAGGGAAATAGCCGTCGTTCTGATGTTGATCACACTGAATTTGGATCATCAGAGGGACATCTAGCCAGGCCCATCATTGTTAGACTACAGTTTTAGATCACGAAAGAAATTTAGGCTGCCCAAATTCCAGAATCAAGAGTCGTCACTGTGTAGTTTATTTATACGGACGAGATTCCTAGGGAAAGAGTAACGATGTAGTTTGAGGACAGAGACCTAGATAAAATATTTCAGGCCACTTAGAGAGGAATGTGTCTGGGAAGGACCCTGAGAAGGAGTAAAAAAATCAGTGAACAACAGAGACTTTCAAGAAGGAAGGAGGCAATTCATTCGGGACATTTTTATTGAGTATCTATGACATAACACGCACCGGTCTAGGCCCCGACAGTGAGGGACAAGGCGAACTTTCAGGAAGCCAGCAGTCTACAAGAGAGATGGGCCTACACCAAGAGGTAGGGGTCCTGACAAGACGGTGAACCAGTGCAGGCTGCTAGCCCCTTCACCATGCGTAACCCTGGCGAGGTCAAAGACCTACAAGGAAAATGTGTACATTTCAAGAACTAAAGACAGTGGCAAGCTCTGAGGGAAGAGAGAGGGGGTGCTCATCTAGTAGGGAGTGGCCTGGGGAGAGGCAGGCATGGTGCCTCTACTGGTGAAGAAGCTACTTTGTGCTCCTTTCTCCTCCATAGGACCCGGGACCCAGGTCCTTCCTGCCTGCCATACAGCCCCTGTGATGAGGAAATACCGTAGTAAACGTGTAGCAATAGTCGCAGCCAGTGGGTTGAGTGGTGAGCAGATAACAACCAAGGAAAGCTGATTCGCCCCTGAACTTTCCCTCTCCCTCTGCCCCCGAACTCCCACACTCCAAATACTGGGTAACTATAACAAGGAAGGTAGTTGTTAGAAGGCCAGGGGAGACTACAGTAGAGATCTCTCTGACACAAGAGCACTAAATGGGTGTTCTCAAGAACCGAACATGGTACCATGAGGTCTCTGTCCTGAGGCACACATCACCACCATAAGCTAAGAGGTTTATCCCCAGAAGCACACGAGCAGGGAGCAGTTACTAAACAACACCAACAGTCCTTATATTATCTTTAAAAAAACTGGCTTTCAATAAAAAAAAAAATTACATGCAAAAACAACAACAACAACAGGAAATTATGGCCTGTACTCAAGGGAAAAAATACGCTCAATAGAAACTGACTCTGAGTGGAATCAGATGTTGAATTGAGTAAACAAAAATTTCAAAATGGCTAGTAAGAACGCGTTCAAAGACGTAAAGGAAACCGTGTCAAATAATTAACAGAACATATTCTGTCAATGACTGTTATGGACTGAACGTTTGTGTCCCCCCAAAATTCATATATTGAAGCCCTAAGCCCCAACGTGGCTGTATTTAGAGACAGTGATGGCGAGGAGGTGATAAAGGTTAAATGAGATCATAGGGGCGGCCTTGAACCCTTAAAAGAAGAGAAAGAGGTATTCGCTCTTTCTCTCCACCAGTGTGAGGACACAGCAAGAAAGCAGCTGTTTGCAAGCCACGAAGAGAGTCCTCACCAGAAACCAACCTTGCGGGACCTCGATCTGGAACATCTAGACTTCAAACTGAGGAAATAAATTTCCGTTGTTCAAACCACTTAGTCTATGGTATTGTGTTATGGCGGCCCGAACAGACTAATACAATGACTTCACAAAATCTCAGTAGAGAAGTAGAAACTATTAAAAAGATTCAAATGGAAATTTTACAGTTAAAAAACATAACTGAAATTTCATAGTCACTAGATAGGCTCGCGGAAGATTAGAGATGGCAGAAGAATCAGTGACACTGAAGATAGATCAATTGAAATGATCCAACCCGGAAAAAAAAAAAAAAAAAAAAAAAAAAAAACTTACCCGATCTGAAGAACAAGAAGAAACAAAGGACTCAAGAAAAATGAACAGAGGACAGAGACAGTGACACAAGTATGCCAACATACCAGCCGTGGGAGTCTACAAAAAACAGGAGAGGAAGAGAAAGAACAGAGAAAATGTTTGAAACAGCGATGGCCAACATTTTTTGCAAATATGATGAAAAATCCATCAGGGAGATACAATAGTGAAATGGCACCTGATAACAGAGCCCCAAAACACATAAAGTAAAAACTGACAGGACTGAAAGGAAATATAGACAATGCGACAATTAGACCCAGAGAATTCATTACTCCTTTCTCAGAAATTGATAGAACTTGACAGAAAATCAATAGGGATATAAAGACTTGAACAACATTCCTCCCCAAAACGGCAAGGTTACATATTCAAATACACATCAGATTCTCCAGAATAGACTATATGCTAGACTCTTAAACAAGTCTCAATAAATAGAAAAAGAATTAAATAATAGTATATATGTTTTCTAGCCACCACAGAATTAATCGGATGTCAGAAACAGAAAGAAAATTGGGAAATGGCCAACAATTTGGAAATTAAACAATACACTTCTAAGTTATCCCTGGGTCAAAGCAGAAATCACAAGAGAAATTTAAAAATATCTTGACCTGGATGGAAGTGAAAACACAAAAAATGTTCATGAAATGCAGAAAAAGCCATACTTAGAGAAAAAAAGTATAGCTTTAAATACATAACATTAGAAAAATTATATATCGAAAACCAACAATCTAAGTTTCTGCCTAAAGAAACTAGGAAAACAAATCATGCCCAAAGTAATTAGACAGAAATAATAAATATCAGAGACCAATTCAATGAAATTAAAAACAGAAACAAAATCGAGAAAATCAAGCAACCAAAGCTGGTTCTTTGAAAATGTCAACAAGATTGACAGACTTTGGGGGCGCCTGGGTGGCTCAGTCAGTTAAGCGTCTGACATCAGCTCAGGTCATGAGCTCGTGGTTTGTGAGTTCGAGCCCCGCATCGGGCTCTGTGCTGACAGCTCGGAGCCTGGAGCCTGCTTCGGATTCTGTGTCTCCCCCTCTCTCTGCCCCTCCCCAGCTCATGCTCTGTCTCTCTCTCTCTCTCTCTCTCTCTCTCCCAAAAATAAACATAAAAAAATTTTTGACAGACTTTTGTCAGACTAACCAAGGAAAAGAACAGAGTCTACAGAAATTAAAAGATGATAAGGGAAAACTATGAATAACTTTATGTCGAGTCTAGCGTGTGGTTTTTCTCCCCCATGCCACCAAGTAATTCTGTATCACCAGCTGGGTATCCCACAAATTCATCTCCATTCTGACATTATCTACCTGGAGATAGCATCGGGTCCCACAGGTTAAGGATTCAGTCCTTCTAGACTGCTTAGCCCCCCAACTTCAGGCACCAACCACAAATGCAGGTTGCCACCTGTGCTTCAGAATGACATTATAGTTTGGGTTTCTTTCTTTCTTTCTTTCTTCCTTCCTTTCTTTCTTTTTTGAGAGAGAGAGAGAGAGCACGAGCAGGGCAGGGTCAGAGAGAGGGAGAGAGAGGATCCCAAGTAAGCTCTGCGTTGCCAGTCCAGAGCCCAACACTGAACTTGATCCCACAAACCTTGAGATCGTGACCTGAGCCGAAATCAAGAGTAGGACGCTTAACCGACTGAGCCACCCAGGTGCCCCTAGAATGTCTGACTATAAATCAGAGCTTCCCAGACCCCTCCTCGGGTTTGACTAAATTGCTAGAGTGGCTCACAGAACTCAGAGAAACATGCTACTTCCTAGATGACTTACTATGAAATGATATAACGCAGGAACAGGAAGAGATCCACAGGGGAAGGGGTGGGGCAAGGGGCGGGGTTTCCATGCTCCCTCCGAGCTCTAGTCTCCCAGGCCACTCTCCATATGTTCATCCTTTTAGGTTTTATGGAGGCCTCTCGCACAGAAGCATGATTGATTAAGTCATTGGCCATTGGTCGAACTGGGTCTCCGGCCCTTTCCCCCTTGCCTGAGGTGGTGGTGGGGGACAGAAATTTCCAATCCTTGAATAACAGGTTGGTTCCCTGGCAACCAGTCCCCATCTTTGGGTTCTCTAGGGGCTTTCCACACGTCGCCTTATTAACATAACAAAAGACACCTTTCTCACTCTTCTCGCTTAGAAAATCTCCAGGGTTTTAAGAGTTCTGTGCCAGGAAGAAGACCAAATATAGCTCTCTTATTATAAACCAAAATATGACACCAACACATGATACACTGGAAAAATTCCCAGGGAGACACAGATTACCAAGACTGACTCAAGAACAAATAGAAAATCTGAAAAGACCTGTTCAGAAGTGAAGAAATTGAATTGTTAACTTAAAATATTCCCGCAAAGAAAACGACAAGCCCAGAGGTGGGCAATTCTGGTGGTAAATTTGGTGATTTCTATCAAATATTTAAGGAAAAAGTAACATACATTTATATAAACTCGCAAATCGAAAAAGAGAGAACGTTTCCTATCTCATTCTAGGAGTTCAGCATTATCTGATACTAAAACCAGAAAAATTATAAGAAAATAAAGCGCAAACCAGTATACAGAATTTTACACAAAGTATGAACACATAGAATCCAACAATATATCAAATGGATGAGGCATCATGGCCTAGTGAGATGTGTCCCAGGAATGCAAAGTTGGTTTAACATGAGAAAACCAATCAGTGTAGTTCACCATATTAGTAGAATAAAGGACAAAAACCACATGATCATCCCAATTTGCAAAAATTTTTTTTACCAAACCCAACATCCATTTCTCATTAAAAAAAAAAGAAAAAGAAAAAAAGAAAAAAACCCAACCAGGAACAGAAGAGAATTTCCTCAATCTGCTAATAGGCACCTACAAAAATCCCTAAACTACTATCATAATTTAGAGTGAAAAGCCGGATGCTTTCCCTAAGATGAGGAACAAGGCAAAGACATTCCTCCTTACCACTTCCATTCAACATGGAACTGAAGGGTCTGGCCAGAGCAGTAAGGCAAGAGAAATAAATTAAAGGCATGCTGATTAAAGACAAGACAACATTTTTATTTTTCACATTATTCTATATGTAGATCCTATATAGGAAAATTTTTTTCTATTATTTTGTATATAAGAAACCTAAGAAATCTATGAAAAACTATCAGGATGAATAAATTTAGCAGGGCTGCAGAATCCAAGATCAATATGCAAAAATCCACCGCGTTTCCCTATTTTAGCTAAGAACAACCTGAAAATGAAATTAAGAAAAAAAGTTCAGGGGCACCCGGGTGGCTCAGTCAGTTGAGCGTCAGACTCTTGATATCGGCTCAGGTCATGATCTCAGGGTTGTAAGATCAAGCCCAGAGCTGGGCTCCTCACTGAGCGTGAGCCTGCTTGGGATTTTCTCTCTCTCTCCCTCTCCCTCTGCACCACCCCTCTACTCGTACTCCCTCTCTCTTTCTCTCTCAAAATAAGTAAATAAACATTTGTGAAAAGAAGAAGAGAAGAGAAGAGAAGAGAAGAGAAGAGAAAGAAGAGAAGAGAAGAGAAGAGAAGAGAAAGAAGAGAAGAGAAGAGAAGAGAAGAGAAAGAAGAGAAGAGAAGAGAAGCACCTGCAGAACTCATGGGAGCTTTTGTTCTTGAGGCCAGCAGGAGGGTCTCCCCAGTGTTTCATCCGCTTTCAAGAACTTCCCTAATAAAGTCAGGCCCATGTAAGATGATATCCTTTTTAATTTTTTTTAATTTTTTTTTTTACATTTATTATTTTTCAGAGACAGAGCACTAGTCGGGGAGGGATAGAGAGAGAGGGAGACACAGAATCCGAAGCAGGCTCCAGGCTCCGAGCCATCAGCACAGAGCCCGACGCAGGGCTCGAACTCACAAACCGTGAGATCATGGCCTGAGCCGAAGTCAGACGCCCAACTGACTGAGCCACCCAGGTGCCCTCATATCTTTTTTTGATTAACTCAAAGTCAACGGGCTGATTGGTAACCTCATTACAGGCATGAAATCCCACGATATACTCTACTCCTGGGTCCCACCCACACGCAAGGGGAGTAGATGACACAGGGCACACATCCCAGGAGGCAGGAATCTTGGGGAGTATCTTTGAACTCCACCAACCACAGCGTGCACACTGAAGGCTACAAAACATGGCCAGGAGGAATTAAAGAAGACCTAAGTAAATGGAGAGATACACCATGTTCATGAGTTGGAAGACTCAATATTCGTGAGATATGAATTCTTTCCAAACTGACTGATAGATTCAGTGCAATCAAAATTAAAATCCCAATAGGCTTTTTTGGTAGACAATGACAAGTTGATTCTAAAATTTTTAAGGACATGTAAAGAATAATAGCCAAAGAAAGCAGATGAGCCAAAATGACATTTTTTTCAATGCTCATTTTTTTTTTTTTGAGAGAGAGAGAGAGAGAGAGAGAGAGAATGAGCGGGAAAGGGCAGAGAGAGAGGGAGACAGAACTCGAAGCAGGCTCCAGGCTTTGAGCTGTCAGCACAGAGCCTGACGCAGGGCTCGAACTCACGAACCGCGAGATCATGACCTGAGCCAAAGTCGGACGCTTAGCCGACTGAGCCACCCAGGCGCCCCCAACATGACTTTTAAAAGGTTGACTGGGGTGCCTGGGTGGCCCATTTGGTTAAGTGTCGGACTCTTGACTTCGGCTCAGATCATGATCTCAAGGTTCATGAGATCAAGCACAGTGCAGAGCCTGCTTGGGATTCTCTCTTTGCTCTCTCTCTACACCCCCACCCCCATTCACGTAATCTCTCTCAAAATAAATACATACACCTAAAAGAAAAAACAAAACTTTTAAAAAAGATGATCAAAGTTTAAGAATTAACACTACTCCATTTCAAGACTGAGCATAAGGCTATACAAGTGAATGCAACCCACAAACAGATCAATGAACGGAATAGTCAAGAAACAGACTCACACACACACATATATATGGACAACTGATTTTTAACCAAGATGCAGAGGCAACGCTGGAGAAATGATCCGTAAAAGAAAAAGGAATACGTTAGATTTTGTCAAAACTGAAACCTCTGCTTTTTGAAAAACATTACTAAGAGAACGAAAAAAAACAAGGCACAGATTGGGAGAGAATATTTGAAACTCATATATCTGATAAGGAACTTGTATCTGGAATACATAATACCACATGGCAATATAGTCATCATATTGTACCTTACGCCCCTAGTGTTTATTTATCTTATAACTGGGATTTGGACCTTGTTTTTAAGTTAAATAAATTTTTTTTAATGTTTATTTATTTTTGAAAGAGAGAGAGAGTGAGGGGTGGGGAGAGGCAGAGAGAGAGGGAGACAAAGAATCCGAAGCGGGCTCCAGGCTCTGAGCTGTCGGCACAAAGCCCGACGAGGGGCTTGAACTCACAGACTGTGAGATCATGGCCGGAGCCAAAGTCGGACACTCAACAGACAGAGCCACCCGGGAGCCCCAAGGAATTTGGACTTTTTGACCACTTTCCTCCACATCCCGTTCCCACCCCAACCTCTACCCCCCCACCTCTGATAACCACAAATCCTATCTTTATGAGGTTGGGTTTTTGTTTTGGATTTGACACGTAAGTGAGACCGTGCAGTATTTTCCTTTCTGTCTGGATTATTTCACTTAGCATGATGCCCTCACACTCCATCCATATTGTTGCAAATAGAATGTACTTTTTTCAAAACCTCTCAAGATTCAAGAATTGGAAAACAACTTCCTTTTTTTTTCTAATGGGCAAAAGACGTACAGATGGCAAAAAAAAAAACACACACGAAAACATATTCACTATGTTTTTAATTGTGGGAAAAGCAAATTAAAACCACAAATACCACTAGGCATCTATTAGAATGGCTAAAATTAAACACGCTGGTCATGCCAAGTGCAGCAAGGATACAGGTGACACCTGGACATTTGGAAAGCAGTTTGGAAGTTTCCTAAAAAGTGAAACGTCAACCTATCATACGATTCTACAGTTCCACTCTTAGACCTTTACGCAAGAGAAATAGAAGCATATGGCCATACAAAGACTTCTTTATGAATGTCCACAGTAGCTCTATTTGTCATAGCCCCAACCCGGAAACAACCCAAATGCCCATCGGCATGTGAATGGGCCCTGCACTGACAGCAAGGAGCCTGCTTGGGATTCTCTCTCTCCCTCTCTCTCTCTCTCTCTCTACCCCTTCGCCGCTCAGGTGCACATACACGCACGAGCGCTCGCTCTCTCTCAAAATAAATAAGTGTTTAAAACTAACCAAATCAAAGGGCACGATCAAACTTCTGTCGGTGTAGATACGTTCGTTATCTTGACTGTGGTGGTGGTTTCACCCGTTGGTATAAAGTGTCGAAACGTATCAAACTGTGCGCCTTAAACACGCGCGGTTTATTGTCCGTCAACTCCGTAAAGCTATTTAAAAATTGTCAGGTTAAACGTTTAGCAAGAGTACTTCCGAGGTGATGCAATGGACTTCATATTGCCCCACACCAGCAGGTACGGACTGTCAGGTTGTTCCTCTCTGACGGATGCTAAGTGTTGATAACTTGGTAAGGTGGTGGCCACAGACCTTCTTCCCATCACAAAGTGCATTTTTCCTTTTGCAATTAATTTATAGATGCAATGATTTATAGAGCGATACGTCGGCCCCGTGCGCACACCCTCTGCCTCGATTCCCTTTCTACGAGTGTTCGTGGCGTAAGTCGGCAAAGTATTTTCGTAAAGTTCCAGATCCCAAATACTTTAGGCTTTGTGGGCCACATGGTCTCTATCTCGGTTGCCTCGAATCTGCCGTTGTAGCACAAATGCAATCAGAAGCGATATGCTTGTGAACAAGCATGGCTGTGGCCCAGTAATATCTTATGGACGCTGAAATTTCAATTTATATAAATTTCATGTGTCATAAAATATTGCTGTCCTCTGGATTTTTTTCAACTACCTAAATTTTTTAAAAACATTTTCAACTCACAGGATATACGAAATCAGACAGATGGTTTTGATTTGACTGGTGGATGGTAGTTTGTGGAATCTGTGTATTGTCCGAGCCAATTATTTCCATCGGTTTCACAAAACGGTCATTTTCTAATTCAATTATCTTTTCTATTATATATGTATTAACTGACGTTTTTCTGTAAGGAACTGCCTCTTGTCGATGAGGAATGCAATGCATTTTTTCCTCAAAAGGCAGGATAAATGTTTAACTTTTTCCCTTTAATTACAAATATTCAGGGAAAGAAATTAGTGTAACTGCCATAATCCATTACATAACCATTGCGTCTCTCTTTGTCCGTAGAACTATGGAGCCATGGGTTTTTATTTATTCAACCACTAATAAAATATTTATTTATTTATAATCAATCTTAGTTTTCTTTTTTTTTTTTTTTCCTGATGCTCAAATAGTCCCAAATTTGGCTAGTAGGAGACCCCTTCAGGTCTGTATGTTTTGGGTACAACTCCATTAATCTTGGGCAGTTCCCTTACTTTTTGACACATGATACATCAAGGTCACCCTCATGCCCTTCCTCTACCCAGATCTGGAATCAGCCGTTTCTCCACAAGCCCTGAATCCTTTTTTTTTTTTTTTCTTCTTACTGTTTATTTTTTGAGAGAGAGAGAGAGACAGAGCATGAGCGGGGAAGGGGCAGAGAGAGAGGGAGACACAGAATCTGAAACAGGCTTCGGGCTCTGAGCTGTCGGCACAGAGCCCGACACGCGGGGCTCGAACCCATGAACTGCGAGATCATGACCTGAGCCGAAGCCGGATGCTTAACCAACTGAGCCCCGCAGGTGCTCCTGAGTCCTTTAGTGAGGGTCAGTATTAGACTTAATTGTACTATATATATTATACAGACACTTGCCCGGCTTTCAACCGAATGCTAAGAAACCAGGGTTTGGACCCAAATGTGCTCGTTGCTGCTGTATGTCAACAGTTTCGATGCCTGTCCGTGGACAGAGCTAGGAAATACTTTTTATTTTTAATCGTGAATTCACACCAATCTTATCAGTTCAAAGTTAACATGAAAGGGTTTTTTCTTAACTTTAATATTAATATTTAATTATTATTTAATATCTAATATGTGTGTCTTTTTTCTCACCTTGACAACCGTGACTCATTGCGTCAACAAATCTACCCATCTTATCCTACAGTGTACGTCATGCGTTTCAAAATTACCGTGCCAACGTTACTACAGATAATAGAACCGAACGCAATTCTCTGTTCTTTTTGACCCGAGACGATCTCCCACGGTCACAGATACGCCACGGTTCTAGAGAATCAGACGTGCAACAAGGTCTTACCAGTGAAAACACGGTAGTCACCCCGTGGGACGCAAAAGGAACCAAAGGAATACAGGCATCACTTCACAGGTCCACACGCGTAGGGTTGTAACCGAAGACATCTTTCACCGTCTTGGTGTTTCAGCCGAGGCCCCGTAGCTGAGAATAACTGGTCACGCGTGCCCACGTATTCTAGCGATATTGGACCATCTATGTCGACATCGCTCGGAAGGGCCCCGGACACACTGTCCGTCTGCGAGAGCGGTTGGGGTAGGGGGGAGAATGGATGCAGGCGGTTAGTGGGAAGGATCCCTTAGTGGAAGACTGTCAGGGCAGCGGCACCACCCACACCCTCCTAGAGGAGAGGTAGTGCTTCCAGACAAGCGAGGGGACGCCGGCCTCAAGACCAGGGCAGGAAGCAATGCCAGAGGGTGAGGTCGGACCCTGAGGCATGTGAGGGAGGTTTGACATCCCCGGCCGCTGAACAATGGAATGGGCCACGTGTGGACCTGATCGCTTCCTGGCCCCTCCAGTCCCTTGTGTGGGAGAAGCCCAGGCGGTGAGGCAGGTCCCCAGCATCCCGCCCCATTCTCTTTCTGCCCTTCCCGCCTGGCACAGCTTCTCCCTGATTCTTAAAACTAGGTGTCCAGTGAAGCAAGGAGGCTCCCTTGATCCACGTACGTCACCGCAGACGAGTTATGCCCTCTCTCTCTCTCTCTCTCTCTCTGTCTCCCTACTCACTTCAGGGATGGATTTGGTGGCTTTTACCAGGGCATTTCTAGCAAACGTTAATGCATTCCCTTTGGCTGCAGCCCGTTTTGGTTCCGTCTGAGACCTCGAAGCAATGCGGACGTCATCCACAGAGCCTGACTGGTTGTCAGGAGCCCAGAGGAATTACTGGTCTTGTACAGGGGTGCCGTTTGGTCACCTCCTTCTTGCACCCAGGCCTTTGAATGTGTGGCTTCTCTTGCTTATAAGCCCCCACCTCCCCCCCTCTTCCCCTAGACCCCTCCAGACCTCTTCCTCTAGGCCCCTCCAGACCTCCCCACCCCCGTGTCCCCAGGATACCCTCTGCCAGCACCAGCCCACACTTCGAGCTCCCATCTCTGACCCTGCTGCACGAACCGAGAGTCTGCCCAGGTCACCCACCACCCACCACAATTTCTCTCCTGGTCCTCGGTTGGTTTCGCGGGTAGGTCCCACCCCCCTCCCGATGCTTGCTCTGGTGTCCTTCCACTTCCAGAACTCTCTGACGTGAGAAGCTCCAGATGGATATTTTTCAACATTTCAAAAAGCAGGAACGCTTGTGTATGTTTGGAGACCCATATAATAAAAAGTAAAGAGATGTGAGGTGCTCCGAACCTTCACCGGCTCGGGCCCCCCCACCCCAGCCCAGCCTTCCCCCCACACCTCATGAGTCACTAAGGGCCATGTGGCAAGATTACTAAGCCTAATGAAGTAAGGCAGCTGACAAGCCACTTCCAAATACAGCCCATTGTGCCTTCATGTGACGTACGTGTTCCTAAAAATCACCCGACTACGCAGAATCACTCAATAAACAGGGCTAAAGGGAGTAAATGGGGTTGAGGAACAACTTTAAATGTCATCGGTGACATGTCCCAAGAAAGAAGATAGGACCCTAATAAAAACAGGAGCGGTGTGAACACGTGAAGTGGTTAATAAATACAAAAACATTACAGCGGACTGTTTTTCCCCTTGAAACTGAGGTTTCATGCCTGTGGAGGGGGCTGGGGAGGGTTGGGGGGGGTGACCCTGAGTGGTGAAAACAGCGTTGCCTGAAATTGAACAGAGTTGTTGGAGCCATGGCCAGGGGTGGGGTTTATTGTCCTTGGTTTCCCTTGGCAACAAGTACCAAAGGTAAGCAACCTTCTGGAACCTTCAATCCCGAGGCGTGTTTTTCTGCCTTGGCGATCAAGGTCCTCCGTGGCATGTGTTTATGATAAACGCCTGAAATTGCAAATCGACTCCAACATTACAGGCCCCTCTCACAAGTCCGTCTCCCCGCGGCAAATTTGTCTTCAACTTTCTCGTTTTTCTCATCTGCGCTCAGCGCTTTGGAAGCTGGAGGAATGCCCGAGACCACGAAACGAGCCATTACCGGCACTCGACGTCGCTTCTGCGGGACTCGGCGATTTCCGTTCAGATCTTCATGTGTGAATAATGCTCGCCTCCTCGCACGTACCCTTCGGGGTTTGGAACCAGCGCACTGAGACGTGCTCGGGCTGTTGGAGGAATGTTTGCTCGTTTGTTTGTTTGAATACAGAAAAGCTCACACGTGCAAAAACACAGCAGAGCACGACCTCTTGGGGTCACTAACACGTGGTGAACTGAAGTCGCCGTGTGAGGCGTGTGCGCGCGTCTTGTGCGTTCCTCCCCGGTTCAGATCAGCTGGGTGCAGTTCGATGTTCACGGGCAAACGCAGCGTGCGCGTTACGTTCAAACTGCTCCCTGATCTACCAGCCGCTTCGGAACGGATTCACGAGTGTTCCCGCAGAACTGACTGTCAGTGAAAACGACTGTTCCCGCAGAGCTGTCCTTCCTCCGCAACACCGTTGGCTGTTTCTGCACTAGGGTATTTATTGATTTTGATGTACTTTAGTTCATAAACACAACACTCCTGAATGCAGGTTTCATGACCTAGAAAAAATGGACATTAAGAGGACTTTAAAAAATAGGGGCGCCTGTTGGCTCAGTTCATAGAGCCTGTGATTCTTGATCTCGGGGCTGTTGAGTTCAAGCCCCACGCTGGGCATAGAGCTTACTTAAAAAAACAAAAAACAGGGGCGCCTGGGTGGCGCAGTCGGTTAAGCGTCCGACTTCAGCCAGGTCACGATCTCGCGGTCCGTGAGTTCGAGCCCCGCGTCGGGCTCTGGGCTGATGGCTCAGAGCCTGGAGCCTGTTTCCGATTCTGTGGCTCCCTCTCTCTCTGCCCCTCGCCCGTTCGTGCTCTGTCTCTCTCTGTCCCAAAAATAAATAAACGTTGAAAAAAAAATTAAAAAAAACAAAAAAACAAACAAAAAAAAACCTTGGGAATGCAAGCTGGTGCAGCAGCTCTAGAAAACAGTATGGAGGTTCCTCAAAAAACGAACAGTAGAACTACCCTACGACCCAGCAATTGCACTACTAGGCATTTATCCACGGGATACAGGGGTGCTGTTTCAAAGGGACAATGCACCCCCATGTTTATAACAGCACCATCAACAATAGCCAAAGTATGGAAAGAGCCCAAATGTCCATCGAGGGATGAATGGATAAAGAAGATGTGGTATATTTATACGATGGAGTATTACTCAGCAATCAAAAAGAATGAAATCTTGCCATTTGCAACTACATGGATGGAACTGCAAGGTATTATGCTAAGCGAAATTAGAGAAAGACAAAAATCATATGACTTCACTCCTATGAGGACTTTAGGAGACAAAACAGATGAACATAAGGGAAGGGAAACAAAAATCATATAAAAACAGGGAGGGGGACAAAACAGAAGAGACTCATAAATATGGAGAACAAACTGAGGGTTACGGGAGGGGGCATGGGCTAAACGGGTAAGGGACACTAAGGAATCTACTCCTGAAATCATTATTGCACGATATGTTAACTAATTTGGATGTAAATTTTAAAAAATTAAAAATAAAAAAAAACTTTAGGGGCGCCTGGGTCAGTTAAACGTCCAGCTTCAGTTCAGGTCATGACCTCACGGTTCGTGGGTTCGAGCCCCGCGTCGGGCTCCGTGCTGACACCTCGGAGCCTGGAACCTGCCCCGGATTCTGTGTCTCCCTCTCTCTCTGCCCCTCCCCCACTCATGCTCTGTCTTTCCCTCCCTCTCAAAAATAAACATTAAAAATTAAGAGAAAAAAACTTTAAAACACAGAAAAGAGCATGAGAAGAGGAGGAGGAGGCAAAGGAGGAGAAGCACCACGGGGACGGGCTGCGTCTCCTCTGCCAGCTAGTACCCATTTGAGGGGGGTATGTACGTACTTATACGCCTTTCTTAACATACCTGGGCATAATTCCAGGGAGTCGATAGGAGCGTGAAAACGTTCTTCGTATCGGTACAGCACACACAAAAGGTATTAAAGACTGCATTAGTGGTGTCTGAGTTACATTCTTTTGTATCATGTTAAGAATTCGTCTAGGGGCGCCTGGGTGGCTCAGTGGGTTGAGCGTCCGACTTCAGCCAGGTCACCATCTCGCGGTCCCTGAGTTCGAGCCCCGCGTCAGGCTCTGGGCTGAAGGCTCAGAGCCTGGAGCCTGTTTCCGATTCTGTGTCTCCCTCTCTCTGCCCCTCCCCCGTTCATGCTCTGTCTCTCTCTGTCTCAAAAATAAATAAACATTAAAAAAAAAAAAAAAGAATTCGTCTAAAGTCACATTCAACTTCAGCCCTAAAGTTACCAACTCGATAAGGCAGGGAGTCAAGAGAGAATCTAAGTGGCTCCAGATGAAAAAACACCCACCCAGGACAGAATACAGCTCTTAGGAAATGCTGGCTCATTTGTGCGGAGGGCACACGTGGGAACTCGTGGCCCAGAGCCACGCTGACCAACCCCCGACACACACACACACACACACACACACACACACTGGGCTGACAGGCTCACAGATGTGGCCACGCTCAGTGACTCACTCCTAGCGGCCACTTTCTGTCTCAGAGGACAACACCAGCTGCTGTCACAGTGGAAGGTGCCAGGCTGAACACCTCTTTTTCCATTAGACGCCTTCCCTCTGCTGACTCAGTTTCCATAACCAGCCCCTCTTGTAAACTGCTTTCAAGTGGTAATTCTAATGAGGCCAGTTCAACAGTCTGCCCGTTGAGGGTGGAGGAAACAGATGCGGCTCAGAGGGGCGCCTGGCTGGCTCGGCCGGGGTTGGGGCGGGTGGGGAGTGTGTGCCTCTCGATCTCGAGGTTGTGGGTTCAGGCCCTGTGTTGGGTGTAGAGATGAGCTAAAAATAAAACCTTAAAAAAAAAAACAAAGGCAGCTCAGATGAACTGGTCTGCAGAAACCCCATGGCGGTCCCCACAGCAAGGGGCAGAGAGAGGGACAGGGCACAGAGGAGAAGGGGTAGCAGCAGGTGTAATGAGAGAACGAGAGACAGTGTGTGAGGCAGACACGTGGGGGGAGAGCCACAGAGAGGGACAGCAGACATCTACTGAGTGCCTGCTGTATACCAGCCATAATGTCAAGCACTGGGAATCCAACAGAGAACCTCCTAGACCCTATCCGCCCACCACAAGACCCAGCAACTGGCCTAGCCAGGCTCTGGGAAAACACAGGTGAGGACGGTGAGGGTGGGCGAGGGTGAGTCCTCCACCTCAGGTCAAAGAGGACTAAGCGAGAACTGAGTGAGAATCCCCTTCCTGGTCTCGACCACCTGCCCAGCAAGACTCCCCAAGAGGGCCCGCCATGCACCTTCCCTCATCATCCGAGCATCTCTGCCTTTCAATTCCCAGAATTCCCAGACTGCCTGCCTCCCTTTCGTCAGGTCACAGGGGAGGTCTCGTCGGTCACCACAAAACTTCTGGATGGTGACACAGCCTGAGAGCGCCAGGATCGGCTGGGAAGGATGGGGGTGTGGCGGCGGGGGGGGGGGGGGGAGGGGAGGAGAGCCTCCGGGTGGGGGCAGATGGGAGCCACTCAACAGTGGAGGATGGCTCGCAGCGCACACGGCCCAGCCGCGTGTTCGAATCTTGCGCGGCCGTTTAAAACAAGAGATTCTGAGAGTTTTTATAGCAGGGGAAAGCGTCATGATATACTAATAGGTCACAGGTCAAGAAATAAAATTGCGTTATATTCACACACATTTACACAAAAATACGTGGTTATATGGGGCGCCTGGGTGGCTCAGTCGGTTAAGCGGCCGACTTCAGCTCAGGTCGTGATCTCGCGGTCCGTGAGTTCGAGCCCCGCGTCGGGCTCTGTGCTGACAGCTCAGAGCCTGGAGCCTGTTTCAGATTCTGTGTCTCCCTCTCTCTCTGACCCTCCCGCATTCATGCTCTGCCTCTCTCTGTCTCAAAAATAAATAAATGTTAAAAAAAAATTTTTTTTAAATACATGGTTATATTAAGGGTACTTGTTACTGTGAATTCTTTTCTTCCCTTGACATTTGAGCCATCCCTCCATCCATCCATCCATTCATTATTCGGTATCTATTAGGTACTAGGTTCTGGGGACACAAGAAAACTACATTGGCTGGCCCTCAAGGAGCTCCCGTTCTTCTGGGAGAGACAGGAAAGGTAACAGGCCTTATAACACAGCTGGCATGCCACCGACAGGTGTAAGGGAGGGCTGTGTCCTTAAATTTTGCATTTGGAAAAACATCGGCGCTTCTTTTTGCCAAAGCCCAGTCTCTATTTTGCACTCGAAGGCGTGCCACCCAGTGCTGACCTCTGGCTGCGGTCCCCTCAGGCTGGGCTGGACTAAAGCTTTGGGCATCTCGAAGCTAAGAGGAAGCCCCGAGCAGGCTCTGCAAACAGCATCCGCGGGCTCTGCAAACAGCGTGTGCGGAGGCGAATCGCCAGGCTTCCAGAGAGCCAGCTGGAGACAGGCCTGCAGGTGCCGAACAAGGAGCGGGTCCTGCAAAAGTGGGTCCTGTTCGCGCTCGTTCTCCCTCTTCGGTTGTCCTGAACCCGGCTCTCTTGCCCTCGGCCCCCGCCAGCACTTGTCAGGAGAGCGGACGGGCTGGATTATCCACAGACAAGTTGACGCAGAAGTAAAACTCTTCCCAGGAGACACGGCCTCTGGGCGCTGTCCGAGCCTCCTGCCTTGACAGTGGGAACCTCATCGATGTTGCTCTCAAAGGGTTGATTATTCCTGGTAATTATAATAATAATAATAGAGACTGCCATCGTGCATCGTGCGTTGAGCCCATCCTATGTATTAGGGTCAGAGATCAAGGCATCGTGCTCATTATCACATTTTATTCGTACCGCAACCCTATGAGCCAAGTGAACCCTTATCCCAACTCAACAGATGGGAGCAAACACAGACTCGGAAAGATTAATTCCCTCCCCCAAAGACACACAGTTAACAGGTGGGAGAGGGGAGAGCTGGGTTTGGAACTCAGGTCTGATTCCGTAACTAGTGGGTTGCACCCCCCTTCTGTGTCAATGCCAGACCAAGTCCTTCGTGAGCCAAATAGTCACCAAGGACATGTCTACTCCCTGCCGTTCCCTCCGCCTATCCCAGATCCCAACCCCGTGTCCACACAACTCCTTGCAGCATCTTCTGGAAGGGTACCTCTTCCTCTACCTTTCCTTCTCCCTTCCTCTGCTTAAAGAAATAATTTAAATTTTTTTTTTTTGGAGATTTCTTTTACTGACATATAACTGACATATAAAATTGTCTTCGTCTCAGGTATACAACGTAATGACTTGATATGTGTACATGTTGCAAATGATCTGCCGTAATAAGTCCTGATAACAGCCGTCACCACACGTAGTTACAAACTGACCACGACGTCCTCGGTGGGGGGGGGGGGGAGGGGGGAGGGGGACTTTTTTTGTTTACCGCTGAGTTTCTAACACCCGGAAGAGAGTCCGGTCCACAGAAGATACTCCAAAAAGATCTGTTGAATGAATGAATATATTTCATGCTAATGAAAACTATGCAAAGCTGAAAGGGTACCATGTAAAATATTCATAAAGGCTCACTTTGCTTGCCAAATTTGAAGTGATTCAAGTGTTTCCAAATGCTAAGAATTCATCAAGAGTCACAGGACTTCAAAGTTGGTAGGACAGGGAGGTAATAAGCTGTGTTTCGGCTGGTAACCTTGGTTACGAGAAAAACCTGTTTCTGTGTCGCTCACACTCTCACACCAAACATGTATGTTTGTCTACATCAAGCAAATTTCCGTTTCTTAGGGGACACTGGCTGGGTGCCCTACGGTCTAACTCACTTCTGGCCCTAACTGCCCAGAGTTACCCAGACCCCACAGGCTGAGGGCTCAGTTCCACAAGACAGCCTCCCAACCTCAGCCACCGATCACACGGAGTGGGTCTCCAGATTTCCACCACTTTGGCTACACATCAAAGGTTTCCACGACCACCACCCCCCTCGGGCCCCCTCGGGTTCCATAATTTGCTAGAACAGCTCACAGCCCCCAGGGAAGCAGTTTACTTGCTATTACTAATTTATCATAAAGGATTCAGCCCAGGAGAAGCCAGATGGAAGGGGTGCATCCGGCAAGGTGTGTGGGTGGGAGGGGGTGCGGAGAGCACCACCCTCCCGGCACCTCCCCGTGTTCACTTACCTGGAACCTCTTCAACCCTTTCAGTTTCCGCCTTAGTGGAGGATTCATGACACAGATCCCTCAGTTGGCCATGGGTGATGGATCTCCAGCCTCTCTCCCCAAGAGGAGAGGTGGAGGGATGGGGCTGAAAGCTCCAACCCTGTAATCATCAGGTGGGTTCCTTCGGCAACCAGCCCCATCCCCCCCAAGAGTCACCTCATTAACATAAACTCGGTGTGGTTGGAAGGGGCTTGTTACGAATAACAAAGGAGTTCTTCTCACTCCCATCCTTCAGGAAATTCCAAGCTCCTAGAAACTCTGTGCCAGGAACCAGGGAGGAAAACCAAATATTAATTTAGTGTACTATGTGAGGAGCTCTGTGCCAGGAACAGGGACGAAGATCAAGTGTATATTTTTTATTGTACACATCAGTATATCACAACAGTGGGTGCCATTTTAGTGGGAAACTGGGTTCACAATCCCCTGAGCCAAGCTGTTCTTGAACATTGCAAAGCCCGTGAGTGATTTTGATGACTAGTGTGCTATTATTTTATCATTGGCTAACATCGTAACTTAAAGTATTTTTGGTACCTATAAAAATGTCACCCAAGTATTCACTATGTGCAGGTGGTGAAAAATTTGCCTGAAATTCATTAGCTTTGGAGCAGAAGTTAAATGTGAAAAAACATGCTGTAGAGAAACCCCAGCTGTACCCTTATTTCCCCCCACTCCCTGTTAATTTAGGAGAGAGAATTTTGCAAACTATTAAAAGCCAACGATTGAGAAGATTTAAAGCAGCTCTTAGCCAAAAAATAAAATAAAATAAAATAAAATAAAATAAACAGTAATCGTTAAAGACATGTTAAGAAGCCATGGTCTTCCTGCTTTGTATTTGTTTCTGTGGCAAAATACATCTTGAATTACACGCGTCAAAAGTCACTGCCTGCCTAAAATTCGGCCACCCCTTACTCCGAGGTTCCAAGCCTTCCCGTGTTTGCAGCTCCTGTCCCCTCCCCAGAGTGGCCTAGAGTCTCATCTCTCCACTGAGAGGGTTTGCCGCAGGAGAGCAGAACCCGTCTGTCCCGCCGGAAGGACGGTCCCCCAGCCTTGGGTCCTGTATGGGTGGTCCCCCATACAGGGTGGTCCCCCACACCGCGACTGCAGAGGCTTTCATCGGCGACCCAGACTGCACAAGCTAGGCCTTGCTTTCGCAAATAGAAGACTCCCCTATGGGACACAACCATACATCAGACCCTGGCTGATGAGTAGGCCATTTCTCCTTCCTTTGTTCTGGAACTGCCTCTCCCTGGCTCATGCCCAGCTTAGCTACGTCTCTCAAACATAGGACAGTCAACTAATACGGAACAGAAGCTACCAGCGCTGACGGGGCCCCATACGGTCTGAGGCCCCGGCACAGCTCTGTCTTGAAGAGACTAGAGTTGTGTTTGCAACCTTGAGGCAGATCGGTCCCACCAGACCCCCCTAGATCTCCTTCGACCTTCCCATAGTGCCCGGGCTCCCGTGCACTGACCCAAACTCCCCCAGCTCTTGCTTCCCTCGGGCCTGCGTATTTATTGCGCCTCTGGAACTCTCCTTTCGTGGTAGAGTCCCCTGTATCCTGAATCTCACCAAGGAAAGCTTCATTTACTTGCTGGCCTTGACTTACACGTGCGCTTCTAGCTTGCCATCCCTGTCTCCGTGGCTGCTTTAAAAAAGCACTTCTGAACTCCTTTCCTCCACCCTTGCTTACCAAAATGAAACCCTGCCACCATAAGGCTTGGGTGTGCCCCAGCTGCCCCGTCCACCTGTGCTCTCGCCAGGGAGCCTTCCTTCCGGGGCAGGCCAGCCGTGAACCAGTACCGCCAACCGCCAAGCCCCCTGTCCTTGTAAACCTGCCTGGCAAAACGTCCACTGTGGACAAGGTGGGCTCTCTGTGCCATGTTCCCTCCCTCCCGCTCTCTCTTTCTCTCTTGCGCGTGCACACACATACACACACACGCACACAGAGGCTAAACTATCAGAATGTGTCCCTCCGGGGCGTGAATTTGGCGTCCCTACAAAGCTCCTGGCCTCTGTGTTGCTGGTGGCAACCCTTCTCTGGGTCCCCAGTCACTTTTCTAGTTCTCTCAGAACATACTGCACATTCTCCTTACTCATCCTGGGAGCCCTTTCCGACCACTCACCCCCGACTCCTTTTCTGCGCGCCCGAGTCCCAGCTGCCCCCTGCCTCTGCTCTGACAGCGGTGAGGCCCCTCCTGCCGCCCACCTCAATGCCCTCACTTGCCCTTTGGACCCCTCCCTGCCCGTGCTTCAAGGACCGGGGTCAACCGAACATTGGCCCCCAAAGACAGCAAGTCCCGATCCCTGGAAAGGGTAAATATGACCTCGCTGGAGAAAGGTCTTTGCAGACGTGACTACATTAAGGATGCTGAGATGAGATCACTCACGGTGGACCCTGAATGTCACCGTGTGTCCTCATAAGAGAAAGGCAGAGGGAGAGTTCACAGAGAAACGAGGAGGAAGCCTTGTGACCGGTGCAAGGACTTTGGAGACAGGCGACTCTAAGCCAAGGAACGCCTGGAGTTCCCAGGGACCGGAAGAGGCAGAAACCAGATTCCCCTCTAGAGCCTTCAGAGGGAGCGTGGCCCCACCGACACCTTGATTTCAGACCTCTACCTCCAGGACAGCGAGAGAACACGTTTTGTTGCTTTAAGGCCCCTGGTTGGTGGCGATCTATTCCAGCGGCCGCAGATGTTCTGGAGAAGGCCTCTAGATAGCTAGAGGGAGTGCTCAGGACCCTGGGACGTGGGAAGAAGGGTCGGCAGGACATGGGTCGCAGGAGGTGAGGAAGGAGGGAGGTTATGTCCATACCAAGAAAGTACCGTGTTCCAGTCGGGACTCGGCCCAGGAAGACAAAGATGAACCAGACCCAGGCGCTGCTGACCAGAAGCCCACAGCCTGGCACCCGACGCTCCCCGGGCACAGGAGTAGACGGGGAGGGATCAGAGGCGCCTAATGGGGCTCTCTTGGTACAAAGGCGTTTGGCAGGTGTTTGGGTTTCCCAGGACTGCCAGGAAAGTATCCCTCTGAGCGAACGAGAGGCTCTTCTCCCTAGCTTCGCTGGAGAGCAGGGAAAGGGGCAACAGAATGAACGAGATCAAAGGAGTGATGGAAGATACACTGTGTGGGGTATCGGGGAGATCGCAAGCCCCAGGTGAGTAACACTAGGGTCTGACACTCAGGTCTGCTGCTAGCTAACTGGGGGCAGAATTCTCCGAGCTCAGATTTTCTTAGCCGTGAAAAGATCCAGCTTGATTAGCCATCAGCCTACCGTCCAAAAGGCCTGACCCTGAAGAGAGTCATTGAGCGGTAGCTTGAGTGTTACTGAGACTCACAAAAGTCCCCGGGCTCTGTCTCAGGACTGTCGGGTGTGGGGCCTGGACGCACCAAGAATCCGTCAACTCCCAACCTACAAGTGACTGATTTCAATGCCGCCTTGGCGTTATCCCCCCACAAAGACGGGCCGGACGTGCTCAGCCACGAGGGTAAGAATTCAGGAGAAACCCTACCCAAGAATGGTGGGGTCCTTTGGTGTCACAGGACTGCGGGCATTTTTGCTTTTGTCCCTAGAGCCCCCTTCAAAATTACAGAAGAACTTCAGCTTTCTACAAGCTCCGTGGAGTTGGGTCAGTCTGAGTAACCCCGATATTCACCAGCCACTTTCAATCCCAACGGTTAGCTGTAGGCAGCACCCTTAATGATGTGTAATAAACGTTTTGGTGCAAACGAGCGTATCTTCACACGCTCTGCTTTGGAAGCCAATGGATGTTGGGGGCAGTGCTCCTACGTCTCTTAAGAGAAGGAGCTTCTGCGGCCCGATCCAGGATTATACCGTGGGCTGACTGTGTTGGAGGCCAGCACGGACTCCTCTCCTCTGTCACGTCACGTGCCACTTTGTGTCCCGGGTGAAGCGCACGACCTGTTGGGGGGAATCCAGCTCTGTGTGGGAAAAACACATAAGGAATGAGATGGAATGTTCTACGTAATCGGCCCATGAACCCTCCCAACCTGTTTTTCTGCCCTTTTCTGTTTTACAAGCATCTGTCAAAACTCTCTCCTGCTGTCACCACCCACGGCCCTTGGGCCCGGACAAGCCTTCCAACATTTACACTGCCCTGTCTGGACAGGTGCCCGCAGACTGGTCTTGACACACCCAAAACGAAAGCCGAAACAGGGTCTTGTTTTAGGTCAGCCTGAGGACTTTAGATACTTCATCTAAAAGTTCAAGATAGAGAGTAAGGCCTAGGGCTAACTGTTAACCTGCCAAAGAATTTCTAACTCTAGAAAAGAGGCACGCAGGCTTCTCATTCTCTTCTCCAAGGACGCCCCCCTCCAAATGCGACTGAGTGACGGGAAGGGGCCAGGTGGAGAGAGAAAGCGACACAGCACACACTGAAAGGGAATTTAAGGCCCCGCGTGGAGCTGAGATTTTGAAACCTTGTCTGTAGCGTCAGAGAGATGATACTCGTGGGAAACAAATTCTGTTATTACAGACAGAATGCTATGGGGGCAAGGAGTAAAGAGCGCTCAATCCAACCCTTTGGTCAGGGTGCTCCGAAAAGAACGAACCAATAGGAGATTATGTATATTATAGCAGCAACGGGTGGATAGATATGTAGACAAGGAGAGGTAGAGATAGGTTGGTTATGAGGAATTGGCTCGCGGGATTACGGAGGCTGGAAAAAACCAAGACCTCCAGTCAGCAAGCTGGAGACCCGGGAGGGACAGTGTAATTCAAGTCCAAGTCTGAGTCCGGAGGCAGGAGACCCATGACCCAGCTCAAGCAAATTCACCCTTTCTCAGCCTTTTTGTCGCCTTAGACCTTCGGTGGATTAGACGAAGACCCCCCCACTGGGGAGGGCAATCGGCTCTATCCGATGCACTGATTCACGTGGGCCTCCCGTGCCGAAACCGCATCACAGAAACGCCCAGAATAACGCTTGACCTAACGTCTGGGCATCCCGGGGCCCAGTCAAGTTGACAGAATTGACGGTCACAGATGGGCAGAAAGGGTAGAGCCCGTAAAGCCGATGGAGGGACAGCTAGAAGAACAGGAGGAGGTTAAGGACAGGTGATGGGGGGGGAGCCAAAGGGAGGGAGACCTTCAGCAAGGAAGGAGCGGCCAACAAGGATGCAATCTGCAAGAAGGCCGTGCGGCAAGGACAGAGATCGACGTGGGTCGGGTGTAAGGTGACTGGTGGAGGCGGGACGGGGCGGAATGCAGTGTACGGCAGGTCACGGAGTAAAAGGAAAGGAAGCGGGCGCAGAGAACCCAGACAAATTCTTCTAGAAGTTTAGAGGTGGCAGGAGAAGAAAGGGGAGGTGGAGGGAAGCGGGTTCGGCTTCCAGTCCTTTTTCACGAGGGACTTGAACACATTTTCTCGTGACGGGAAGGACCCGTTCGGGAGGGAAAGGCTGAGACAGGGCCAGGAGGATGGTCCCTCAGGCAGGCAGGCCCTGCACAGGGCGAGCCCCCTCTTCCTTTGTCACCGGTCAGAAGGGGGAAGGACCGGGAGAAGCCGAGGGGAAGTCGCGGGCTTCGGTGGCGGGAGCCCAAGGGGACTCCTGTCTGACCCACTGTCATCACTCTCGTGTCCTGCGCGTCACGGAGGCTGTGGTCTCCACCACTGCCACTTCCAGCAGGGGGATATCGGTGAGCAACTTGCCCTCCCTCTGCCTGTTTCCCCATCTGAAATATGGGATGGTGACACCAACCTCAGGGGGCTACCGTGAGAACTCACTGAAACCCTGCACTTGGGGCGCCGGGGCGGGGCTCAGCCGGCTAAGTGTCTGACTTCGGCTCAGGTCACGGATCGCACGGTGCGTGGGTTCGAGCCCCGCGTCAGGCTCTGGGCTGACGGCTGGGAGCCCGGAGTCCTCTTCGGATTCTGGGTCTCCCTCTCTCTCTGCCCCTCCCCCGCTCACGCTCTGTCTCTCAAAAGTAAATAGATACACATTTTTAAAACTCCTGCGTTTAAGGGGGTTCAGTAAACGTTTGCTACTGTTTGCTGCCATCGTTAGGACCAACACAACTATTAGGATGAGTCTCTAGCTGTAAGGACCAAAGGTCAAGTCTATTGCCTTGGTCTCCCTGGGTTTTCCTCTTGTCGTTTTTCGAAACCAAAAACGCAGGTGGAATCTTTCCCCGGCGCCGTGCCCTCAGCCTAGAGGGTCAGGCAGCGCCCCCCTCCTCGTCCGCAGCCACCAGCTCTACCGCTAGGAGCCCCACGCCTGGAGCACCTCGAGAAGGTAGGACACCCGGTGTGAAGGTGGGACACACGTGGTCTGCCTGATACTCAGGTGGGGGCTGAGACACGCCGGGTCAGCACCGTGCCAGCCCCGCAGGGAAGCCTAGATGCTGGAGCCAATCCCCGCCTCTGGTCTACCTGGGGGCCTGCCTCTCAGTCGAAGGGTTTAGGTCCCTGTCCACCTGTAACAGCCCGGGCCCCCCCACCCCCCGCCCCGAGCCCCACTCACGTCCCGAATGCCATCCCATCCCGAGTCACCCAGAACAGAGGCCCAGCCAGCGATGGCTGACTCACTCCACTGTCATCAATGCCTCCCCATTGGCAAATATCCTCTTCTAAAGTGTATTTATTTTTGAGAGAGAGAGAGAAAGAGAGACAGAGCGCGAGCAGGGGAGGAGCAGAGAGAGAGAGGGAGGCACAGAATCCGAAGCCGGCTCCAGGCGCTGAGCTGTCGGCACAGAGCCGGACGCGGGGCTCGAACTCACGGACCGCGAGATCACGACCCGAGCGGAAGTCCGACGCTTAACTGACCGAGCCACCCAGGCGCCCCGAGTTCTTCACTGCAGGCCGTTTCTGAGAAACTCCATTCTAGAGAGAGGGACCAGACGCCTCAGTTTGCCCAGGACGGTCGTGGTTTACAGCTGTTGTTATGGTGCGCGTGCTAACAGAGCTCCTCGTCATCCTCGAAGGTGTCCCAGTGTCCCCAAAATCTGGCAACAACTTTACATAGTCACCTTCAGTCCGGGTGACGGCTCCCGCGCGTTCAGGCTTCGAGAGCCCCCGTGGGCAACTGGCAGCGGCTTTACACCCGAATTGTCTGCTGGGTGGAGCCTGAGGAAGAGCTTGTCGAGTTGAGGACAAAGGATCAGGGACAAGCACACTCTTCACTTCGCGGCACCCTCAGGCTGGAAAACATCCAGCCGGTTTGGCAGGGCATTTCCCTGTCACCGGCCCTTCTCGGGTCTTAGGAGCCTAGAACTGTCCTGGAGCAAGGAAACGTCCCCATCAGAGTTTCCAACCCGTGAGGAGAGAGCGGGCCCGAAGGAACGGGAAGCCTTAGCCTGCTGTTCTCGGCTGCTAACTGGCCAAAGCCTTCCTGGTCGCCGAAGGACCACGGAGGGCCGCCCGGGCCTTCCGAGAATGGGAGGTTTTGCCCGCTGCCCATGAAGCAGCGACCAGGAGACTCAAGGAGAGGAGTCTGGATGGGCCCAGCATCTGCACACACTTGATAAGGAATTGTTGAGTGGGTAACTCAACACAAAGAAGGGAGTGACGCATCAACAAAGGTCTTGGGCTGGCAGGGAGCACAACATCCTCGCACGCGCGGGCCACGAGCCGCCTGGAGCGGGGGTGTGAGCACGTGGGGAGGCCCCGTGTGCACACAGTCGGGTTTCCCAGCTCCTGCCTCCTTTTAGTCCCCCCAAGGGAGTGAGCGGGGGCTCCCTCAGCTTCCCTGAGCTCAGAGGGGCCAGGCGTTCACTGGGGGAGCAGTTTTATTCTTCTCTCTCCGGCCCTCTTTGGTTTCCTCGTAGCGACTTCACCTTGCCTGGGCCTCCCTTTCTCCCAAGATCCTGGAGGCAACAAGGTTAGAAGTACAAAATAGGCTTGGACGCAGAAAGCATTAGCAGAGGTAATGAGGGTCATTTCCTCGTGATGAAATAACATTTGGACAATTTCCCACTGGGGATTGTTGTTCAGTGCAGTTGGCAATGCACAGTGGGTGCTCTTAGAAGTGTTCCGGAATAGGGGCGCCTGGGTGGCTCGGTCGGTTAAGCGTCCGACTTCGGCTCAGGTCATGATCTCACGGCCCATGAGTTCGAGCCCCGCATCGGGCTCGGTGCTGACCTCTCAGAGCCTGCAGCCTGTTTCAGATTCTGTGTCTCCCTCTCTGCCCCTCCCCTGTTCATGCTCTGTCTCAAAAATAAATAAACATTGAAAAAAAAAAAAAAAAAAAAGGAAGTGTTCCGGAATAAAAGTCCAAACCGTTCTGACTACGATCAGCTCACGATTGTATCTCTATCTAATCACCTAGCTTCAAATGTATACGGCAAAAACACCCCAGCCAAACGCAGACGATAAACAGATGTACAAACCCAGGGAGAGACATCGACATACTCCTCTCAGGAATTGACAAACAGATAAAAACAAGCCACGCCCCCTTTCTGGAAAACGGTAGGGCATTATCTTTAAAATCACGGATATGCACACCCGGAACTTCCAAGTCGAGGGACGCACCGCCGAGGTCCCTGTGCTCATGTCCCCCCACCCCCCACGGCCACAGTCAACGATATCCGTTGCCAACAGCCCCGCACCACAGCCCGTTTCCCATCTACAGCCAAGTGAATACGCGATCGAGGCATAGTCATACGAGAGGACCACACACCTCAGTGAATATCAGGGCAGTGACCTAACAGTACAGATGAGTCTCAAAGAAACGTGTTGAGCGAAAGAGGCAAGACAAAAGAAGCCGTGCGGCATGGTTCTATTCCCATGGTGTTTAAAACCAGTCAGAGCAAGAGTGTGTCGTGTAAGATACATACATAAGCGATCACACCATAAAGGAAAGCAAAGAGCCGGGACGGTCGTCACTCTGGGTGGGGTGGGGGTGGGGGGCTCCCCAGGTGGGGGGGCCTGGGGTGCACCTTGCCTTCTACTTCTTGACTCAGCAGGGATTCCCCGGGGCGGGGGGGGGGGTTCCCTTTATAATTCTTTCTTAAACTCTTGTTACGCAAGTTTATGTGTGTCCCTGGTATTTACCACCACAAGCTCAGTGTTTCAAAACCGTAAGAAAGGCTGGGCCAAGTGCCGCCTGGGAGCTGTCCTGGCCAAGGAGAAGTTCCGCCCTTGTCTTTCTCTGCTCCTTTCACTCACCTGCTCTTTCTCCCACCTTCGGGCACCTGAGTCCCCCCAAACCCCCGGGGTGGGGGGGGGGGCCTAGGGCACGGCAGGCTACAGGTCCTGTCGTGAAGGCTCCAGCTGTGGCTTCTCCCCCGGGGCGCAGGACCTTCCCGGGGTGCCTGTTGGAAAGACTCGGGTGTGGGCTCGGAGGGCATGACCACTCAGCCCGGTCTGGGTCTGGGTCTGGGCCCCGGGCCGGCCTCCAGCCCAGGCACGAGGCCGACTCCCCAGAGCCAACACTGGCTTTAAGTGGGGTCCACGTTAGGCGTTGTGGTCCGAAAAAGCCTGTGTTCGCCTCCCTCCCTGCGTTGGGCACATCGAGGGGAGGATGGGCTGCGTTGGGGCAGAATTCCAAGACTGCGGATCTTCAACCCCTTGACCCTGTCTGTTCCCAGAGGCCGGCACCTCAGGAGGGAGGCGAAAATGGCGAAAAGGTAAGGCCAGGCCTCTGGGGCAAAATCCTTCCATCCCTCAGTCAGAAATATCTGATCCTCCAGAGTGACCTGAGGCCCGGACGCTTCCAGTCCACACTGGGGTCCCAGCCAGGTCCCGAGGTTTCCAGAAACCTCTTCTTCTCCAGTCCGATGGCTGACATCGATACGTAAGGTAGATTCCCAGAAACAGACGTTTTTTTCTAAAGCTGACAAACCACAGAGAGTCCACATAAAGCCCGAGAAATGTAAGCCTTGGGCCTACTTTTCCTCTGCCGTGGGAACCCTGCCGAGCAGCATTCCCCGGCCGTGACTGCCAAAAATGGGCAAGATCACCCCCCTCGGGCACCGGGCCATCTCCCTGATGCTCTGAAGGCCCCACCACAGGCCTCCAGACCCCCCCCCCCCCACCCCGGGTCAAATCTACTGCAAAGACCTACAAAAAGGAGGCTTTGGCCGGCTTCCTGGCGCCCCGCCCCCTGCCCCACCAGACCCCTGCAGGGAGAAGGAACCCAGAGCAGAAGACAATAAGAAAATAGCTCCCAAGTCAGGAAAACTGCTTCTCGTGGTGAAGTTAATCAAGTCCTGCCCTGTTACCTTACGGCCATAAACAAAGTCATCTTTCTTCTAACTCACAGGAAGCCCCGTGTCCCGAGGAGAGCAAGGTCTAGGCCACCTCCTGGCTCCTGCCTGCCGGCCTATTCCCTGCCCTTCTTCCCAGCACAGGCCCTCTCCTCTCCACGCCTCGTGCCTCCTGCCACTCGAAAGGGCCCAGACTCCCAGCTCTACTTCCTGTGCTCCCATGAGTCTTTGCCCCTGGGCCTCGGGGGGCTTCTCCCCAGGGGCCTCGCCAGGCCTCCATGGCGTCCTCCGGTCCTTCCCCGGCTTTGCTTTCTGGGAGCGCCTCTCCACTGGGCCCCCTCAGCCGTCTCTGGCTCTTCCCTGTCTGTCCCATTTGTGGCCTTTAGCTTCCACTCTTGCCCCCTCATCAACTCTCTATACGGCCCCAGGGTGACCTTTGAAACATAGAAACCAGACCTTGCCCGTGTCCTGGTCAGAACCCCCCAGTGGCTTCCTCCCGGTTTCAGGTGAAGATCCAAAGTCTCTCCCAGGGTCCCCGTGCCCGGACCTCCACCCTTGGCTCTCGTCTTCCAACCCCCTCCTCCAGGCAGGCTGGCTTTCTTGCCCTTCCTTAAATACCAGCTCAGGCCCAACCCGGGGTCTTAGTTCCATTGGCCCTTCTGCCCCGGAAAGTGTCCCCTGGATCTCCACACGGCTCCCCGCTGCCCACTCCGCTCTGGTTTCCTCACTGGCAAGGCCTGTCCGATGGCTGCCCGTCCACCACGAGTGTGCTTACCCTGCCATTCACACATGTGCACGGCGGTCTACAATTATATGTTCACTGTGTCCCCTTCACCAGAGTGATCATCGGAGCACAGGGACTTTGGTAGCCTGATTCATTTCTGCATTCCCGGAACCTAGAATCCTGATGCACAGTAGGCACTCAAAAAAGATACCTTAAATGGTGAATCCATGAAAAAAAAAAAAATATATATATATATATAGGAATACTTTAAACGTTTTAACTGAAAACACATCTATCATTTATTTGCCGATGTTTTAAATATGTATATACACGTATTTTTTTAAGTAAACTCTATGCTCAACGTGGGTCTCAAACTCAACCGCAAGATCAAAAATTCCCTGCTCTACCAACGGAGCCAGCCAGGCGCCCCTGTTTGCCAATATTCTGACATAGGGCCAAAGCCTTTCCTTTGAGCATGGTGCCCTCACTGGGGATCCTTGCTGCCTCTTTCTTCTTTTGGCATAAATCATGCCTATACTGTGTTATCCACAATTTCAACTTCTTTAAGGTGGCATGAGGGGCACCTGGGTGGCTCAGTCGGCCGAGCGTCCAACTTCAGCTCAGGTCACGATCTCACGGTTCATGAGTTCAAGCCCCGCGTTGGGCTCTGTGCTGACTGCTCAGAGCCTGGAGCCTGCTTCGGATTCTGTGTCTGCCTCTCTCTCTATCTCTCCCCTGCCTGCACTCTCTCTCTCTCTCTCTCTCTCTCAAAAATAACATTAAAAAGATAAATAAAGCAGCACGAAATCTTAAAGACTCTTCAAAAGGACTTCCAGTATAGAGTTCTTCCATATTCTTCTTATTTTCTCCCCAAATAGTTGCCCTTTTATTGAGAGTCTTTCCAAATCATTTAACTTAGTTCTCAAAGAGACAACTCTTCCTTTTTCACACGCTTCATCATGATTTACGTAACATTAAGTTGGTTGACAGAGTAGGTAATTAAATTACTTGATCACTAGAACATGTACTGTGGACTTCAGCTGGTTTAGGAATAGACACCACTCAACTCAAAGGGGTTGGGTGAGCTGGAGGGCCGCCATGTCCACTGGGCCGTGGGCACCTGCCAGGGAGTGTGCTCTGGCGAGTCGGCTTGGAGGAGGTCGGAAAAAGAAACCTTTTCTGCGGTATAAGAATCCTGGCACGAGCCCGTGGCCGCTCTGATGGAAACCAGTGTGGAGCCCACCCAAGAGAACGGGCGAAGCCAAATCAGGTCAGCTAACTGCAACAAGGATCCAAGCGGAACCCAGGCAAGAAATCTCCTTCTGCCCCTCCCGGCCAGGGAAATACCCAGCACGCAAAGGAACTGAGGTTTAAGCCATGATGAAAGTTGGACTTTGATAAATGTAATTATCCTGTATCATTGATTAATAAGCCAAACATAGGTCTCACTCTCTAGGAAGAATGACTAAACGGTGATTCTCAATCCCGAATAAATAAATTATCCCCTTCAGGGATAAGACTTCTGAACCCAGAGTGACCCCGGCTTTTGACTCTTGCTTTTCTCACTTGGTAACATTTTTATGCCAAACCCCGGCGTCTCAACCACCCTGTTGTTCTGCCCACTTGCCACGCATGTGCTGATGAGACCACTGATCGGCCTTGGCTGTGGATCTTGTCCCGACCACACTCCCCATCCCATCATTCACGGAGATCCCCTGCCTACTGGCCCCATGGCTGGGGTCCCGCCCTGCAGGGTAACTCTCACGCACACACTGTTCCCGGCGAGTGTCACCCTCCCCCTCGGATGCCCAGGCTTCGAAAACCCAGCGACTTCTCTCTGCTGAGCCCTGCTCTGTCACGCCTCACCTCTGTCCCGGCAGGCCCGGCCCCTGTTGCGTCGGTCCTGGGCTCTAAAAGTGATGTGACACGTTTACGACCCTGCGGGCATTTTAGCTACAGCTTTCAAACCCTCCTTTGGAATGAGAAGGATGAAGGTCACAGCCAAAATCCTTTCCTCTGGGGCCCTCTCACGGACGTTTAGGACCCTCGCTGACATCAGACCACGGCTGAGGTCACACCCTCCCCTCTCTGGTTGTGTTGGCAAGTCAGTTTCTTAGATGCAGAGGTGAGCTCGTTCTACTGCTTTGACTCACACTACGGGGCCCGCTTCTGAATGATCTGGCGTTGGCAACACGCGAGGGGTTCAGCGGCAAACCTTGGACGAGCCGCGACAACGCCACTCGCGGGTGAGAAGGGGCCGGGAAGAAAGATAGGGCTTCCGGCCTGCCTCAAGGGCACAAGTGTTGGCTGGGCCATCCGACCAGATGCCAGGCAGCGTTTCGATTGTGTAACCGCTTCTGCCCTGACTCATTTCTCCATTATTTGGCTTCCTCCAGCGTTTGCTTAAGGGGGGGAACACGCTGTGTAGGCCTCACGGTCCTGTAAGGCAGGTGTTGCACTTGGTCCGCCTGGCAGGTTTATTTTTAATTATAAATTAACGGCTTCTGCATTTTCTTTACAGCGTGGGTCTGAGACCGACGACCTTGAAGGTCTGACAAGATGGTTTCTGAACTCGCGAGGCTGAAGGCCCGACCCCAGATAAACGCCTCTGCGAGGCTTCCCGACGTGCGGTCGGCCAGCCCTAGCTGACGAGCGCGCAGGGCACGGGTTCTCAGCCCGGGCACTGCGGTAGCTCCAAAACCCAGCCTCGGCGCAAATCAGTTAAAAGCAGAATCTTGGGAGGCGAGACTGGGACAGTGACTTTTCTTAGAAGCTCTCCAGAAGAGGGGCGCCTGGGTGGCTCAGTCGGTTAAGCGGCCGACTTCGGCTCAGGTCATGATCTCACGGCCCGTGAGTTCGAGCCCCGCGTCGGGCTCTGTGCTGACGGCTCAGAGCCTGGAGCCTGTTTCCGATTCTGTGTCTCCCTCTCTCTCTGCCCCTCCCCTGTTCATGCTCTGTCTCTCTCTGTCTCAAAAATAAATAAACGTTAAAAAAAAAAATTAAAAAAAAAAGCTCTCCAGAAGATTCTGAGCTGCCAGGGTTGAGAACCACTGGCTTCGTGGATCTCTCCAAGAGAGAGCCCTCAGGTTCTGGAACCAATTTAAACAGTCTTTTGATCTGTATTCTACTAAGCACTTGTAATATCACCAGTTACCATACACCGAGGGCCTAATATGTGCCGAATACAATGTACTTTCATATACAGTAAAACTGAAACCCAAAAGCAATTCTGTAAGGTAGATATTGTTAGCCCCATTTTTTTTTTAAGAGGAAGAGTGAGAACAAGCATGTGGGGGTGGAGGGAGGGATGGAGGGAGGGAGGGAGGAAGAGAGAGAGAGAGAGAGAGAGAGAGAGAGAGAGAGAGAATCCTAAGCAGACTCCCCACTCAGTGTGGAGCCCGGCTCGAGCCTGGATCCCACAACCCTGGGATCATGACCTGAGCCAAAATCAAGAGTCAGACGCTCAACCGACGGAGCCACCCAGGTGCCCCTGTTATTTCCACTTTTAAGCGTTTTATTTTATTTTGTAGCTCAGAAAGGTTAACGTGAACAAAACTTGCGCAGCTGGTTAAGTACAGAAGCCAGTGTCTCAGCCCAGGTTTATCTGGTTCCAAAATCTGAGCTTGCCCCATCAGGCCATGTCGTCGCTTAGCTCTTAATGACGGTAAGATCGGTGGTTCCAATGCTTGGGCTGGTAATGCTTTTTTACCCCCCCCCCCCCAAATTCCATCCATAGAAAATCTGGACCGGGAAGACCGTTCCTCCAGAGGCTGCTGGGTGAGAATAACTGTCCGTGTTCAAGAGGCCCAACACACCTGTTATTGTAATCTAATTTTGTAGAACAAGGAACTAGAGGATAATTTGGCCATAAATCATACTTGTGTCTTTAACCAAGGGGCCAACGTCATTGATTATGTAAGAACCCATCCTCTTTGCTTATTTTAATCCTGGAGAAAATAGCTAGCCTTCCCCACTGACCTCACTCTGGCCCTGATTTGGGAGACAAACTGCACTTCCTGAATCTGACCACACTCGTGCACGGGACAGTGGAATTAGGCGCATGAAACATCGAGACAGAGAGCCCTTCTAATTGCAGAAGTAACTCCCGAGGGATAAGGAACCCATAGCATTACCCTAAAAGCACTTGTGGGGACAGGCCTCCCGCCTGTCCCCACACCCCCAGACCGACAGCCCTGTTTGGAATCATCCCAGGGGTGGCGGCACCAGCTCTGGGTTCTGTAACAACCGCGGGGAAACCCGGAAGCCAAGCTCAGTTATCCAAACGCCAGCTCACGGGGGACCTTGATCAAATCACTGCGCGTGAAGGCATCCCCTTGGGAACTGGAGAATGAGGGGTCCACAGCCAGTGGACGAGCACGATGTTGGGGACATTATCCACAGCACAGGTGCGGGGAGAATTCTCATGACGACACAGACATTTTTCTCAGCTCCACGAGTTTCCGATGATCGATCCGTTCCAGCCTGAACCGTGAAATGCTCTTCCGTAGAAACAACTGGTAAATACAACGGGTAGGTTCATAAATATTTGCTGAGCAAATGGCGGGAGTTGGGGATGGAGCGTGGCAGGTCCCCCAGGACCTTTTGCATTTATTGCCCTAGCACATTATATAAAACTCACAGTTGCTAAGTGAGGAACCCGAGCTCCAGAGTACGTCGCCAATATGTGGCGGGACTGATTTTCAAGCCGGTTCTGCCCGCCTTTGGGCCTCATCCTCTTCTCCGTACCACTCTCCGAGGGCATCACAAGAGAGCACTAGTCTGTCCAGGATGATGGGCTCCAACTTTGGCCCAGCTCTCATCCCTAGAGAAGGTCTCGGGTTTGGCCCCTTGAGAGAGTCAGCTCAAAACATCCAATACGTACCTGTCTGTCCGCAGGGCCCGGTGCCACGTGCAGTCAGGGATGAGCCAGACGTGGCCCTGGAACCTGGGGTAAGTTGCAATCTGGTAGCCAGGCAAGCCCGCCTGCCAAGCGTGGCCGGTCAGGGGAGACGAACGAAAGCAATTGCATCCAGCTGAGCGGCGGGTGAGGCTGCACGAGGCCTGGTGTTCCAGATCGGCCTCGAAGGATAAACAGAGGTGGCGGGAATGGCATATACTCAAAGGCCTCCAAGTGGGAAAACTCAAGACTCGGGGCAGGGGAGGGGGGGGGGTACGGTCCACGGGGCTGTCCGTGCGCTCTGAGCCTGTCCTCCAGGGTCCAAATCCCGGCCTCACCACCTCGTTAGCAATGTGACTTTGCCAGCCAGTGAACCGACCCTCCACACCCTCGTTTCCTCTCCTGTAGGATGGGAAGCGATCCCGTCTGCCTTCAAGCTTCCTGCACTTTCTTCCACACCGCTTATGAACAAGCTAGGGTTCCCACAGGAGAAAAACATCCGGTGGGGGGTGGGGGAGGGTACCAAGGTGCGCTCTGATGATGCGTGTGAAGGCCTGGGCCCGATTCTCGCCCATAGAAGTGCTCCCCAAATATGAGCTGCTATTTTGGGTGTTTGGGGCGGCCTGATCTGACTGCAGGTCGGATATGGGCCAAAGGATCCTCCCCATCCAGAACACGCGGCACCCTGCTTGCTATCCATCAGACACTCACCGTAATATCGTCCCTCAACCGCGCTGACCCTTCCCAGTGAAACAGAGATCCCTCCAAAGGGTAGGCAAAGGCAAGGATTAAAGGGGATGTGACGCTCTCTACAACGCCCGACGCGTCGCAAATGTTACGTGAATCTGGCCTCTTCCAGAGTCAGCTCCAGGCCTTCTAGTCCTTTCTGACGCAAGATAGTACAAGTTCAGTATTTCTCAAACTGGAATCGAGGGAACACATGCATTCCATGGGATTGCATGGACGAAACGTCAAAAAAAATCTTTTCTGAGATGTATTATAACAGCCACACAAGAAGAACGCTAGGCACCACTCTGTAGCTGTCTATGGTATTTTCTTTTCTTTCCTTCTTTTTTTTTTTTTTTTAATGTTTGTTTATTTTTGAGAGAGCGAGAGAGTGAGCACGAGCAGGGGAGGGGCAGAGAGAGAGGGAGACACAGAATCTGAAACAGGCTCCAGGCCCTGAGCTGTCAGCACAGAGCCCGACTCGGGGCTCGAACCCACGGATGGCAAGATCACGACCCGAGCCGGAGTCGGACGGACACTCAACCGACTGAGCCGGCCAGGCGCCCCTATGCGATTTTTCAGTAAGGTGCGGCTAAGACTGAGGACCACAGAGATGAAATCAGGGCCAGACAGGCAGACCAACGAAACGGAAGAGAGGTTCCCCGAGAGCTACAAGTTCGTGTGGGATTTCAGCACGTGATGCAGATCGCGTTTTATCAACTCCGTGGGGAAAAGATGTTGTTTTACTCCGTGAATGGCCCTGAAAAAACCAGCGAGCTATTTTGATGACCTCCTTCATCCCATACAGCAAAGATTCTTACGACGTGCACAGAAAACGGATGTGATCGTTTTCAAGTCATTTTCAAAATGCCCACCTAACGACTATTCAAGCGTCTGCACTCAGCAAAAGACTCGCTATGTTGAAACACGGCCGATAAAGCAGGTCACGTGTAGGGCTCCCGGGGCGTCAGCCACACCGCCTCACTCTGCACCACAAACTCGTTCCCGTTTCGGGGCCTGTGCGTCCGCCGTCCTGCCCAGTGACCGCAACGCTCTCTACCCGGCGCGTTGCACAGCTGACTCGTTTCCACCCTTCAGATTCAGCTCAGGTGTGGCCTCCTCAGAGGCCTTGCCTCTTACCCCGATCTACGGCAGCCCTCCCTGATCGTCACGCCAGCCCATGGCCCTCTTCCTTCTCTTCCTACGCGTCACGGTATCCAATGCTGTGTCCCGTTTGCCCTCAAGGGAGCGTACCTTCCTTGAAGGCAGCCGATCTCATTCACCTCTTCGTGGCCTGGAACAGCACCGAGCACAACTCGCGTGCTTAACACGTATTTCTTGAATGAATCAACGAAGGAATGACCGCTTCGGTTTAAGTTCCTGTCCAGAGCGTCCGAATGACACTCTTTTTCAAGGAGGCGGACATGTGGTTCTTAAAAAAAAATTTTTTTTAATTTTAGAGAGAGAGCAAGAGAGGGGCAGAGGGACAGAGAGAGAGAGAGAAAGAGAGAATCCCAAGCAGTCTCCGCGATCAGGGCAGAGCCTGACGTGGGGCTCAATCCCACGACCCTGGGATCGTGACCTGAGCGGAAACCAAGAGTCAGACGCTCGACCGACTGAGCCACCCAGGCGCCCCGACATGTTTTCTCTTAACCATAATAGAACTCTTACTGATGAACCGGTTTTCAGTCTTCTGTTTTAGTTGTAAGTGCCTACCCACCTGGGCTTGGTTTATCTCTTGTATATCTTGAGTTCAAGAAATTCTACCTATTAGAGCACTATGGCTTTGCAAAGGCACGGATTCATACCTACGGCAACTAAAGTGTTGGCTGATTATATTTAATACTTTGACATCAAAAGATGATATTGCCTCCAAACCAAAGCTTCTCTGTTGGCCTTCTGCTGCCTTCTCAAGCGGCTGGCCCCCCATTCAGGCGTTCATGGCAGACGTCCAAGGGCAAAGGAGCTCCATCGGCCAGGGTTCCGTCTACAATGACGGCAGACGGGGAGTGCGTGTGCTGTTTGCTGTGTATAAGGCAACACCCCCTCTCCCCGTTTCCAGTTCCTGCACACGTAGTGGCCTCGGACCCAGACTGATCCGTGGGAAGACTAATCGCAATGGGGTGAAACTCCCTTACGCGATGCGACCTACTCCCCACACCTGTCCCTGTTGGCAGCTCCAGGCCCAGAATTCCTTCCTGCTCTTTCCCTCTTTCCTCTGCACCTCGTTTTAGCAAGGGGCAAAACCAAAATGCCTTTACTAAATGCACGTGCTCTCTAGATGACAGCTCTCCCCAACAGAGTCAAACAGAGAAGGAATGGGATATTGCCTGTGGCCGATCGTATTTTCCAGAGATGGCCGCGGTCACCTCCTATCCCACCTGTTCTTGCAGGGTGACCCAAACATCCCTCCCACCACAGGATGGGCTAGAGAGATGTCCACCTCCCTTCAATCCGAGTGAGCCTTTGGAGCGGACTCAACCGATGCTGTAAGGCAGAAGTGAGGCCACGTGGCTTCCGAAGACAGATGACCAAAACACCATCGTGCACTACCGCCTCGCTCTCTCGGGATACTCCCTGTTGGATCCCAGCCGCCATTCTGTGAGTTGAGTTTGAGGTGTCGGCGTGACGTCTGTGTGGAGCTGCCCAGGAGACACAACTGGACACATGGGCCTCGAACCCCAGGCACCTGGGCTAGCGGTGAAGCTCTGATAGGGTCTGGCGTCAGGTGATCATTGAAGCTGTGGGAGCGGATGGAGATGCCCAGGAAGGAGAAAAGAGCAAAGAGCCCGGAAGAGAACCCTGGAGAACAGCAATACCCTGGGACCGAGCGGAACCCCCCCTCCCACCGACTTCCGCAGCTCATTCTTCAATCATGCCCTCCAGGTTGTGTGTCAGCATCTTGTGTCCCAACCCCCCGGCTCGGTTCCTCCTGCCACCACCTCGTCCAGGCTCTCAAGCCTTCTTGATCGGATGACCACAAGCTTCTCGTTGGTCTCCCTCTTCCAATCGGGAGGGATTGACATCCACACGGCTACTAAAATGAGCCCCCCAGAATGTCATTGTGCGAAATTAGTCATCTACTTCAAACACTTCGAAGGTCCCCGGGGTCCGTTTCCGTAAAATCCGAACTTGTTAGCTTCATACATCAGGCCTCTTGGATTTAGAACAACACCTTGCTTGCCTCGAATTGCCAAAGGTACCCTGCTCGAGCCATGTGAAACCCACGTTTCCCAAATATGCAGTGCTCTTCTATGCCGGGGATCCTTGATTCTTTCTACCTGGGATGCCTCCCCGTCTCCTTTCCCGGATCCGGATAACCTTCCTTCTTGAAGGCTCGGTCCAAGTAGCACGTCCTCCGGGGGGCCCTCCCTGCCCGGCAATCCGATTTAGGATGCTCTTGCCCTGTCCCCACGTTACCTTATTTATGTGCCCATTATGGCTCTCAACACTCCGCATCACTGCAATTAATTCTCGATTTGTCTGTTTCCTTCCTGAACTGAATATACGACGTCGCATTCAACCCTGTGATCTCGGCAACTGGCGCCTAATAGCAGACACTTTTCTTACTTACATTTTCTTTTTCTTTCTTTCTTTTTTCTTTAGTGAGCTAATGTTCTACACCGTAAGCTCCACGAGAACAGAAATCACGTCTTGGTCATCCTGTCCTCTCGACGTCCCACGCGACAATGGGTGCGATGCTTTTCCCATGATGCCTCCTTCCCCCAGTTCAGGAAGGAGCTAAGAAATGAGTGTTGGGTTGCAGCCCAAGTTTCTAGACGACACTATGGGAGCAACTGTTGCCCTGAACTAGGCGTTTCTCAACACTCCTACAGGATAGTACTACTCCTGCCATTTTATGAGCGAGGAAATGTGGGCCCAGGGGGCTGAGTGACTTGCTTAAGGTCCTGAGGCCGGAAGGGTCTGCTTGCTGGTTCGGTGCGTGCGATTTCGTGACATGCCAAGAAGGCAGTAAACATTAGGGTCACTGAGTGATCAACAGTTCAGACCCAGACTGGGAAACACCCCAAGAAACCTCTGCCAGAGACACTTGGAGAAGATTCTCCGGCACAGACCACTGAGCCATCACACAGCAGCTGGGACTGAAGGATGGTTCCAGAGCCTCTTAGCTCCGTCCGGACCGCACCACCTGCATCCCACAGTGGGCAGCTGCCAACTTCCGGGAGTTTCCTCAGACCTCGCCAGACCAGGGTTTGATCTACCCAGCAGTAAATCCACTTTGCATAACTTCTTTCCAAAAGTTTTCAAGTTGCCCATCAACGTATTTTTTTTTTTTTTTTAATCCTAAAGCCTCTCCAGGGTCCTTAAAATCGATCAGTTTTCCATAAAAGAAAGGAAGTATTTTGTTGTTGTTGTTAATTTTATTTTACATCCAGATTAGTCAGCATCTAGTGCAACAATGATTTCGGGAGTAGATTCCTTCCCTATTTAGCCCATCCCCCCCCAACCCCCCCCCCCCGCCTCCAGTAACCCTCTGTTTGTTCTCCTTATTTAAGAGTCTCTTATGCTTTGTCCCCCTCCCTGTTTTTATATTATTTTTGTTTCCCTTCCATTGTATTCATGTTTTGTCTCTTAAATTCCTCATGAGTGAAGTCATATGATGTCTTTCTCTGGCTAATTTCACTTAGCATAATACCCTCCAGTTCCATCCACGTAGTTGCAAATGGCAAGATTTCATTCTTCTTGATTGCCTAGTAATATTCCATTGTATATATATACCACATCTTCTTTACCCATTCATCCATCAATGGACATTTGGGCTCTTTCCACCCTTCGGCTGTTGTCGAGAGTGCTGCTATAAACACGGGGGTGCACGTGTCCCTTCGAAACAGCACACCTGTATCCCTTGGATAAATGCCGAGTAAGGCAATTGCTGGGTCGTAGGGTAGTTCTATTTTTAGTTTCTTGAGGAACCTCCATACTGTTTTCCAGAGCGGCTGCACCAGCTTGCATTCCCATGTTGTTGCTGTTTTAATGCAAGGGCAAATGATACAGATGTAGTTATTTCCAGGAAAAGCTTCTTCAACACGAGGCTAATTTCACCAACCTGTCCTCAGTTATTAAATGCCTCAAAACCGCTACAGACTTGGTAACACGTCCGGTGGGCTCATCAAAACCGAGTAATTACCTCAGAAGTACAACAGTCCTTCCAACTTTGTACCGCATCTTAAATTCTAAAGTCAAGGCTTTGCGTGTCTGGCACGTGGGGGTACACGCTGAGCGCGTGAAGGCCAATGGCGCACACGCGACCACGGCCAGACCTCCCAAACTGCCAGGCGATGCCGGCTTATGAAAGGCAAATAAATGCGCGTAAACAAATTGTACCTCCACGCCTCGGAGCACCATGATCTGACCCCAAGCCTGGTCCTCTTCGTGGGCTCCCAGCGAAAGGCTCCCCTCTCCCCAGGTGTGCAAGCTAAGAGTCCCCCCCCATCCCAACATGCCTTTTCCTCATCCCCTGCCAGCCAGTTCAGTCCCAAGTCCCGTCCCCCCGAGGTCTCATCACACCCACGCTGGCCCCCTCCACACCCCTCTCCACACCACAGCCAGGAGTATCTTCTGAAAATAAAGTCTCCCCACCCCTGCCTGCTTTGGGCATAGGATCGTAAACCTTAACCCCAGTTTGTATCTTTACTTTCAGTACATTAGATTATTTTAATTTTATTTGAGAGAGAGAGAGAAAGAGACAGAGCATGAGCAGGGGAGGGGCAGAGAGAGAGGGAGACACAGAATCCGAAGCAGGCTCCAGGCTCTGAGCCGTCAGCCCAGAGCCCGACGCGGGGCTCGAACTCACGAACCATGAGATCATGAGCTGAGCTGAAGTCAGATGCCCAACCGACTAGCCATCCAGGCGCCCCTCAAACCAGTTGTAATCAAGAGCTATATAAAGACTACATATGATGCACGGAAATCAGATACTACACTACCCATACTGTGTTTATGATAGGAATTCAAAAATGTATCTGTTGAACAGAGTGCAACAGTTTGATACGACTTTTCGAATGATAAATACACATAACACTGGGAAAGCAGGTAAGGGGTTACTGGTAGTTCTGTTTTCTGAAGCCTCCATTATTAGATCTAATAATCTAATCCACGGACACGCAACTTTGCAAGTTTACCTTCCTCATCGTTCTATCATCCCTGTTTTTTTCCCCTTAAAGTGCGTGCAAAAGCTCTGGCAGGTTATACAAAACCAGCCAGTAGAAGTCAAGAAAATGTTCATTTCTGCAGCCTAAAATAAACAGCATTTGGAAACTGGTTTTTTTAAGTTTATTTATTTTTGAGAGACAGGCGGCGGGGGGGGGGTGAGGGGGGAAGGGGAAGGAGAACCAACAGGCAGGCGGGGGGGGGGGGGGGGCGGGGCAGAGAGGGGGAGACAGAGTCCAAAGCAGGCTCCAGGCTCGGACTGTCAGCACAGAGCGGGACGCGGGGCTCGAACCCACGAACTGTGAGATGACTGGAGCTGAAGTCGGATGCTCAACCGACCGAGCCACCCAGGCGCCCCTGGTAACTGGTTTCCACCTGAAGGAAAAAGCTACCAGCGAACAAAAATTTGTTTCAAAAAACCACACATCCAATCACCGCATTCATCATCCCAAACTGTGCAGAGACAGCATGATTTTACTGCTTTGTTTTCTGGGCCTCGCAGCGGATGAAGACCTTGGGACGACATGGCTGAATCGAGCAAAATCAGGATGCCACTTTCTATTCTCCTGCAATGTTACTTATAAATGACCCAACGTGCGTTCTTCCGCGTGCGCCTGGGGAGCAGCGCGTCCCTCCTGAGAAGCGAGGTTAGGGTTCAGGCCACTTTGCATGGGTCTCCTGGTAAGTCGGCCACAATTCCGCAGCCTCTAAAATCCAAAGGACCTGAAGTTTCTTCCGGAGAAAGCATTTGGAGCCGTGGGGGGGGGGGGGGGGGGGGGGGGGGGGGAAGTGCTGTATTGAGCGGGGAAGACGCGCCATGGCCATCCTGCCTTCTCCACCTGGAGGCAAAGCGAGTCTGGAGGCAAACCCGGAGTCTAGTGTTCGTATTCAACCCACCCCGCTCCTCCCAAGTCAGGGACTGGGGACGGGATGCTTCCCATCCCAATGACCTGCGGCAACCTAACGACTGAGTCCTAACGACTGTGTGTGGATACAGGGCAAAGGACGAGCCCTGGGATGCAAAACAGGGCCCCCGGGCTCACCCTCCGGCGCCCTGCCCCCTCCGGGAAGAAGAGGACCTTCTCTAGCACAATCTCCCGGCCAGTCTGAGAGCCCCACCTACAGTCAAATGAAGATGAGCACTTCGTTTCTTAGTTTCTCGGTTCCTCACTGCAGCCGAACCACCAGAAGGCTTTCCCGGTACCTGATATGACCTCTCTGCCCTTCCCACCCCTCCGGCTCAGTTCGGCCACCACAGCAAAAACACCCTCCAGGCGGGATCCCTCCCCAGGGTCCCCTCCCCACCCCTCCCCTGAAATTTCCCAAGACCCTTCCTCACGTGATCGGGTTTTCGGGGAACGCTCCAGGTCAACACTTGATTGGCGATAATAACCGTACAGAGAGACGATCTAGAACGTTCGAGGAGTTCGGGTGGGTCTCAGGAATCTGAACATCTGTACAACTCCCCCAGTGATTCTGCTCAGCACCCAGATATGGGAATGACTCGGCAAATCAGTATACAGTGGGACTATTTTTCTTGACCTTAAAGCAGAACGTGGCTTATTTGAAAACAAATCAGGAGGTAGGAAGTTTTAATTAAGTCGTGATGCCAGGGTTTAACTATAGGGCAAATCATTGGCAACAGGTGAGGAAATTTAAGAAAGGAGTCAGTTATTATTATTTAATGATTATTTTTGAGAGAGGTCGAGCGAGGGAGGGGCAGAGGGGGACGGAGGGCCCGAAGCAGGCTCTGTGCTGTAGCAGCGAGCCTTATGCAGGGCTCGAACCCACGAATTGTGAGATCACTAACCCGAGCTGAAGTTGGGACGCTTAACCAACTGAGCTACCCAGGCACCCCAAAAGGAGCTGATTATTAAGGGGGATTATAATAAGAGGCCTAGGATACAGAATAGCATAAGCCTGTTTTCTCAGGGATCGGGTCCATAGTAGCAGCCTGAGTGAGAATTCCCGAGAGTAAGTTAGAGTTTCTCCTTAGGAAAAAGGGGAGAAAAGTATGGGAAGCAGGCTTAGAAATTCTATTACCAAAGAGTATTATGAGTGTTTTTCAATTCCTTTTACACTTCGTATCCCCAACCCCTTTGACTGTTTTCGATTCCCAGATCTCTCTGCGAGCCTAGCAATCCGCCCGCATCCCGTGAAGGTCAATGATACCTTTCTACCCCATTCTTCTCCACCTGTTCTGTATAGCTGTGTACGTGTTCAGATGCACAGCTGACCTTCCTCACAAGCTACTTCCTGACTCCTTTCTAGGTGGTGGACTTCTCGGAGGTGAAAACTATGCCTTCACCTGTAGGCATAGTAATGACCTACAGAGAGCATATCAGTTATTTGTAAACTTTCTGTAATTAGTATTAGCTATCTGTAAAAATCTTTGGATAGTCTCCAACTCTTCCAAAAACTGAAAAGGAGGGATTACTTCCTAACTCATTCTATGAGGCCAGCATTACTGAGACCAAAGCCGGACAAAGGCAATTAAAAACACGTGACCAAAAAAAAAAACAAAAAACCACTACAAACCAGTATGCCCTATAAACACTCAGGCAAAAATCATCAACAAAGTACGGCCAACCAAATTCGGCAGCGTATTAAAAGGGATCAGACACCAAGACCACATACGATTTACTCCCCAAATGCAAGGACTGTTCAACCTATGAAAATCACTGTAACACATTCACAAAATGAAGCCACTCTCCCTCCCCCTCGCGACCATCTCAATGATCCAGCATTTCACAAAATTCAATACCCCTTCTCGAGACAAACCTTCAAACTAGAGAGAGGAGAGACGAACCTCCTCGACAGGACGAAGGCCATACATGAAAAATGTGCAACGTGGAGCTAACATCACACTCGATGGTGCCGGGTTGAAAGCTTTTTCTTCTCAGACCAGGAACAAGGCAAGGATGCCAGGTTTCACCACTTTTTATTCGATGCCGTGTTGAAAGCTCTAGCCAGAGCAATGAGGCAAGAGAAAAAGAAATCAAGGGCACACAAATTTGAAAAAGATGAAGTATCTGTTTGCAAATGATAGGATCTCATGGGTAGAAAATCCTAAAGGCTGCCCCAAAACTGGTAGAATAAACAAACTCAGCAAAGTTGCAAGATATAAAACACACAAAACTCAGCTGCGTTTCTAACTGCATTCACAAATGAACAATCTGAAAAAGAAAATTAGGGGGGCAATCCATTGACAACAGCATCAAAACCAATACAATACTTAGGAATAAACTTAACCAAGGGTACACTGAAAACTATAAAATATTGCTGAAAGAAATTAAAGACGGGGGCGCCTGGGTGGCTGAGTCAGTTAGGTGCCGGCTCTTGATCTCAGCTCAGGTTATGATCTCACCACGGTTCATGAGATCAAGTCCTACATCCGGCTTTGCGCTGACAGCGGGGAGCCTGCTTAGGATTCTGCCCCTCCCTCCCTCCCTCCCTCCCTCAAAATAAATAACCATACAAAAGAAAGAAAAGAAACTAAAGGCAACATAAATTTGAAGACATCTCGTGTTCGTGGACTGGAAGACAGATTCAATGCAATTCCTATCAAAACCTCAATAGCAATTTTTGCATAAGCTTCATTTATTTTTTTAAATTTAAATTCTAAAGTTTGTATGAAATTTCATGGGACCCTAAACAGCCAAAACAATCTTTAAAAAGAACAACAAAGTTGGAGGCCTCATACAAAACTCACTACACTGTAAGTGCAATGAAAAGCGTGCCTGTGGCCTAACGACAGACATACAGACCAACGGAATAGAACAGAGCCCAGAAATAAACCCTCACATATAACGGCCAATGGATTTTGACAAAAGAGCCAAGATCATTCAATGGGGAAAAGACAGTCTCTTCAAGTGGTGCTGGGAAAACGGGATATCCACGTGCTAAAGAATGAAGCCGGACTCTTTACACTGTATTTAAAAATTAATTCAAAATAGATGAAAGCCCTGAACTGAGAGCTAAAATATATAAAGCTTTTAATAGAAAACACAGAGGAAAAGTCTCATGACACTGGATTTGGTGATTTCTTAGGACACCAAAGGCGCAGTTGATCAACTGGACTGTGTTAATATTAAAAGCTTTAAATATATATATATGTACATATATAATATATATATATGTGTATATATATATGTAACATATAAAAAAATATAATATGTATATATTTTTTTAATGTTTATTTTTGAGAGGGAGACAGAGTGTAAGCCAGGGAGGGGCAGAGAGAGAGGCAGGCACAGAATCCGAAGCAGGCTCCAGGCTCTGAGCCGTCAGCACAGAGCCCGACGCGGGGCTCGAGCCCATGAACTGCAAGATCACGACCTGAGCCAAAGTCGGATGCTCAGCTGACTGAGCCGCCCAGGCGCCCCAATATTAAAAACTTTTGTGCATCAAAGGACACTCTATCGGAGAGTGAAAAGACAACTCTCAAAATGGGAGAAAATATCTGAAAAGGGATTTATATTCAGAACTTCTAAAGAACCCCCACACATAAACAATCCAATATTTAAAAATACACATCCAATTAAAAAAAAAAATAGACAAAGACCTTGAATAGACATTTCTCCAAAGAAGTTCTAAAAATGGCCAGTAAACACATGAAATACTGCTCAACATCACTTATCATCGGGGAAATGCAAATCAAAACCACAGTGAGCTATCCCACCACCCCAGCTGGGATGGCCACCACCAAAAAAACCTCCAGAGAAAAGAACCAAGTGTTTATACAGAAACCGGAATGCTACTGCCCTGCTGGTGGGGAATGTAAAGCAGGGCAGCCATTGTAGAAAACGACATGGAAAACAGTTCCTTAAAGAGTTAAGCCTAGAACCACCGTATGACCGAGCAATTTCTCGTATATACCTGGAAGAACTGAAATCAGGGCCTCAAACAGACAGTTGTGTTCATAGTGGCGTCACTCACGATAGCTAAGAAGTGGAAACCACCCAAACGTCCACCAAGAGACGAAGGTCTAAAAATGGGGTGCATCCGTACAATGGAATATTACAGAGTCTTAACAGGGAAGGAGATTCGGACACCTGCTTCAACCTGAGTGAACCTTGAAACATTAAATGGAAGAAGCCAGATGCAAGGGTACAAACACCGCATATTTCACTGATAGGAGTTACCTAGAGCAGTCACACGGATAAAGATAGAGAGTAGAAAAGTGACTAGGAGCTGGGGGTCAGGGAAATGGGGAGTTAGTATTTAATGGGTAGAGTTTGTTTGGGAAGATGAAAAATCCTAGCGATGGAGAGCGGTGATGGCTGCCCAACATGGATGGTGCTTAACGTCACTTAGCTGCCCACTTAAAAATGGCAGAAGCAGGAAACTCCAGGTTACGTGCATCTTCTGCCATAAAAGAGAACCCTCTGATTATGAAACCACAGAGAAGAGCTTGGCAATGAAGTTACACCTATTTGAAATCTGGATCTGCTGTTTTCCGGCTGAGGGACTCTGGGACAATCACTCAACCTCTGGAGAGTTTTAGTTTCTTCTTAACATTAAGAAAAAGTAAAATGCTGAGTGTAGGGCCTATCATGCCATCAACTAACAAGTGATGGGTTATTTTAGCAGCTCTGGAAATTCTATGTTATCATAGTAAAACATAAATGACAAGTTAAAAAGCTTCAAACGAACATGAACACATACTGGGTGACAAGGACACTTGAAAAAAAGGGAGGGAAAGTCTTGGCTTTTCAACAGTTCATGAGAAGCTGTCTTGAATACAGCGAATTTCACTTATTAAAAGTTCCGTATGAAGCATGTGATACAGATATCTAAAAAAGAGAATGCAGGGGCACCTGGGTGGCTCAGTCGGTTGAGCGTCCGACTTTGGCTCAGGTCATGATCTCACGGTTCGTGGGTTCGAGCCCCGCGTCGGGCTCTGTGCTGACAGCTCAGAGCCTGGAGCCTGCTTCGGATTGTGTCTCCCAATCTCTGCCCCTTCCTTGCTTGTGCTCTCTCAAAAGTAAATAAATGTAAAACAGATAGATAGAAAACAACCAATCGTAGGTCCCCACTGGAGGTCTAGTTCACCTGTTACGAAGCTTATTCTAAGAACACTGTTCCAGAGAGATGAGTAAATAAGAGTGTTACCAGGACAGGTCTCCGAAGAATGAAGAGCGGTGGATTAAATATAGCAGATTAAATATAAATAAAGGCAAGGTATGGAAATTTAAGTTACTGAACAATGGAACGGGATTTCAAGTACTCAAGCACAGGTGAATATTCTCAAGTGACCGATTTTACAGGAGCGAGGACTACACCGCAAGGGCTAAGCGAGCGCTGAAAACAGTAAGATTCTAGGATTCTAAATTTGCATTTTTAAACTCGGAATTTTTGCAAAGGCAAGGCTACTACGTAAAGACCAATGCAGGCACGGGATTACAGGTGCTGGTTTACACACACGGAATGCTGTTCTCGGAAAATCTCTTTGGGTAACAAAAGCAGCGAGTTTGCCGCAAGAGCAGTAAAGGCAGTTCCCCAAGTGTATGCAGCTGAAGCTGGACCACCTCAGGGGTCAGGGGCACCGTGTTTGTGCAGCCAAAAAAATCCAGGTTGAACTTTCAACTCCCCCCAAACTTAACTATTAATAGCCTACTTTTTTTTTTTTTTAATCTTGAGAGAGCGAGAGAGACCACGCAAGTGGGGAGGTGCAGAGAGAGAGAGAGAGAGAGAGAGAGAGAGAGAGAGAATCCCAAGCAGGCTCCACACGGTCAGCGAACAGCCTGATGCGGGGCTCGTACTCCCAAACCGTGAGATCGTGACCGGAGCCGAAACCGAGGCAGGCGCTTAACTGACTGAGCCACCCGGGCGCCCCCCTAATAGCCTACCGTTGGCCTGAAGCCTTACCGATGACATAAACAGGCGGTCAACACACATTTTGGATACGTGTTACATACCTGCGTTCTTACAATAAAGCTTAAGTGTTCAGAAACTCCTAAGGGAAAATGCGTTCACCGTACTACGATACCGTGTCTAAGGAACAAAATCCGCTTAACAAGTAGGACCCACGCAATTCAAACCCACGTTGTTCAAGGGTCTGCCCTTCCAATTCTCAAAGACGTTTTAGGCAAAAAAAGGGGGAAAAAAAAAACCACACTTAAAAACCCGCAAGCACAAATAAACCAACTTTAATAGATATTATTTTGTATTTATATAGCGCCTTCTTCAAGAACCTTAGATGCTTTACAGACATTATATCTAATTAATCCCCACAACAACCCTGTGAGGTAGGTATTACTCCCATTTTACAAGACAGGGAGACTGAAGCACAGAGAGGTTAAGTGACTTGCCCAAGGTCACACAGTTAAATTCACTGAGGAGCCAGGACCTGAGCGCCTTAGCCTCCCGGCTCCCAGTTTAACACCTCATGAGAGAATCTTTAATGAAAAGTATCCTTAAAGAAAGTATCAAGAGTAGTAGGTTACGAAAGTGAGGTCTTTCTGCTGCCACCACGGAAAAGCAAAACCCGGTACTGATCGGTAGAGGCAACGAGATCCGTATATTACACATCTCCTTTTTTCCCTTTTCCTGAAGTCTCACGGCCCCCGTCTTGAGCAATCGTCTACAGGTGAAGTTTCTGAGACAGGAGCCGTACGACGTAGCAGTGAGACTGAATGTAGCATGTTTACTTTCGGTTACGATGACCTGTGGAAATTTTTATTCCAATATACAAAATATGGGACAGCCATCCCAACAAACACGTACATAGGTAGCAATCGGCCGCCATTTACAACGTAAACCCACCCCTCGTTTCAGTCACAGTCGACCAACCACCTCTCAATGCTGTCTCTCTGGGGCCCTTCTCTCGCTATACCTGCATTTGCCCCCCCCCCCCAACCCCAACCCTGTGCTTTTAAAGTCTGCTGCGTTTCGGGTGAGCTTCCAAACATTTTACGCAGACGCGGCTGTACTAAGAGTAAAAAGGAAATGGAGACCCATCACCCCACAGTCCCTCCCCTGACAAATCGTACTATTAAACACGGTGTAGACGTGAACAGTGTGCGACTACCAAGGAGCTCAACGAAAATGCCAGAACTTGCTTCGATAGGAAATTTCGCCTTGCCTTTTACTGTGGTTTTTACAATGCAAAACGGACACACGAACACAGCGTAGCATCCCAGTGCTGTACCTCTGTGCAAATGACCTCATCTATCTTTCTTCTACGTGCTGTGGCCTAACTCAAGTAAACAACGGGACCCGGCCTCACCCTACTTTTTTCTCTGCGCTGAAAGCTACGGAAACACAGCCGTAAATTCCGAGACAATTTGGTTTAAGCCCTCAAAATAAAAAAAAATGTATCCACCTCCCCCGTCCCGTGACCTTCCCCTTCCCCTTCCCCGCATTCTCAGTCGTGAGTCTCTGTGCAATGTTGTAACCAGGCGGGCTACGCAATCGCGATCGGTAGAAGCCCGTTCCGGCCGGCCATAAGGCTTTAGCGACTGTATCTGAAAAAGCAAGGTGTCAAAATACGTCGTAATTTTTCTCCCAGCGTATCTGTTTAAACAGCCCCATTAGCCAAGCGACCCTGTTAAAGATCAGTTCACGGAACGAATAGGTGAAGTCATTTCCTGAGCTAAAAGATACAGATAATAAAATGTTAATAAATAGCAGCAGACAAAAATTTTTTTTCGTGGTTTTTTTTCATATTCAACAGTATTAGTAAAATAAGTTTAGAAAATTACAGCAATTAAAAAAAAAAAATCACTGCCTGAAAAGACTTGAAGAACATCCAAGGCCTGATTGCTATTATTCTGAATATACAGTCAATTATTTTCTGCACGTTACATTCGGCCACCGTCAACTCACTGATGCATGGGGAAGCGTCAACCACAATGGTTCACATACACTTTACATTACATACATTACTTCTTAAAACCCCCGACAGAATGAAGTCTTGACAAATGCAAAGCTTAGTTTCTGAACACTCTTCCAGTAGATCTGCAAAGATGGGGGGGGGGGGGGGGGGATGGGGAGAAAAGGACTTGCTTCGTGTGTTTCTGGTCTGCTTCCTTAAAATTTCATCCTCGCACGGTTTGCAGCTAGGCACCCAGGCTGCTGGGGTTACGACAGGTTCCTTCTTCCCAGGGTAAAGAATGACATTCGAAAAGAACGCTAACTGCCAAGACACGACTTTTCCGAACACGGCTGCAACTTGAAACGTCAGGGTATTTAAGGATTCTGAAGACTGGTGAGCCACCACTGCACCAGAATTTCATCGATCGTTCCAACCGTGACAGGGAATTTTTGATAAGTTTTTTTACTTTACAAAATTAAAGCTGAGTAAAATCAGTGATTTATAAACCATGACAAAAGGACAAATATTTAGTCAGAGATATCAGTTCCTCCTGAAAAAGAGTATTTACCTCCTCTCAGTGTAATTTTTCTTAAGGTATCTTACGATTTAAAATGGTTTAAAATTCACCTTAAAAATAGAAACAAACAAAAGGACGAGTTCAATTGACAAAAACTAATAAAAATAAGCTCAAATTTACTGACAGAATCGTGGGCACTTCATACAATACTTAGACTCTACCAGTTTTAAGTAAAATAAATAAGAAAAAAACTTATAATTACAAAGCCAGTCTTTCCCCTTGGGGAAACAAAAAGCCACTTTTGACCAGTTGTTCCCTACATATACATATACTGTATATTATTATAAGCTTCTTCAGAGAAGCAAAACATATTTGTCTTCCTGACACCGGATTCTAGTCATCTGTTCGTTCTTACATCAGAAAGGCAACTGCAAGTGTTGGGCCCAAATGTAGTTCTGGTTTACGCCTGAAAAGACCACCGGGTGTTCCTTCTACGTGTGTGTATTCGACACGGGCAAATTTACGCGGTGCGTTCAGTATCACCTCCCGAAATGATCGCTACAACCTAGCACAGATTCCCACTCTTTCTCCTGCACCCCCAAGGAGTTCAAACCATTACTGGTGCAACGAATAAAGAGAAAATGCATGTCAATTACTGGAAGGCGGTTTCACGAGAGGAGCTGCTATCTCTGATCTCACTTCCTTGTTGTGTGGAACTGCACGGACGGCATGATACCTGAGCAAATAAATCAACTACCATGATAGGAAGAGCGTGTGAATCCACAGTCTTTGCTTTATTGTGTGCAAAGTGTGCTACTGCCCCCTGAGCTTCCTGCATTTCTCTTTTCTTGAAAAATCAGTGCTTGATCCTTTGCAAAATAACCAGAGAAGAAATGAGGCAGAAAGTATCTCTTCATCACGGTCCCCCTCAGTCCCGAGACTGGTAGAAAAGGATGTAACCAGACTCAGAGTTCTTTGAGATATCTGATGTCAACCCGTAGAATTCTTCAATAGCTTGTGCATCAATTTTCTGCGGGGCAAAATGTAAACATTAGTACGAAAGTGAGCTCTTGGAACTGCTTCAATCCAATAAAACCTCCCACATTTCTTAGAATCGTGTCTTTCACTGGGGCTATAAAACAGCTCTGCACAGTAAGAACAGCTTAAGTTAACAGGGCTGATAATGCCAAGTACTGGTAAGAACATGAAGCAAACAGGACTCTCAGACACAGCTCGTAGGAATGTAAAACGATTCGGAGACTTTGGGGAAATGTGTCACGTTGTCTTCTAAAGCTGAACACACAAACTACCCTTTGATCCAGCAATCCTATTCCTGGGGAACAGAATTTCTACCTGGACTGTAAGAAACCACGAATTCCCAACCATTCGTGACCTACGAAAATGGCAATTTCAGATGGTCCAACCTAACACACCCAAGAAAAATGAGTGCGCGTGTCTAGCAAAAGACTTACACCAGGGTCATGGAGGCAGTTTTATTTCAGTGATGGGCAAAAAGGCAAGCTTCTAACTTGTTCTGTTCTGACAACGGGCAATTACAATAAAAAAGAAAACCCTACTATTGGCAACACGAATAAACTGCTAGATACAATGATGAGCGGAAAAGGGCAGACACAAAAGAAGGCATATTGAATGAGTCCATTTATATTCAAACAGAGGCAAAACAATAATGAGAATGATAAGCGTCAAAAGAGCCAGGAGGCGGTGAAGGGGATGGTGGGGAGAAGGGAGAAAAGCTGTAAGGACAGACCACAAAGAGGATAAAGGAGGCTCACTGGGGTGCTGAAAGTGCACTTGATCTTGATAGTGGTTACAGTGAGAGTGAGAGAGTGAGAGAGAGAGAGAGAGAGAGAGAGAGAGAGCGCGCGCACGCGCGCGCGCGGGCATGCAAATACAGGTGCGTGCACGTTCACATAAAAATTCAAGTTGTTGCTTAAGATTTGTGTACTTTATGTATATTATAACTCAATAATTTTTTTTAACCTCAACTTTTTTTTTTTAAACAATGAAAGCTTTTTTTTTTTTTTTTTAAAGCTAGCTCTGTTGTCGAAAGATTTTGTTTTATCCTAAGCATTTTAAAGGTTACCTGACCATTCAAGCATTGGGATTGCCTGTTGGGGAGTAAGAGGTAGGAATCAGATAATCTGAAGACCTCAACAGTTGCCTAATGTTCGTCACCTGTCATATGAATGAGACGCTGGGAGAAAAAAGAGAAGAGTGAAATACACACCCAACTTTGAAGAAAAGTAAGAAATTCAGGAACTACTTACTTCTACAATGTCGTCATCAAACAACAACCAAAAATCATGACTCTTAACTATTGCGATATAATGTCCTCGATTGGGACCACTAAAACAAAGAGAAAGAAAAGTTAATTTCATACAATGTTTATTAACATCATTCTTCTATGCCCGAATTCCACGTTCTATAAAGCAGCATAACTGAAACCGATAAAAATAGTCCTTACCTATCCTTCCCCAAAGTATCAAGCCACATTGATGTGAACTGGCATTCTATTTTAAAATCAAATAATTAGCGCTCTACTTTGAAAGATATAATCAGCATTCTATTTATATGAAGTTACACTATTAAAATTATTTCTTTTATAACTTATTATTTTAAAAATAATTTTCAAATTTGCTTCTATGAAAAATGTAAATACATTTTTTTCTAGCATTTTGAGGGGGGTGGGGGTGTCACTGTCTGAGTTAAGCTACAGAATAACACAAGTAAAAATTTTTTTCTAAGTCTTACTCTCTTCGGAAAAGTTTTTCTCTTGAGGAAAGGTATCGTGTGATAGTTAAGCAAAGATATCAAATCTACAGTTCTGAAATCAATCAAGCTTGACCTTCATAAACTTCTTTAAAAACAAATGACATTTTGTTAGTATTATTAGTGCTATTTTAAGTACCTAGATCTTAGCACCATTATTAGAATGGTCTCTGCGTCTCATTTTAAACAAATCTGGAATAAAGAAATCTAGAAACTCATAAAAATGCATGTGGGACTGTTTCTTCAAAAACAATAAATCCTTTGCTTTATAAAAGACGTGGTGAAGATTTCAACTTCTCCCCGTTTAAGTATGATTCATTATAAAAGCTTCTACATAATTCTTCATTAAATTATAATTCCATTGTAATTGTTATAGTATAGAATTTGAGATAATTTTCCACACAAAGTATTGTTAATATGAACATTATCTTAAGAGTAGCAACATGGGGGGCGCCTGGGTGGCGCAGTCGATTAAGCGTCCGACTTCAGCCAGGTCACGATCTCGCGGTCCGGGAGTTCGAGCCCCACGTAGGGCTCTGGGCTGATGGCTCGGAGCCTGGAGCCTGTTTCGGATTCTGTGTCTCCCTCTCTCTCTGCCCCTCCCCCGTTCATGCTCTCTCTCTCTCTGTCCCAAAAATAAATAAACGTTGGAAAAAAAAAAAAAAAAAAGAGTAGCAACATGGTATAAAGGAATAAGCAGCCTCTGTGCCTCCTGGTGTCGGCTCCTCTGACCCGGTTAGGGGAGCTGAGTACCCGAGGTGACAAAATGACACAAACGAGAGGACCGCTCTTTCCCCACAGACGAAAACCCCTCAGAACTATTTTTTTAAGAAGGCTCTTAATTCTAAAATTCTGAAATAAAAACCAAAATAAACAGATGTTCCCCATTTCTCGGGGGTTCATCTAAAGAATCACGTGTTTGGGGCGCCTGGGTGGCGCAGTCGGTTAAGCGTCCGACTTCAGCCAGGTCACGATCTCGCGGTCCGGGAGTTCGAGCCCCGCGTCAGGCTCTGGGCTGATGGCTCGGAGCCTGGAGCCTGTTTCTGATTCTGTGTCTCCCTCTCTCTCTGCCCCTCCCCCGTTCATGCTCTGTCTCTCTCTGTCCCAAAAAATAAATAAACGTTGAAAAAAAAAAAATTTAAAAAAAAATAAAAAAAAAAAAAAAAAAAAAAAAAAAAAAAGAATCACGTGTTTATGTAAGAGGCTAAGAATTTTATTTTATTTTTTGTTTTGTTTTGTACTTTTTTAAGGTGGTAGAAAGGCAGAGAGAATCACAGAAAGGCTGAGGAACAGAGCCTGAGAAGGAGGAGGCAGGTGGGGGACACAAAAGTTAGGCATCGGGCAGCTCGGCTTTTTCCTTCCGCAAACAGGTGGTTTGAAGAACAGACAGAAGTCGGTTACAGAAACTAATTGGAGGAGGAAGGGCTGAGGCTCCTAAACTTACTAGGCGCCCAGGAAGGCCTTTTTTTTAGGGATTGGCATCCTGAACATAAAACACGCTCACTGCAGTGGGCGTGAGTGCCTAACGTGTGCACGTAAGTGTGTCGCTTTCTGTGGGGATCAGAAAGACACCAACACTTCCTGCCCGAGGACACGGTCAGTGCAGCAGATAACCCTCCACAAACACATTTCGGGGCAAAACAACGTAAAAGCAGAGCTGCAGGCGCAGTGGAACGGACAGACGCCGTCGTCCGGCGAGAGAGGAGGTGGGAGGGACAGGGCTGAGGACTCCAGGAAGGTTGGTTCCGGGGGGGCGGGGCCTGAGACGGGCCGAAAGGGTCACACTTAAGAATTCCGCAAGCACCTGTTAGAAATCTATGCGCCACTGAGGAGAGAGAACGCATAGCTGGACTGGCACGGGCTTGCCGAGGACAAGCGTCCTCGACAGTTGAAGGATGCAGGCAAAGTAAACCATCCACGCTCTCATGTGAAATCTTACTACAGATAAATCTGATAAAAAATAAAAAAGATTTTTAAATGCTGTTAATCTGTATTTATTCTGAGAGAGAGAGAGAGAACGAGCAGGGGAGGGGCGGAGAGAGGGAGACAGAGGATCCTAAGCAGGCTCTGCGCTGTCAGCACAGAGCCTGATGTGGGGCTTGAACCTACAAACCGTGAGATGATGACACGAGCTGAAATCAAGAGTCAGACGCTCAACCCACTGAGCCACCCAGGCGTCCTAAATGTTGTTACTCTTTTGTTAACGGACAAATCATTTCCTGTTTTAAGAAGTGGCTGTTCTCATAAGGGAAACATATGCAAACTGATAAACAACACAACACAAAGCAGTAAGTTACGGCTAGCAATACACATCTAGTAGCTACGTGAACACAGAGGCATGGAACCAAATGTAGTAATATTTCAATACAGTAATATTTCAGTATACCAAAGTTTAAGGAGGAAATGATGAACGCACTGTATCTGAAACATCCGTCTTGCAATCAACCTATCCTGACACGACAACCTGGAAGGATCAAGAGCCTCGGAAAGATCTACGCCAGGACCACCCCGAACGCCCGCCCCACAGACCAAGAACCTTGCCAGCTCCTCCCTCGGATGCAGTTACCTTCCACAGTGAACCACCACGGCGACGAGGTCGTACATTCTGTCAGGATTGGTTGCGTCGCCAGAGGTGTTAAACAGACGAAGTTCTAAAGGAAAAACTACCCGGTAAGACAGTTTTGTGTATCGATGAAGTTGATCCATGTACTTAAACCTCTTCAGGTGCAGAGCTAGAATCATGGGCAGTTTTTTAACTTTCATCCTATTCAAATAAACACGGAGACAGAATTTCATAAAAGACATTCACACCATGTCCTTAAAAGAACTATCAAACTTTAGGATTCCATTAACAAACCGTTAGTAGTTTTAATAGCCCAGCACTGCCCAGTTTTGCATCTTTCTACCAATTACTTTTATATTGGCAAAGCAACACTCTGAACATCTGAAGACTATCCCACCCCACCCGTCATCGACAAACCACATAAATCTAATTCATACTCAATACGGCTTCAAAATAGATGAATGACATCAGTCCGCTGTTAAGAAATCCTTATTCTGAAATACAGGTCCCTAATGATAAGGCAAACTGCACATGATGCCTATGATTGGTGGAGGAAAACCAGGTCCTTAGAGCTGCTAACTCCTTTGGATGTGAGGGGAGGCTGAAATCCACCTGTCCCATCAGTCTATATAATTCAGTAACAGACTGACACGAGAAAAGCATGAAAGACCATTCTGCGAAAGGTGTTTGCCAGAGATAAGAAGTAACTCCGCATTAGGAATAAGGACTATGTATATCCTCGAAAAGAGAGTAAAATGACCCGCAAATTTAGGGTTGAGTTTTTTACTGTAAAACACCGGCTATCCTCCACACTCTAAATAATCTTTATTACGCCCTTAAATGTCATTTCGCCCCGACACGACTCCGCACTCCTGGCTCCTCCTAATGACAGCCTGTTCTTCTGAAGGCTCAGCTCAAACGCTGTCCCCCCCCCCCCCACAAAGTAACCCCTCTCTTCAATCCCCCATCGGCACTTTCTAGATTCACTCTATGTATATACAGTTTATGACCCCATCAAATGCTTATGATGATTATGGGTCTTTCTCTTCTTCTAGGGTCTAAAATCTTGCCAGGGAGAAACCATTTTTATTTTGTTTTCATTTTCTTTCTCTATCGAGCAACATGCCTGGCACGTGACAGACACCGGACAAGTGTTGCAGCACTGAATTCTGTAAGTGTTCAATAAAGCAAAACACTTCATTAATTAAAAAACGAAATTTACTAAGCCATTGCCTCTAATGAAGTGAAAACAAAAATCATTCTGTAGCATCTCGCTAAACCTGCATCCTATAGATCTTAAATGCGGTGGGCAGCTTGTTACTCCGGAAACATTTACTCTTCTACCCTGGCCTTTGAAAAACATTAGCAAGAAAAAACATAAACAGATACTCATTCCCGGAAAGAAAGCTAACAGTGTAAGAGTCTTTATGGCCTTTGCCTCAGTAATCCCAACTTCTAGAACTTAAATATATCCTCTCAGATACAAGACGTCTGAAAAACGAGTTATTTTAGATCGTGAAAAACTGGGAAAACCCTAGAGACAGGCATGCGACAGAGATATTATGGGTTCAGTTCCAGACCACCACAGTAAAGTCAGCATTGCAATAAAGCCAATGGAATGAAATTTTTGGTCTCCCAGTGCAGATAAGAGTTAGGGTGACATGATACCGTGTCCGTTAAATGTGCGAGGTCATTACGTCCAGAAAAAAAACAATGCAGATACCTTAATTAAAAAACTTCATCGTGAAAAACTGCAACCCATCACCTAAGCCTTCAGCGAGTCATAACCTCTTTGCTGGGGAAGGGTCCTGCTCGCTGCTGACTGATGGGGGTAGTGATGATGAAGGTCGTTGGGGTGGCTGTGGCATCTCTTAAAAGAAGATAATTAAGTCTGCCACACTGACGGACTCTTCCTTTCGTGAACGATTTCTCTATAGCACGAGATGCTGTCTTGAGAGCATTTCACTCACAGAACTTCCCTCAAAATTAGAACCAGTCTTTTCAAACCCTGCCCTGCTTCAACTACCAAGTTTGTGTAGTATTCCAAATCCTTCGTTGACACTTCAACTGGCTTCACAGCATCGTCAGCAGGAGCAGATTCCATCTCGAGAAATCACGTTCTCTGCTCAGCCGTGAGCAGCAGTCCTCACCCCATCGCGTCCTATCACGAGATCCCAGCAACGCCGTCCACCTTCAGGCCCCACTTCTAGTCCTGGTTCTCTCGCTGTTTCCACCACATCTGCCGTGACTGCCTCCACTGCCGTCCCCAACCTCCGAAGTCATCCCCGAGGGTGGGAATCAACTTCTGCCAAACTCTTATAAAAGATATTTCGACCTCTTCCCGTTGTTCTTAATGGCTTTCCATTTCAGGAGGGATTTAATTTACTTTGCCCAGATCCATCAGAGGAATCACTGTCTATGGCACCTGCAACTTTATGAAGTGTATTTCTTAAAAAATAAGAAAGTCAGAATGACTCCTTGATCCACGGGCTGTGGAATGGACGCTTGTCAAAAGGCACGAGAACATTCATCTCAGGGCACAATCTCCATCACAGCTCTTGGGTGACCAGGCAGCATGATCAATGGATGAGGAGCAAAATTTGAAAGGAATCTTTTTTCTGCTTTTTCCCTGGGCAGAAGGTCTCAACAGTGGGCCTCAAATATTCAGTGAACCATGTTGTAAACAGATGTGCTGTCATCCAGGCCTTGTTGTTCCATTTGTAGAGCAGAGCGGATTTAGCGTAATTCTGGAGAGCCCCAGCATTTTCAGAATGGCCAGTGAGCATCAGTTTCAGGTCACCAGCTGCGTCAGCCCCTAACAAGAGAGCCCTGTCCTTTGAAGCTCCGAAGGCAGGCACGGACTTCCCTCCAGGTGTGCAAGTCCTTGATGGCACGCATCGTCTTCCACAGACAGCTGTTCTGTCTACACCAACCACCTTCGTGAACGATCTTAGCCAGACCTTCTGGAGAACTTGCCGTAGCTCCTACATTAGCACCGGCTGCTTCGCCTTTACTTTCACGTTACGGAGACGGCTGCTTTTCTCAACCCCCACCCCTGCAGCTTCCAATTTTTCTCTTGCAGCTTCCTCGCCTCTCTCCGCCTTCAGAAAGTTGAAGAGAGTTTTGAGGGCTTGCTCTGGATCAGACTTTGGCTCAAGGGAATGTTGTGGCCGGTCTGCTCTTCTGTCTAGACCACTCACTTTCTCCGTGTCGGAAATAAGACTGCTTCGCTTTCTTGTCACTTGTGCGTTCGCTGGAAAAGCACCCTTCACGTCCTTCACGAACGTTTCCTCGGCACTTGCAACGTGGCTGGAATTTGGCACAAAGGACCCAGCTTTCAGTCGGTCTCAGCCGTCAACGTGCCCTTCGTCACTAAGCTTCACCATTTCTAGCTTTTGATTCAAAGTGAGAGATGTGGGACTTCCGCTTTCACTGGCGCACGTAGGGGTCACTGCAGGGTTACTAATGGGCCTAGTTTCAATATTGTTGTGTCTCAGAGACTAGGGCAGCCAGAGGAGAGGGAAAGGGGGCCGGGGCGGGGGGCAGGGGGGGAACGGACAGTAGAGCACTCAGAGGACATACAACTCTCATCAAGTAAGCTCACCATCTTGTAAGGGAGTGGTTTGTGCTGCCCCCAAACATTACACCAGTGACATCGGAGAGCACGGGTCATTATACGAAATGTGATAATAACGAGAAAGCATGAAATTTGGTGGGAATTGCCAAAATAGGACACAGAGACACAAAGTGAGCAAATGCTGTTGGAAAAAGGGCCTCAATAGACTTGCTCGACGCAAGGATGCCATAAACCTTCAATATGTTAAAAAAAAAAACGCAGCGAAGTACAACAAAGCAGGGCACAATAAAATGAGGTGTGCCTGTACCGGTCTTACAGAAACTCCTTCATAAAAGAGGGAATGATCACCAACTCATTTCTGAGGCCAGCTGAAAGCCGGTACCCAAACCTGACAACGGTATTACAAGAAAATCCCAGACCAATAATATCCCTCACGGTATCTCAAAGATGTGAAAATCAACAGAACGTTAGCAGATTGAATCCGGCAACATATAAACCTCCCTTGGCGATGATATTACAGTTCTCCTAAATGAAACGCTGATGTTTTTTCCTCAGGTTCTTTGTAAATAAAGACCAGTAACTGCAAAAATGGAAAGATTCCTTTATGTCCCTGAATTAACAAAGTAATCATAAATTTGTAAGGAGCATTTAAAAATATTAATAGAGCCCATTTCTCCTCTGGAAGAAAAGCGTCCTCAGCCCAACTTCAGTTTTCCGGAAATTTTAGATCTCCGCAGAAAAACGATGCTTACCAACGATGTGATTTTTAAAAACAAGCACGTCCCCTTCCAACCTAATCAGAGTATTCTGGACCAGGAATGAGCGGACTGCAGATACTATTTTCTTAGCAAAAATGTACCGCCCTCGTCGTACACCAGGTTACAAAGTCAATGCCTACAGCAGCCACCGTCAGAAGGGGTGGCGGGCACATCTTCTCAACCTGGGGCCCCATGACCCAGCGAGCAGACCCTGACGAAAGAAGTCGTGTGCCCGAGATTTATCAGAGCGCTGCTCTGGGGGCCGAGTGAGGAAAGCCGAGAGGGAAGAGGAGGAAGCCAGCTGAGGGTTCAGTCTCAGGAAAAAGCCCAGAGAGAGCAGCTCCAGCCTGGTCCCTCGGGGAAACCCTGCCTGGACTCTGAATCTCGCTGCAGATTTCTCTGGACCGTGGCGAGGTGACTGGGCTTTCACACTCTCTTCTCCACCTGCCGGTCACAGGTCCCAGGTTAAAGAAATTCCCAGAAGCTTCCTTCCGCGGTAGCCCCAGCCCCAGAGGAGTCCTCTGAAGAAAACCCAGCGTGAAAGCGCCCCAAAGGAGTGGGGGTGGCAGAGAATGGGCCCTGAGGCCACTCCCTGACTAGAATACCGGCCACTCTGCTGCAGGGAAGGGGGGGGGGGGCACGACAAAGGCGAGTTCTATATTCTAGAGCTGTCTGCTGTCTGCAGATTCCCCAAGAATGGCCAGAAACCATTTTTTAAAGGAAAATTTCCCATTTGTGTAAACGGTGGGAGCCAAGCAAGAGGTCCACACATACTGCGGGCCAGAAGGCACTAATATGCAAACTCTACCCCAGACAACTTTAACGTCCCATCAGCACAAACACATAAGAACTTAATGGAATTCTGTTGGCAGAGGAGTCTTGACCACGCAGAAGAGTTTCGTCATCGTACAGACAGAAAATTCCACCTTCTCGTGGACTGTCATGTCAACGAGGCCTAACTGGGGAAGGTCAGGCTGAGTGTGACAGGGAAACAGAAGTTATGGCTGCACGTGAGGAAGACACCAGACTGAGTGGGAAGCACCGAGAGGAGAGCTGGACCCGACGGAGCCTAACTCAGCGGGTGTCAACGAAGGCAGGTCGGGGGACTGGGCAGATCCAGTGCCACGACCGGGGGGGGGGGTGGGGGGGTGGGGGAGAGTCCTGATCGCTGTCTGGGGATGCTACCAGGCGCGCATCCGGACAGCATCAACCTGTCAAAAGACAGAAGGACCTAGGCAACCGGACCCACGGGTCAGATTCAGGAGGATTCCAATGGGGGAGGGGGTGCTACGGTCTGAATGCTTGTGTCCCCCCAAAACTCATGTTCAAAACCTAATACCAGACCTGACGGTTCTAGGAGGTGGGGCCTCCGGGAGGTGCTTACATCACGAGGGTGGAGTCTTCACAGATGGGATTAGTGTCTTTATGAAAGACCCTAGAGAGCTTGCGGGAGTCCTTCCACCAGGCAGGAAGGCACCTGCTAGGGACCACGAAGAGGGCCCTCACCGGAACACAGCATGCTGGCGCCTCGATTCTGGACCGCCAGCTTCCAGAATGCGAACGAATCAATCCATTTCTGCTACTTACAATCCGCCCAGTCTATGGGGTTTTGTTACGGCAGTCTCAGCAGACGGAGACAGGGTGTGTGTGAAAGGGCCGACTACTCCCGACGTGATACTAACCGTGACTAGAACCTGCACACGCAGGAAAACGATATGCATCTAGCTAGGGACACCGAGCAGAAGGGAAGAACTTGGCCTCAGGAACAGAAGAACCTCAGTTACCACTAGATCAGGGTGGACAGAGACAGGCAGCGGCCACAACAACTAGATGCTGAGTCACCTGGGCACTGTGTGAGTCGTCCTCAACGCCACCCGCGGACAGCGGTGGGCCTGGAGGCGGGCTTGGCTGAATGTGGCCTAAAGGGAGAGAGAGTACAGGGAGGGGAGAGAGAGTACAGGGAGGGGAGAGAGTACAGGGAGGGGAGCGAGGAGGGGTGTGTAGTGGAGAGCCGGTCAGGCTGGCTCAGCTCCCCACTGTCACTCGTCATCAGATCCCGCTCTCAGGGAGAGGGGAGTGACAGGCGAGTGCTCCTTAAAATCGCAAGCGGCACTCCCAGCCCAGAGGACAGGAAAACAGCACCTAAAACAACGCCGTAAGCCATCAAATCCTCTCGTTCCAGTTCCCCGGCTTCATCACCTTGCTTCTACCCTATGCTTTTATCCTCCCACTGGGTGACAGCTCAGGACGGTTTCATCCACATTTACCAACCACGTATTTTTCCTGGACTGCGCTATACAGGGGTGCTACGTGAAAGGAGTCAATGTGCGGACAAATTCTGTATGAAAGATAAAAAGATAAATTTCTTCTATTCTGTGGGTCTTCTCAGAGTCCACAATATGAAGCATGAATAATCAACGAAGAGGAAATTTTACTATATAGCAAATTCATTTGATCACGGAATACTTATTTTAGGGCACCATTTCCAGAAATCGTTCTTTGACGTTGTTCCAAGATCGGCTGGTTGCAAAGAAGACACTGTCTTTACGTTAATACAAACACAGATTCCGAATGAAAGCCAAATCACGTGCATTTTTCTATTGTGGTAAAAACATATGAACTTTACCGTAATCTTCACCCCTTTTAAACAGAGAGTATGGCAGTGTTCCCTATAAGCACACAGTTGTGCCACAGATCTCCAGAACTGTGGAGAAAATTGCCAAAGTTTCATTTTGCAAACTCAAAGTCTACACCCGCTGAGTAACTCCTCTTCTTCCCTCCCCGCAGACCCTGACAAGCACCATTTTATTTTGTCTCTCAGAATGTCACTACTTTAGATTCCTCGTATCACTCGAATCCTACAGAATTTGCCTTTTTGTGACCGGCTTACTTCACTTAACATGATATGCTCAAGATTCATCTATGTTATATGTGACAAGATTTCCCTCCTTGTTAAGGCTGAATGATACCCCATTTTATGTTCATCCCACATTTTCTTTATCCGCTCGTCTGCAGATGGACATCTAAGCTGTTTCCTCCTGTTGGTTATTGTGAACGATGCAGCAATAAACACAGGAGTACACACATCTCTTCTGACACCGTTTTCAATCCTTTTGGATATATATCTAGAAGCAGGAACGCGAGATCATAAGGTAGTTCTATTTTCAGTATTTTGAGGAACCTCCACACTGTTTTCCATAGGAGCTATGCCAGTTTATATTCTCACCAACAGTGTACGAGGCTCCAGTTTCTCCACATCGTCGCCACACTTATTTTCTCACTTTCCAATAAAGGCCACCCTAACTGGTGTGAAAGGATACCTCACTGTAGTTCTGATTTGCCTTTTCCCGACGATTAGCTTTAGTTGAGTATCTTCTCATATGCTTGGCGGCCATTTGTTTATCTTCTCTGGAGAAATGTTTACTCAAGTTCTTTGCCTGGTTTTTGGTGCTGAGCAGTACAAGTTCTTGGTATATTTTGGGTTATTAACCTCTTGTCACATATTGGTTTTCAAATATTTTCTCCCATTCATGCCTTTTCACTCCATTTATCGTCTCCCTTTGTTACGCGTACGTTTTTAAGTTTGACAAAGTCCCATCTGTCTACCTTTGCCTTTGTTGCTTGTGCTTTTTGGTGTCATATTCAAGAAATCATGGCCACATTCCAGGTCATGAAGACTTTCCGCTATTCTAGGAGTTTTATAGTCTCAGGTCATATGTTTAGGTCTTTCATCCATTTTGAATGAAGTTTTGTACATGGATATCCAGTGGTCCCAAAACATCGGGTGAAGAGACTGTGTACTTTCCCTATTTTTGTATCGTGCGGCCTTGGCGCACTTGTAGATCACCTGACCATGCGAGTGAGGGTTTATTTCTGGGCTCTCTACTCTTTTGCATTGATCTATAGGTCTGTCTTTATCCCAGTCCATGCCGTTTTAATTCCTGTAGCTTTGTAATAGGTTTTGAAGTCAGGAAGTGTGAGGCCTCCAGCTTTGTTTTTCTTTAAAGATTGTTTTGGCTTTAAGAGTCCTTCAAGATTTCTCCTATGAATCTTGGGTGTTTTTTTCCCCCTATTTCATCAAAAACTGCTATGGAGTTATCAGAAGGGCTGACGCTAGATCCTAGTAGAAAATAGATAATTTCTGTATTGCTGTCTTTCCGTAAACTAACGTGCAACTTATCCTACAGAAATACTCTAAAAACTGTGTGAAAATGTGTCTGTTGGTGGGCATATACATACAAAATATGCATGTTCACCAAAGCAATGTAACAGTAAAAAAAAAAAAAAAAAAAAGGGAACAATCTAAGCTATTAGATTTAGCTGTGAACACAGTTCACAGATTATGGTATATTATGGTACGCCCATACAAAAAGTCTATGGAGCACCTCTTCAGAATGATGTAAAAATATACTGTCAGTGACATGCTTGTCATTTATTAAGTGAAAAAAGCTACCAAACTGCATATAAAAATTTGATTCCATTGCAAGAATTACCTGTGTGCATATAGACACCCTTCAAAAATCCAGGATACACAAAAATGTTAACAGCGCTTTCATAATGATTCTTAATTGACGTATACTTACCTATATTTTCTAATTTCTTTACAGAGCATATATATATATATATATATATATATATATATATATATATATATATATATTCCCCATGTATATAAACAAAAAACCTCATACTAAATGATATATTAAAATCTCATGGATGTCTACAGAACAAACAGCTTGAGTTTGTAAACCATCTTTAATTACTCACATACACGGCTATTTGTCATTCTGTACGAAGACCAGCCAGGCTCACAGATACGCCTTCCTCCATGTGGCCAAAGAAGTTCGCGAGTCGGATTCGCGAGTCGGATTCCTCTTAGCTACATTTAGTCCTTGACTCTGTCTTCCTTAACCAACAGTCTTAGACACCTTCTACACTTTCAGGATTAATCTGATACGTCCTCTCCCAAACTTTTGTGAGGTACCCACCCCAATCATCTTCACTAACAGAAGAGAACAATGAGTCATCTGCTTTGATTACCTGTGTCCACTACCTAAAACCCCTCCCTTCCTAATAAATGTATCTGTGTCCAAAATAAAAACAAAAAGATAATCATCTAAAAACCCAAGTTCTTCTTTTCATGAACATTTCAGTTCAACCGTCAGGTGGGGCCATACTAGGTAGACGGCTGTGCCGTCAGGGGAGAGGGGAAACCCAAGCAGAGCAAAGAGCATGTCTGTATGACATGTGTGCATGGTGGGGGTGGAGGGAGAAGACCGGTTACCTACAGGGTCACTGAACAATTAAATAAATACAGAAAGATAACGGGAGCCAATTTTTACTTTCAGAGAAGGAAACCACAAATATGAAAAAGGAGAAAACTAGAATGGACCCTATGGTATTGGCTGATATTGGGGATTTAATTGTGAATTCATGGTTTTTCAATACGGAAAGATCAACAGGCAAGATACATAGATACAGATGTGAAGTTGGGAATTTATGGTTTTTTAATACGGAAAGATCAACAGGCAAGATACACGGGTATAGATGTGAGCATATACCCCCACCCTCCAGCTCTGCTCACCCAGGGGGCTCGAGAACAGAAATATCCCGATAGTAGGGAGCACACCTCTATCAAAGTCTTGCTTTCTAAACATCATTCTCCTCCTCAAAGGAACCAGGTCTCTCTGGAGAAATGGCTGGACCAGAGTGGGGGCAAGGCAAGTACAAAATGAGAAAATGAGCCAGGAGTATCTTGTGGTGCCAGAAAGTAAAGAAACACTCAAGGATGAGGGGACATGTCATAAAGACACAGGCACCAGCTTGAAGGGGTTCCCGCTGGCCAAATCGGGGATCATTTGCACATAAAAAAAGTAAGAATGGCAAGGGATCATAACCCGCTGAAAAAAACAAACAAACAAAAAAAAACCCTGGAGTCCAAACTGAGATTTAGAAAATGAAAAATATTAGAAGTCTGATGAGGAATGGGTGTATTTACAATCTAAAAATAACCTCCACACAAAATACTTATGAATTATACATGAGCAAAAACATAGCGTAAGAGTGAAGAACTCTGGGAGACATCCCCGTGATCAGGTGCTCAAAGATAACAGCACCAGTAATGGGCTGTGCAGAAAAGGGTTAACCTAGCAGGCCTCAGACTGTCTTTACAAAGGTCTGCTTGTGGGGCCCCTGGGTGGCTCAGTTGGTTAAGTGTCCCACTCTGGCTCAAGTCATGATCTCGCGGTTTGGGGGTTCGAGCCTCGCGTCGGGCTCTGTGCTGACAGCTCAGAGCCTGGAGCCTGCTTCGGATTCTCTGTCTCCCTCTCTCTCTGCCCCTCTCCTGCTCACACTCTGTCACCCTCCTGTCTCTCAATAATAAATAAACACTTAAAAAAAACACTTCTTTTAGAAAGGTCTGCTTATAAGGGTGATCCTTGGTTAATATATGAGAATTTGGATTTGAGAAGTGTCCCTAAATGATAAGCATGTCTCAACACGCCTAAATTGTTTGAACAAACAATGTGGCTGATGCTCAACACCTGTTTTCCTTCTGAGAGTCTGGAATTTTGGTACATGCTGGGCAGAGGGCGCCTAGCCTTCGGTTTAAAACACTGGACACTGAGTCTATAACGAGCCTCCCTAGCAGAAAACACTTTTCCCACGTCACATTCAATGCTCCAGGAGTGAAGTACGCCCACGTGACTCCATGGGACTGGACTCCCGGAAGCTCACCTGGTTTTCTGCTTTGCTGACGTGCTTTGTCACCTTTCCCTGTAAGAAGTCTCAGCTGTGAGCATGACTACACACACGGAGTCCTGTGAGTCCTTCTAGTGAGTGTCAGGAGTGGTCTTAGGGACCCCCACACACCATGTGTCACTTAAGAGGATACAATGGGAAGAAGAGAGCTTCACTTCTGGGAGACTCCCACCCAGAATACATAACCTGAACCTAATCCTAAGAAAACACGAGATGACCCCAAAGAGGGTGGTCTATAAAATAACAAATCGGTAATCTTCAAAACTCTCAAGATTTTTAAAGTCAACAAGAGACTAACGAACTGTCCCAAATGTAGAGACTAAAGAGACACAAATACTGAATGTAACATATGTTTCTGGACTGGATCCTTTTTTCCATAAAGGACATTACCGGGACATCTGCGCTAATAAAATAAGGTCTACGAGAACAGTGGCGTGTCAGTGTGACTTTCCCCGTGTGGGTGAATACGGCCATGGGAAAACTTCCTTGTTGGTAGGAAATGGCCACTCAAGTGTCCAGGATCGTGGGACATCACACCAGGACCTTATTTTCAAACGATTTAGGGCAAAATAGCATTCTTGGTACGGTTCATACAGCTTTTCTTTGACTTTGAGATTGTTTCAAAGTAAGAAGTAAGGTAACGAGAATGATGACGACGACTCCATTCCCTGATACCGAATCCCAAAGAAGAGAAGGTACAACATCCTATGTGGGAAGAGCGGAAACTCGGGTACAGCTCCCCCTACCTCTCCCCACCAAGGAAAAAGCTACACAGGCAGCAAAGCCTCAAAGTCAAATATTTCAACCGTACTGGTTTAGGATTGTTAAACAAGTGTAGAAAGTGGCCTGAGGGTGGAGAGTGGAATACTGTTGATCTGGTAATAACTTAATGCGTCTTCATTACTCAACGATAACATTCAAAAGTTTTACTCAGTGTAAATTTTCACACATCCCTTTCAGCTAGAAAAGCCCATCGATAACATCCATTGCCAGAGAAATCACTAAAACAGTTTAAAAACTCTAAATTACCGTTTGTGTGCCTCCTGTTTGCTGCGACATTCTTCACAGTAATATTTGTATTCACTGCACAGAGTTTCTGTGTTGCTAAAACCCCTGTGTAAAATTCAAAATAAATTTATTTTGTCTATACCGGAAAACTGTGTGTTTGTTTCAAAATATTCTAAACCAAAGACATTCATTAAATTTCAACATAAATACATCTACAATTACCTTAAGCAGTGAGTGATCGATGTGTTTTGTTCCACGTCAACAGAAAGGTCTAAAAAATCTTCATCTTTGCTGCTTATCTGGAAAAACAGGGAATTACCTTTGATTTTTTAAAATATCAGTAAATCACTGCTCTGAAATGATAGAATTAAATTCATTCTATTAGTAGTAGGTATACGAAGAATTCTTTTTCCCCCCAAATTCACAAGAAATCTCCTTGATCTGGATTATCCAACAGGACACTGAGTAAACGACTCTCATCATATGGACAGGTTAAACAGCAAAGTACATCTGGGACCGATTCCCTTACTGGCAGAGGCTAGGATGTCAAATCCCATCACTTTCCCGAATCTTGGTATTATTGTCAAGCACGAAACAAACTGCCCATATACACTGACACTTAAAACACACACACGCACGCACACACAGGCCAAGACGGAATGAGGATGCTTGGCAAGGGCCTGACGCCCGTGTTGTTTTATCATTCAAGGAAATAATTATAGCCTAAAATGCCAAATCACAATCTTCACCGATGACCTTTTCTAATCCTTCCCTAAAAAAACCTAACGTAAGGTTCTGTTTGAATTACGGCTGAATCATCTGATAAAAAAAATTAGTGCTTATTGGTTTGAACAGGATTAGGGTGGAACTGCAGACGTCGCTTTTCCTAGCTCTTTCCTTCGACGACTCTCTGCCCGGGGTGAGCGTACAACAGAGCTCTGGCGGAGCCTCGCACCCACCACGGCCGTACCCCCGGGGGGTAAGTGCTCTCCTGCTTCAACGCCGCACCTGTTTCAGAGGCTCGGCATCAGTAACTCGAGATACAGCGTGTAGCTGTACGGATTTAGAGCCGCATCTACTATGTCCTTATGCCAACAGGAGTACGTTTTTACCGTGTGCACAAGGTACAGTGACACCGTGAGATAAGTGATCTGGGTCACGAAAGATTCAGTGAACAAGAAAGAATAAGGAAGATGGCACAGAGAGAGGAAAGGGAACGTGAGGTGCTTAAGGAAAAAGAATCAGCTCCGTTTTGGAGGAAGGATGGCGTGGCAGAGATAGGCTAACACGCGGCTTTACGTGCAGGCCAAAAAGGAGTGAAGATTGAAGAGCCTGGTGTTTGTCAAAACGAGGTCTGCAGGTGCTCAGGCGCTGCCTCGGCGGTCTTCGTTTTACATTTCCATCTTTATGATATAGGAGGCTCTGGATCATCTGGATATATCTGAGTTACTATGTTTGGGATCACAAGCGTGCTGGTACCAGGCAATCACCGAGTGGGGCACTATTTAACTTGCAAAAGTGTTTGCAAACACGTCTGCTTGTTGTCGGACTCCCATGCTCTAATGTCAGGTCACACCCAGGATGTGGGACACCCAGAGAAGCAGTCTAAGCTGGAGACGTGGGTGGGGAGTCATCAGCACAGGCGGTAACGAAAACGGACCGTGACCCTCCCGATGCGGAGGGAGAAGCCGCCCAAAGGGAAAGCCTGGAGGACACCCACATTTAAAGACTAAACAGAAGAAAAGGAATGAGGCCAAGAAGAAACCATCAGAAGACAGAGCTGTTACAGGGACCCAGCCTCCTAACCGACTGGGGTATTAACAACCGCGTTACCAACACCTGCCACACAAACACTGCCTCCTCCAAGAAGCCCACTCCTACGTGGAGAGGTCAGGTCTCCTTGTTCTCTGACTCGCGCGGGCTCTTGTGCTTACCTGAACCGTAACGTACTGGACTGGAACTGTCTGCCTGGTACCGGTCTGTACTCCTCTACGAGCAGCTGCAGATCAGGATCTCTAGGTCTTCCTCACCTTCTGCCAACCTCTACCCATCTTCTACCTGGCCCGGCTGGCACTTAAATATTTATGCAAAACTAAAGAAATGATACATAGTCACTCTTCAGAAATCCTCAATTTCATCCCTCTAGCTGAGTTTGATAAAGGCCATGGGGTCCTGATGACCATTTACTGAATCTGCAAGATAATGACTGGGATTCTGAGGAAATATTCTCAATCCATACCTTTAATTCTTGGGAAACTATCTGCAAACACAGACTGCAGGCCACAGGAGGACCTAGCAGAGAATGCGGGGAAGGATCACTAGCCATCCGTTGCGAATGAAATAAATGTTTGAGCAAACATGGATGGGTGACCTCACTTTGTCCTTCAAGAACATCTAATCCTCATCCCCCATCGTCCCCAGTCTACAAAATAAGCTTCCAAGGCCTGGCGCCACAGCATCCCAGAGACCTCCACAGGGTCCCAAATCCACTCTGCCGGCTTCACCAGAACTACATTTCCCAACATGCTAAGCAAAGGTAACTATCTTCTGTCTCCTTGAAGGGGACGAAGTATACAGGTCTTCGAACACAGACCAAGTTTCATCACACCAAACACCAACCAACTGCCAAATTCTCTGATTCCACCCACTCTTCCAACTGAAACACCGCTCAGTGTACTTCCTAAAGCTTGGAATTCAGCTACAACAGAATTTTTCTTTATAAGATGTCTCTATAAAACTCATGTTAAAACCAGTGGAGTTGCTCAGCTCGAATAAAGGTGAGTCCTGAGACCAATTCCTGCCATCAAACACTGCCCAGTCAAGCTCTTACTGCAATGGCTACAACAACGAACAGTAGTCCTTATTCTAACCCAAAAACACCCACACAGGATGTTAATGCGTTCGAGCATTCAGTTAAACCTCTTTCGCTTGATGTGAAAGAGGTTCACCAATAAAAATGGATTCACAAAAGAGAATTTTATTTATTACAACTGTGTCCTTTCATTAACTAAAATTACACTGTTGACAATGATCACCCTGCAGAGCTCTGGTTATAGTTGAAAAGATGAACGCATAATCAACAGTCAACAGTCACTCATCTTTATTGGTTAGGGTTCCACTGAAAGAGCCTATCTTTTTATTCATGGTTGAATCAAAAGGATCACTATTTGCTTTAAGAGAAAGAAACCGCACTACCGTTTACATTAGCACCAAAAACAAAACAAAAGACAAAAGAACAACAACAAAAAACCCCCACACTTAGGTATGTAAAGCTAACAAAGTATGTACAAGATCAACACGAGGACAACGACAAGATGACTTCTTCCCTAAGAAAGAAAGATGCAAATAAATGTATAGTCCACGTAAATGGACAGTAAAGACTCAACATTGTCAAGAACTCAGTTCTGCCCAACTTGATCAACAGAGTCAACAGAATCCATTCAAAATCACAGCACATTATTTTATGGATAATAAACCAGTTTCTAAATCTTTTATGATTCTACAGTTTACAGGGAGACACAAGACGCCCAGAGAAGACAAAGCAATAATCATCACAAGTGGGAGGCAACCTAGACGTCCTTCAGTATGTAAGTGGATAGACTGTGATACGTCCACACGATGAAACAGAATTCCGTGGTAAAAAGAAACGGGCTGCCAGGCTACAAAAAGACATGGAGACACCTTAGGTACATATTGCTAAGAGAAAGGAGAAACCTGAAAAGGCCTCACTCATATCTCCGATTCCAACTGTACATGTCACCCTGCAAAAGTCAAAACTATGGAGGCAGTAAAATGACCAATGGTTGCCAGGGATTTGGGGAGGAAGGAGGGATGAATCTGTGAAGCACAGAGGATTTTTAGGGCACTGAAACTACTCTGTATCATATTGTAGTCAAAGACACGGGTCATTGTACGTATGTCAAAATAAACAGAACCACAGAACAGACGGTACCGAGAGTGAACTAAAATATGGACTACAGAATTAGTTGATAATGTACCCATCAATTACTGGCCCATCAACTGCAACCAATGCACCTCAGTAGTGCAAGATGTTAGTAACGGGGGGAAGTGGAGGAGAGGAGGTATTTGGGAACTCTCTGTACTTTCCACTCAAGTCTTCTGAAGTCTATTAATTAAAAAAAAAGAATACAGTTCCTTATTAGCCTCCGCCGGTGTAAGTTTATCTGATCTAGTCAACCAGGGAACTATGTTATTCTTCCCAACATCCATAAAACATCTGATCTTTTCTCGCCGTGGACTCTCTTTTCCCCTGGACGATGCTCCTCTCCTCTTAAAACTAGTAGTACGACCATCATACAGAAGGCTGAGTCAGGCAAAAATCCTCAGTGGATGCTGGATTGTAGGGGAGATTTTGATGAAGAACAAGGTATTTGTGTCTCCCCACGGACTGCCCACTAGTTACAAGGGCATAAAGGCCGGTCATCACCAAGCGGAGAAACTGAACAACAATTTGAACGGGAGATCAAAGTTAATTTCCCCATCAAGAGGCAGGTGGGTACTGTGTGCCCAGACAGGATGCCCTGAGAAGGACACAACACTAACTGACCACTCCAGCCAAGAACGCACCTGCATCTAATTAGAAGGAAGCATCAGGCAAACTTGGTAAGAGCAATGTTCAACTGTTTTTAAAAAGGAGGCACATCTTCTTTTAAAATGTAAAACAAATGTCATAAAAGACCAAAAACACTATGGGAATGTTCCAGATGAAAGGCGGCTAGAGAAAACATGACAACTATATGAAATGCACACCGTTCGAGCAAACTCTTAACCAGATTCGGTTGCAGGGGAAGAAATGCCGTGAAAGACACTGTTGGCTCAACTGGCAAAACTGAGTAATGGATGCCTGATTAAACAAGAGTCTGATCTTTCATTCCTCAAGTGAGAAATGAGGTAACAAGGTAACGATATAACAAAAGGACTGAGTTAGCTGACCCCATGTGGAATCCATTTTTTGGGCTTCCTCCCTACTGCTCGTCTTTACAAAGTATCCAGCAAGCGGGTGCCTTTCCCGCGGAGTATAACAAATACGCTTTAGTTTTTATTCCAACAAGACACATAACTGTAGGGAAAGGAAAAAGACGCATGTGCCTCCCTGACCTGTAAATTTCTTGTGGGCTTGCCTGACACACAGACATAGAATTTCCAGAACCCGGCTCTCTGGCCTCTTCTACTGAAACAGAATCAAACACGGTTGATCCTTGAACAATGCAGAGGGGGGTCAGGGGCACCGAACTCCCCAACCCACACCTCCGCTGCGGTTGAAAATCTGGGCGTAACTTTTGACTCCTCAAAAAGCTAACTGCTAACAGCCGGCTGTTGACCAGAAAAGCCTTACCGATAACGTAAACACTTGATTAACACACACTTTGTATATGTATCGTGATATCAGTAAAGTAAGCTAGAGAAAAGAAAACGTTACGAAGAAAATACATTTACAGTACTGTATCCAAAAAAAAAAAAAAAAAATTCAACAAACAGGTGGACCCAGGAAGTTCGACCTCCTATTGTTCAAGGGTCAACTGTGGTCCAAAACTGCAGGAAGTTACTTTTTCTGTCGTTGCGGGTATTCACTGTTAATAAGCAACATTATGGAAAAAGTGTAGACAGATCCCTTTCAAGTGACAGGTACATCTTTAATCTTCGTTTATCCTACACCTAAGAAATTCCAGCCTCGCGTTCCACTCTCTCACTCATCCTCCAAAGAACTTTCGGTAAAAAGGAAGTAAATTTGCTCCCTCTAAAATTTTACGATATACTTACGGTTTCACAAGTAAGACATCTGGTTTCATTTGTTAATGTTCCCTGAAAAATCTCATGGACCCACGTTGGGTCTGGTGGGCTGCTGTTATTTTCGCTGTCGATATTACCATTAGGTAAACGGCCATTTTGCTTTTCCTGCTTTCTCTCTTCTTGTAAGATATCAGCAATTGTATTTAGTAGGTAATTTAAGAATTCATGGGCATCTTGTTGCATGTAGTTGTCAAAAAGTTCTAAAACCAAAAATACATTAGGGCATTATTTCAGAATTAGTAACTTCATTAAAACTAGATTTAAAACGAGAATCTCGCGGTCTATCAGAACCAAGCACGAACGTCTGGCATTGTCGGTCATATACAAGAAACAGACGATCTTTCACAGACGGAAATAGGACTAAATTTGGAGAAAAGACAGGTGAGATGAGAACTTTCCTTTTAGAGAAACGGTACTAACCGATCCATGAGAAAAGGGCAAAACCCGCCTTGTACGTTTATGTAACACATGGAAGGGACCAGAAACCGCTGTATTATTCCATGAATATTACGACGTGGCAAGCTGTAAAACCGACACTGGACAACCTTTTGCCAACGGGAAGCCAAATGCTTAAGAACCACACAGAAAGTGTGCTGCAATTCTGAATCACCGGGCTGTGCATCCTCGGGATTCAGTCGGGGGGGGGGCTGGGACCCGGGACTTTTCAAAGGTCCTCCAGGCGAGTCTGAGCTGCAGTCAGGTCCAGGAAACAGTGGTGTCACCAATGACCTATTCGAGCCAGACGGTCCGTAAGGCCCTTCCAAAGGTGACAGGTCCCCCGCAGCTATACAAATGAGTAAACGTGATGGAAATCCTGCTTTACCCTGCGCTTGACCTGACACAACCTGACACCGAAAGGTAAGGACTTCACAGGCGGTGTCCCACCGGATCTTTTGAACACCGCTGCGACACCGTTATGGTTATCCTTCAAATGAGGGAAGGGGATCAGAGAGGAAAAGTCACGCTGCTGGGAAACGCAGGCCCAAGATGCAAGGCAGGCAGTCCCGACTCCAGCAGGCGGGTGACTTGGCCGCGCACGGACAGACGGACGCCTGCGGCTGAGTCAAACGCGTGCAGGAAGCACCGGGTCAGGAAAATTTTACCTTGATGGATCCTCGAGGACCATTTAACGAATTCCAGGAAGATTACAGTTAACATATTTTAAATAAAAGAGTATAAATTAGGAAGAAAACTTTGGGAGAGTCTAAGACAAAATATTCCATTTTAGAAGAGCTACAGTTATGACTGCATAAAGTTAAATTCTCTGGATTAGAAATCATTGAAAAGGTTTACAAAAAACCATAAAACCTAAAAGTTATTAACATCTCCAACACAGAAAGAGCTTGAGCCAAAGGAAATACAAAGTGTGGAAAGGACTTGGAATCAACAATTTATAGAAGCTAAATTCGAGAGGTGAAGAAACACGCAAAGACGTTCAACCTCATGGTAATCAAAACCGTCTTAATTTTGTGGTCTGTAAAATGGAACACCGCCTTCCTTTGCAAAGTTACGGTACAAACAGAATGGGAACAGGTGAGAACGTTCACTGGGGAGGTATACTCAAAGAAAATAAAAGAATGATCTCAATCATGGCGTCAGAAAGACCTTTAAAAAGTATCAGATTGAAGGTGCAGTTGCTACAGCAAGACTGCTGGGATTCCTATGACGGTCCCACCACTAATTACATGCATGTCATAGGCAATTTACTTAACCTCTCTTGGATTTCAAGTCAAACACAACAATGTGAAGAATGGAGTGAGGGGCGCCTGGGTGGCTCAGTCGGTTGAGCGTCCGACTTCAGCTCGGGTCACGATCTCGCGGTTTGTGGGTTCGGGCCCCCGCGTCGGGCTCTGGGCTGACAGCTCGGAGCCGGGAGCCTGCTTCGGGTTCTGTGTCTCCCTCTCTCTCTTGGCCCCTCCCCCGCTTGTGCTCTGTCTCTCAAAAACAAATAAATGCAAAAACAAAATTAAAAAAAAAAAAGAAGAACATACTAAGAGCCACACAGGAAGTATCCATCTGTCCACACTTCATTTCTCTGCTGTAAGCTTGCCCTGAGGGACCTGATTAGCCTTAAACAAACCCCTTATGTTCTTTTTCAGGACAGTAACAGCCCTGAGCCCTAAGATGCAGGGCATTGGCCTATGTGGATTTAACATCTACTGATGTGTAGTTTGGTGTTCCGAGTGTCCAACCGTCTCTGCCCGCGAGGAAGCCAAGCACTGTGACCCCATCCCCCTCCCCCGCTCCCAGCAGAAGTTCGGCACCACACCCATCACCGTGACACCGCCCCCTCCACCGCAGACCCCCCTGGCCATCTACTCCATCTCTCAGACCAAGCCAAGTCGCGCTCAGAAACCTTGGATGGTTCTGCCTTTGGACTGGTCTAGGCCAAAGTTGGGAAAACTCAAGTCAATTGCCTTTCACCTTGCCTCTCAATGCGATAATCCTTCATCCCTGAAAATACTACTCCGTCCCCCAACCCTCGGCTCCCATCCTCTATTACTGTCGCTCATTTACTGTCCCTTATGTCCTTCCTCGACCTTAGGATTTTCTACTTTCTCGACCCTTTCTGCTGTTCCCTCCAGGAGCCAGTTTCTGTTCTAAACTCCCCACGTCTTCAGCCTTTGGCATTTTTGAGCTCCCTGCTGCCACTTCTAAATCGTCACATGTCATCTGCATATTAAAAACCCTCGCCCTCAGTCAAAAAAGCTATTAAGATCTGGCCTTAAGCCCCATCCTTCTGTGGTCGTCGGCCACCTCCCCCTCCCTCACTGATGGATGGCCTGATTCATGGTGTCTTTGTTCATCCCAACTCCTGCACTAACCCTGACACTTTCAGTGTCCAGGCAGCTTCCTCAAGTGCACTTGACCCCTTAAAGTTCCCTTTTCATCCCTCACGTACTCATCCATCCCCAGGCCACAAATCTAGAGCCGCCCAGGTCCACTAAGATAAGAAACAGAAGTAAATTATGCTAGAGTTACTAAGAGGAAGTAAGTAAAAATATTTTATAGACACTGTAAGGACCTAGCAGAGTGAGGTAGGAACAATCACTATGATGGGTCTCTATACACTAGGCTCTATGCTGCCATCTAGTCTCTTTTCCACTGAATCAAGTATTTTTTACAACTGAAGTTTTAAAGAGTACATTTTTTGCCATAAATATTTAAAATAAACTACAGGGGCACCTGTGTGGCTCAGTCGGTTGAGTGACCCCCTCTTGATTTCAGCTCAGGTCATGATCTCAGGATTGTGGGATCGAGCCCTGCACTGAGTTTCACACTAAGGCCATGGAGCCTGCTTCAGATATTCTCTCTCTCTCTCTCTCTCTCTCTCCCTTCCCCTCTGTCCCCCTGCCCCACTCGCACGCACGAGTGCGCGCGCACTCTCTCTCAAATTAAAAAATAACTCTTAAACTACGAAATTAAAGAATACCTACAAAGATCTAAATGAAAAATTTTCTGGGTAAGAAAAATAATAATGAAATCTTATTTTTTCCTGTTAAAAATTATTTTAGCATCTATGCATGTTTTTCAGAATAATAATTTTTTTTTTTGTAAAGCAAAATGTGCAAATATTTTTGCTTTTTAAACACTTAAAACATCTTTTTTTGGGTTGTAATTTTTTTTTTTTAACACAGAACAATGACTTCACACTCACAGACATACTTCCACTGACTCGAATGCTCTGAAACTGAGACGTAAAGTAAACCAGAAAATACTCTCAGCATTTTGCTGAAATGTTTAAAATAATTTATAGTCCATTTTCTATAAATACAGTATGCTGTATATGCCAGAATCCTGCCATGCCTAAGAGCACCCAATACAACTTTAAAAACATTAACCAGGAGCCCCCCCCCCCCCCCCAAAACAAAGAAAAATCAGCTAAATGGCCACAGGATAATCCCTGGAAATTGTATATATTAAATTCCTAAAATCTTGGTTTCCTTATGGTTTGCTTTCTTCTCTAAGTAGCATAATGGGAAGGGTGGACTTCCAGCTTGTTCTGGCAAATTAAAAACAAATTCACTCATTCAGTCAACAAATATTCAGTAAGAACCTACTATGTGCCAGGAACTGGATTATGTGCTGGGAATACAATGGAGAGCAAAAACAAATGGGTTCCCTCCGTCATGGAACCGACAGTCTAGTGGGAGAGACAGACAATTTCATTATTAAATAAATGTATGTGGAAAGTACAAACGACTAAAGTCCTAATATAGCTGCAACATTAATGCAAAAAAAAAAAATGAAAACTAAATCAACGCTTAAAAAGGTTACATGTTCTTCCTAATTCAGAAATAGCTAGTAGCTTTTATTACACAGAAAATCTTTTGTGCTCCTTCTGAAGAAAAAGGATTAAAATGAATGTGGGAAATTATTTACTCAAACCTACTTAATAGGTGTGACTTCTAATTATTTCCTCACTTAAGGAAGACCAACACTTAAATATATATAGGGGCGCCTGGGTGGCTCAGTCGGTTAAGCTTCCGACTCCTGGCTTTGGCTCAGGTCGCGGTACTGCAGTTTGCGAGTTCGAGACCCGCGTTGGGCTCTGCGCTCGGCGTGCACAACTTGCTTGGGATTCTCTCTCTCTGCCCCTCCCTCCCTTGCATGCTCTGTCTCTCACTCTCTCAAAATAAATAAGCTTTACAAAATATACATATAAATATGCATGTATCTTTGCATTAGTATCTCTCCACATCGCCTGAGCCACTGCTGTGTTCTTACAGGTCTCTCGAGAATAAAGACCACTTCTACCCATTCGCTGCTGTATGCCCAGCACTTAGAACAGTGCCTGCCACGTATTAGATGTGCTTGACATTTTATGAACGAACAAACGAATGAATGAACGAACGAACGAATGAAAAAAAATGGGGGCTGAAACAGCTAAGATGACAGGAGAGGAATGAATCTGGCCCAAAACAACAGTGTGACTATGTAAACTGCTAAGATCCAGTCTGAGTGCACAGCTACAGGCACCAGCGGATCTGACTTTCAAGCCCAACCTAACTGATCCCCAACTCTTCAGCTGAGTCAATGCTGGCTAGCACAGAATTCGATCACCAGTCTAGGTTTCAATTCTTCGAAAATAATAGAGTGCCTACGGGGAGTTAGCGATGTGAAAGAGAGGGCTTCATTTCTTACCCCAGATGACTGACTGCAGTAGCCTCTGGGATGGTCTCCCTGCTCCCACTCAAGCTGCCCCTGCCCACTGACCCGCCGCTGTGCCCGCCCCCCAGCAGCCACATGGATCTTCTTCTAATGCAGATCAAAACCCATCACCCCCTGCTCAGCACCCCCCAACAGCTTGCCACGACTTTCAAAATAAAACCCAAGCCCCAGGCCGCTCCCTTTTCTATCTTTATCTTACTCCACTCCAGCCACGTTAATTTCCTCGCTTTCTGTCAAGCCCTCAGGGCAACTGCAATTTCTATTCTATCCGGTTGGAACAATTTTGCCCCAGATCTTCCAATGGCTTCTCACTTTAACTCTCTGATCTAACAAAACTTATCAACTCCCTCATTCTCTATCCCCTTCCCCTGTTTTTGTTTTGTTTTGTTTTGTTTTCACAGCGCCAATACATTATATTACATGATTGAGTGCCTTCCCCGTGAGAATGTCAGCTCCTAGTTTCTGGTGCTCTGCAGGAGCTAAATACATAATAGTTAACCAATACAAACATTCAGCTAGTCTCCCATCATCAAACGTAACACGGTTATGGAGCGAGTGTTAGCCCTGTATCATACCGTAAAAGTACTAAGGGTCACCACTGTATCTATCACACTATAAAAGCACTATGCCACAGTTCTCATATGCTATGATTAGGCAACATGAATTAAAATTTTGAAAACAAAAATCCATTACTGAAGTTAAAACAGATTCTTTCCAAGGGATATCAGAATGATTAGTAATATAAAGCAACAGCGATTAGCACAATATTGAGCTGGTATCTACTGAAAATACAAAACCTTAAGTTTACAGCACAACATGGAAGAAAAGGGATTTAAGAACAACAGTCCAGGAGTGCCTGGGTGGCTCAGTCGGGTGAGCATCCAACTCTTGATTTCAGTTCAGGTCATGATTGCTGTGGGATCAAGCCCCACGTCAGGCTCCCACGCTGAGTGTGGAGCCTGCTTAAGATATTCATATTCATTCTCTCTCTCTCTCTCTCTCCCTCCCTCCCTCCGCCTCTCTCACCCACATGTGCTAAAATAAAATTTAAAAAAAAGGAACAACAGTCCAACAGTGAAAGTTAGTGGTTAATTCCGAAACGGGCAGCATCCAATGTTCCAGAGATTAAAAACAACTAGCAGACATAATCTCAGGAGGGTGTATACAATTAAATCCTCTGTATTTTTTTTTAGTTTATTTTTTTAATGTTTATTTTTGAGAGAGAGACAGAGTGGGAGCTGGGAAAGGCCAGAGAGAGAGGGAGACAGAATCCGAAGCTGGCTCCGGGCTCCAAGCTGACTGTCAGCACAGAGCCGGATGCAGGCTCAAACCCACGAACCATGAGATCACGCCCTGAACCGAAGTCGGGCGCTTAACCGACTGAACCACCCAGGTGCGCCTGAATCCTCTTTAATTTGTATGTTCCTCTTCTCCTTTACACAATTATCAGGAAAAGAATCGAAAGGCAAAACCGTATTTCAAAACATACAAAAGCCAGCAACATCGAATAATAAACATGCTTTTCCATTCCATATTGTTCCTGAGGTATAGAAAAATGAAACAAAACTACGAAAAGATAAGTTTGGAATACTCATTCTGCAATCAGTTTCATTCAACAAAATAAGTCTACGGTGCATCAATTTACTCTGCCTAAACATATAAAAACTTTCAGAAAACACCGAATTATTAAAAAATAATAAGCACTCTAAAAACATCCCAGCTTTGACAAATACATAAATCCACACACACCTTTCCAAACACAGTAACTTGAGCTCCGTGTTTAGGAGTGAATCTGAACTTAACAAGTCACTGCACACTTAACAATCATGCGTGTGCCCCCACCGAAATTCGTATGTTGAGACCCTAACCCCCAAAGCGATGCTATTTGGAAATGGGGCCTTTGGAAGGACTTTCAGGTCTTGAGGGCTGGGACCAGCACCCTCGTAAGAAGAGAGAGGAGTGAGCTTGCTTCTCTCTCTCCACCGTGTGGGGGACACAGCAAAAAGGCAGCCGCCTACAAACCAGGAAAAGGGCCGACATCACACGGGGAAGCTGCCAGCATGTTACCCTTGAACTTCGCAGCCTCCAGAACGGTGAGAAATAGGTATCTATTGTTTAAGCCACCCAATCCACGGTATTTTTGTTACGGCAGCCCCAACCAAGAGCACGGACAATACACTGAACGATAATGTCAAGAAAAATATACTATTCAGTGAAAAAGAAAAATAACGTGTATTCTGTGTGAGTTTTAGCTTTCTGATGTTGTACGTTTCTAAAATGCTAACAAAATCACGGAAAGGATGGCATGTTCAATTACCATGCACATGAATTTTCTACCAGGACAAAATTTCTGAAGTTTCATACCAGTACAGACAAAAAAGACAGAGAGGACTTGAATCACTCAGCCATTCTCTAATGGAGTTGTTTGTGGCGTCCTTAAAAACAGAAGACACTCTACAATTCTGTAATTTGAGAAAGTGAAGATGTTTGGCTTTCATAGGGGAAACACTTCAAAAGATTTATTTTTGTGAGCGACGGTTCCACTGCCCTGTATCTGTATTTGGAGGAAATAAAATCTTTTAACACCTGAATCAGACTCAAGAACAATAAATAGCCTATTGTCACATTATTTCAGGTTTTGGGAAACTAGATTTGACCCACGAGGCCTATCTCAATTCATGGGATAATGAATGGTGTCAGCTCAGTTAAGGACAGGATTATTCAGTAGTATGTTTAATAAGCAATCTTAAAGACTTCTCAAATCTTCTCTCTTATCTTTTGATAAGAAATCAAACTAAAATACCACTCGATTTTATTTCTACAATGATTTAAATGCCTTTATCAAACAAAACAGAATTCCACATGTTATTTAAGTCCCATTTGAACTCTTTAACAGACCCTGCTAGGCAGAATAAGGGATTTAGACGTCAGGAAGACATATGGGACCCTGACAAGCCACTTTTACTTCTCTGAGCGTCAACCATCTCAGGTCAAGACAGAGAATAATGTCTAACATAGGGGCTTGCTGTGAAAATTAAGTGAAAAACATTTTGAGAGAGAAAGGGAAAGCGGGGCTTAATCAGTAACTATTTTTATTAAAGGGGTGAGTGGAGTTAAAACCACCTACCCTAAGCCAAAAAGTTTTATTGTCCTGGCTCTTTCCTTTCCCTGGGGTAGGACTCCTGGAAAGGTTCGCTTTTGTCCTTTTCATGGCTAAAATGGGCGAAATAACAGGCTCTCTGCATCAGGTCATTGTAAGGACAGACTGGGTTAAGGGTTAACGTATGGAAAGCATTACCAAAACAATAACATGGGGGGGAAGAAAAACCATAATACTTCACTCTTGATAGAAAAGTCAGGCAGGCAAAAAAAAAAAAAAAAAAAAAAAAAAAAAAAAAAATCATTTCTATCTCCTGGCATAAAGAAATTTGGTCTTTGTCTAACATACTTCCAAAATGAATCACACCTCATTTTAATTACTGTGTGGCTGCCTCCTCACTAAACTGGCATGTCCTTAAAGACAGGAACATCAGCTTTGGTCTCTTCAATGGCTAACATATTGTCAGGCATAAAACAGATGCTTGGTCAGTGCTTACTGACTTACAGTGTGCCGTATTTACCCTTCCTGTTATGTAAGAATATATTCAGAAGTAGAAGAATTACCATTTTCCTTCCGTAATCTTGTTATGAACTTCTTAGGAGGAATCACCCCAACCTTCTTCTTCTGAGTGGCTATGCTATGGAAGAGGTCTGCTAGGCAGGTAAGAAGGTTCTCCTTCTTCCTAGGTTGGCTCTTGTAAGCTAGAACTTTTTCCCGAAACGGACGACAAAAATAAAGTGCTTGAAGAACTGAATTACAGTAGCAGGTATTCCCAAACTAGAATAGAAAAAAAAAAAAATCTTGTTAAATTTGGGGCAACATATTTTCAAGAGAAAGAATTTCCATGTGTACAATTAAGAAAACAGAGACAAGACAGGGAATTTATGACCCTCATAAATTAAAAGGTATCTGAGAGTAGAAATAATTATTCTGATTGCAAAATTGCCTTTTTAACATTAAAATGGATGCTCCGGGCATTGGTTGCAGGTTAAAATGGAAGGAAAACAGATGCGATAAATTTGGCCTTTATGAAAACAAATTCAAAAAATTATATAGTTTAAACAAAGTAGTTAAGGTTTAGAATTCTGTGTAATTTTTTCTTTTTCAATTCCCACTATTATTATATGTTGGTTGGATACTAACCAACCATTTATATATGATACATTTTAAAACATAGCTCTCAAAAATTCTTTAAAAAAACACAAAAGTAAAGTTTTCTATCCGATTCTTAAGTGCCATTCAAGAAATAAAAACAAAAAGCAAAGTCAAATGAGATCCTGTGAAATATTACATTAAAAACCATCAGCAGGGCACGTGGGTGGCTCAGTCAGTTAACATCTGACTCTCGATCTCGGCCTGGGTCGTGATCTCACGGGTTGGTGGGACGGAGCTCCGCGTCGGGCTGTGCGCTGACAGCACGGAGCCTGCTTAGGATTCTCTCTTTCTCCCTTTCTCTCTGCCCCTTCCCAGGTCACGCTCCCTCTCTCTCAAAATAAATACACTTAAAAAAAAAAAATCATCAGCGTGCCAGCACAACCACCACTGAAATGCTGAGATGCCGGGTCACATCATTCTGGATATATTACAAATGAGCGTCAGGTGCAGAGTTAAATCCTCAACTTCTTACCGGCCATGTGATCTGGAATGTGTAACTACAGCTCACTGAACTTCAACTTCCTACTCTTTAATAATGGGGAAAACACTCCTACCTTAAGAGAAACTGATACATAGTTTGACAAACATTTGTTGTCTCCCTTTTCCCTTCCTATTAATAGACACTGGCTCCCAAAATCAGCTGACAAAACACCCAAAAGCCAGGGAGGACCTGGGGGGGGTACCTTGAGAGTATAAAAAAGGAAAGAGGGCAATTCTCACAGCACCATCATGCAGTGAAGTCACACGCATACTAACCTAAAAGGCTAGGCAGAGGAGACTTTTAATAATGAGCAAGGTCAAACTCATGTCCTTTGCTTATGCTTAAAACCAGGAAGGATAAATTAAAAGCTAATAAAAATGGTTATTTATAAGGAAAGAAGGAAGAGTGGAGAGAATTCGAAGCACATTTTTAAAAACGTCTGCTTTGCACCCATTTTTTTAAAAAATAAATTAAGAAGTACCCAGAGGGAAAAAAAAAAAAGAGAAATTCCTAAAACTGAAAGGAAATAGAGATCAGTGAAAACTAAATGTTTATTAAGTTGGGGGAGAACTACACAAAAAATAACTTCAAGCAATTTTAAAACACAGAATTTTTATCATACATGCCTACGGAAAAAGTCTAAGAATAAAAAGAAAAAAAGGAATCTTAAATGGCATCCAGTAGTCGCATTGTTAGAATCAGTCTATTGACATTGTTATTCTGAAACCCCTACAGATCTCTGAAGGACAAAGCAAGCAAAGACTTACATTAATATCCTTAGGAACCAAAATTATTAATGCGAAGGAAAAAAGCTACAGTAATAAAGAGTAAAAGCCTTGTAAACTTAAATTGGAATGTGAAGTTATCAATTATAAACTCATGTCTTTCTGTGTGTGTGCTTGTGTTCAACTTCTGTCCACTTCAAGGCCTAGCAGCAGCAGCAAGTTTCCCTGGCACACAGATTATAGTCTTTAAAAACCTTTTACCCGCAAAAAAAAACTAGGATGCCTTGCAGATATGGCTATCTATACAAGGTCTGGGACAGGAAATACACAAATATAGATTAGCCTGGAATATCTTTTTGTGTGGATTCAAGAGCCAACTTTCATCAAAAAGAAATACTGCAATTGACTACATAAAAATTTATGAAAAATGACATTAAAAAAAAGAGATCTCTCCATGGGAAGTCGCAAACTAATACATCAAAGGAAAACATCAAAGTTTTCTCTTGTCTTTCTTGTAAGAACAACATTCCAGAAGGCTCTAAATAGCTGCTGAAAAAAATTCTAGCTTCAGAACAATCCCAGCTAATAAATTCCAAAGAAATGATTGTAAATAATGGACTGGGCAGTGATTATCAGGGGATACTAAAAGCATTAAAGACTGATGGAGAACTTTAAAATGATCTGAACCCTCAGTGCATTCCAGCATCATTAAAAAAGAACCACAAAATTTCTATGTCTCCTGGAGAAATACGTAGCAGCTCTTATGAAGTGTTCTTTTGTTTTTTAAACAAAACCACTAGGGGCACCTGGGTGGCTCAGTCGGTCGGGCGTCTGACTTTGGCTCAGGTCGTGATCTCACAGCTTGTGAGTCTGAGCCCCGCGTCGGGCTCTGTGCCGACAGCTCGGAGCCCTGGAGCCTGCTTCGGATTCTGGGTCTCCCTCTCTCTCTGCCCCTCCCCCACTCATGCTGTTTCTCAAAAAAAAATAAACATTAAAAAAAAAATTTTTTTTTAAACACACTAAATTTATATCTAGCATCTAGACCTAACTATCAATTTACAGATATTCAAACAGAGAAACAAGTTAAACAATACCACAAAAAAGGAACAGAACGTGTGGCCCAATGAGGGTTTTACATTCATACCGTTGGTCAGAGCCAAGTAGTTTCATAAAAACAGATGCTTAAGAGGCTGGCTTTCCAAAGAAATACTAAAAGAGGTAGATAACTGGGCGATGCACTGATACTATTGATAAATGTAACCATGGAAACTTTCATAAAGCCTATCCAGGGGCTAAGTACACCTGCAGCAGAACCTACAATATCAAGATTAATGTACCAATTACTCAGTATTCGTCAGTCTAAAGCAATACTAGGATTCATACCATGGTCTAATGACGCTAATGACCAACAAACTATACCTCTGTCAACTGAAGAGAAGATTCCATCTCCATAATTTGGTCATTTTTATTCAAGAATAAGCAACAGAGACTCCAATGACTTCCACAGAGTAGGTAGATGAAAAACAAAAGACAGCATCTCACAGTGTATTAGAAAAACGTACGACAGTAAAACTTGACTGACATAAAAGAGAAGCAAATGGCTTCCAAGCTTAGTAAAGAACCCGAGGGAGTCTATTCTGTAGAGAATGCTGGAAGGCAGCCCCTTCCTTGCTCATCTCCTGAATGTAAAGCAATAAGTTACTTTGTAGTCAGTTATTTGATGTCTTCTCTTACGGTCTTGCACTTATCTTCATCAATTCCAGGAAGGAAAAATGAAAGTGTGAAACTACTACTATTTCTCTAGAATAAACAATCACTTTCAATCTTATTCATAACTCTGAAACTTTTCTTTCAATTTCCTTGATAGCAGCTTTCATTCAAGTTCCTAAGACCTAAAAATGTATCTTTCAAGTGCATAGCTTTCATGCAAAAGATGGTCTGGGATGATTTCCTCCACACTCCTGTTTCTGAATGCTCAATTTCTTTTTAAAAATTTTAAAAAACATTTTTTTAATGTTTATTTATTTTTGAGAGAGAGAAAGAGACAGAGCATGAGCGGGGGGGGGAGGGGGGGAAGGGCAGAGAGAGAGAGAGAGGAGAGAGAAGGAAACACGCAATCCGAAGCAGGCTCCAGACTCCGAGCTGTCAGCACAGAGCCTGACGCAGGGCTCGAACCATGAACCATGAGATCATGAGCTGAGCCAAAGTTGGACGCTTAACCAACTGAGCCACCCAGGTGCCCCCGAATGCTCAATTTCTAAATAAGACATTGCTATAGGGTTGACACCTACCCTATCTTCTCAGCTTATTTTGAAGATCAAAGGTATAATCCGGCTTAAAATCAGGGAAACAAATTTTAAAAGCTGCCACCTCCTCAAGGTCTGATCACTGATTTTTCAATTGCTCATTGAACACAATGACCTATGCTTGCTTTCCCTAATGACTTTTTCTCCTAGTTTTAAAATCAATACCCCCTCCACAAATATTTATCATATCTCCATCATTAAGATCATTTTGGGCACACATCCCTAATAAACACAAATAAAAATTATATATGTGTTACATTCTACACATTAAAATTACTTTTATAAAATATAAAATTTATATACATAAAAACATACATTATATACAGTTGGCCCCTGAGCAATAAGGAAGTTAGGGGCACTGATCCCTCACACGGTCAAAATCTGTGTGTAGGGGCACCTGGGTGGCTCAGTAGGTTAAGTATCTGACTCTTGACTTCACCTCAGGTCATAATCTCACGGTTCATGTGATCAAGCCCCACGTCAAGCTCTGCACTGACAGCACAGGACCTGCTTGGAATTCATTCATTCATTCATTCATTCATTCATTCATATTCATTCATTCTCTCTCTCTCTCTCTCTCCCCCCGCCCCCTCCCTTTCTCTCTGCCCCTCCCCTGCTTATATGCACTCTCAAAATAAAAAAATAAACATTAAAAAAAATCTGAGTTGGTGTGCCTGGGTGGCTCAGTGGGTTAAGTGTCCAACTTCAGCTCAGGTCATGATCTCATGGTTCATGGTTTAAGCCCCACATCAGGCTCTGTGCTGACAGCTCGGAGCCTGGAGTCTGCTTCAGATTCTGTGTCTCCTTCTCTCTGCTCCTCCCCTGCTCGTGCTCTCTCTCAAAAAAAAAAACACACAAAAACAAAAAAAAAAAAACAAAAAACAAAACAAACAACAACAAAAAAAAAACATTAAAAATTTACAGAGCACCTGGGTGGCTCAGTCAGCTAAGCGTCCGACCTTGGCTCAGGTCACTCAAGCCCCACATCGGGCTCTGTGCTGACAGCTCAGAGCCTGGAGCCTGCTTTGGATTCTGTGTCTCCCTCTCTCTCTGCTCCTCCCCCACGTATACTCCCTCTCTCAAAAATAAACATTAAATTTTTTTTTTTACAAAAATATCTGAGGGTAACTTTTGACTCTGCAAAAACTTAGACTACTGTTGACTGGAAGCCTTACCAGTAACAATCAATTGACACATATTTTATATGTCGTATGTACTGTGTACTATATTCTTTTACAACAAAGCTAGAGAAAAGAAAATGCTATTAAGATCATAAGGTAGAGAAGAGACATTTACAGTACTGTGTTAAAAAAAAAAAATCCATGTATAGAGGGACCGGGGCAGCTCAAACCCATGTTGCTCAAAGGTCGACTGTATAACAAATGTGACTACGGCCAAGTAGATATTTTAAATTTTTGTCTGACTTACATTAATTTTGTTTTCACTAAAGATTATCAATGCTTCAGTGAGAACAATAAAATTGAGTACGCCTTCTGGTAAGCTGTGGCTTATACAGTGATTGACAGACTGGGTTTATGCTCAGTATATCCTATGAGCTATCAAAGACTCAGACACACACAGAGAGGTGCAAATGGGAAGTTCTTTTATGGCCTTACTTTACTTTCTAAAATAGGATATTAACTTTTTTTTTTTTTAACGTTTATTTATTTTTGAGACAGAGAGAGACAGAGCATGAACGGGAGAGGGTCAGAGAGAAGGAGACACAGAATCGGAAACAAGGCTCCAGGCTGTGAGCTGTCAGCACAGAGCCCGACACAGGGCTTGAACTCACGGACCGCGAGATCCTGACCTGAGCCGAAGTCAGCCGCCTAACCGAATGAGCCACCCAGGCACCCCTGATATTAACTTTTCAATCCTACCACGTCTGTTGGAACTCACCTGAGCGATCACCTGCCTTGCCAGCAGCATGGCATGGTGAGGAAGTCACAAGCCCTGAAACTGAACTGCCTTGGGCTCAAGCTGGGTTCCGCTACCTGACCGCGGGAAATCACTGAGCCACGGCGTTCATCCGTTTCCTCATCTGTGAATGTGGTTTACAATATAGCCCACACCTCGTAAAACCTTGTAAAGAATTAAATTAGCAACCTGCATGGAGCACTTCCCCAGCACTCCGTCACCGCACTGTTATTTCTGAACAATCTTTTTAAGTCATGTGGCCATTTTGAAAACCTAGGTTAACCGAATGAAATTAAATCATGTAATCTCTTAATCTCTGTTCAAATTATAACAGATTGCAACCGCACAAACGAATAAGAGACAATGATACCATCGACTCGCTGGTGTCGAACTTGAGTGTCACAGGACCACTGCACACACGGATAGAGCCTGGAGCCTGCTTCAGATCCTGTGTCTCCCTCTCTCTCTCTCTCACTCTCTCTCTGCCCCTCTCCTGCTCACATTCTGTCTCTGTCTCTCAAAAAAGAATAAACGTTAAAAAAAAATTGTTTTTCAAGATGTTTATTAAATGCTCCATTGTCCCATGCTGGAGGCTGGTGATGATGATGCCTATCCTGTGCACGTCCCCTTCTAAAGGAAGGTCCTCTTCCCCAGCACAGTTTATTTAGGTGGCCCTGTTCTGTTCATTTGTTGGCTTTAATTTATTTACTTATTGAGGCAGCATGAGCGGGGAGGGGCAGAGAGAGAGAGAGAGAGAGACAGAGAGAGACAGAGAGAGAGAGAGAGAGGGAGAGAGAGAGAGAGAGGGAGGGAGGGAGGGAGGGAGGGAGGGAGGGAGAGAGAGAGAGAGAGAGAGAGAGAGAGAGAGAGAGAGAATCCCAAGCAGGCTCCGCACTGTTAGCACGGAGCCTGACGGGGGGCTGAAGCCCACCGACAGCGAGATCACGACCTGAGCTGAAACCAAGAGTTGGACGCTTAACCAATGGAGCCAGGTGCCCTAGGTGGCCTTGTTTTTTAACACTATACCCCACATTTCCCTATCCACCACTCTCACTACAGTCAAGTAACCTAATCTAAAAATGTCCTTCCATATGCTAGTGGACATCCATTCCTTACCCTACACTACCTCACTCTACTGTCCCACCCTTCCTTATAGGAACAGACGTCTCTACATAAATGCCATAGGGTTGTCGATCACAAACCTTTCTATAGACCCTGCCAACAGGGCCATCCACTTGACCCAATCTCAGCAGAATACTTGGGCCAGAGTTCTTTTGTCAGGTCTAATAAGAACATTCTCTGGGATCTCTGATAATGCAACCCTCAAGCAGCCTATGGCCAGCAGGTGGAGAGAAACCAAAGGAGAATAAATCAATGCAAAAGCAAATAGAACCAAGACACATTTGCCTAATCAATTTTATGACTTACAAATGGAAAGAAAGTTTCATTTTTATTTGTGTCCTTCACAACGGCCCCTGAATCCAGAATTCCGGCCAATGACTACGGGCAATTCAGGCTTAAAAGCCTCTTGTAAGATGGTCTAGGAACACAGTTGTTATTTTATAACAAAGATTTTAGGGAAAAGCACATTCCACTGCAGCCTCACAAATCGATTTAATGAGGCCACCTGTCTCTTGGCAGTTATTAGAAATTAATATAGAACCATATAATAAAATAATGAAAAAAGACTCTTAAAAATGTAGGCTGCACAAATAGGAAAGAGATACTAACTGAAATCACTCCATTTACTAAAATAAGTACTCATTAGCGACAAGATACAAGGGAAAAAGGCAATCCGGTTCATGAGATTAAAACCATTTGTTTTCAAAGAATTTAGCTGGCCCTATAAACAGCTGACATTTAAGCAGGATATTTTACAACAAGAGAAAGCTTCCAAAAGGCTCCCTTGTCTACACAAGACCATCTCTCAACCCTCACACCACACTAGTATTTCTCCTCTCAGACTTCCAATAACATCAGAAATACGAACGCATTCACAAGAGTTAAACCAACGGGAAATCCCCACGCTATGTATTATGCAAATTATAGTGGCAGACATCAGAATTATGAAGAGTAAACTGCCATAAAAGTCATCATTTGTGAAAACAGTCTTCCAAGATAAAAAGATCTGCAACCACAAATAATGGAAAATACGTTGTCATTAACAATGTTGGGATCAACCACCACACTGAATTTTCTGTTAATCCAACTGTGGTTATTTTTCTTCTCCATTAAAAAAAAAAAAAAAAAAAAAGTCTGGGGGAGCCTGGGTGGCTTTGTTGGTTAAGTGTCTGACTTTGGATCTAAGCCCAGGTTTTGACCATCTTAGAGCTCAGGCCCCGTGCCGGGCTCCACACTGGGCCTGGAGACTACATTTCAAAAAAAAGCCTGATTTTCTACCTGTCCAAATACACGTACTATTTCCCAAAGGCAAGTGCTAGTGAGTATGCCACTTGCCAATCACAAAAAGGATCCAATCAGGCAGGTCTAACAGGAACTCTTCTCAGTGTAGGCCTTTTCTGAAAAGCTATTAAAATGAACCACGGAGGGGCACCTGGGTGGCTCAATCCGTTAAGCATCCAACTCATGGTTTTGGATCAGGTCATGCATGATCTCATGGTTAGTGAGACTGAGCCCCACACCGGGCTCTGCACTATCAGAAATTGGGATTCTTTCTCTCCCCCTCTCTCTGCCCTGCCCCTACCCTCCCCTCCCGGCGTGTGTGTGTGTGTGTGTGTGTGTGTCTCAAAAGAAACATTTTTTAAAAAATGAACCTTGGAAACTCACACTTAGCTAAGAACAGATTAATAAAAAGAAAATCCATGTGGGTCTCATTTTAATAACAAAATCCAATTGTTAGAAAAGATAAACCACGGAATTTTTTTTTTTTTTTAAACATTTATTTTTGAGAGAGAGAGTGAGCATGAGCAGGGGAGAGAGAGAGACACAGAATCCAAAGCAGGCTCCAGGCTCTGAGCTGTCAGCACAGAGCCCAACACGGGACTCCGACTCACAAGCTGTGAGATCATGACCTGAGCCGAAGTTGGAAGCTTAATCCGAATGAGCCACCCAGGCGCCCCACAGAATTTCCTAAAGCACAGAATTTCTTAAAGCAGCTACATTCCAGTGTTGTTTTCAATAGGAACTACCTGGCAGACAGAGATGGGGGGCGGAGGGGTTAAAATGTTGATCTCTGAATTAACTAAGCTACTCTCCCTCATCCCCCAAAGCTCCACCTTTATTTTTTAGGAACTCCTATAAATAGTGTGATAACTCCATAAATTAAAAAAAAAAAGAAAAAAGAAAAAAAGGAGGAGGGGGGAGGGGGGAAAGAAACAAGAGTGATATTTTAAGAGCTTAAAAATACAGGGGTGCCTGGGTGGCTCAGTTGGTTAAGCATCCGACCCCACGTCCAGTCTGTGGAGCCTGCTTTGGATTCTTGTCTGTCTCTCTCTCTCTCTCTCTGCCCCCTGCTCATCCCCTCATGCCCCCCCCCCAAAAATAAACATTATTTTTTTAAAAATAGGACTTCTAGAAAAAGGTTAAGACTACAGAACACAGTTGCAAGGGAGCCTGAAAGTTTAAACCATGGAAAAAAGTTAATCACTATACTGGTTCTGCTGCATGTACTCTGACCATCAATTACTTTCTCAATATAATTCAAGGTGTTCATCAATCTTTCAAGGTTGGAGCCCTGGCTACCTTAGGGGAGCTCAATTCTTTGGTGTACTAACTAGGCACAGAGATCAGAAACTATATTTCCACCCATCAAAAGAGTCTCTGGAGGGGATAAAGACAAAGATTCCCCTAAAATTCTCGTACTAACTTTACTCCCTCCTGCTTCTCTTGGGTTTTACTGAATCTCGGTTAGTCAGCTTCAGGGAAAAGCACCAATACTACCCTCTTAATTTAGATTAATTTAATCTTGATCCGCGGGGAGTAATAAAAATAAAACCTTCTAAGAAATCTTTTTTTTTTTTTTTTTTTTTCCTTTAACACAATTGACCCTGGTATTCTGAGAGGTATGTTCAAGTAAAAACAACATAACAGCAAGGGGAAAACAGACCTGTAGAAATCATTTTATAGTAAGATTTTATCTAGGCTACTGTTTTCCTTGTTGTGAGGCTATCTGCAAAAAAGGTTACAGTCAGACACAAAATGGAGAGACTGAAATATTTCTACTGGAGAAGGTTAAAAGTGAGACAGCCTTCAATATATAAAATACTCCTGTGCTAAAGAAAATGGGTTCTTCTGAGACACTATCGATGAATACACCTTTACTACAACTCAAGACACGTATTAGCTTGAGTATGAACCAAATACGGGTGGCAGCCGCAGGGAAGTAATAATGAGAGAGAAGAAACTGGGGTTTGCCCATTCCCAGAAGCTAAATGAGGTTTTTGACCACTAGACAACTCTGTATGCAAGCACAGACACCTTAGGTATCGGAAGTAAAGGCCAGACTTTCTTGTTACACAAGGGAAATTACATACATTCAAATATATTCAATTAACTTCCCCCCACCCCTGACAAAACTCCGATGAAATGACAGTAAAAGAATAAATTAGGAAAAAATAAAGGGGGCAAAAAAAGGAGGGTGAGGGTGGGAAAACACAGGTCCGGTTATAAGCCTTTTATTATTATTATTATTATTTTAATGCTTACTTCTTGTTTGCTTTGGGAGACAGCGAGCGTGCACAGGGATCAGGGGAGGGGCAGGGAGAGGGAGAGGGAGAATCCGGAGCAGGCTCCCTGCTCAGAGCCTGACATGGGGGCTCGATCCCACAAACTGAGATCATGGCCTGAACTAAACCAAGAGTCAGATGCTTATCCGCCCCGGCGCCCCTGGTTGTAAGTCTTTTAAAAGGACCGTTCAGACCCCTAGGCACTTGGCCTTTCTTTCACTTGTAGGTTTTAGTCCCCACAGAAGCTGAACAGGAGAGTCTGGTTCAAGAGCCCTTAAGGACAGCAGAGGACCGCATGAGGCACCAAACAGAGGACAGGATTCAAGAAGACCCTGAACGAAGCCAGCCCTAGACACAGACTGAAGAAGTCCCTCAGCACCAGGTAAACAGCCCCAGAGAAAAGGCTCTAGCCACTGAAATGGGGGTGGGGGGCAGTCACCTTGGAGAGAAGCCCTTGGTAGACCAGCTCCACCCTAATACACAGAGCCCCAATCAGCTTCTCAGAATTTCATCTTTATGCAGGAATGAAATTTAAGGAGAGCTTCCATTAGGAAAGAGAGTTTAAAATGGCGGCGGCGGGGGGTGGGGGGGGGTGGGGTGTGGGGGGTGGGGTGTCTCAGAAACAATCCAGTAAGGATAAGAAAACCTCAACAACTATAAATAATATCCTGAGAAAAACCACAGAGAAACAAAATCAAAGAACAAAAGTAACACTCTAAGAAATAAAAGGTGCAATGAACAAGATAAAAGAGGGCGAGTAATAATCCAAAATGTAGAATACAAAGCAGATGATCAAAAATGGGAGAAAACGCAGAAAAACAGAGAAATCAGTCTGCATTTCGATATGCAACGAAGGGTATATCAAAAAAGACAGAACAAAGAGATTACACTGATAGGAAGGATATTATCCAAATGCTAGTATCAGAAATGTTCGAGACTTGACGAAAACGAAAAATGTCTGAATGAGTTGGTACATAGTCAATGCAACAAAAGGGGGGGAGGGGGAGGAACACGAAGACACATCATGAAATTTCAGAACATTGTGGATAATCATCCACATTCTGAAAGCCTCCTAAAACACTGTTGGGGGGTTGGGGGGAGGGGGCCACACTCAGAAGAGGTGAAAAATCAGAACAGCATCAGCCCTCTTGACATCAACAGACGCCAGAAAGCCACAGAGTAATCCCTTACAAATTCTGAAGGAAGGCTGCGTATCTAGCTTTAACAAGAACCAAAACGTTTTTAAATACACGAGAGCTCGAAGTGCACCTCCCATGCATGCTCCTAAAGAAGCTACCACAGAACACGTTCCACAAAGCAGGGAAAAATCCAAGGAAGAAGACCAGTTCTAGAAAAGGAGAGCCATGAAGGAATGTCTAGGGTGAGGGAAAAGAAGTCGATAGGCTGTTTTTAATAGCATACAGGCACTTTATTTAGAATGTGGGGGTAGATTCCGGAAAAAAGAGCCAGTAGATGAATGATCAGGCTCCTCTGGGGCGGTGGGCACAGTGGGGTGGAGACTCCTTTTGTTACAAGCTTTACACTCTCAAGGGGACTCCCAGCAGGAGAGGAAATGCCCACATCACTTTACCTACACAAGAAATCTACCTTGAACGTCACGGATTGCACTCAGTGAGTGACACACGTGTGTTCAATGGAACTTACTTTGTCCCCTGTATTATCGTCTCTTACATAGAGTTTAAAACATTCACCACAGATCTACGTAACAGGACAGCATAAACTACCACAAGTGTAGAACACAGATTTGTGGCATTTGTTGATGAGTCAGAAAAAGAGTTAAAACTTCCAAAGAAAGTTCTCCCAAAATTTCAATGATGTATAATAACTAGAACTATCTTCACAAGGACTGGGGATGTATCCTTCTCCTATATTTTGCATTTTTATATCTATGCTAGTGGAACACTGCCAGAAGTCAGCTGACAAAGAGTCCACAGACACATGGAGGCACTTGCAAAACTTTATTTATTACACCTGTACATTTGGACCACTTCTATTTGGACATTTAAATAATTCTCAAAGAAACAAGAGATCATGTAGCATAGGCCATATGAAATTTCCGTTATGAAAAAAATTGATACAAAATAGGAAAAATCTGGCTAACTCCAATCTAAGACCCTTAAGACTTCGAGCAGTCTTGTTTCCCTTCCATTAAAAAGAGTATTTTAGGGGCACCTGGGTGGCTCAGTCGGTTAAGCGTCTGACTTCAGCTCAGGTCATGATCTCACGGTTCGTGGGTTGAAGCCCCACGTCGGGCTCTGTGCTGACAGCTCGGAGCCTGGAGCTGGCTTCCGATTCTGTGTCTCCCTCTCTCTCTCTGCCCCTCCCCTGCTCGTGCTCACTCGCTCGCTCTCTCAAAAATAAATAAACGTTTAAAAAAAAAAAAAAAAAAGAGCATTTTAAAATTCCAAATCAAGTTTCTTGGCTTTAAGCCTACTGATGCAAATGAACAATTTTCCTTTAATAAA